>NC_138543.1:7793636-8393636 GCF_964234715.1 Podarcis melisellensis
CATGTTTTTACATGAGTAGAATGTGTCCTTTTATTTAAAATGCATCTCTAGGTTATTTGTGGGGCGAAGAAGAAGAAGAAGAAGAAGAAGAAGAAGAAGAAGAAGAAGAAGAAGAAGAAGAAGAGGAGGGAGGGAGGGAAGGGAAGGGAGGAGGGGGAGGGGGAAGGCACTCATGAATTTTACCTGTGAGAGCCAATCATAACTTCAGTGATTGACTTAATACACAACTGACCTCACATTGCACTAACAGCTTTGCTTCCTGTTCACACAAAGCAAATTCATTTCCATTTGTATTAAATTACCTTTTTTAAAAAATAAAGAAAAGTCCACCTGCCAAGTCTGATGTGAAAATAATATGTAATTCAATTGTTTAAAAGGGACAGGGAAGCATGAGTTCTGCACTGAATATATTTATGAGATGGAAATTAAAGATAAGACTTCCTTCTCAGGTATAAGGTACACAGTGTAATGTCTGAGATTTTTTTTTAAAAAAAATGTTTAGTGTCTGGATGCGTGAAGACAACATAAATATCTGGTTTCAGTGATGGAAATGCCTAGTCAAACCCATTATGAACCTTTTTAATGACACCTCCAGTAATCATTCAAGAATTGATCTCATGTTACCTTGTCTCTCCATTTCACCCCTTCTCTGCTTTGCTCCTCTCTTCACGATGTTTTCCCCACCTTGTCTTTCTCATCTGATATAACAGAAATGGGGAATCTGGAGCCTTCCATATATTGTTGGACTAAAGGTAAAGGTAAAGGGACCCCTGACCAGTAGGTCCAGTCGTGGCCAACTCTGGGGTTGCGGTGCTCATCTCACTTTATTGGCTGAGGGAGCTGGCCAATTCCGGGTCATGTGGCCAGCAGGACTAAGCCGCTACTGGCGAACCAGAGCAGCGCACGGAAACGCCCTTTACCTTCCCGCTGCAGTGGTACCTATTTATCTACTTGCACTTTGACGTGCTTTCGAACTGCAGGAGCAGGGACCGAACAACGGGAGCTCACCCCGTCACAGGGATTTGAACCGCCGACCTTCTCATCAGCAAGTCCTAGGCTCTGTGGTTTAACCCACAGTGCCACCCGCGTCCCTCCATTGTTGGACTACAACTCCCTTAATCTCTTACTATTGGACCTGCTGTCTGGGGCTGACAAAGAGGTACAGTCTAGCAACATCTGACAGGTCACAGGTTCCCTATGGCTATGAATCTGTTTTCTATGCAATACACAGGGTGCTGTTGGTACAAAATAAAAACAGTTCAGAGATTTAAGGGTTAAAGACCTGAAAAACCAACACTAAAATCAGCAGTGCATTCACCATCACCCCAGATCTATCTACTGCTGGCTGGCTGGCACCTGTGTTAGCATGTCTTGTTTTGCACGGTTACCAAACGCACCTGGAATGAAACATGAGCAAGGCTGTTAGTCCAATTTGCAGTCATGTGAAAATATCCTTTGAATCCAACTGCCTTGATAAGAATTTGTGATATGCCTCTTACTTGTGTTGTTACATGGCTCAACAGAGATTGAAGAACTTCATTTCCTGTAAGAACTCATCTTCAGCTTACATCTGTGTTACCTTTGATCAAAAGAGCAGACTATAAGGGATTAGCGATTGTGCTGGGAAATGACTCAGTTTCAGGTCACATAAGAAGTGCAAGAAGGAATGAGATAAGAACCAATTAAAGCAATCTAAAGGCATAACACTAATTGCCTTGATTTCAATCATTTGTATACATTGTTTTTTCTATTGAAATATAACACCCCACAGGAATATGATTTAATGATTTTTCTGAAACCAAGTTAATAAGAACAATAATTTCTGACTGGAAACAAGACGACACGTGACATATGCCCCATAGAGGCATTATCTGCATGAAATCACTGGCATCTATCTGATCTAGCTAATTCCTATGGCAAAATATTCATCCTAAGTGTCTTAGGTAAAGGTAAAGGGACCCCTGACCGTTAAGTCCAGCTGCGGACGACTCTGGGGTTGAGGTGCTCATCTCACTTTAGTGGCCGAGGGAGCTGGCGTTTGTCATCAGACAGCTTCCGGGTCATGTGGCCAGCATGACTAAGATGCTTCTGGCAAACCAGAGCAGCACATGGAAACGTCGTTTACCTTCCCGCCAGAGTGGTACCTATTTATCTACTTGCACTTTGACGTGCTTTTCGAACTGCTAGGTTGGCAGGAGCAGGGACCGAGCAACGGGAGCTCACCCCATCATGGGGATTCAAACTGCCGACCTTCTTATCGGCAAGCCCTATGGCTGAGTAATGCCCATATTTCAAAATCAAGAGATATTCCTGTCTATCTATTCAAATTAAATTCAATCATTGGAGAAGTATCTCCAAAGAACAATACCTGAAAACGTTATAGCCTATATAGGGACCAATGAAACTGCTGATTAGTGTTAATGGTGCTGATTGGCATTAATTCATATTTTAACCAATTAATCATATAGTCGTAAATTACACTGAAAATTGTTGATCAGTTTTATTCATTGTGGTATAGATGATCCAGACATACTAATAAATAACAGCAAACCATCTGCACACATCGCTGTTTGAAATTCCACTTGAATTAGCTCAGCAATACATACATACATGATTGCAGGGACAGGCTTCTCCTTCTGTGCCCAGTGCCTTAGAAGCTCATTAGAAGCTCTCCAGAAATAGTAGATCTGGCATTTCATAGTCAATGAAAAAAAAGTGTGGAGGGTTGACATATTGGACCAGGTCTAATCAACAGGAGATTTAGAGTGTTTACATGAGCAACTGTGGGAGTGGAGGAAGGAGATTCATAGAATCATAGAATCATAGAGTTGGAAGAGACCACAAGGGCCATCGAGTCCAACCTCCTGCCAAGCAGGAAACACCATCAGAGCATTCCTGACATATGGTTGTCAAGCCTCTGCTTAAAGACCTCCAAAGAAGGAGACTCCACCACACTCCTTGGTAGCAAATTCCACTGTCGAACAGCTCTTTCTGTCAGGACGTTCTTCCTAATGTTTAGGTGGAATTTTCTTTCTTGTAGTTTGGATCCATTGCTCCGTGTCCGCTTCTCTGGAGCAGCAGAAAACAACCTTTCTCCCTCCTCTATGTGACATCCTTTTATATATTTGAACATGGCTATCATATCACCCCTTAACCTCCTCTTTCAATTGTGCAATTTCTTTACTCCCAACAATGTATATGGACTCTAAAGGATATGCTTCATGTTACACGGGGAACCCATGAATAATCTCACAGGTACACCACAATCTCACTGAAATATACTCAGAGTCGATTTCATGCTCTTTATTGAACTCATAGTGGTGAGGAGCAATGGAAGTTCCCCCACAATATCTGTTTTATATACATTATTTACACAATGGGCTGCATGTGATTGGCTAATTCCGGGATTCTCCTGTAGGCCAATCAGATTGTGGATTCACTTCCACCTGGAGCTGGATTGGGTGGCTCCTGCAGACCAATCATACTGCTGCATTGTTCTAGGACCAATCAGATTGCTGCATTTTGGATCCTATTGTTCTAGGACCAATCAGACTGCTGCATTTTGGATCCTATTCAACTCAATACATAACACTCATGGTGATGGCAACAAAGGGAAGGGAGAAGGGCCACTTAACTCTTTTGCCTCTGCCCAAAATTACATTCCCCAATTGCTTTTCTTCCCATGGAATCTTTTCCTCCGTAGGTAGCAAAGCAGCTGGGAGCAGGGATGACAAATGGCAGAAAATGAGACAGTTATGCATCCCCATCACAGCCTCCGAGGCTGCTTTTCGGATAAAGAAAGAAAACAATCAGATGGTGGTTATTGCTTCTCCTGTGTGACATGCAATTTCTCTTTTACTGTAGGGGCTTTGCCCTTGAGCTTGACAGCTTCATCATTCCTGAGGAAAGCAGCTGTCAGGGGACATCACTGTCCTAAACAGAAGGCTCCCCGTGGTATCCTGGAGCAATTCCACCCAGGAGCTTGAAGATTACTGCTGTGACCTTGGACTTGACCTCACTCTTCATAGGGAGACAGATCAGAGGGTCGCATTGCTAAGGAGATGTCTTGCATTCTTCTACAGCTAAGGATTTTTTCCCCATGAGTGCTAGGCATAAAAAATATAATAAGCCCCCACTGCAAAACGAAATAGCCCATTACACTCCATTGGGACGTTTTCTTACCAAACCCCTCGTTGAAAGACATGGGAGCTATACATGGTAGGGATGGGACAGTAATCTGATTTGGTTCACATTTAAAGATGATCTTGCTTGATTCACGCTTCCTGAAACAATATGAAAACCAACATCCAGGAATCCTTTGAAATTTGCACTTCTCCAAATTTGGCAATGCAGTTCTCCAGCCAAGTACAGCGTACAAAAATGCATACACTATGGTAAAGTGTGTATGAAAATGCATATATTAGCCAAAACAACATACAAAAATGCATTATATATGGGGAAATTGCTTTGCAAAAATTAGTATATTGCACAAAATTATATCGTAACATGTATATATTATGAGAAAGCCATGTGAAATGATCCTGAATGTTCATGAGGGCTTGTTCTTTAAAAAATTGAAAACTTATGTGGAAATGTGGAAAACAGAACTTAAGAGTGGAAACCAAAATCCACAAACTTTCCCATCCCATTTTTCTGAAGCTCATACACGGTTATTTCCTAATATGTCACAATGCATCACCTTTACAACTTCTGCCCTTCTAAGTAGTGAGGACTTCAGAAAATCTATAAAGTAAACAATAATACTAACACCTAGAGAACTGCTACATGTTTTAATAGTGCAGTGCTATGTATAGTTAATCAAAAGCCCCACTATTTTCTATGGGGCTTATTCCCAGGAAGGTATAGGAAATTACATTGTTTTCCCTCTTCTCACTGGTATTCTCTTTTCTGTGTTGCTTCAAGTTTCTGTAGCCAGATGTCATTCAATCTCACAGCAAAATGTCACTTCAACACCTACTGCAAAAAGTTGAGAAACACTTTTGACATTTTTAAAAATTAGCTCAACAGGAACTGCCAAAACATCTTTCCAAATGCTATTCCAATTGCACCTTAATATTAGCTTGAGGACTTCGGTGAACCAAAAATCATTTACTTGTTATGAAAAGAGTCATTTCTCAGAAATATTTGCTGTGACTCCTTTATACATTGCAGCACACATTGTGACCAGCTTCTTCTTTTGTGCCTAGCGCATTCAGAAGCTCAGAAAAAGGTCCCCAGAAACAGTGGATTTGGCAGTCTTTAGCCAGTGTGGTGTAGTGGTTAAGAGTGGTGGACTCGTAATCTGGTGAACCAGGTTCGCTTCCTTGCTCCTCCACCTGCAGCTGCTGGGTGACCTTGGGCCACTCACACTTCTCTGAAGTCTCTCAATCTCACTCAGCTCACAGAGTGTTTGTTGTGGGGGAGAAAGGGAAAGGAGAATGTTAGCCGCTTTGAGACTCCTTCGGGTAGTGATAAAGTGGGATATCAAATCCAAACACCACCACTACTACTACTACTACTTCTTCTTGATGATGAAAAAAAGTGCCAAAGATTGGCATGGTGGATCAAGTCCAATTGATGGGGGATGCAGATTTCAATCTGCATTGAGTTGAAACCACTGGAAGAAATTGCAAGCAGTGCTATTTTTCCAGAAAAAGAGGTGCCAGAAATCACCATAAACTCCTCCCTTGTTCTCTTAGAATGTCAATGGTGTCCATCTGAGAAGTGCCAGAACTGAGTTCCGGTGAGTTCTGACTGAAACACCCCCCCCCCACAAGTACACCTTGAATGCCAACATGTAAACAAAGAGGCTCAGACCAGACTCCTACAAAAGAGATCCATGCTTCCTTTAAGTAATATATATATATTTTCAGTAGCCAAACAGCTGAAGACTGTCACAGAGAAAGAGGGAAGTTCATATTAGAGAAGTTCTGACTAAAAACAATGGGGGATATACCATCAGAAGTTATTTGGCACAACATCCCATTGACAGTAACATAATGCAACTTAAGACACCATAACATAAATGTCACTGCTTTCAATAGAATTTTAAACATAGAGGTACCTTTCAATTTAATACTTCTCTCAATGCTGCAATGCAGTTCTCAGTTCAAAAATAAAGTATCTGTATTTTGAGAGAAAATGCATTGAGAAATGCATAGTTTGTGAGAGAATATGCAGATTTTCATGCAGATTTTTTTATTTTAATGCAGATTGTTGCAGAAATGAGACAGAATGGACATATAACTAAATGCACCTGTGTGGCTGATATTTGCAAATACAGTGGTACCTCGGGTTAAGTACTTAATTCATTCCGGAGGTCCATTCTTAACCTGAAACTGTTCTTAACCTGAAGCACCACTTTAGCTAAGGGGGCCTCCTGCTGCCGCCACGCCACCAGAGCACAATTTCTGTTCTCATCCTGAAACAAAGTTCTTAACCTGAAGCACTATTTCTGGGTTAGCGGAGTCTGTAACCTGAAGCGTATGTAACCTGAAGCGTATGTAACCTGAGGTACCACTGTATCTTTGTTTAATTCACGCTGGGAATTTGTAGGTGTCTGCCTCAATATATAAACAGTGTGTGGTTGTACTCAGTGATATCAATGAAAGCAGAATTTTTTCAAAAGATTGTACCATGGGATCAGGACTGGTGAAAAAGGCATCAAAGTTTATACTGTCCAGTCTCTTCTGTGAAGGCTACAATTGGCACATGACTTTTAATTAAATCAGAAAATAGTTTTTTGCAATGGCTATTAGCATTCATTTTTGTTTTTTCATTTTCAAGTGAAAGCAACGTTCTAGATTTGCTCCTGTCAGTTCTTGGGTGCTGCTGCCAAGATCTCCTGCTTTCTACTTAACATAAATAGAGTAGAAATATCGGTGAGGTGCACACTCACCGCTAAAAGACTTTCTGTTTACATAGTGATATATATTTTCTGCTACCGCCGCCAAGCAAGTGTCAAGAAGTACAAATACTGGAATTCTTTGCATGTTCCTCCCTGCCTCATAACAAGCTCTGGCAAAGGAACAGAAAAGATACAATTCAGATGACCTGGACTGCCAGGATTCTTCAGCGAAGGTAGCAAGGAAAGTACAGTTTGCTTGAGAAGTTTTAGTGCTTTGAGTGGCTGGAAAAGTAGCAGCCCAAACACATAAAAACCCTTCTGCAAGGCCTGGTCCATACATGCAAGTTCACCATTTGACAACTGCAACATCAAGGGGTCAAATGCTGGTGTAAATAAGCCTGAACTATGGTATCACTCCAAGCACAGTGTGAGCGAACAAGGCCACACTCACACAATACATTTGTAGCACTATAAATGTGTTCTGCTTGGGGGCTTCCCATATGCATCTGGTTGGCCATGTGAGAACATGAAGCTGGACTTGATGTTAAGTTGTGGGTGAACATATCAGACAACAAAGCGATTCTCCAAACAGCTCTTGTTTATTCACAGGTCAGAACAGAACTGAACTGAAGGGTTCAGCCAGCCTGCTTATATAGAGCTCCAGTACAACGTAACTGTAACAACTTTCTGTAACTATCCAATCACTGAACGTCACTTTCGATCCCTTATTTGCATATGTGAACCTGAACTATCTACAGCATCCCCCTGCTAGCCCAGGGTGAGAACTTCAGTACATAACACTTGATATGTTGATATAGTAGCAATTATCCCAAACCAAATAATGTTAGGGGGAAACTCTATATGAAAGCACACAACACGCATACACAAAACACACGCATGCACAAAACAGAAAAAAAAATGCTAAGGGAGAGTCTTGCCCTTCTTTCCCTCCATACTCCAGTAATCAGAAAACTGACTATTGTGCATTTCTTAAACAAAAAGCATCCCATCTAGTAAATGGGAAAAGATCTAATTTTATGGAGTTGTGCACAACAATACCCTAGAAGGCATTCCAGTAATAAGATCTCTTCCAATTCTGCCAAGCATATTTTGTTTATTAGGGGTACATAAGAGTGCATGTTGAAATGTGCACATTTGTTCCAGTCAATGAGCCTCTATAATGTGCTGTTTTATTGAAATTATAGGCAGTAACATGTCACATTCTGTTGCTGGTTTCCTCAAGGCTACCAGGGTATGCTGGATTTCTCCTAAACTCTCTCTGCCCAGTACAGATTAGATAGTCAAGGCAGCAGAAGGGCACAATTTGTATCACAAGTAAGTAAACAAACAATATTTGGTTCCCTCTTTGGCTACTGTACATCCAAAGAGAGTCTAAAAAATAAAAAAGAATGTTTTAGCCATAAAATTATAAGGCAAGAAAATGGATTTAGATAAGGCCACGAGCCCTAATTGCATGTTTGTAAAGTTGCAGACAGGGCTTTCACTCAAATATAGCTTCAGTTCAAATACCATAGGACAGAGAGAGACCACATTCTCTTTTCCATTTGTTTCCAAGTGACATGCAATCAGATAAAGCCATTCTTGGGATAATCCTGTGTTTAATTTCTGCATAGTCATCATTCAGTCGCAGTACTGGCAACAAAGCCAGCCATATAAGGAAGAAGTGACCGTTCGATGCTATGTCAGAAATAGAGGGCTGGGTCTGATGAAGCCCTACAACAGCTTCTCAGCAGATGAGTCACTGTTGCTTAAGGCAAATGGGGAGGTTGGTGCAATGCAAAGGTTGGTGCAATGCGGACAATTCAGTGCTTCTGCCACTGCATTTACACCATGCCAGCCTCCCCATTGCCTCCCATCTCCCTCTCACAGTAAACTAGCAAAGCAGCTTCACCCCACCCAGAAAGCTATTTCTGTGTTACATTTATCATTCTCTACTTGATTGCCAACAAAGGTCCGTATAGTTAAAGCTATGGTTTTCCCAGTAGTGATGTATGGAAGTGAGAACTGGACCATAAAGAAGGCAGATCGCCGAAGAATTGATGCTTTTGAATTATGGTGCTGGAGGAGACTCTTGAAAGTCCCATGGACTGCAAGAAGATCAAACCTATCCATTCTGAAGGAAATCAGCCCTGAGTGTTCACTGGAAGGACAAATCGTGAAGCTGAGGCGCCAAGACTTTGGCCACCTCATGAGAAGAGAAGACTCCCTGGAAAAGACCCTGCTGTTGGGAAAGATGGAGGGCACAAGGAGAAGGGGACGACAGAGGACGAGATGGTTGGACAGTGTTCTCGAAGCTACCAGCATGAGTTTGACCAAACTGCGGGAGGCACTGGAAGACAGAAGTGCCTGGCGTGCTCTGGTCCATGGGGTCACGAAGAGTCGGACACGATTAAACGACTAAACAACAACAACAACACCTTGATTGCCTGAATCTGGTATCATGTGTGGTTCATTACCTCCAGTGATTGCTAACAATAGTCAAGAGAGAACATAAGAAGAGCCTCCTGGATCAGGCCAATGGTCCATCTGGTCCAGGCCAACCAGATGCCCATGGGAAACCAGTAATCAGGATTTGAGCCCAGGAGCGCTCTCCCCTCCTGTGGTTTCCAGCACAGAAGCTCTTCAGAAAGGTGAGTGGCAAGAAACTTCCTTAGTAAGTTTAATGCAGCTTTACTTGTGACTGAACTCTCAAATAATAGCTAACACTCTTGCAGCCCACCTTCCATCGTTCCAAAGGTGATAAGCCCCCCTCTCAGCAGCAGGCGGCCATCTTGTGTTCGGCTTAGCAGCCTGTCATGCAAAGCCATCTGGGTACATAAGACCATAAATATTGATATCATCCCTGAATTCTGTTGCCTCCCATGTTCTGTAACTGATGCCAGAAGCCCACAGAGCCAAAGATGACCATCAAGAACAACTTTTGCCATGGTAGTTTCATCTAATGTAGGAACAGGTAGACCAATGTTCTGGTGTAGTGTAGTGTTGTGAGGTGTGTGTGTGTGTTTTGTGTGTATATTAACTGTTAACCCTGCTTTTCCTATTTTCAATTCTCCTTTTAACTGCTTAATTGGATTCCTGGCCTGTACTTGTTTCTGGCCCAACGGCTGGTGGTCCACATTGCTAGTTCCAAAAGGAAACCCAAGTACTTCATAGAGTTGGAAGAGGCCTTGTAGACCATCTTTTCCAACCTATTTCTCAATGCTGGAAATCCAGAGCTAGAGCATCCATTGACAGATGGTCCGGCCTTTGTTTGAAGACCATCTAAGTACCTTGCTGACTGCTCTTTCTGGCAAGACATTTCTCCTGATGTTCAACTGAATCTGCCATGTTGCAACTTAAGCCATTCATATCTAGTTCTAGCAGGCAGCATTCTTCTATGTGACAGCCCTTAGCTGTTGAAGCTAAGCAGTTGAAGACTGCTATCATGCCCTTTCGTTTCTCTCAGTCTTTACATCTCCTGGCTTCTCTTTCTATTTCAGAAACAACTGCATGTGGCTTTTCAGGAGGGATATGATTGGCAGCTGCAGTATGACTGACTGTCTCCAAGATCTTACCATAGATTGAGCATGGGTCTGGCATGGGATAGGTCTAGCTTCTCATGTTAGATCCCTTGACAGGAAAGCAAAACCAACATGCAAATGTACAAAACCTAACCCATTGAGATGATGCTTAAGTTCATCAGGATCAGTTTAATGGCAAGGGTGAGTCATGAGCACTTAGCAGCAAGGAGACCATATTCAAAGCTAAATAGAGGGAGTGGGAGAGACAGAAGGGGTGGAGAGTCACTCAGGACAACGCCATTATCCAAGAGGCTGTGTTCCAAGGCCTCCCTCTGTAAATACTGAATAAAAAGTGGAGTGTAAGAAACTTTTCCTTGTCTTTGTACATTCCTGGGCAACCAACCATGGGAGTTGCTTGCAGCTGCCTGACAACCATAAATTGAGCCTTCAGCGCCCAAACCCAAGGGTCCTAGTTTCGCCAAAAACACAACGTTGTCGATTCACTCAAAAACTTTGCCAAACGCTGCAAATTGGCCCCTGCAATGTTTGTTGGTGCAAACACCATGTTTCACAGTAGGCCGTAAAAGGAGCCTTCGGCACCCTAATTTGCGGGGTCACTGTTTCACCCAAAACCCAACGTCGTCCAATTCACTCAAAAATGATGCCAAACACCTGCAAATTGGGCCCTGCAATGTTTGGCAGTGCAAACCCCGCATTTCATGTCAGGCCATAAAATTAGCTCTAGGCACCGTAACCTGCGGCATCACGTTTTCACCAAAAACCCGACGTCATCCGATTCACTCGAAAGCGATGCCAAACACCCGAAAATTGCACCCTGCAATGTTTGGTGGTGCAAACACCACATTTCATGATAGGGCATAAAATTAACCCTCATGGCTCTGCATGCCTTTGCCATCTCTGACCTACTTGCTGAGGGGCAATAAGTAGGAGAGAGAGAGAGAGAGAGAGAGAGAGAGAGAGAGAGAGAGAGAGAGAGAGAGAGAGAGAGAGAGAGAGAGAATGAGCTATAAGAGAGAAAAGAGAGAAAAACTGGTGGAGACCTGCCTAAGCACTGCAGCCAGCACTCATTACGAGCAAGTGTCTTGCAGAGGGAATACAAATTAATTCACATAAAGCAAAATAAACACCAGAAAGATCAGCTGCACAGAGTAGCTCATATAAAATATGAATGCGGAAAAGGTTTGCAAGTCCTCAGGGATTCCAGCTCTGTGAGCTTACCACACAAAAATGCAGGCCCCAGCTATAAAAAATGCTGAAGGGAAAGACCAAAAAAAAAAACCCTCTCTCTCTCTCTCTCAACATACCAGGAGAGCTGTATAAGTGATTGCAGCCCACAGGCTCTCAGGCTGCTCTCACGTACACCACGGTTGTTTTGTTGGTTGTTCTCCGAGGCTGAGATGCCCTCTTAGCCTTGTTTGGGATGAGCAGGGCGTTGGAGTTGCGGGAGAGCGAGAAATGAGAGGAGATAAATCAAACCGCATTCCATTATCGAACGCTGAGATAATATTTTGCTAAGGGTTTTTTGAAAAGGTCTCTTTCCAGATGTTTGATTTGGCAGAGATGGATTTCAGCAGCCGCTCTTCTTGCAGCTCAGAATGTGTGCTTCAGCTCCATTCTTTGCAAAAAATCTAATGGCCGATCCCTTTCCCCTCTGCAGTACATTATTAGTAGAGTCCAGGGAGCACAGAAAACCCACCTGCTGACCAACTGCCTTCTGGATGTCTCGAAATACACCAGACTCAACTACCAAAGCTGTTTTCATTAACCCCATTTACCCCATAGCAGAGATACAGCAAGTTCATCCTGCTATACTTCCCTGATCTCAGTTGTACACCTGCTTGCCTTCGTGGGTTGAGATAGATATTTATTTCCATCAGCCACCAGCCGCTGCAATTTGCACACAAAGTACAGACAGATATAAACACAACTACAGTAAGCAGATAAAATTGCATAAGTAATTTAAAGATTCTATCATTTCAAACTCATACACTATTATGACATTATATTTTATATCCCACCTTTCCTCCAGAATGGTTCCTCCATTTTATCTTCACAACAAACCTGTGAGGTAGGTAGGCTGACAGACTGTGACAGGGAGACTGAGCCCATGGTCAATCAATCAGCTTCATGACAGAAGAGGAATATTAACTGTGGTGTCCCTGGTCTAGTTCATCACTGTCTCTCTAGACCATCATCATGGCCCTGATTTAATGTCACTCGAAATTTTACGGCCTTTACTGTTACCAGCTCACTTTAGTCCACAAGGAGAACAGACACACAATAATCAGCTGAATGCCTTGGATGAGATGATGATAATAGTAGGAGTAGCAGTGGGGTGATCAATAAATCACACGCTTATCTTCTTGATCATGCAGTTTCTAGAACCTTCTTATGTCTTCCTCTATTCTGACTTGGATCCTGAGGTTCTGAACTTTTGACATGATTTGCACCTCAGCCAACTTTATGGAGTGAGCGGGGAGCTTTTCTGCTTCTCCCAAGACCTCCGCTCTACTCCTTCATTTCTTCTTCCTTTCTGCATACATCCTCTCACCAAGGCCAACACCAAGGGCATGACTTCTTCACTTGGGTCCGAACCTATGTCTTCTATCATTCACTCACATAGCTTACTAGCCATGACATCGCTAGCTTATAACCGGTGTTGTTGTGAACATCTGCCCAACAGTTTATCATAGAAGAAGAAGAAGGGTTGGGATTTGATATCCCGCTTTATCACTACCCAAAAGAGTCTAAAAGCGGCTAACATTCTCTTTTCCCTTCCTCCCCCACAACACACACCCTGTGAGATGAGTGGGGCTGAGAGACTTCAGAGAAGTGTGACTGGCCCAAGGTCACCCAGCAGCTGCAGGTGGAGGAGCGGAGACGTGAACCCGGTTCACCAGATTACGAGTCCACCGCTCTTAACCACTACACCACATTGGCTCTCTAGCAACAGACACCCCTGTTCCACTAACTTGAAATAGTTTAAAAGGCAGGTGCATACAAAAGTGTGTTTATAAGGAGAAATTCACAGTAACTTACTTTTATTTTTAACATTCTCAAATTGGTGCAGAAATGTGTAGAACTACATTTAAGATTGGTAAAATGAGAAACTGAGAGAACCAAATGGACAGATCTTTCCATCCCATGCTTCCATAGAAGTGAGACCGACTGAGTTCAGCTGGGCTTTCTTCCAGGTAAGTGGATTTCGGATGGCAGCCTAAGCTCTGTACGTCTCCACTCAGCAGAGTTAAGGGAATATGAACAGCTTGTTGATGCCCATATATGGTCAGTATGTCATACGAAGCTGTCTTATACTGGGTCAGACCATTGGCGCATCTAGCCTAGTTCTGTCTGCTCTGACTGGCAGTGGCCCTTCAGGGTTTCAGGCAAGAGTCTCTCCCATCCCTTCCTGGGGACACTTGAGATTCAACCTGGGACCTTTAATGTACAACACAGATGTTCTGCACTGAGCTGCAACCCTTCCCCTGTACCTCTGCAGTACAGCACAAAATCTTTTTTATTACCCATTTATGCTGCAATCAAGGTTTCCTGAGTGCATGAATTTAGTGGGAATCTGGCATTCACAGCTTAAGTTTCACCCTGCATTTATTTTCCTTGTGGTTTGTCTCAGATGCCTGCCCTCTTCATTTGAGCAGAGAAAGACTGCCCATTAACAGCAAACATAGACCTCCTTTCAGATCTGATTTCTTCAAGCTACAGAGCACTGTGCATTTCACCCGATTAATTCGTATCTGAAACCAGCATGCATCGTCTCCCCAGGTATAATCCCTCACCACAGACCTGAAGCACCCTGCAGGGCCTGTCTCCCTCATGAGAAGGCCTGCCAGAACTTCTCCCTTTGGAGGAAATCCAAGTAATTAATGAGCTTCGAACATTAGCAAGGACCTAACCCTAGTTTGCGATCTGCTTGCCTTTCCTGACCTCTGCTTTGTGAAGGGGAAACTTGTTCCCTGTTTTTCTTTAACATCTATAAAAGATAAAGCACGCAAGAAGATTCAAAAACCTCTTTCTCTTCTGAATTCAACAAGAGTGCCTTCTTGTATTTATTTTATTTTTTTCAGAAAGTGGTAACCTTCAAATGCCCATAGCAGCTGGGGAACCACATGTATGCCACCTTGGGCTTCCTGAAAGAGGAAAAACGTGTTATAAATGTAAGAAAATAAATCAATCAATAAAATACATTATCTATGTCTTGAACCACATGTGAAGTCAGCCAGCCAGTCTTTCAATACTGTGGAGTGGTTCAAGCAAAATACACCAGTGATTTGGCTTAAATTTCAGCACAGAAGAATGCTGTAGCATTTTGTCTAAGTCAGGCATAGGCAAACTCCGCCCTCCAGATGTTCTGGGACTACTACTCCCATCATCCCTAGATAACAGGACCAGTGGTCAGGGATGATGGGAGTTGTAGTCCCAAAACATCTGGAGGGCGGAGTTTGCCTATGCCTGGTCTAAGTAGCAATTAACTGGATGTGAAACTATAATCTTGGCCAGGGTTAGCTAGCTGCCGGTACATAGGCAGTGTACATCCTGGCTTCTGAATGTACCTCTTAGCCTCTTCGCCACCCTTCTGTGGGGTGCGGTAAGGGATTGTGATTCCTCCACTGAAGGAGCTTGGGCTAAATGATCCTACGGATCCCTTCCAGCTCTACAGATCCATGATGTTAAGACTGAGACGTGCACATTTAGCAGTCAGGCTTGTGGGCCTATGTTTCCTCATGTGCCAAGAGGGCCTTGTTGCTTTGTCAGGCCTCATAGGCTTAAAATGTCTGCCTTGAGCAGGGGTCACCAACCTAAGGCCCATGGGCCAGAAGCAGCCCACGGAGGTTGTTTGACCGACCCACAAGCTGCTCCCAAACTGAGCTGCCCGCTCGAGCACTGTACTAAACCGGTGCAGCGTGGCACAGGGACTCACTTTCGTGGCACTGAAAATCGCGTCTGCGCAGATGCCAGTGCCAAAAATCGCGGGGGGGGGGGTACACTCATGCGCGTACGCAATCCAGCCCACAGAGGGATCTCCATGGGACCGATCCGGCCCAGGCAAGATAAACCTTGCTGACCCCTTGAGGATAATATCCAGCCTACAATACAAGCTCTCCCTCAGATTTAACACTTGATAAGATGTTCTCAGTAATGGAAACAGTTACACCAGGCCTCAGGGCTTGGCCTTCGGTCTACTTGCTAGGATTGTTATGTACTGAAGTTCTCACCCTGGGCCAGCAGGGGGATACTGTAGATAGTTTTCACTCAGGTTCACATATGCAAATAAGGAATTGAAAGTGACATTCAGTAATTGGATAGTTACAGAAAGTTGTTACTGTTGCCTTGTAGTTGAGCTCTATATAAGCAGGTTGGCTGAACCCTTCAGCCCAGTTCTGTTCTGGCCTGTGAATAAACAAGAGCTGTCTGAAGAGTCTGATATGTTCACCCACAACTTAACAGGAATCACAAGTGGGGAGAGCGTTGTTGCATTTGGGCTTCCCATAGGCATCTGGTTGGCCGCTCTAATAACAGGATAACGGACTAGATGGGCTGTTGACTTGATCCAGCAGGGCCTTCTTATCCTCAGTCTGAAAAGCGGTCCCAGCAGAGAGGACCTTGGCTGCGAAGCATCTAATTTTGGCTCAAGCTTTAGCGCTCTTCATCGAGGAACAAGTTGAAACCCCAGGGCCATCAGTTAGGCTGACACTTGATGGTTTCTTCTTATGACGCAAGAGGTTCCTAATCTAGCTGACCTGTGGCTGCTTGTGATAACTTGCATATGCAGCACCAAATTTAAATGGCAGTTCTAGGCTCCAGTTTCATCATACTAGGACCTCCTGGGTTCATTAGCAGAAAACCTTCTCTTCAGATGACACATGTAAGGCAAGAACTGGAGATCCCTTTACACATTCCAAGAGGAAATACAGTGTGCTGTCAGTTTCACTTTTGCAGCAAGAAACTGTTCCATGCCCAGTTTCACTGCCCGACCATTGCATTCTGCCTTGGTGCATCTGGAGGAAAGTGTTCCAGACAGCCAGGGGTGAGCAGCACTTCACTGCCAGGTGTAATATATATGTCAGCAGTGGCGTAGCGTGGTGTTGCAGTGGGGGCCGGACGCACCGGCCACAACATCTGGGGGGAACCGCTCGCACTTGCAGCTCTCTGCCCCTACCTGGCTCACTCACTCTCTCTCACTGCAGTGCTGGCTGTGCGAATCCGATCCGAGCCGCCAGGTCGCCGCCCACTGTGGAGGGGGGGGTGCCAGGCATGTGGTGCGGAGAGAGAGCAAGGGACCATCTGGGGGAGGGACAGTGCAGCGGCCGCCCAGCGCAGCGCTGAGCGCGGGAGAGAACCACACCAGACCAGCCCAGGCAGGAGCAAGAAGAAGCTGGCAGCAGCGGCAGGTTAGGGGTTAGGGGGCGCAAATTACTTGCTTTGCCCCGGGTGCTGACAACCCACGCTACGCCACTGTATGTCAGTTGCATGTTCAGACTCAGAAACCCTCCTCCTAAATAAAGACACATTTGACTCAAATTTTAGTTTTGGTTTTTAGCAGAATTTAGGCCACAACTTTATTGATTACAGAAAAGTGAGTGGTTGCATAGGCTCTGGTTCGACTAGCTCCCTGCATCCTTGCAGGTAGCGCTGACCCAGAGCTCTCTCATAGGTCAGACAAGGGTGAACACCTGAGCTGGTGGAAAGCCTGGGAGCAGACTCTGTTCACTCCCCAGATGCTCCCCTGGACTCAGGCACGGGCACAACCAAGTTGAGTCCCTGGATTCCTTTAACGGAATACCCTTCACATAGGGATGGCGAGAGCGTTCCCCCATCCCTATCACCTGAACCAGAGCCTATCCGCAACCTTACAAGTTGTGACGAATTGCCACACGGCAGGCAAAACCCAAATGGCAACAGCCAATCAGCCAAGTGGGAAAATTCCTGCCGTGCCCCTGTCCCAAAGACAGATGACACACAACGGCATAGCAAGGTCAATGGCAAAAGGCCCTAAAATTAGGGAGAGGTGGGTGGGTGTTCCAATGCACGAGCTGAAAGAGGAAACTCTGGGTCACATGCATGGGTTTGTATAGGTCCCTCGGTCAGTTTAGACTGCAACCCCATTGAAATCCAGCATCAAGGGACCTACCAGTCGGGTTTTGTGGCTATCCAATGGACCCACCCACAACCAATCTCCAGATCTCACCGCAATACATGCCCTCTTTTAGGGAGGACACGATTTAACAAGCTGAGGGGCAATCCTCAGAGAAACCCACAGCAAACAGGAAGCCATTATAAGCGTCTTTTTTAAATAGAGCATTACTTCCTGTTTAATGCTCAATTAACTGCAAAAGAGGTGGGATTTAAAGGAGCAATACATCAAAGGATGGAGGTGGGAAAATGGTGCTGTCTCTGAAGTCTACTCTGTTAGGTGTCCTTGTTTTTAGAATAAGGCCAACTCTACATAGAATAGAGGAATTAATTGCTTCAGCATCATATAATTTCCAGCCTTAAGTCTATTTACAGCATCCAAAGTTATCATTGCCACAAGGCTGACCTCTAGGTATATATGTAATGGAAGATCAAACTTGTTTTTAAAAGATGGTTGTTGTTGTAATTTCCCTGAGCTATTTAAAAGTTAGGTATGTTCTACAGAAGGAGCTGGGACCCCGTGGCTCTTCAGATGTCCTTGGACTCCAACTCCCACCAACACCAGGCAGTGGTCAGGGCTGATGGGAGTTCGAGTCCAGCCACATCTGGAGGGCCACAGGTTTCCCATCCCTGTTATATGGCTTACAGATAAAGTAATAACATCTGCAAAGGGATAAAGAGCAAAGGCATCTTCAATTACACTAGTGCAGTATAGAAGAGAAGAAAGGTAATGAGGTAAAATTAAGGAAAAGAGCATATTGCAGCTTTAAGTTTTGGGTTTTTTGGTTTTTTAAAAAAACCTTCCAGACAGTGAGGTATATGAGAATGTGGTTTAGACTCCAACAGGAAATGGTGGGAGCACTTAGACTTTTAAATCCCAGATTGCACAAACTAGACTAGACTGGACGAGGAAATACAGGAAACAATTGTGCACTGGATAATTAGACAGTTTCTTGGCAATGTATTCAGATGGGCCTCCCCCCCCCCATCACTAATTTACAAGACCCTATGAATAATTTTCCCTGAAATGAATGGGAATTATATGGAGCTGTATAGATCAAAAACTGGATTCTTTACAGGAAACCTGTGAGCTAAAATGCAGGCCTGCTGTCTCTTGGCAAGAACCGGCATCTGTACAGAGTGTCACCTGGTATGTAATAATAATAAAAGAAAAAATCTCTCAACTGTTTGCTTAAGCAACTAAAATTATGGAGCTCTCAACTCAAGGCCTTGGATGACGAGTCAGGTATTCAAGGTGTGCTTAGATAAGAAAGCAAAATACTATGTGTGGCAATAAAGAAGCGTATGTATACACATTCTGGTCATCCATTCTGCTGTTTCCAGTTCTTGAGGCAGGATTTACAAATCCAGCAGTGGGGTATAGTTCAGGTGAAAATATAGATTTCATTCAGGTATAAAAGTGTTTGAGGAGCAAAAGCACGTTGCCAGCTGAAATAGAGAAAGACCCTAGTCTAGATTTGGCACAGGTGTTCATTGTGCAGTTTGGATTTCAGAATCTTTTTTTTTTTTTTTATAAATATTTTATTAGGTTTTTAATAAACAAATTTCCACTTTCAAATACATACTTCCATAGATCCAATGGACTCCCCCCATCTCCCGAGCACTGCATTCCCTGTGTAACCAAAACCTCAGCAATTTGTTAACTTATTTTATACATAACAATATATCTTCCATTTTATCGTGTTATCTGATGTAAACATTTCAGTACAATTGCATTAATTTTTAATTTCCACACAATAAAAATATTTCATTATCTCACTTCTGTCTTATAGTGTCTTATTTATCAATTCAGAAATTTGCCGATACTGAAGCTATACCTTCCTAGAAAGGAGCATTTTTTAACATTCATACAACTTATAATGCTTTTTCAAATAGTCCTTAAAATTTTCCCAAACTTCCTCCGTTTCTTCTTCTCCCGAGTCTCGAATTCTGCCAGTCATTTCAGCCAACTCCATATAGTCCATCAGCTGCGTCTGCCATTCTTCCAATGTGGGTAGATTTTGTGTCTTCCAGTGCTTTGCCAACAAAATCCTCGCTGCTGTAGTAGCGTACATAAAGAAAGTTCTCTCTTTCTTGACCATCCTCTGGTCTACCATGCCCAGAAGGAAGGCCTCCGGTTTCTTAGGTAAGGTGAATCTCAGCACCTTTTTTAGTTCATTATGTATCATTTCCCAGAAGGCCTTCACTTTCGGGCAGGTCCACCAGAGGTGTAAAAATGTCCCTTCCTCTTCCTTACATTTCCAACATTTATTATCGGACAGGTGATATATCTTTGCAAGCTTGACTGGGGTCATGTACCACCGGTATATCATTTTCATAATGTTTTCCTTCAAGGCAGTACATGCCGTGAATTTCATTCCGGTGTTCCATAACCTTTCCCAGTCTTCAAACATAATGTTATGCCCCAAGTCCTGTGCCCACTTTATCATAGAGGATTTGACAATCTCATCCTGTGTGTTCCATTTAAGCAGCAAGTTATACATTCTCGAAATTTGCTTAGATTTTGGCTCAAGCAACTCTGTTTCTAGTTTCGATTTTTCCTCCTGAAAACCCACTTTTTTGTCTGCTTTAAAAACTTCCTGGATTTGAGCATAATGCAACCAATCTCGCACCTTGTTTTTTAACTTTTCCATACTCTGTAACCTCCATTTATCTCCAATTTTTTCAATTATTTCCCAATATTTAGGCCAGTGGGCCTCCATATTGAGTCTTTTACGTGCTTTGGCCTCCATCGGTGAGAGCCACCTCGGAGTTTTACTCTCCAATAAGTCTTTATATTTTGACCAGACCATGAAAATTGCCCTTCTGACAATATGGTTTTTGAACAATTTATGAACTTTAACCTTGTCATACCACAAATATGCATGCCACCCAAAAGCATTATCAAATCCCTCCAGGTCAAGGACATCGGTGTTCTCCAATAAAATCCAATCCTTCAACCAGCAGAGGGCTGCAGCTTCATAATATAACCTCAAGTCCGGCAGGGCAAACCCCCCTCTTTCTTTCGCATCTGTTAGTATTTTAAACTTTATTCGGGGCTTTTTGCCCTGCCAGACAAATTTAGATAAATCCCTCTGCCATTTTCCAAAACATTCCACCTTATCCACGATCTGGAGGGCCTGAAACAAAAATAGCATTTTCGGCAATACATTCATCTTTATAGCAGCTATTCTGCCCAGCAAGGAAAGTTTTAATCTTGACCATATTTCCAGATCTCTTTTGATCTCTGACCAACATTTCTCATAGTTGTCCTTAAATAAATTCAAATTTTTGGAGGTCAAATGGACCCCTAGGTACTTTACTTTTTTGACCACATTTAGTTCTGTTTCTTTTCTGAACTCCTCTATTTCAGTAGTTGTCAAGTTTTTTGCTAAAACTTTAGTTTTTTGTTTATTCAGCTTGAATCCCGCCACCCGACCAAAGTCAGAAATTAATTCTAACGCTCTTTTAGTACTAGAGGCTGGCTCCTGTAATGTTAATACCAAGTCATCTGCAAAAGCTTTCAGTTTATATTGTTTCTCTCCGACCACAATTCCCTGTGTCAACCGGTCATTTCTAATCATGTTCAATAGCACCTCCAGGACTGAAATAAACAACAGAGGAGATAGAGGGCACCCCTGTCGTGTCCCTTTTTCAATTTTGAACTCCTCTGTCACCACGTTGTTTACTATCAATTTAGCTTTTTGTTCTGAATAAATTGCTTCTATTCCATTTTCAAACCCCCGCCCTACTCCCATCCTTTCCAAATTTTTCTTCATAAACAGCCAAGAAATGTTGTCAAAGGCCTTCTCCGCATCAATAAAAATCAACACCGCTCTTGTGTTTGAATTAATCTGTAAAAACTCCAAAATGTCAATGATGTTTCTTGTGTTGTCAAATAAATGCCTACCAGGGAGAAAGCCTGCTTGGTCCTTATGAATCACTTCATTTAAGACTTTCTTAAACCTACTTGCCAAAATGTCTGCAAAAATTTTGTAATCCACATTTAGGAGTGAGATAGGACGGTAGTTTTTAAGTTGAGTTTTTTCAGATTCTAGTTTTGGGATCAACGTGATGAAAGCTTCTTTCCACGTTTCCGGTGCCTTCCTCCCCTCCATAATCTGGTTGCAAACTTCCAGCAATGGTTGTATCAATGAATCCTTCAGTACCTTATAATATTTGGAAGTAAGCCCATCAGGTCCCGGAGATTTGCCCAGTTGAAGGTTCTGAATGGCGCATTCAATTTCTTGAGTTGTAATATTACAGTTCAGGATTGCTCTCATTTCCTGGGGTATTTTTTGTAATCCATTAGTTATAACAAATTGGTCCACCTCTGAGCTTTTTTGTGGCCTTTGAGAATAAAGTTCTTTGAAATATCTCTGGAAGGACTTTCTAATTTCGTCGGGTTTCTGAACCATTCTCCCTTCAATCTCTAGATTTGTAACTGTGTTAAGTTTTTGTCTCTTTTTCAACTGCCAAGCCAACAATTTTCCACATTTGTTAGCAGATTCAAAGGATCTTTGTTTCATTTGTTTAATTTTCCATTCCACCTCTTGATTTATCAGTTTCGAATATTGTGCCTGGAAAAACTTCACTTCTCTCAATACTTCCTTTGATTTAGGCCTGGATCTCAGTTTTCTCTCTCCTTCTCTTATTTTCTCCAAGATCTTCTCCTTCTTTTCATTCCAGAGTCTTTTTTTAATCGTGTTCTGTTGTATTAGAAACTCTCTTATAACTGCTTTGCTTGCGTCCCAGATTATTCTTTTTTCCACATTTGTCTTTAAGTTTATTTCAAAATAGTCCTTTAAAACTTTTTGGGCCTTCTTAACAATCTCCTGATCTCTTAACAAAGCGTCATTCATTCTCCATCTGAACGATCCGGTTGTATTTAGTCTCAATTCCATTCTCAAGGCGTTGTGGTCGGAGCAGGTTTTTGGGCAGATTTCCACTTTTCTGGTCTTAGGTGCCAGCCCTCTAGTTATCCATATTTGGTCGATTCGCGTCCATGTCATATGGGCCTCAGAAAAAAAAGTTCCTTCTTTCCCTAGAGGGTTCTTGATCCTCCATATGTCAATCAAATCCAAATTGTCAGTCATTTCAAAAAAGGTTTTTGGTAGTCTGCCATCTTTCGTTATATTAGCACTTTGTGACTTATCCATATTCACTGAGGCGACACCGTTCATATCTCCCAACATGATAATGTTGTTATAGTCCAAATAGTCCAGCATAATCTCGTGCAGCTTCTTAAAAAATTCCGATTTTCCATCATTTGGGGCGTAGATTCCTAGAATTAAAAACTTTTCTCCTTGTGTCTGGATTTCAATTGCCAAAATTCTGCCCTGTTCATCTTTAAATACAAATTTTGGGGACAAGTTCTCCTTTGCATAAATCACCACTCCTCTTTTCTTAACTTTATCCGATGAAATAAATTCTTGGCCTAACCTTTTATTGATTAACACTTTTCTGTGGAGTCTTGTCACGTGCGTTTCTTGCAGGCAAATAATGTCCAATTGTTCTTTTTTCAAAATATGAAATACTTTTCTGCGTTTTTCTGGAGAATTCCCGCCATTTATATTCCAACTAAGAAGCTGTAGAGACATCCCGGCCTACTTCTTGGGTATCACAGTTGGGTATCTAATTTATCGTCCTTTTCCGGAAGCTGTGGTGCCGGGCCGCCTCCAGATGGTATGGATCCTGGTGGTAATCCCGGTGGTGGAGGCCAGGAATCTGCAGCTCTCTTTTGGAGGTCCTCCTCGTTGTCGTGTAGGAACTTCTGGTGGTCTTCTGGTGTTTTAATTCTTACCTTCTTTCCTCTATAGGTGAATGACAGACCTTGAGGAAATTCCCACCTATAAGGGATTGCGTTGTATCTTAACAATTTGGCCAAGTCTGTGTATGTGGCTCTAAGGTCCAACAAATATTTAGGAATGTCTCTATAAATTTCTGCCCTTTTGCCTTCAACTTCCAGGGATTTTTTAAAATGTTGGCCTAATATCTTGTCTCTTTCCTCTCTTGTTCTCAAACAAACCAAACAGTCTCTGGACTTATCTTTCTTAACCGATCTTCCCAGTCTGAAGGCCGTCACAATCCTGAAATCTTTATCTTCTTCAACCCCCCAAAATTTAGAAAACAACCCCGTCAAGAATTTCTCTAGGTTGCCCTGTTCCAACTCTGGGACAGCCCTCAGCCTAAGATTACATTCCTTACTTTTCAGTTCCACCATTGACAGGTAGGCTTGCTGTTCTCCTACCTGTCTTTTCAAAGGTCTTACTTCCCCTTTGATCTCTTCCACCTTCTTGCACGCTTGCTCAGCTTTTTGATTGGCTTCCGCAGCTAGTTTGTAGTTCTCCGCCGTAGCTCCTTGCAGTTTCTCAATAGCCTGAGTGTGCTGCGAAACCTGATCTGTTAACTTGCTGATAGTAGATGTAGCTCTATCAATTTTAGATGACTGATCGTCCACCTTCTTATTCAGAAGTGCCAGTTGTTCCAAAATTTGTTTCAAGACTGGATCAGTTCCTCCAGCTGCCATTTCTTCTGTAGCAGGCGTTTCAACTTCTTCCTCCTGCGCCGTCAGCACAGTTGGCACCGAGGATCTACGATGATGAATCAAGGTTGTTTGGACAAGCTGCCCAGCTCTCTTATCTTTTTTCTTTTCTTTAGCTTCCTCAGCTAAAGCTTCCTTAGCTTTAGCTGCTCTTGTTTTCGCTGGGCCACTCATTCCCCAGCTGCTGTTCAAGGTCGAATAGTCTTTCAATCCATGAGAAAGGCAAGCCCAGAGTATAAACAATTAAACCACAAAAAATCCCAATAGGATACAGTTCCCAGACCTCAATGCCTCCGCAAATCCACTAGGGGGGGTTTTCATAGGAAAGAAAGTTTCTTTTCCACCATCAAAGCTCCTATTTCAACTGAAGTCCCCAAGTTCAAAAAGGAGGCTTTCAGAAAGTTCTGTTTCAAATTAGTGCCACAAGGTAACGGAGAGGTTTCAATGACAGTATTAAAGCGATAGTGTATCCATCAATGCAACAGTTTATGTTAAGAAAAAAGTTTCAGCAGCCTGACAGTACTCCTTTACAACACTGGCAGTCCAATAACTCGGTTATCCCCTTCAATTCCACATCTCTTCACAGTAGGAGGAGGATTCTCTAACACAATGAACCAAAAAATTTACTTCTTCACTCTTTTCAATTTCTAGAAACACACAGTCTATTAATGCCCCTTCTTACTTCTTTCAAAGTCTCTTTTTAGCGCTTCAGCCCGCATCGGGTTCTTTTGCTTTGCTCTGATTAGCAGGACCGGAAGGCGGACTTCCTGTTACTCGCCTCCCGTTTTCAGCCGAAATAGACAAATTTAAATTAATCCTTAATCAGTTCTTTGGTACCCCTTACTCACGGGTAGATTGCAGCCAATTTCGATGTTTTTCAAGAAGAAAGGTCGGCGCTCATCAGCAACAGCAGCGCGGCTTCACTTCCGCGAAAAGAGCGATGAACTCACAGCGCCGCTCCCCCGTTCACGATCCGGAGCCTCTTACGAGGTCCCTTCCTCGCTTCTGGGGGGGCTTCTGGCACCCGCCGAGTCCCACGGCCACAGGCTCGCTCTGCCTGCGGTTTATCTGAATGGGTCTCCGCTTCGCCGTAGCGGACGACCCTTTTTCGCGGAGCCCCTCTTCACTGAGTAAAGAGGACCGCCATTGCCGTTTTGCGCCGCCTCCGGATTTCAGAATCTAAGGCATAAATCAAGTTCTGACTCTTTATAATCTCATTTGAAAACTAAATTGCCAAAAGTTACACAAGTCAGTGAAATAATACATGTTATTTAGATGGCATATTGAACTAATCCAATAAATAAATTTCTTAGAAACAGATATAAATTGGGGTGTGTCAGGAGAACCCGCAGAACAGCACATGCAGGAAGCAGGTGCAAGTCCATCTAGCAAGCTGGGATGCTTCCACAGGCTGAACAACTGGAAGACTGTGGTGTTGAATTCCACCCCCTGAGATTAAAATCCTGGGGGAAATGCCAGTTTTATTATGCCATTTTACAGATAGAAGACTGAGGATGATGATGAGGAGGATGATAGTAAAGGTAAAGGGACCCCTGACCATTAGGTCCAGTCGTGACCGACTCTGGGGTTGTGGCGCTCATCTCGCTTTATTGGCCAAGGAAGCCGGCGTACAGCTTCTGGGTCATGTGGCCAGCAGGACTAAGCCGCTTCTGGCGAGCCAGAGCAGCGCACGGAAACGCCGTTTACCTTCCCGCCGGAGTGGTACCTATTTATCTACTTGCACTTTGACATGCTTTCAAACTGCTAGGTTGGCAGGAGCTGGGATGGAGCAAAGGGAGGTCACCCCGTTGCGGGGATTCAAACCGCCGACCTTCCGATCGGCAAGTCCTAGCCTCTGTAGTTTAACCCATAGCACCACCCACGTCCCAATGATAATAATAATAAATAATAACTTTTTATTTATACCCCGCCCTCCCCAGCCAGGGCCGGGCTCAGCCAAATATAAATTACAATGAAACGTAATAGGGGGAAAAAACAGTTAATTAAAGTACGGCTTAAAATACAACTTAAAATGCAGCTTAAAATGCAGCCTCATTTTAGTTGCAGCCCATAGATCAAGACCATAAAGGGAGGAAACATCAGATATTCACCCGAGCCAGCTATCCATGCTGGTCCTACATGGGCCAGCAAAAAAGCCAAGGGAAAATTTATATACCAAATCCCATATAAGGGGTCAGAGTGATTCTAAGCCGAAGGCCAGGTGGAACAGCTCCATCTTTCAGGCCCTGCAGAAAGATGTCAAAGAGTATGGCATGCCGGAGACCACACAGTGAGGCCAAGTGAGCTAGCAGAGATTTAAATAGGATGTTTTGTAGTTCCTACTTTTTACCACTATGCTACACTGGGAATGGGATTAATCTTGCCTGCTAAGTGGAAGGGCTTATCCATACATACTTACCTTTTGCCATGCTCTCTCGAGGCAGAGGTCCATACTTTTAATGCTTTGTGTCTGATCATATTTTTTTTGCCCCAAGCAAAAAACTCACTCTTTAAAGCTAAATTGGAGGAAACATCCATTTGGGGTTTCTGTGGTTTGCCATTTGCTCCAGTTAAGCTTTAAAGAGCAGTTTTTTTGTGGGGAAAGCACCAGAGCAAAAAACAAACAAAACGCAGTGCTCACACATGGAGCTTTTGCACTCATTTGTACTAATAATAATAATAATAATAATAATAATAATAATAATTTTTATTTATATCCCGCCCTCCCCAGCCGAAGCCGGGCTCAGGGCGGCTAACAACACCAAAATAGTGCAACATTATAAAAACATTATAAAAATTAATTAAAATCAAGATTGATGGCAACCATAAAGTTTTGTAAAGGTTGCCAAAGGAGGGAGTCAGGCTGTGCCCTAACCAAAGGCCTGGCGGAACAGCTCTGTGGTTCCAGTTGCAAGATAATAAAAATATCTGACTGATATCACCATTGTTATTGCTTTTCTAATTACTGTATATCCTGCAGTTGGTTTGAAGTGCAATGAAAAACTGCAAACTTGTGTTGTTCAGAGACCATAGTGGAACACAAAAATCCTGCTGTCCTGATTGATGCTGCCTCAAGCTTCTGAAAAGGTTTCATTTCCACTCAGTTCACAGAGCTAAATGGAAAAAATGAATTCCTTGCTGCCCATGAGACCAAGGTCATTCTTTTTTAATTTCTCGTGAGTAGCCAGTGATTTGTAATACAATGACTTTTAAATGCTTCTTTTGTAGTCTGCTGCTTGCTTAACAAATTTACTTTGGCTTGTCAAAGAACACATGAACTGAAGTGAATGTCAAAATGTTATCCTGCTCCTGTAGGCCTTTACCTTTGAGATCATACTCTCATTGTGACAAGGCTTCCTGGAAAAAGAAAATCAATATTTGCCTTAGTCTTAGTTACATTAACCCATTTGTGTTTTGCTAAATCATAGCATGAAAAACAAATCTCCGGACTTAAGAAAAACAGAAAAGTTTTAAGCAAACTATGGCTTTTTCCTTCTTAGATACCTGCAATGTAGTATTTTCAGTTTTTGCCTTTTATCCTGTCCGAATATTTGACCAGTGCTTTTTGGTCTGGGGGTACTCGAGTACGCAGCACCAACCCTATTTTTTTATGTGAAAAGTGTGGCCCATACTGTAACAACTTCAAAGTGTGCAATGGCACCTTTTTCTCTTAATAATGAAAAAAGCACTGTGTTTGACAATATAAAAGTATAAGTGTAGATGTATTTTCCTCACTCCGCTGACAATCAGTAAGCACCGTTTTCTTGATCCTGTCAGGGACCAGGAACTTAAGAAGATCTCACCTAGTCCAGCAGTCTGTTCTCAGTTGCCCAAGCCCTTTGTGCTCCCTTGCAGACTTACTCCTAGTGCTTCTCTCATGCTCAACTCTGGGTCCATTAAAGGGCTGTCGATGCTGGATGAACACAAGGGCAGAAAGGGGAGCAGGAATCAGTGACAGCACAGGACCAAAGTGAAAGCAGGTATTGAGTGCGGACCAATCTGTGCTGGGCAGGGCCTACCAAGCCCAGTTGGACCTGCAAACATATGGTGTGCATGTGATTCCCTGGCTGGATCTACATACACATAGCACTCTGTGAGAGTAGAATCGGTTTTTTAGGAAGGAAAGTAGATGGCTAGATTTAGGACTCAGCTACATTAGGGTGGGGGGATGTTTTGACACCAGAGAGTAGAATTTTTGTGCCCAATTTTCCATAGGGTTTTTATTATTATTATAACGATCTAATTTCTGACTTATTTTTAGCGGGGGTTTTCCTGTGTGTAGATCCACCCACTGTCCTTTCTTCTCACTGAAGAGATAAATAGTTCCTTTATGGCTCATATGACAGGGCTGCATATTTATAGTCCTAGCTGCTGCATGTTTGCAGATGAATTAGCATGCTGATATACCAATGCTTCAATTTAAAAAGTCCAGTTTTGCCTAGGTGAAGCATAGAATTAAAATTGTGAGATAACTAATCAAGGCTATATATTTTCCTGAAAAGTGTCATTATGACTGAGATGGGATGATGAGCTGCTTGTGCGTAAAAGCTTAGTCCCTCAGAGTTTGGCCAAGTCAGCAAACCTCTGTCTATAACGGAGCCCCTTAAGCATGGCTCCGCCAATCGCTGGCAGAATCCGACAGTGGGCGTTTACGGAATCTCTTCCAACATAAAAGCTCCTTAACGGAAACGCGTCTTCTGGACTCTCGGCGCGTCAGTTTCCGGCGAGGAGTGGGTGTCCCTATAGGAGGTCCTGAAACCTCCCCACTGTTTTCGCTGGAAGTGTCTCTGAGCCATCCCTCCGACTCACTTTCCCTCGGAGCTCCTTCTCTCCCCCTGCTGGTTCCCTCTTCTGCTGCTGAGTCTCTCCTAACCTCTGTGAGCCCTTCCACCTCCTTTCCTTCCGATGGCAGTTCCCTGACAATGACACTTCCACTTAGCAAAGTTACTTGGATGTTTTCTTTTTCGATGCACCTAAACACTTTCCCCTGCATTCAACAGGTTGTGCATGTTGCAGAACCAGGAATCATGCCACAATGAATTACTTGGAAATTCTCACACGATTTAGGGAGTGTGAGCCAATTATCTGAATGGTGACCAATTCACATGACTGATGTGATAGCTAGGCAGCCAAAGATCTGCATGTATGGAAAAAGAAATGCACAAAGTGATTGTATGTCTTCATCGAATCTGACACACTGGATCTGGAACATTTAAATCTATCTCTTGTTGTTGCGCCTCCAGTTCCTTGTTCTTTTCATTCTCCTCTTCTTCCTACTGTTAGAATGGTCCAAAATTATCAAAAGGATTGCCCAAAGTCTTCTGTTTTTCTCTTGTGTATATGAAACCTTCCCACAGGACTTACCTGCAGACACCCTTGCGATTTAAAATCAATGTGACTTTTAGTTGGGCCAATAGGCCTTTTGCAGTCTTCTATAGTTGGAAGGGGAATAATCTGCCGTCCAACGGAAATAAAGGAAACGTGCATTGAAAAAACAGATACAGCACTCCCACAATCTAGTCCCATAGGGAGTAAAGTTTCCATACAGATGTAAAAATTCTCCCTTGGAAGAAGAGCTCATGGTTGATATTGCAGATGGATTATCTGAGGCATAAAAAAAGATTTGTCAGGAAATTACTCCTATAAGGGAAAACTCAAGTAACTACTTTGTCTATGGAAAGGCTATTGTCTTCTTGTAATGCAGCAATCATTATCGTTTCAATGCCAAGATTCCATCAAGGTTTATAAAAAGAGAGCAGCAGATCTGTTTAACAGAAACATGTCCTCTGCTCCGGAGTGCGAGCGAAACAAAAGAGGCCCTGTTAAATGCATGCCTTTTCCAGAAACAACTATATGCATATCCATATATGCCAACATTAAGTTGTTGTTTTAAATAGATCTTGGTTTGGCAGTCCATTGCAGGGCGAACATCTCCCTTGTGCCTTTGATAAAATATTTCATTTGGTAGTGTTTTGCATATGTAAGCTTTTGAGCCGAATCTGAACTGCCTGGTTGTTTGCTCTTTTATGTTCTAAGTGAGTGCTTTGTATGTATATGAGACCGCACGTTTGATCCCAGAGATATTAAGAAGTAGAATAGCCAAGATTTTTGTTTTAAAAGAGCCTAGAAAACTGGGTTTGAGAAATTAGAAGTGACATGATTTTGGGGGTGGCGGAGGAGGGGATTCTCATGCAAATTATTCCAGCTTGAATTGGCTGGCAAATGTTTCTATCCTCAGTTCAGCAGAACCACCTCAAAAAAATGGAGAGGTCTCTATAAGACCTCTTCCCACATGACCCAGCCTCAGTTTGTGGGCAAGTGTTGCCAAGTCTGGTGTTCCAGCTGCCAGCCAGCCTAGCTAGATGCCAGCAGCCACAGATGCTGCTGGTTTTCACATTTATTTGAACTAAGGTGACATCTGCTTTTTTAATTTTTTTATTAACAATTTCAACATAACAATATATCAAAACATATCATATTCATTATTTCCCCCCTTTTTTCCCATTCCCCATCAAACCCTTCCCCCACCAGACCTCCCTCATCTCCTCTCTCTGATTTCTCAACACATGTTATTCTCTGCATATTATAAAATTATTTCAATCCTTATGTTATCTATCTATCATGTTAAAGGTAAAGGTACCCCTGCCCGTACGGGCCAGTCTTGACAGACTCTGGGGCTGTGCGCCCATCTCACCTAAGAGGCCAGGGGCCAGCGCTGTCCGGAGACACTTCCGGGTCACGTGGCCAGCGTGACATCGCTGCTCTGGCGAGCCAGAGCTGCACATGGAAACGCCGTTTACCTTCCCGCTAGAAAGCGGTCCCTATTTATCTACTTGCACCCGGAGGTGCTTTCGAACTGCTAGGTTGGCAGGCGCTGGGACCGAACAACGGGAGCGCACCCCGCCGCGGGGATTCGAACCGCCGACCTTTCGATCGGCAAGCCCTAGGCGCTGAGGCTTTTACCCACAGCGCCACCCGCGTCCCATCTACCATGTTATCAAGCACTAAATTTGTGTATGTTTATTCAAAACCTGCCAAGGAGTCCAATTCATTTTGTTGTCTTTTAAAATACTTTGTTAAAAGTTCCCATTCTTCTTTGAAGTCACAGTTGTCCTTATCTTGCGGTTTGTATGTCAGTTTCACCAGTTCTGCATAGTTCATCAATTTCTCTTGCTGCTGTTCTTTCATCGGGGTTTCCTCATTCTTCCATCCTTGTGCTATCAAGACTCTTGCCGCTGTTGTAGCATACATAAATAATTTCTTTATTTTCCTTGGCAGGTCTCGTCCTACAATCCCTAACAAAAATACTTCTGGGTTTTTTACAAATGTCATTTTAAACATTTTCTTCAATTCATTATGTATCATTTCCCCAAAATTTTTACTTTCTCTACATTTCCACCACATATAATAAAATGTCCCTTCCTTTTCTTTACATTTCCAACATATGTTCAACCCGGTTTTGTACATTTTTGCTATCTGTACTGGTGTTTGTTGTTTAGTCCTTTAGTCGTTTCCAACTCTTTGTGACCCCATGGACCAGAGCACACCAGGCACTCCTGTCTTCCACTGCCTCCTAAAGTTTGGTCAAACTCATGTTCGTAGCTTCGAGAACACTATCCAGCCATCTTGTCCTCTGTTGTCCCCCTTCTCCTTGTGCCCTCCATCTTTCCCAACATCAGGGTCTTTTCCAGGGAGTCTTCTCTTCTCATGAGGTGGCCAGAGTACTGGAGTCTCAGCTTCAGGATCTGTCCTTCCAGTGAGCACTCAGCGCTGATTTCCTTAATAATAGGGAGGTTTGATCTTCTTGCAGCCCATGGGACTCTCAAGAGCCTCCTCCAGCACCAGAATTCAAAAGCATCAATTCTGCGGCGATCAGCCTTCTTTATGGTCCATAAAGACATACAAACTGTGAGATAAGGACAACTGTGACTTCAAAGGAGAATGGGAGCTTTTAACAAAGTATTTAAAAAGACAACAAAATGAATTGGACTCCTTAGCAGGTTTTGAATAAACCATGTGGTCACTTTATGGTACTGGTGTTATATACCATCTATACATCATTTTCAGACATCTGCATTTCAAACAAAAGACAACCAACCAACCAGTTGTGCTGCATCTCCCAGGAAGCTGCAAGTCTAATTGTGGAATATCTAAATAGGTACAGATAACAGCAGGATTTTAGAAGAAGCAGATTGAGCATGATCTTAAATATTTTGGACTATGGAGTTTACCATAGATCAGGAGTCAGCAGCCTTTATCAGCCGTGGGCCGGTCCACCGTCCCTCAGACCATGTGGGGAGACCAGACTATATTTTGGGGGGGGGAGAAAATCAACAAATTCCTATGCCCCACGAATAACCCAGAGATGCATTTTAAATAAAAAGACACATTCTACTTATGTAAAAACACGCTGATTCCCAGACTGTCCACCGGCTGGATTGAGAAGGCGATTGGGCCACATCCGGCCCCCGGGCCTTCAGTTCCCTACCCCTGCCATAGATGCTACAATGTGCATATGAATAGCTCCCAGCAAGAGCACCTCCATCAGTAGCCTAGTATGCAAGCAGCTGCAGAAGTTCAGTAAAAATTGTGGAATATTAGCGTCCAGCTTGTCCGCAGCAGATACAAAAACAGGGCTCAGCCTGCATTTTGTACTATGATGGGAATACAGTTATAGAGGTCTACTGCTCCAACTACCGCACAATTGCACTCATTTCACACGCTAGCAAGGTTATGCTTAAAATTCTACAAGGAAGGCTTAAGCTTTATGTGGACCGAGAACTCCCAGAAGTGCAAGCTGGATTTTGAAGGGGCAGAGGAACCAGAGACCAAATTGCAAACATGCGCTGGATTATGGAGAAAGCTAGAGAGTTCCAGAAAGACATCTACTTCTGCTTCATTGACTATGCAAAAGCCTTCGACTGGTCGACCACAGCAATCTATGGCAAGTTCTTAAAGAAATGGGAGTGCCTGATCACCTCATCTGTCTCCTGAGAAATCTCTATGTGGGACAAGAAGCTACAGTTAGAACTGGATATGGAACAACTGATTGGTTCAAAATTGGGAAAGGAGTACGACAAGGCTGTATATTGTCTTCCTGCTTATTTAACTTATATGCAGAATTCATCATGCAAAAGGCTGGGCTGGATGAATCCCAAGCCGGAATTAAGATCGCCGGAAGAAATCTCAACAACCTCAGATATGCAGATGACACAACCTTGATGGCAGAAAGTGAGGAGGAATTAAAGAACCTTTTAATGAGGGTGAAAGAGAGCACAAAATATGGTCTGAAGCTCAACATCAAAAAAACTAAGATCATGGCCACTGGTCCCATCACCTCCTGGCAAATAGAAGGGGAAGAAATGGAGGCGGGGAGATATTTTACTTTCTTGGGCTCCATGATCACTGCAGATGGTGACAGCAGTCACGAAATTAAAAGACGCCTGCTTCTTGGGAAAAAGGCGAAGGCAAACCTAGACAGCATCTTAAAAAGCAGAGACATCACCTTGCCAACAAAGGTCCATATAGTTAAAGCCATGGTTTTCCCAGTAGTGATGTATGGAAGTGAGAGCTGGACCATAAAGAAGGCTGATTGCCAAAGAATTGATGCTTTTGAATTCTGGTGCTGGAGGAGACTCTTGAGAGTCCCATGGACTGCAAGAAGATCAAACCTCTCCATTCTGAAGGAAATCAGCCCTGAGTGCTCACTGGAAGGACAGATCCTGAAGCTGAGGCTCCAGTACTTTGATGTTGGGAAAGATGGAGGGCACAAGGAGAAGGGGACGACAGAGGATGATATGGTTGGACAGTGTTCTCAAAGCTACCAGCATGAGTTTGACCAAATTGCAGGAGGCAGTAGAAGACAGGAGTGCCTGGCGTGCTGTGGTCCATGGGGTCACGAAGAGTCAGAGACGACTAAATGACTAAACAACAACAACAACAACCCATGTGGGCACTGAGATGCCAGTGTTAACTCTGTGAACACCAGTCTTATTAGACTCCAAGTCTCCACTTTCCTGACTGTTGCCATGCAGGTTGGAACTGACGGGAGTTTGACTCCAGCAATGCCTGGAGGGTCACAGATTCCCCATCCCTACTTAAGAGAAATGGTCACCAATCAGCTTTATGTTATCATAAGATTTTGTTTGCTTGCTTTTAATTGTGGCTCTAATGGGGCAATATAAATTCCAGGTATAAATTGCTAAATTGCAAGCAAATCACAGCATTTCATTTCAGCTGGAGTTTAACAGCCAGGTTAATACAACTGTGCTCTACTTTTAATCACCTTTTAAACACATCATTTTATACTTTAATTGAGCATTTTATTGTGCTAGTTTTAGCACGCCATGTTTATAATGTGTTTTAATCTACTCTGAGCCCTCGGGATGAGTTAGGAATCAAAATAAGCAAACTATAAAGCAAAATAATAAAGCAGCCCCCAGGACCAAGGGAACAACTTCATTTCTGAGAGAAACTGAGAGAGAAGGCCTTTTGAAGGCCTGGGGAAAGTTCTTTTCAGTGTCTCCATGGGAGTCTGGTTGGCTGCTGTGAGAACAGAGTGCTGGTCAAGATGCTCCATTATTTTGTATTTTATTATGCTTTTATATTTGTTGAAAGCTGACCAGAAGGGCTGGGGCAAATAATAAAATTATTATTAATTATTATTATTATTATTATTATTATTATTATTGACCTAATCCAGCTAGCTCTTCCTATACAGTAGTACCTCAGGTTACATACGCTTCAGGTTACATACGCTTCAGATTACAGACTCCGCTAACCCAGAAATAGTGCTTCAGGTTAAGAATTTTGCTTCAGGACAAGAACAGAAATCATGCTCCGGCGGCGTGGCAGCAGCGGGAGGCCCCATTAGCTAAAGAACAGTTTCAGGTTAAGTACAGTTTCAGGTTAAGTACGGACTCCGGAACGAATTAAGTACTTACCGTATTTTTCGCCCTATAGGACGCACTTTTTCCCCTCCAAAAATGAAGGGGAAATGTGTGTGCGTCCTATGGGGCGAATGCAGGCTTTCGCTGAAGCCTGGAGAGCGAGAGGCATCAGTGCGCACCGACCCCTCTCGCTCTCCAGGCTTCAGGAGAGCCGCAGCGCCAGCCCCACAAGGTCGGGGGACAGCGGGGAGGCGGAACGCTGCCATCCCGCTGTCTCCCAATGTGGTTTGGAGGCTGACAGCGGGGAGACGCGTGCTTCTCCCCGCCACTAGCCCCGCAAGCTCCGGGGACAGCGGGGAGGTGCAGCATGTCTTCCCCCTGTCCCCGGACCTGGTCTGCAGGCAGGCGGCGGGGAGAAGAGCGCTTCTCCCCGCTGCCTGCCCCGCAAGCGCCTGGGGGTTAATAATTTTTTTCCCTTTATTTCCCCCCAAAAAAACCTGGTGCGTCCTATGGGCCGGTGCGTCCTATGGGGCGAAAAATACGGTAACCCGGGGTACCACTGTATTCTAATGCTTTCATGCTGGTGGCACCTCTGCAATGAAATTCTCTGTTACCAGATCAGATGTCATTTACATACCACATTAAAAGCAATTGTGCTTTCCTAGCTATTGATTGGTTTTCGATGAGTTCTTAATTGGCTGTCAGTGGCTCTTGCCAGTCTAATCTGCTTCTGCTGGAAAACGCTTCTGTTTTATGTGTTTCATATATTTTTTATTGCCACTTTTTTATTAAAAAAGTCAGCCTGTAAATATTTTAAACATATAACTAGGAAGCATCATGTCATTCAAAAGGAGAAACTAGTTTCCCCCAAACCATAACCAGTGCAGCAACAGGAGGTGTGGGTGGGTGTGTATTTTGATGAAACCATCACTGGTGTCCATTGGAAAGTCTCTTCCCCTTCCCAATGCATAAAACAGTCTTTGAAATTTAAGTTTTTCTTAAAAATAATTATTTGTATTTATTTGTACTTGAAAGAATGGGCACTTTTCCATATGCCTTTGGAAGAAAGGTTACCAGCTTTCCCACAGCAATGTCTGTTACTTCAAGATACTTTTTTTGTTAAAACAAACTATTCATCTTTGAAATTGTGTCTGGAACAAAACTGTTCTGTCTTTTAAAAATAAAAATAAAATAAAAAGCTGGCGTAAACAGTTGTTTCTCCTTGCATCATCTGTTCCCTTCAAAACATATACTCTGCACATAAATTAGAATTTAATAGCTTGGATGAGCACACAGCATGTTCAAGACCCCAGTGTGTTCTTTGGCTTCAGGTTAATTTACAGTGGGACCCTGTGCTTGTTTATTCAGAAATTAAGTTCCATCATGTGCAATGGATCCTACTTCCACGTAACTGTGTAGAAAACTGCAGCCTCACAGTGCAGTCCTGTGCATGTTTATTTTATTGGAAACAAAGCCAACCGTGTTCAATGAGGCTTATTCCTTCGTAAGTGTGCTTTCGTTTATATAACAGTAACACTGAAACAGGTAATCTGGAGAAGCCCCAAGATACACACGCCCATGTCTTGCTAGTGGCTACACTTAGTGAAGCTTTGTTCACGTGGTTGTGACACTGAATGGCAGCGGGAATTGTGGGCACCACTGACTTTAGCCAGTTGATGGTTATAGTAACAGATATACAGTGGTACCTCGGGTTACAGACGCTTCAGGTTACAGACTACGCTAACCCAGAAATAGTACCTCAGGTTAAGAACTTTGCTTCAGGATGGGAACAGAAATCGCATGGCGGCAGCGGGAGGCCCCATTAGCTAAAGTGGTACCTCAGGTTAAGAACAGTTTCAGGTTAAGAACGGACCTCCAGAATGAATTAAGTTCTTAATGGAGGTACCACTGTACTGAGGAGAAGTTTTAACTGAGAAGTTTAACTTCCTTCTTTCTGTTCTCTCTGACCCTTTGTTGACAGGGCAACTTCTGGGGGTACCTTAACAATTACCTTTTATCTCAGGTAAAACAAAAAAACGTAAAAAAAACCCCAAACCCAGATATTTCCCTAGAGCCCTTTCTGAATCAGGACCTTGCAGCCTTTGCCCTGGGTTACCTTTATTCAACTGCTTTGCATGCAAAACGTTCCAGGTGCAGTCCCTGGTTATATGGCAGATATTTCCTCCCACCGTTGTGTCAAGGAAGGGCCAAGTCTTGAATGGCTAAAGAACTTCTGAGACAGACCCTTGCGACGCATAGACCTAGAGAGCTATCACTGAAGGAGCAACTTAGGCCCACACCGCTCTCCGGCATCTTGTCTACATGTGTAACATTTTCAGGATGTAATAATAATTTTCGAACATGTCCTAATGTGCACCTCTGAAATATTGGGGAGCTACATGAAATGAATACAGTGGTACCTCGGGTTACAGATGCTTCAGGTTACAGATGCTTCAGGTTACAGACTCTGCTAACCCAGAAATAGTACCTCGGGTTAGGAACTTTGCTTCAGGATGAGAACAGAAATCATGCAGGGGCAGCAGGAGGCCCTATTAGCTAAAGTGGCACCTCAGGTTAAGAACAGTTTCAGGTTAAGAATGGACCTCCAGAACTAATGAAGTTCTTAACCCGAGGTACCACTGTAGTAATGTGCATTCTCCCATGTGCAATCAATTATAAATCAAGTGCCAATTCTATTGGGACTTGCTGGCGAAACCGAACCTTTCCCAATTGATGTGCAATCAATTATAAATAAAGAAAAGTGTCAATTCTTATTGGGACTTGCTGGCAAAATTGAACCTTTCCCAATTCGAAAGCAAAATCTTAAACATGGGCTGTATGGCAGATAAAATAGGTATCTTTCCAATAATATCACAAAAGCACCTCAGACTAAACATACACACCAGACCACAAGAAAATATTAGAGTACTGTTGTCAGCACACTGATAATGACCTGGAAGCCCCACTGAATTTAACAGAATGGACCTTCTAGCATGAGTTCATTTTATAAGTATCACCTAATGCGCAAAATCTATCTGAGATTTTTGTGAGCAAATCCTTCGCTGCATCCTGATGCAGAAGTATTAGGCTGCCATCTAGCGGTGCTTGGCAGACTGGCATCGTGCAAAATTCAATTTTTAAAATAGGTTGTCCCTGTATGCACCGTAGTACAGTGGTACCTCGGGTTAAGTACTTAATTCGTTCCAGAGGTCCGTTCTTAACCTGAAACTGTTCCTAACCTGAAGCACCACTTTAGCTAATGGGGCCTCCCGCTGCTGCTGCACGATTTCTGTTCTCATCCTGAAGCAAAGTTCTTAACCGGAAGCACTATTTCTGGGTTAGCGGAGTCTGTAACCTGAAGCGTATGTAACCTGAAGCGTATGTAACCTGAGGTACCACTGTATTACAGCTGAAAACAATGAGATTGCACAGATTTCTACAAAACCTGCTTCTGGCAAATTTAGTCAAGCAACCGGATCAAATACTTTGTAAAGTAGGACATAGAACAGTGTGCAGAAGGTTCAGGCCTTAATATACTAACCCCCTGATACTGAGCATATTTACTGATAAGTAAGTTGTGCTGAATTCAAAGGAACTTATTGTCAGGTGAGAGCATTCTACAAGCAAAGCATCACTAGTAAGAAGCCCCTGTCTCCTGTCGCCACTTGCTTCACCTTAGAGGCACCTGAAAAGGGCTTTACCCAAACTCTGTTGAACACCTTAAAGACCAGTCCATATCGGAGCAGGTGATTCCTCAGATATTGGTCTCAAGCTATATGGGATGTTATATGTCAAAAGTAGCATTCTGAATAGTACCCATCAACAAATTGGCAGTTAGTGAAGGCTTTTTAACACAGGGGAGATATATATATTTAACACAGGGGAGATATATATATATTGGTCCTTTCCAATTAATAACCAGACTCCCAACTGTAGCATCTGAACAGTCTTCAAGGACAAAGCAAACATGTTGTGCCTTGAAGCCGCTAAGGGGGCCTAAATCAAGCTCTATCCAAAGATGAGAGGGCAGCACAAAGCCAAATAAGGAGTATACAGTACAGTGGTATCTCTGGTTACGTACTTAATTCATTCCGGAGGTCTGTTCTTAACCTGAAGCACCACTTTAGTTAATGGGGCCTGCTACTGCTGCTGCACTGCTGGAGCACGATTTCTGTTCTCATCCTGAAGCAAAGTTCTTAACCTGAGGTATTATTTCTGGGTTAGTGGAATCTGTAACCTGAAGCGTATGTAACCTGAGGTACCACTACTGTACTAGCTAAAGGTAGATGTCTTCTCAATTGCACATTAAGTATTAATCACATTCCCCCTTTCTAGTCTACTGTTGAGTTTATATACCATTAAACCTATTGATTGATTGATTGATTGATTGATTGGTTGATTGATTGATTGATTGATTGATTGATTGCTGCTGCCCATTCCCAAGTCCAGGAGAAGCCTGAGGCAAATGTTCCGCCTGTTCACTTTTCCCTAGAAAGTAGTGATCTGGGTGAGAGGTTTGCCCTCTGATCCTGACATCATGGGCTCCAGGGACAGTCCCAGAATTACAAAAGCCATCCTGGCTTCTGATTTGATCCTAGGATGTCCCTCTTTCCCCCAGTAGCACCACCACCAAGCTCCAGGAGGAGAAAGAGGAAGTGATGCTAAAGCCCCAAGGTGGTTGTCGCCAATGGAGGCAAAGGCTGTGAAAAGACTCAATATGGAATCCAAATGGCCGAAATATAGGGAAATATTGGCACAAGAAGGAGACAAATTGAAATTGCAGAGTTTTGAGAAATTAAAAGATAAAGTGCAAGACTGGCTTCATTATTACCAAATAATGGAGGCTTATAAGTTGGATAGGAAAATTGGCTTCCAGGTGGAAAAATCAAAATTGGAAACAGAATTGTTAGAACCAAAAACTAAGAATTTGTCAAAGATGTATAACTTGTTGTTGAAATGGAATACGCAAGATGAAATGGTTAAATCAGCTATGATTAAGTGGGCACAAGATATTGGTCATAACATTATGTTTGCTGACTGGGAACAGTTGTGGAGCACCGGCATGAAATTTACGGCATGTAATGCCTTAAGAGAGAATATTATGAAAATGATTTATAGGTGGTACATGACCCCAGTCAAGCTTGCAAAAATTTATCATTTGCCCGATAATAAATGTTGGAAATGTAAGGAAAATGAAGGCACATTCTTTCACCTTTGGTGGACGTGCCCAAGGATTAAGGCTTTCTGGGAAATGATATATAATGAAATGAAAAAGGTATTTAAATATACCTTCCTGAAGAAACCAGAGGCCTTTCTCCTGGGCATAGTCGGCCAATTGGTGCCAAAGAAGGACAGAACATTCTTTATGTATGCAACAACAACATCAAGAATACTCATCGCAAAGTATTGGAAGACACAAGATCTACCCACTCTGTAAGAATGGCAGATGAAGGTGATAGATTATATGGGACTGGCAGAAATGACCGGCAGAATCCGAGACCAGGGAAGAGAGAAGGCGGAAGAAGATTGGAAGAAATTTAAGGACTATCTTGGGAAATATTGTAAAATCAATGAATGTTAGAATGATGTTGGTTTAGAAATTAAGTGGTTTTCAGCTGTAATGATTAAGAAAATTGGAGGGGAAAAAAGAAAGAAAGGTTGAAAATTAAATGAAAATCAATGGTGAGGATTTGCTGAATCAATAATTAGAATTGGAATACAAAAAGGGGAGGTATGAGGAGGTCTGGGAAGTAAGTTATAAGAAAATAAGTGAATGAAATTCTATTTGTTTTTAAATTGTTTTCAGTTTTGTATTTTTCTATTTTTGTTATTTTTTCTGTTTGTTTTTTGTTTTTATTATTGTCTTTTGTATAACCTTTGAAATGTTAATAAATATCTTTTTTTAAAAAAAAAAGAGGAAGTGATACTTCCCCCAAGTGACAACAATGGCGGCTGTGACTGCGATGGAGCATCTCCTTGCCTCTCCATGGCTTTCCATGCCAACTTTTTCCCTTGGGCAGCTCATAGTGGCTGCTGGAGAGCACCAGATTTGAGGGGTGGGCAGAGAGCAGGGCTGCCTTGGGCGGGAGGAAAGGGGGAGCGCAACAAGTCTGGATTTTTAAAAATAATGCTTTGTGCATCTGTGTCTTATCATACCCTTTTCTAAAATTTATTTATTGGCGTGTGTTTTTCTTCTTGTAAATCTACCAAAGAAAAAATAAAATAAAATGGGATGAAGGGGTTTTCTAAGGCCGGGTGGAGGTTGGGTGTGGTGAGTCCCACTTGCCCTTCTTCTGACAGGAAATGCTCTGTGGAGGGCACAAAAATGGGGGGGTGAGGAGGGTCAATTGATGTGGGGGTGAGAAATATCCCTACTTTAATCTGAGAAATGTTAGAAGGCGTGTGTTTGCTCTTTGGTCTTGACTCCTGGCTCCTGAGTCACTCCAGAATTCTGTCCATGTCCTGGCCCTAACAGTCTTTTCGAGATGATTTTTAAAAATCACTTCTTTGACGATCACTCATAAGATTGTCTTCCATGAACACGATCTTAACAGTGAGTCCGTAAGTGACTGTGGAGGACAATTCTGGATCCATACATCCTTCTACAGTGGGGACATAGGTTTCTGGGCAGAAGTTGATCACGGTGAGGCCAAGTGTGCCTTCTTCTTAGCTTGTTTCTCCCTTTCGTACTGAGTTCGAGTGTCTTCAAAGCCCACGACACCTTTGGTAAAGGCTGTTCTCCAATTGGAGGGCTCACAGGCCAGTGTTTTCCAATTATCGGTGTTTATACTACATTTTTTTAGATTTAACTTGAGAGAGTCTTTAAACCTCTTTTGTTGACCACCAGCATTATGCTTTCCATTTTTAAGTTCAGAATAGTTGCTTTGGAAGATGATAATCAGGCATTCACAAAACATGACCAGTCTAACAAAGTTGATGTTGAAGAATCATTGCTTTGACGCTGGTGATCTTTGCTTCTTCCAGTACAGTGGCATTAGTTTGCCTGTCTTCCCAAGTCTTCCCATATGACGCTCTGTCTTCCCATATGACGCTCACCACTCATCTGTCGTTATTTCAACCCAACAGAGGCGTAAATTTTTTTGGAGACACCGTTGATGGAATCTTTTGAGGAATTGGAGATGGCGTTTATATGTGGTCCATGTTTCACAAGCATACAGTAAGGTTGGTAGTATGATAGCTTTGTAAACAAGCATTTTGGTTTCCCAGTGAATGTCCCGTGGGGTCCTCAAACACTCTGCACTTCAGTCGGGAGAAAATTGCACTTGCAGAGCTCAGGCAATGCTGGATTTCGGCACCAGTGTCGGCTCCTGTGGAAAGATAACTGCCCAGGTAGGAGAAGTGATCAACACTTTCCAATGTTACACCTTTAATTGGGTTTGTGGTACTGCAGAGGGTTTGTTTTGTGCTTGTTGGTGCAGCACTTTGGTTTTTTGGATGTTGAGTGACAGGCCAAGCTTTTCATAAGCTTCTGCGAAGATATTTAGGATGGTTTGGAGATCATCCTCTGAGTGTGCATGCACTACGTTGTCATCAGCATATTGAAGCTCTATGACGGAAGTTACGGTAACCTTACTCTTTGCTTTCAGCCTACTCAGATTAAAGAGCTTTCCATCTGTTCAATATATAGGGTGGGGAGTTTCCCTTCAACAAAGTGTAGGATCATATTTACTTTTTGGCTCAGCCTCTATATAGACTTCACTGAAATGTCTTGCCTTTCTCTGAAGCTATTGGATATAATTACAAAGAGGCTTAATACTGCATGCCAATTTGCAATAATAATAAAAAAGCAAAGCACTGAATGCTAGTTATGCATGAATAATGCAAAATATTGCTTATGAATAGTCATCCACAGTATTACATCAGCTTTGGTGTTCTTTTATATCTTCTAATAGTTAAAAGCACGCAGTTCCCTAAAGGGATATTTTTGGAAGGCATGATTTTAAAGAGGGCATTTGTGGTATAGAGCGCATTCAGATTATTTAAAATGTAAAAGCAGGCAGCTGGAACTGAAATCTAATTCAGGAATAGAACAGCCATTATAAGTTCAAAAATATATTGTTGCACATTCACAGGGTTTCAAAGTAAATTACTGGCATATTGTGTAGTTAAAATATGAGAGGATTAATCAGAGATCACCCTGAATCATAAATGGCATCAAGCATGAATTATGTGAGAAGGGCTACAGCTGTCCATCAGCATCTGGAGAGCTCTATGTTCTCCACTCCTGCTCTTAGACTTTTGGTTGTACAGTATATTCACACACACCTCAGAGTATTTACCTCACTCCTGTCAGTTCTTTTCTCCTTCTCTTTCCACCCTTAACTTGAACCCTATTCCTGTCCCCAATTACCAAGTTCTTTCATCCTTTATCCATCTCCCTTTTTTTAACATCCAGGCCTTCCTCCTATAACAGCTTCCTTCTCTTATCTTCTTCCTCTTTATTCCTGCTCTCTTATTACTTTTAAAAACATTAACCTAATATCCTTCAATGCCCTCTCTGGACTTTTCACCTCAGGGGAGGAAGGAGAAGTTTCCTGACAGGAGATTATGTGGGAAGGAAGGAAGGAAGGAGGGTGTGTGGGTGAGAGAGAGGGAGAGAGCGATAGAGAGAGAAGTGGAAGACTTAGTAGCTCCCAGGGGCTTCTCATTTTCCTCTCCTTTTTTCGCCCCTTTCAGTTCTGCCTTTCCACTTCTCTCTTTCTTTCTTTTCCATCCATCATACTCAGTTGACGACACTGTCCATGTCCTCCTCTTTCTTTCTCTTCTTCCTATCCATGCTTCACCTGCTCTCTAGCCTAATCCTGTCCACACACATTTATGCATTGCATAAGTCCAGAGCAGCTACAGCTAGTATCCAGCCAACCTGGGGTGGGTTGTGGTGCAGAGGCTCAGTTGAAAGTGGCCTGAGGTCCGCCGATGCTCCCTGTCCCATGGGCTGAATCTAGGCATATATATAAAAAACACTGTGAAAATGCTTTTTAAAAAAAGTTTTAAAATATATGTCAAATTCGCCATTAGCTCCCCATCGCCATCTAGTGTCACATTTGTATAATGCGCTTAAAATGTTATATTTGCAATGGCCATGGTTGGACGTTATCCTATTATAATGCAGCTTGCATGACATTTTCACTAATATGTGCATTTTTATGCACACTTTACCAAAGCAAATGCATTTTCCAGCCATCTCTGCCTGCAGCTCAGAAACAGAAACTCAGCCCTTGCCTTTATGCATTATTGTACTGTAGACTGTAATGGGAGACCTGTGACACTCCAGACATTTTATGCCTAAGACAAAGGTGTGATAACAGTTTAAGAGGTGCCGTATTTTTCCCTGTATAAGAATATGTTTTTTTCTTTCAAAATCATGCTAAAAAGTGGGGGTCGTATTATACATGGATAGTGCATAGAGTGGATGTTTGATTGGTTGCTGCCACAGCTGTCAGCGGCTATTGTGCGTGCTATTGGTTGCTGTGTCAATGGGTGGTATTGATTGGCTGACGCTCCAGCTGTTGGGCGGGCAAATGGCAGCTTCTGCCAGTGATGGAACAAATGGGAGGCGGATTTTGTGAAGCATGTGGGTGATCGATTTTCGGCAGTCCCCCCTACAAAAAGCCAAATAACCCTTGATAATCCCCCCCACAAAAAAGCTCATCAACTCTGTGCCATCTCCTCGCATTTTCTTAAAATTGAGTCCCCCAAAATGTCTTATACATGGGGGCGTCTTATAGACAGAAATGTATGGCACTTATTTTACATGAGGAAAGTCTGTGCAAATAAAACAGGGCCCTTTACACAGAAAGTCTATAAACTTACTCTTCCCACTGTAATATTGCCATCATATGTTTCAACTAGTATTTGTCACCATAGGTAAAGGTAAAGGGACTCCTGACCATTAGGTCCATTCGTGGCCAACTCTGGGGTTGTGGCGCTCATCTCGCTTTATTGGCCGAGGGAGCTGGTGCACAGCTTCCGGGTCATGTGGCCAGCATGACTAAGCACTTCTGGCAAACCAGAGCAGCGCACAGAAATGCCGTTTACCTTCCCGCCAGAGCGGTACCTATTTATCTACTTCCACTTTGACGTGCTTTCGAACTGCTAGGTTGGCAGGAGCTGGGACCGAGCAACGGGAACTCACCCCATCATGGGGATTCGAACTGCCGACCTTCTGATCGGCAAGTCCTAGGCTCTGTGGTTTAACCCACAGCGCCACCCGCGTCACCATACTTTATCATAAAAATAGCCCCCACCAGGACATTGATAGGCTGAAATCCACCCAAGACTAATCAAGATTAGGCCAAGTCAATCACAATTTAAATATCACATGCATTTCATGAACACACAAGCAGTTGGGTAGAAAAAAATATTATTTGTTTATGTGCCCAAGTTCTTCCTATTTTTGTTTGGTATTTGGACAGTCATAGTATGTTCCTTGTGGACCAAAATCATATAATACTTTAGAGCCCTCCAGCTACATGCCACAAATACTTTAAATATATCACAAAGAAGCTCTGTGTAAAAGCACCTTGGTTTTTTAAAAAATCATATATAAAAATAGCGGCTCAGCTTTGATTTCCAAAGAACACTTTAATAGAAACACCTCTTGAGTAATGTGCCTGTTCCTAGGCAACTAACTAATGAATGAGGTAGATTAAATACTCCTTTAATAAACAGGTCTTGCTTTCTCTGGCTCAGGTGAGCAAATAAATCAGTTTAAGGCTGCAATCCTTAACACATAGGGTGTAAGCTCCCTTGAGTTACCAAGTGACTTATTTCTGAGTATAGGACTGCCCTGAGAGAGAACAACAATTCTTAAAATCTAAATTGTCATGATGTGCTTTTTCTGGGCACAGGGGAGTACTCTAAGCAATACAATGAAGGCATTGTTTCATGTTTTCGCTTTTATCCAAAAGCCCAACCTATTGCAAATGCAATCTTCTCTGGGGGCAGCAGTATTGACATATACTCAGAGTCGTAAAGTGATTTCATGCTCTTTATTCAGCTCATAGTGGTGAGGAGGAATAATAATAATAATAATAATAATAATAATAATAATAATAATAATAATAATTTATTATTTATACCCCGCCCATCTGGCTGGGCCTCCCCAGCCACTCTGGGCGGCTTCCATAAAAACCAAAAATACAGTAAAATATCACACGTTAAAAACTTCCCTGAACAGGGCTGCCTTAAGATGTCTTCTGAATGTCAGGTAGTTGTTTATCGCTTTGACATCTGCTGGAAGGGCGTTCCACAGGGTGGGCGCCACTACCGAGAAGGCCCTCTGCCTGGTTCCCTGTAGCTTTGCTTCTCGCAATGAGGGAACCGCCAGAAGGCCCTCGGCGCTGGACCTCAGCGTCCCGGCAGAATTATGGGGGTGGAGACGCTCCTTCAGGTATACTGGACCGAGGCCATTTAGGGCTTTAAAGGTCAGCACCAACACTTTGAATTGTGCTCGGAAACATACTGGGAGCCAATGTAGGTCTTTCAAGACTGGTGTTATATGGTCTCGGCGGCCGCTCCCAGTCACCAGTCTAGCTGCTGCATTCTGGATTAGTTGTAGTTTCCGAGTCACCTTCAAAGGTAGCCCCACGTAGAGTGCATTGCAGTAGTCCAAGCAGGAGATAACCAGAGCATGTACCACTCTGGCAAGACAGTCCGCAGGCAGGTAGGGTCTCAGCCCACGTACCAGATGGAGCTGGTAAACAGCTGCCCTGGACACAGATTTGACCTGTGCCTCCATGGACAGCTGTGAGTCCAAAATGACTGAATGAATGAAAGTCCCCTCAAAGTATCTGCTTTATATACATTATTTACACAATGGGCTGCACATGATTGGCTAATTCCGGAATTCTACTGTAAGCCAATCAGGTTGTGGATTCACTTCTATCTGGAGCATGATTGGGTGGTTCCTGCCAATCAATCATACTGCTGCATTGTTCTAGGACCAATCAGACTGCTGCAGTTTGGATCCTATTCAACTCAGTACATAACAAATATTATTTCCTTCAAGAAGAATTATGTTGAGAGCAGGGCTGGCTCAAAATATTTTGCTGCCTGGGGCAAAGGACAAGATGGTGCTCTCCGATCTATCTACATAAGCTGACTTGACTGATTGTGGAATCTTGTTGCAACACCTGTGATGGGACAGAGTCTTTGACTGCACTGGAGGGTAGAAGTCTAGCTTATTTATTTATGATTCATTTAATGACATTTATAGCACACCTTTCCTCCATTGTGGAACACTAAGTGGCACACACGTGGTTCCTAGGCTGTCACTTATCCGGGCGATGACTAGACCTAAACCTCCTTCAGGATCTCTCTAGTGTTCATGAAAATTGCTTTACTTGGAGGTCACAGAAAACAAGGAGTGGTACATCTATAGAGACTACCCAAGGTGGTTATTTCTTGTACACGTTTGGAGACATTTATTTTTATTACAGCTTCACACACTGAACCACTCAGCCCTTAAACTGGAAATCATTCTCAGTGCTAAGGCCTGGGTGTGAGAAATTTTTACACAAGTAGCAGCAGATAATCCAATATTTCAGTCCTCATATTTCAGTCCTCCTGTATTTTAGATTGTTTAACGAATAATCCATTTAAATCCCACTCTCTCGCACCTTCCAGTTCACTCTTAATGTACCAATCTTACCTTAAAAAACAAAGAAACAAAAACAAAATCTGGGCCATGGTCAGTTTCTCTCCTGTAAACTGATGTGATTTCAAAGCTTTGATATAAAAGCCCTTTTGAATATATATGTTCTGTACCAGTGAAACTACCTTTCTGTGTTTTTTTGTTTTTGTCTTTAGCTAACCTGTTCTGCTATGGTGATTCTCTACCATTTCAGAGGACATTTGAAATCTGTACAATATTGCCCTGTGCAAGGGCGTTCTGTAAAAAGAGAATTTCCCGTCATTTGGCAATGATGGCAGGGATGGGGAGGGGACTTGCATAAATTGTGATTCCATCTTAAATGATGTGCCGGTAATAATCAGAAACGGGGCTTGGAATATTATGCATGACTAGTCAAAGAGGATATTTTATTTTATTTATCCAGCACTAAGAGCAGAGCCTCCCTGCAGAACTCCCATTGATTTTAATGTATGCAAAATTGGACCCTAGCTGAGTTAATTAGTACTTGACAAAAATCCACTCCCCACTTTACTCTGATTAACATATCTTGAAATTTAGATAAAGAAGGGCAAAATAATTACTGGATGCAAATGAAGGCTGAAGGATGCTGACTACAAGGAGATACAAATGAGAAAAGCTCAGGAGCAGCACTGGCTTCATTTATAACTCAGTTATTGTTTAACTTTGTCGTTTACCCTCCTATGTGAGTGGCAGGGGGAGAAATTGGGGGAGAAATTGGGGAGAAATTCAGGTTGGCAACCCTACCTAATCCACTTTCGGATACAATAAGTGAAGTGAAACTAGCCTTCTAAAATCTGTACTTCTCTCAATTTTGCAGTTCAGCAACAACGAGCCATTTGGGGGTCATTTCTCTAGCCTGCAGGCAAGAATAATAGCTGTCAACCTTACCTTTTTTTGTGCGAAATTCCCTTATTGCAGCGCCGTTTCCCGCTGCATCCCGCTGCTATCCCAGATTGTTAGATATCCCGTAGACTGTCCCCGGGACAGGTGAGGCTGCTGATCCCTTATTTTCGAGGCTGCTGATCCTTTATTTTCAAGAATCCACAGGTATGGCAAGAATCCACAGTCAGGATTTGTAGCACCTTCTGCTTGTGGTTAACGCTTAGCTGGAATGAAATATTCAACGCAGCAATAGAGAAATTAAAATAATAATTTATTTGTCAGACAAATAAATGAGAGGCACAGTGGTATATGGTTACCAAGCTCTGGCCTGCCCTCCTGCCATTCTGGCCAGCACTTATATTCCCTTAATCCAGCCCCCTTTGCTCCTCCTGTGGCTGCCTCTGTCCAATCAGCCTGGTTGGAATTCCTATTGGCTGTTTGCTAGAACCAATCACAAAAGATACACCCATTTCCTTCTATCCTTATAAGGGAGACAAAGAGCTATATATAAATGACAAATAAGTAATAATATATCTTACATGGAATCTTAATTACCAGCTCACCTCTTGCCCTCCTTGCCCTATTGCCTTCTAAAACAAATGGTTAATCTTAAATTTTTATCTTCAAGGATCTTGAGTTAATCATCATTGAAAGATCTCCTTCATTTGAGGGTCTTTTAAACAAATGCCTGACAACTATATATCAGGAGTGTTCGATGGCGTCTCCTGTCTGGCAAGGGGGGCTAGGCTCATTTGCCCCTCTGGTCTCCTATTGCAATATGACTCTATGAATCTAGCATTTCTTAAATCCTTTGCATAATTACATTTAAGCCAATATATTTAAGCTAATATATTTCATACATTATCATAGGTAGCCTTTTAAAAGAATAAAGCTTCTCAAAGTAAAAAGGAAGGAACTCAGTAAAAAACAGCTTTTAAAGAAGCCTCTTTAGTTTACACCTCCCCCTTTCACCCTCCTTTCCAGCCTCAAAATAAAATAGGAAGAAGCTTCTTCTTCTCCAGCCAAGCCAGTTGCCTTTCCCAACATTTATTGCCCTTTTTAACTCTCTCAGTTTAAGAAAGAAACAGCTTTAGAAAAGACTTTTCAAAAATGCTCTCTTTTCTGTCAGCTAGATGTTTTTTCCCCATTTGCCTCTGGCCTTAGAAAATTTAGCTCAAGGTTTAACGAGAGGCCGAAGGTATCATTTTACTATTTGCCCATTCCTAATTGTGTTTTCTCAGCCTTTTTTATCTTCTGTAACATGCAGGATGAGTGTCCTTGCTCTCAGTCTGTAATTTCCTCTTTTTTTAACGACTTTGAGAATTGTTTTTCCTGCTATAAATCAGGGGGCCACTTATCTAGGAGGATAGCCAAGGTTTTCTGCCTGGCATGAAACATTTGAAAATCCTTTTTTAAGCTCATTTTAAAATACAAGCCTTGATTGAAATATATAAGCTTTGATAAAAATGCAGGCTTATAATTAGATGCCTCAGATTTGACTATGAGAGGTAAATTATTATTATTATTATTATTATTATTATTATTATTATTATTATTATTAGTATCTTGCCCTACCTGGCTGAGGCCGGACTCAGAGCGGCTAACATCATAAAAACAACACAATAAGCATAAAGCAGACATCAATTAATTAGAATACATCTTAAAATCAATTCAGGCAAGTTAAAATCCAGGCAGGTGGCAATTATCAGCATGGAATTGAGAGTGGATAATAATTGCCAGGACCAACTGTTTCCACTGATCATACAAGGACCTGTGAGCGGGTTGGGGACCTCCTTTGGGCTTGTTTTAGACAAAGGAAAGTAAGTCAAACTGCATCTTACCCAAAAACCTGGTGCCTATCCCAATCAACCAGGCAGCTCTCAACTATCAACAGCAGGTTTCCCCAGCCTGGTGCTCTCCCTCCAGATATCATTGAAGTACAACTCCCATAATCCTTGCCCATTGCCCATGCTGGCCAGGGCAGATGAGAACTGCAGTCCAAAACATCTGGAGGGCATCAGGTTGGTTAAAGGCAAAGGGACCTCTGACCATTAGGTCCAGTCGTGGCCGACTCTGGGGTTGCAGCGCTCACCTCGCTTTACAGGCCAAGGGAGCCGGCGTACAGTTTCCCGGTCATGTGGCCAGCATGACTAAGCTGCTTCTGGCGAACCAGAGCAGCGCACGGAAACGCCAGAGTGGTACCTATTTATCTACTTGCTGTTTTATGTGCTTTTGAACTGCTAGGTTGGCAGGAGCAGGGACTGAGCAACGGGATTCGAATCGCCGACCTTCTGATTGGCAAGTCCTGGGCTCTGTGGTTTAACCCGCAGCGCCACCTGCGTCCCTTCAGGTTGGTTAAGGCTGGCCAATAACAGCAAGCAGCAGGTCAGAGACATGCAAAAAAGTGAACTTCTCACACTGAAAGCATCTAGGGGAGAAATAAAAATACACAAGTCATTATATTGTTATTTGTGCTTAAGAGGGGCTGTCAATAGAAAATGTCCTAGAAAGGTCTTGTGTTTCATGTCTTCTGCGTCTTGTTTGTTGCTAAAAGGCAACACACACACACCATGACCCCTTGTTCCAAGGTTTCAAAGGGACTTGCAAAGAAGCATGAACTGTCTGTTCAGCAGGCTACGAAAAGGTCACGTCAGCAAACTCTGCACGCTCCCTGAGGAACATTCGCAGGGCTTCTGTACTAAATGTTCTCCCTTGCCTTCAGCAGCGATATACAAATTAAAATGCATGTCAGTAAGAAAAGAGATGTATATAGCTAAAAAATACCTTGAATTATCATGATCAAATGCCATTTAACTTCAAGATTCATTGGTCACAGTGAAGATATTTCATTTGATGCAAGTGAAAGAGATAACAAAAACGCGTGTTCTAGTTCCATTTACCTTTTTTGCATATCTAAAGTGACTGGTAATACTAGCTTCGCTGAATACATTTAAATCCTTCCAAATTGCTTCCACCAACCTAGCGAAGATTGCCCTGATTTCAACAATCTTAAATGATACAGTAATGACAGGGGTAGAGACCAACATGATGACTGACTTCAAAAGACACGACTCATTATTCAGAGAGAGGAACTGCAGAGACATCCCAGGCCCGAGAGAATAGCAGCCCCTTAAACAAAGGTCAATTTGGTGGCTATGGAAACTGTAATTATTTGATCCTTTAATAAGAAACCTCCACTTAGTTGGGCAGAACATGCAGCTGGCTGGCTACAGAACAGCAAGCACTGCCACCATTTTCATAGCCTGAAATAAGACAAAGGGATTCTAAGTGTGTTAGCTGCCAATGGCCATAAGAACATACTCTCAACACCGGGTATAGGCAAACATGGCCCTCCAGATGTTTTGGGACTACAACTCCCACTATCCCTGTTCTGTTAGCTAGGGATGATGGGAGTTGTAGTCCCAAATATCTGGAGGGCCGAGTTTGCTTATGCTGGCTCAACACAATCAGTTGCACTTAAAGGAGCACCATTCCTATATTTTTGTATTGTGGGAAAAGTTCTTTATCACTGTACCACTGCCACAAATGGCAAAGAGGCTGGGAACATGCAAAATAGCTTCCCTGGACATGTTCAGAAGGAATTTCAAGATGGATGTTGTTGTTGTTGTTTAGTCGTTTAGTCATGTCCGACTCTTTGTGACCCCATGGACCAGAGCACGCCAGGCACTTCTGTCTTCCACTGCCTCCCGCAGTTTGGTCAAACTCATGCTGGTAGCTTTGAGAACAATATCCAACCATCTCGTCCTCTGTCATCCCCTTCTCCTTGTGTGCTCCATCTTTCCCAACATCAGGGTCTTTTCCAGGGAGTCTTCTCTTCTCACGAGGTGGCCAAAGTATTGGAGCCTCAGCTTCAGGATCTGTCCTTCCAGTGAGCACTCAGGGCTGATTTCCTCCAGAATGGAGAGGTTTGATCTTCTTGCAGTCCATGGGACTCTCAAGAGTCTCCTCCAGCACCAGAAATCAAAAGCATCCATTCTTCGGTGATCAGCCTTCTTGATGGTCCAGCTCTCACTTCCATACATCTCTACTTGGAAAACCATAGCTTTTACTATACGGACCTTTGTTGATGTCTCTACTTTTTAAGATGCTGTCAAGATGGATATATTTGGCCTTTAAAAGGGGCCAGGTTTCCTTAGGCACCATCGCTTCAATTCTTGTATACTGGATATTGTTTCATTTGATTATATGTTGTTAACCACCATGGGCACCCTTTGGGGAGAAAGGGCAGATTATAAATGTAACTAATGCATCTATGTATCAATAAATAAATTCACAAATAAATTATAGTTATAATAAACTTATTATAGCGTTATTGGAACTTGCATTGTCCTTTCATGGAATCACACACTTCTGGAGCTGGAACACAGGGATGGTGAAGAAACTGGATTCAATTTGTATTTAAAGGCAAGCCCACCTCTTCTGCACCTTCTGAAACAATATGAGGACCAAAACACACCCATCTTTTGCAGTTCACACTTCAGTGCAGTTCTCCAGCTAAGAGTTGTGTGAAAAATGCATATGCTAAGCTATAGTGTGCATAAAAATGCTCAATGAAAATGACATACAGGAATGCATTATAGTAGGGGGCACTGATTTGCATAAAAAATAGGCAAAATTGCATACTAAATGTGCATATCGGGATAAATTAACATTAAACTGCTTGTGAATTTACATGAGGTCTTTTTTAAAAAATTGCTTGCTGATGTGTAAACAAGAGAATTGAATTGAAGATTAGGAAAATGAGAAACCAAGACAAACCCAAACTGGCAGATTTGCCTTCAAGTTGGGAATAAGCAAATTTCTTCTGTGAGGCTGTGCATATTTACTTGGGAATAAGACCCGCTGTGTTCAATGGAGTTCCTCTTCCCTGCTTTCCCCACTAAACTGAACATTCCCCCTTGGTTTAAATCACCCATTCAAAGACCTCTTTATCCAGAAAGTAAGGTAAAGGTACCCCTGCCCGTACGGGCCAGTCGTGTCCGACTCTAGGGTTGTGCACCCATCTCACTTAAGAGGCCAGGGGCCAGCGTTGTCCGGAGACACTTCCAGGTCACGTGGCCAGCGTGACGAAGCTGCTCTGGCGAGCCAGCACCAGCGCAGCACACGGAAACGGCGTTTACCTTCCCGCTATAAAGCAGTACCTATTTATCTACTTGCACTTAGGTGTGCTTTCGAACTGCTAGGTGGGCAGGAGCTGGGACCGAAAGACGGGAGCTCACCCCGCCGCTGGGATTCGAACCGCCGACCATACGACTGGCAAGTCCTAGGCACTGAGGTTTTACCCACAGCACCACCTGCGTCCCCCTATCCAGAAAGTAGGAATACATAAAAAGACACACACACACACCCCAAAAAAACCTTCCCCAAAGAAGGAAGTGATTCAAACTCAAGAGAGTATTGCTTGTTCTCTGCTCATCAGGAACATAAGCTTTGCGTCACTAATTACCATGCAAGACTTTCTGATAGTGGGAACGGAGGTGGAGGAAAATGAAACACTTCATTTCAGTAAACACTTGACTTCATTTATCTGTCTAATTTTCGCACGTACCATTGCTAGATTACCAATTATTCTTCGGGCAAAGAGTATTCTCCCCAGAGGTATGACTCAAGCTCCTCAGTGGCACGACCTTTCAGAAAAGTACATGTTCTGTAAACGCATTTTCCTTGATACAAAATGTGCCTGATTTCCTTCGTGTTCCTGTCACTGCTGTATAGGGAACAATTCTGAGAGACAGCCTTTCTCCTTACCTTTCAGCTTAATAAAAAGAGTTTGCTATAATAATAATAATAATAAGTACCATCTAAAAAACTCTTTAAACTGTATAGACTTTTCTTCTCTGTTTTTTCAGATTCTAATCTTGTGTAAACCTGCCCAGCAGAGGGTAGTGTTGCACACTTAAGTGTGCAAATCACTTGAAATGAAGACAGGATTAGCTATCAACCACAGAGGAATAAATAAAGCACGGATAAATTTCATATAGGGGTTTGTTTTTAATACAATCGAATCTATAAGCATTTAAATGAACCATAGATTTATGTTTTATCATAACTATCTGTTATAGAAGAATGCATATTTAGGCATATTTAGGTATGCACACTTCAAATAAAAAAAGGGGGGGAGAGATTGTTCCAGTTGGCATAAAACTACAGGTGTTCCAGGTTGCAGTTTGTGATGAATGTGCTGCAGAGACTGTCTAAAATCTTGGAATGGAGAAATTGCAGATTACAGGGACAGCATTGGCCAATGCAATTCACATCCTTCAAGAGGACACAACTTTTCTCCTTTTTCAGGGTCTCCTTGCACTCCTGGTTATCTTGCTTAAATAACTTCCAGGCTTGCATAACCATATCATCCCTTCTATTTCCAGTGTTCTGGAATGAGTGTTCAAAACGGCACCACACACACACACAAAAGAAAGAAAGAGAGAGATGAGGGAACCCAAAGTGTACAGAAGTACAAAAATATTTAGGGGAGAGGAAACTCCAGTAGGGATGGGGAATGTTAGAACAGTCCAATGCTCACTGGCCTTGAATAATGACTGATGGTGGGGGAATGGAGGGGGGAAAGGACAACCGGGTAGAAAACAGAAATGGAATGGAGTATTTTAGGGAATTCCATACAGTGAAATTTTGTTGCAGGTTCCACATGTTGAATGTTAACAAGATGGCAATGGTTTGTATAAGCTTGTGAGGTGCACACTTGGATATTTCCATGCATCTTTGTTGCAATTCAGATCACCCCGTATCATTTTAATACATACATAGCAACCACAAAGGGACATTTTTCTTGCCTGACATAATGTCAAAGACATGGCACTGTTAGCTCAGCAATCACCCTCGAGAGATTCCTGTAGAAGGGAATATGGATATATGTGGAAGGCACTTTGATGCCCAGCTGCAAGGGTACAGCAATTCCATTTGTCGCCATAAATTATCAAGTGACCTCTTAAATATGCCATACTGAGCAGTTCCACAAGCCTCATCTAGGTGACATTTCACAAGGTAACTTTCAAGAGGTGCCCCCACCTCACTGATCCATCGTAACAGCTCAAGCATATAGAATATTTCACATTCATGCATAGAGACACATTAAGGAATATTATTAATTCAAAGGTGAGCTAATTCCATGTTCCAAAAACTCTTGACGGAGCCTTGTGTGGTATCTTTGGGTCAAGGCTTAATGTGCATTTCTACAATAATTGCAGAGAGCTTCCAAAGAACGAACCTGAGAGATGGATTTTAAAAAACAAACAAACCAATCGATCTTCAAGAAGAAAACAAAATGGTTCTAAGTAGGGTGTGCACCACAAGATTTGGTTTAGATCCTGATGTGGCACTTTGGAAGATAGCCTTCCTGTCTGGTGTGGTGGTGTAGTGGTTAAGAGCGGTAGTCTTGTAATCTGGGGAACCGGGTTCGCGTCTCCGCTCCTCCACCTGCAGCTGCTGGGTGACCTTGGGCCAGTCACACTTCTCTGAAGTCTCTCAGCCCCACTCACCTCACAGAGTGTTTGTTGTGGGGGAGGAAGGGAAAGGAGAATGTTAGCTGCTTTGAGACTCCTTAAAGGGAGTGAAAGGCGGGATATCAAAGCCAAACTCTTCTTCTTCTACTACTAGGAGAGTTTAGGTTCTGAGTCTTTTTTATTTCCCTACACCAATTCACTATTGCCCTCCCTGTAGCCCTTTCGGTGCCTGGTGTAGATGTTCATCTTTCAACAAGACTCACTGTACCTTCCAACATTCCTCTGATTAAAATAGGGACATCCTAAGGAAAAGCAGGCCATTCCAGGATCAAATCGGAAACCGGAATGGCTTCTGGAAATCTGGGACTGTCCCTGGAAAATAGAGACACTTGGAGGACCTGCTGTTACAGTTTAGGGATGGCTTTTAAAAGCAATTGCTTAGTCACCCCAAGTGTTTTGTGGGCAACTGGTCTGAACACAGAGCCTGAAGGACTTGGAGCAACAGAACAAACTGATCATTATAAAGAAACTCTGTCCTTGGTATGCCTTTTTTCCCCTTCTCAGTTTGATTCCCTGGCACTATATTTGTATAAATTAACTATCCCAAAATACAGACGTGCGTTCACACTGGCCAGGTTGGATGTGATGCCCTCTGCTGTACTTGAGGGCAGATACCAAAAGATTCCACCTGAGAAACGACTCTGCCCCTGTGGAGATGGCAATCTGGAAACAGTGGCTCATGTTCTCCTGTCCTGTCCCCTTTATAAAGATCTGAGGAATGAAATCATCACCCCACTCTTACTTACCATCCCAGGCCGCCCATCTGCTGCCACATTGTTCTTTCTTTTATCAGATCAAAATGATCAGACAACAGCAAAGGTTGCTAGGTTTATTGAGGGTGTAATGAGATTAAGGGCCACTATCTGAATGATAATCTTGGTTATTTGATTGTCCTTTTTACCCATTGTTGTCTTTTTAATTGTATATATTGCTTGTTTTATGTTGCTATGGCCATTGGCTAAAGCAAATAAAGTTTATCTATCTAAACCGGTCTGAATATTTCAAATATGTGAGTGATGTCCCTGGGTGAGCTTCCTGCCAAATTGCAGGCAAATTGGTCCAGGGGTGTTTGTGCTAGGCAGAGAACTAAAGGTAAAGGTAAAGGTACCCCTGCCCGTACGGGCCAGTCTTGACAGACTCTAGGGTTGTGCGCTCATCTCACTCTAGAGGCCAGGGGCCAACGCTGTCCGGAGACACTTCTGGGTCCCGAGGCCAGTGTGACAAAGCTGCTCTGGCGAACTAGCACCAGCACAGCACACGGAAACACCGTTTACCTTCCCGCTATAAAGCGGTACCTATTTGTCTACTTGCACTTAAGGGTGCTTTCGAACTGCTAGGTGGGCAGGAGCTGGGACCGAATGACGGGAGCTCACCCTACCGCGGGGATTCGAACCACCGACCATGCGATTGGCAAGTCCTAGGCGCTGAGGTTTTACCCACAGCGCCACCCACGTCCCTTGGCAGAGAACTAAACGAGATTAACTCTCAAGGGAAAAGCATTCCCTCCGATTACAAGTGTGCCCTGTCAGTTGCAATGAAGCTCTCCCTCTCTAGCCTCACTAGTTCAAATGGGGAACATTCCTCTCTAGAGATGTAGTTGTAAACCACTGGGATGGTGGAGGTTGCCAGCTTCATCCCATATACTTCTAGTGTCTCCCGACCTGGCAACTGAAGCATGTGTCTTTGTAGGCCAGCCTTCTGCAACCTGCTGCTCTCCAGATGTTATTGGATTACAACCCCCATCATCTCTGACCATTTGCCCTACTGGGTGGGGTTGATGGGAGTTGTAGTCTAAACTATCTAGAAGTCACCAGGTTGGGAAAGGCTGGTGTAGACCTTTGACAAGCCTATGGAGGGTTGATGCAGGCAACTCTGCAAATGAGACCCTCACTTTTTCTTTTTTAAAAAAATACATCTTTATTGGTTTAAAATACAATCTTACAGTAAAGGTAAGTACAACAAAGTTAAGCACAGAAAAGAAAAAAAAGAGAAGAGAGAAGAGGGGGGAAAGAATTCTCCACATCAAAAAGTACAAAAAGTTTAAAAGTAACAAGAAGAAGAAAAAACAGCAATTAAAAGTACCAGATATTTATACAACATGTCTTTTCCAATAAAGTCTTCTGTGAAAAGCTTCCAATCGTTCTCATTATGCTTTTTCTATTGTCTTATCGCACAGCTTGTTTTATATCTTTTTCCATATATTCCTCGAAGATGTTTGTTCCATTTATTTATTATACACAAATATCATTCAATTCTGCTAGGGTGGTATCATTTTTACAACATAGTCTTATATATTCCTTAAATATTTTCCATTCTCCGTATACTTTTTGATTTAAGGTTCCCCTGACTTTTCCACTCAGCTTTGCTAATTGGAGGGACACAGGTGGCGCTGTGGGTTAAAGCCTCAGCGCCTAGGACTTGCTGATCGAAAGGTCGGCGGTTCGAATCCCTGCTGCGGGGTGCACTCCCGCTGCTCGGTCCCAGCGCTTCGAAAGCACCTCCGGGTGCAAGTAGATAAATAGGGACCGCTTACCAGCGGGAAGGTAAACGGCGTTTCCGTGTGCAGCTCTGGCTCGCCAGAGCAGCGATGTCACACTGGCCATGTGACCCGGAAGTGTCTCCGGACAGCGCTGGCCCCTGGCCTCTTAAGTGAGATGGGCGCACAACCCCAGAGTCTGGCAAGACTGGCCCGTACGGGCAGGGGTACCTTTACCTTTACCTTTACTTGCTAATTGGAAATACTCTATCATGAGTGTCTGCCATTGTGTTATTGTTGGTGTTCTTTTGCATTTCCAACTTTCTGGCCACTAGTATTCTCACAGCTGTGATTGCGTACATGAACAGTGGTCTTGTGTTTTGCTTTTTGGTCACTTGGATGGCCTAAATGTGCATGTTTTCTTCCCCCCTCAGCATTGTGTACTTCATAATTTGTGGTGTTTGTTTGTTTGTTTGTTTGTTTATTCTAAAAGAATTATCCACATGCCTTGCATATGCCTGAGGGAGCATTCTTGATCTTATAACCTTGCCAGATCCCAAGAGATAGGAAGGAACTGCCTCACCTAAGCAATTGCTGCCACATTACCATCGCTGTGGGGAAATCCTCTTGCATTTAATACATATTCATCACCAATTGATTTTTAAAGGGGCAGTTGGTGTGTTTTTAAAAAAGCTATTTTGAGGCTATAGGCTCGGCAATTATTTCCCCCGTCCGTCATCATCCTTCCCATCACTCAGGATAATAAACCGAATGCAGCAAGAAGTAGCTGACTTGCTAAATAAGCCCAAGGGAAGAGAGCAGCTGGAATTTCCAGCTTATTTGGGAATGTTTGTTTGTCAGAAAAACAAGGCATATTGGAGGAAGGTCATGGCTCAGGGACAGAGCTATTTATTGGCAGGCAGAAGGTCTGAAGTTCAATCCTGAAGGTTCAATAGCAATACAGAGGGCCCTTTGCTTCACTTCATTTTGTGATAAGAACATTTTTAAATGTATTTATTTTGTTTCTTCATTCTAGATAAATTATCTACTATAGACATTTTCATACCATTTTTCAACCATATTCCCAGGGCAATTTACAAGGAAGAATAAAACAATTAGAATGGTCATTGAAAATAAAATAAAGGGCTGCACAAACCACAAATGCATCATAAAACAGTTGGCAAGATTAATTTATATCTCAAACACATGCAGTGGGACACATTCTCAAAGGAGAATAAGGTCTCATCCACAGCATAAAGCACGCTGAACACACATTTGAAGCACTTGGCTTCCCACAAAGACTCCTGAGAACAGGGCATTGGGAGTTAGAGCTCCGTGACGGGTAAAATCAGTTTCAGGAATCTTGGCAAGAATCCATGCACTTGAATGTGCTTTAAATAGAGGCCGTGGATGTGACCTTGGGTGCCAGGAAAACCTCTGAAAAAGGAGTTCTGCATCTGGGTGCCACCAGCATTGAAATGTTCTTCTCTCTGGTAGCCACCCATCTCACCTCACCTGGTGGGCAGAAGGCTCTCCACCAAAAACCTCCGTGTACAGGTAGACAAGTATTATTTGGTGTCTTCAGGTGGAACTGACATACTCTCGATGGCAAAAGGAGAGTTAAGGGAATGTCTTGCTGACTGGATTGAGTTCTCAGAACTAGAAGGCACCTTAGAAAAGGCATAGGCAAACTGGCCCTCTAGCTGTTTGGGGACTACAAGTCCCATCATGCCTGACCACTGGTCCTGTTAGCTAGGAATGATGGGAGTTGTACTCCCAAAACATCTGGAGGGCTAAGTTTGCCTATGCCTGCCTTACACCCTGCCTCACAGCAGCTGTATCTAACTTATGCTCCCTCAACATTGGTTGGTGAGGAATATGCATTGATCTATAATCAGCAGCAGCTACAATTAAAAATGTATCTACAAACATATAAGGAAGGAAGTCTGTACCCATCTTCAATAGCCTTCAGAATCCCAAATATTCAGCAGCACAGGAGATAAGCCATCAAGATCCTCTGGAAATACCAGGACCTGATACCATATGAAAAACAGGGCATAAAACTTAGACATGAATATCTGAAGGGAATATTTTGGTAGATTAAATCCCAGAAGTCAGTATCTAAGCATATGGTTAGCACACCCAACTGTTTTGACTAATTTGAAAACAGTTGATTATCATCTGACAATGTGCTGTGCTTTAAATACAGGGAATAAATAATTCAGTTCTCTTTGGCCTCGCATGCACACCTCAAGTTTTGGCTCAGACTTCCTGAAAAATGTGGCTTCCATACTTTCACTTTCTAGATGGGAATCACATCAATTGTTGCCATGAGAATGTGATAAGACTCTCCACAAAGTCTATATGATTAGATCCAAAAATATCTGGTTCTCCATTTTATTCAAATGAACACTTACATACTGAGACACCTTGAACTGTTGACCAACCGCTTCCCCAAAACAGTCGCTGTCTAGTATTACTTTTGGTCTGAGGGCTTGCCTTTTCTACTAAGAATCTACAGTAGTTCTTTCAGGATGGCTTCAGGAAGGGAAAATGCTACAAGGTCTGGTAAACTGCGTCCTGTACATCAGGGGAACCCGTGGCCCTCAAAATGTTGTTAGATTAAATTCCCTTGATCATTGACTATCAGACACAGTGGCTGAGACTGTTGGGAGTTGGAGATCAATGACATCTGGAGGTGCAGATCCCCTACCTCTGCTTTAAATCAGGGGTTGCCTAGACAGTTCCGTCCAGATTGGACTACAAATCCCATCATCCCTTACTATTAGCCATGCTGAATGGGGCTGATGGACTCCAACAATAACTGGAGGAATGTAGGTTTCCTATCCCTGTATATTTTGGCAGTTGGAGATTCCAATAAAAATCATACTAACAAAGAACTCTAAGGAAACATTCCTTTAAGGAAAGACTAATGCAGTGATGGCCAAACTTGGCCCTCCAGCTGTTTTGGGACTACAACTCCCATCATCCCTAGCTAACAGGACCAGTGGTCAGGAGTATTGGGAATTGTAGTCCCAAAACAGCTGGAGGGCCAAGTTTGGCCATCACTGGACTAACAGATGAACTCATACGCTCCTCAAGCCCACCTACCAAATTGTTTAGTATCTGTCATGAAGGCAAGGACTATACAAAAAATGCAGCACTTTGTTGACTAATGAATTTCTGAAACAATAGGAATGGAAGCTCAATTTGATGGACCTTGAGCCATCTTCCCTGATGTAGAGGCCACAGTTTTCCAGGCCTTGTAGCATCTTTCCTTCCTGAAACTATTTTGATCCCTAATGGTGGGGCTGATGGAAGCTGGGATCCAACAACGTCTGGAAGTCCACAACGAACCCACCTACCCAGAGACACATTTTGTACACAATTCATTTCCTTCACCAAAGTCCCACCAAATTTCCACGTGGTGGCAACCGTGGTAGCCAATAGCATCTTGTGGCCACGCACTAATGACAACCAGTTCCCCACACTGGAGACAACTCCCTAGTCGTTTTGCACATTATAACATCGCCGCCATCATCATCATGAATCAAATATTGTTGTGGCACCCAAAAACATACCGATAGAGATAAATGACGACAAGGCCCTGGTGGCAGAAAAAATGTCACTGGAAAACGTGTCTTGCAGGACACTGTGTATTTTTCCAGCAATAGCAAAATGAGAAATAACAAGATTAAAGCAGAAATGCTAATGGATATGTGTTAAAATGCAGAATTTTAGAGCATGTGGTTCTCCGGATAAAATTTTTCTCTAAATGCTCAACTCTCTAGAAATTTGCAAAAACATCTTCTTTTCCTCCCCTGTTCTCTGCGCTGCCAAAATATATGTACCTGCCCACACAGGAGGGTTTTTTTCTTCTCCCAGAAACCTTTTTCATTAAAATGCTGCCACTGCATGCTACAGTATCTTAGAAACTGTTAAATGAGCAGTTTATCATAACATGTCTGCATGAAAGAAATGCATTAAGAAAGTCTGCTCTAGTTTTCCCCCAACCTTGTAGAATCACAGCAGGAGGTTTATTATCAAAGTTACCATCACTTCTTATGCTCCAAACTCTAGAGATCTGAACATGTTAGAAATTCAATACCCCAAATGTATTCCAAGTTGTAACTTGTAAAAATGTTAACCCTGCTGATTCAAGTGCTAATTTCACCTCCAGAACCAAGTGAAGGTAAGTTCTGCTTTTTAAAATTAAACTCTGATGTAAAACCTTGATTTTATATTTAGTGTATTCATATGTTCTTAAGTGAAACACACACAGCTGCTTGCACGACCATTTAATGGGGGTGCTATCGAAAGATGGATCAGCCCAGTCGTTGGTCAATGTAGATCTTTGTCTAGAAGGCAGTGGCGTAGCGTGGGTTGTCAGCACCCGGGGCAAGGCAAGTAATTTGCGCCCCCTAACCCGTGAAAGAGAGTGAGTGAGCCAGGTAGGTGCAGAGAGCTGGGAGTGCGAGCGCGCCCCCCCAGATGTTGCGCCCGGTGCAGCCGGCCCCCCTGCACCCCCCACGCTACGCCACTGCTAGAAGGCAAGTTTATATAGGTGCCAGGCACTAGACTGCCTGCCACCTCCAGTCATGCAATGATTTTCACATGATCAAGTCATTATCCAGCCTGTGACTGCAGGCTATGCCTCAGAGGGAAAGGAAGGGAGGAAACCTCACTATTATTTCTTTATTTAATGTACTCATAATGTACTGCTTGGGACGCGGGTGGCGCTGTGGGTTAAACCACAGAGCCTAGGACTTGCCGATCAGAAGGTCGGCGGATCGACTCCCCATGACGGGGTGAGCTCCCATTGCTCCATCCCTGCTCCTGCCCACCTAGCAGTTCGAAAGCATGTCAAAGTGCAAGTAGATTAATAGGTACCGCTCCGGCGGGAAGGTAAACGGTGTTTCTGTGCGCTGCTCTGGTTCGCCAGAAGCGGCTTAGTCATGCTGGCCACATGACCCGGAAGCTGTACGCTGGCTCCCTCGGCCAATAAAGCGAGATGAGCGCCGCAACCCCAGAGTCGGTCACGACTGGACTTAATGGTCAGGGGTCCCTTTACCTTTAATGTACTGCTTAAGCACTACAGTCTGCAAGTGGTGTACATAAAAATTATAAAAATCATACAAAGCCATTTCTCGTCCCTGGGGAGATGAAATTGCGGGCTGGGAGCAAGCCCTCCCCACGCGCATGGGGCGAGATGGCCCCTGTGCCATTGGTTGGTCCTCAGCCACATCATTCCAAGGCTGTCCAATCCAGACAGTCTGGGGGCGTGGTGCGGGCTATTTAAACTGCCCATGGCCGAGGACATGTTCCTTTTCTCCCTGCTTGGTCAGTTCTCCCGCCCTCCCTCCCTGAGGTTAGGCTCTTTTTCTCATCACCTTGCTATGGACTTTGGTTGGTCGCCTGTTTTTTAACAGGGGCCTGGTAGGAATTTTTTCCACTTGGCAAACTGGCACCAGCCATTTGGTTTTTCACGTAGGTAAAGGGACCCCTGACCATTAGGTCCAGTCGTGACCGACTCTGGGGTTGTGGCGCTCATCTTGCTTTACTGGCCAAAGGAGCCGGCGTACAGCTTCCGGGTCATGTGGCCAGCATGACTAAGCCGCTTCTGGTGAACCAGAGCAGCACACAGAAATGCCGTTTACCTTCCCGCTGGAGTGGTACCTATTTATCTACTTGCACTTTTGACGTGCTTTCAAACTGCTAGGTTGGCAGGAGCTGGGACCGAGCAACGGGAGCTCAACCCGTCATGGGGATTGGCAAGTCCTAGGCTCTGTAGTTTTACCCACAGCGCCACCCGCGTCCCTTTTTCTCCCCCTCACCTACCTCGTAGTAAATCATCACAACTTTGTAAGGTTTGGCAGTTAGGCATTAGGCATTAGTAGTAGATTGAAGGGGAGGGGAGGCAGTGGCCATCTCCTACCCCTCCTACTTCAATGGTGTTCCTTTAAAGGAATCCGAGGGGCATGCTCGATGTCCGAAGTCCCAGATGAGAGGGGGGGCTAGGGCCATGGCACGACCCCTAGCGGTGACCCTGGGGGAGTTCCTAGTTGGTGTGCATCAGCAGGGCTCCCCCTTCTGGTGGTTAACCCTTCCAAGACTCCTGCAGACGGGCAGGAGTCAGATATAGTCGTGTGGTTTCCAGTGCCTAAGCCAATATCACTCACATTCTGTAACCAATAAAGTTGTGGCCTTTTTCGCCCATTAACCTAAAATACTGTTTCATGTGTCTTTATTCCACTTCCCGGGGGGGTCTGGGACCTTGCCATGCAATGGGTAAAATCAATTCCAATTAATTATGAAAAACAGAAAACTTGCTTAAAAGTGCCTGCTGAAATCGAAAGATCTTAGTCAAATGGCTGAAGTTAGAGAGGTGGCCTGTCTAATCTCAGCAGGGAAGGAATGCCACAGAAATGGAACCACAGACCATAATGCACAGTTTCTGGTGGATATGAGTCAGGCATCTGAGATAATGTGAGACAACTCACAGAGATTCCTCTGAACATCTCAGTGATGGGGCAGGGATAAAAGGGATCAGGTAGTCCTGAAGGTATCCCAAGTTGCTAAGGACCTTGTAAATGAATACAAAAACCTTGAGCTTGGCTTTGTAACATATGGGCTGCTTTTAAGCAGCAAAGTTGTGTGCACCCAGAGCTTCCAAACCACTGTTCCCTTTTGATAAGAGCACATAGCCCTCTGCTTTTAAGGAAGTCTTTGACCCAAGGAAGATGCTAAGAATACAACAGGATTAGAAAGTGTTCCCAGACAAAAGAGGAAGATTTGCTCATATACAGCACATAACTGGAGGGAAACAGGAACCATGAAAGAAAAGACAAAGGGGTCAGGCTAATCAAGAACAGAGGCCAGGACCCAGGTGGTAACAGAGGAGCATTTCAGCAAGTGCAACTAGTTCAGTCGCACAGGGCACACGGCCTCGGGGGAGCCATAGAGGGTGCCACAACTATGATGTAGAATGGAAGGCGAGAGGCGGGGGGCACTGAATGTTGGTGTTACACAGGGCGCCACTGGAATTTGAGACCCCAAGGTTTAAATTATGGAAGCTGGCTTGAGTGGAGTATAATCCCTCAGAAAGGCAGGATTGAAATCTTCTAAATAAATAACATGAAGATATGCTAATTATACATATTCCCAGTGCGCTTCCCCCCATATATATATATATATATATGCAGGTTTTGGTGTCCTCGGGTGTCTTCCCGTGTAAAAGTTGGGGTGTCCGTGAAAATCTACGATCCTGCTCTGTTCCAGTAACAAGAAGCCGAAAGCACCAGCCTGAAGATGACGAGTGAGACCTCGTCGAAACGTCGCCTAGACACCCCAACTTTTACACGGGAAGACACCCGAGGACACCAAAACCTGCATTCCTGTACCCGTGAAAATCTACGAAAGCATATATATATATATATATATATATATATATATATATATATATATATATATAATGTCAGGGGACGTGGGTGGCGCTGTGGGTTAAACCACAGAGCCTAGGACAAGCCGATCAGAAGGTTGGCGGTTCAAATCCCTGCGACAGCTCCCGTTGCTCAGTCTCTGCTCCTGCCAGCCTAGCAGTTCGAAAGCACAAAGTGCAAGTAGTTAAATAGGTACCACTCTGGCGGGAAGGTAAACGATGTTTCCGTGTGCTGCTCTGGTTCGCCAGAAGCAGCTTAGTCATGCTGGCCACATTTAACAAAAAAAGGGGGGGAAAATATAAACATAATGTTTAGGGGTACTCTCATTTTCCTACCCATATTGAAATACTGCCTCTCAATGAAGCCAAACCTAGATTCACAAAATGTTTAGTGTACCCCTGTGTATCCCCAGAAAAAAGAGCTGCATATTTTCTGCTCCAAAAGGTGCTTGCTTACCCTGTGCTAATACCATTGCTATAGAGTTTGTTGTTAGATATATAAGAGAAGGGGGGAATGACAATAGATTTTATATTACAGGTACAGCAGGGGTCATTTCAAAAATGTTCATTATATTATTTTCCCCAGTATGATGGACCTTACTGCATCTAGACCTCCTTACTGCATCTAGACCTCCATATTGCCCTCTTTCTCCCCCAGTCTGAAATGGCACATTTTACAAAGTAGAAGACTGGTGAACATGGCTGAGGTGTGGGAAATAACTGAGGAAAGGAGGGGCGGAAAGTGGCGAGAACCTGTGCTCTGCCTCTTGCAGATGCCTCACAAAGAACAATTCAACACAATTTTCTTTTCTTTTTTTAATCCTTCATACAAAAGCCTGAACAAGCTGTTCCACTTGCAAGTACATCAAACTGTTTCGGATTATACACATTGCAGCGTCCTTCCTTCCTAATTCTGCCTGGCAGCAGTCAATGTGTTGTCACGTAATTCTTGTGCATCTGGCCTGTGAGAACAGCCTCGCTGTTCGCCTCCAAGCTTCAGCGTGGATTTTGGAGGCTGGGTGGCTGAGTGGGTCTTCAGATTACATACAATGGATTCAGGGTCTGTGGTACAGCAATATAGGCAACTTGCTAGCATTTTAAGTACCTTCAAAAAATTTTGCTGTAGAAGTGAACACATTTATAATAAGCAACAAAAACAACAAACCTGCAATAAAATGATTCACTACTGTCTGAACCTCATCTCTGTTCTCTCTTCTTGAATGACTGCTCCCCACATTTTTGCGTGGTTGCGCGCAGCCCCCTGGAACCCAGTGGGGCTCCTGGCAGTACGGGCTGGCTTTGCCCTCCCCAGGCTGGATACCTGGAGGTTGTGGGAATGTTCAGGGATACGGGAGAGGATATATTGTCTGATTATATCCTTATCCAAGTTCCCCAATATCAGCAGAGTAAAACATTCTCCTTTACTTTAAGTTTGCAACGGCAGCATTTGCTCAGGCTCGCTAAAGCCTCTATAATAACTATTCTGGTAATTTCCCCTTATTCCCTCATAAAATAGAAGAGACAACAGAGTCTTTTGCAAAAGTATAAAAAGAGTTTACTCACATTCTGTTCACAATCAGATCCCAGAAGGCAGACTTAAGCTTAATGAAGTAACATACATTTGGGATCTATCTTATAAGAAGACAGTCCCTTTGTCCTCCCTTGACTGGGAGCCAAGAAGGCATCTTTAGCTTAGTAGATGTTACTTCTTCGATGCATGTGGTGAAAGAGAGAGAGTTGGCTGCCCTGCCCTGTGATTTTGTCATTACCTGCACAGGTGAGGCCACACCCACCTCTAGTCACATGTAGAGGAAGTTTGTCCCAGCCCAGAGGGAAACAGGAAGTTTATCTGCTGGCTGGACAAACATCCCTCCCCATGTCTAAAACATGTTCATTCTAGGAATGTTGTACTTGACTGCTCTTGTGTTTCACATCCCACAGAGCTCTCTGCCTACCTCAGCCAATCACCCAATCCCGCCTGGGGAGGCGTTGCCAGGGGATTGGCCAGGTAGGGGGAGGGACCGCCCTGCCCACACAACAGAAGGTGAAGCTTACCTGTGAAGCGTCAGTTGCTCCAGAGCTTCTCCCACCCTGCCCTCCCTCAGTTAAGCCTTCTTTTGCAGGTTAACCTCTTCTCCACAGGTACTCAGGCTCTGCTACGTCATGGTCGCTGTTGAAGGGACGGAAAGGAATTTTCCTGCATTGGCAGGTTTTGCCTTCCCCGTAGCAAAGGGGTCTTGAGGGGAGGCATTGGCCATACGCCAAGAGGTTGTCATTGCTCTCCTTGCTCTCCCCTGTGACAGTGGCGAAACAGGGGCAGGCTCTCTGCTTGAACATATGTTCTCCAGAGCCAGCCCAATCCCCACACATTCTGGATAACCTTGATGTCTCCCAGATCCCCGGCTGGGGACTGGGAAGGATAAACGCCCAATGCCTTAGCCAAGGTCTTCCTACATCTGAAACTTAATAAAGTTGTGGCCAATTTTAATCCCATAGTGTTATGTACTGAAGTTCACACCCTGGGCCAGCAGGGGGATACTGTAGATCAGGGGTGTCAAACTCAAATTCATCGGGGGCCGCATCAGCAGTTTGGTCATCCTCAAAGGGCCGGTTGTATCTGTAGGACTATGTGTCCATGTAAAGTGGAGGTTTCCTGTGTAGAACGGCTGGCGCCGCTAGAGGGCAGACGTTCTCTGGCTTGTAGGCTGCCGTGCATGCGCTGAAGAGGCGGCTTTCTTGTGTCAAAAAAAAAATGCGAGAATAAAAGGTGAAGGCTGGCGGCCGGCGGCGGCTACACGGGCCACATGACGAGGTCTGGTGGGCTGGATTCGGCCCGCAGGCTTGTGTTTGATACCCGTGCTGTAGATAATTCAGGTCCACATATGCAAATAAGGGATCGAAAATGACATTCAGTGATTGGATAGTTACAGAAAGTTGTTACAATTACGTTGTTCTGGAGCTCTATATAAGCAGGCTGGCTGAACCCTTCAGTTCAGTTCTGTTCTGGCCTGTGAATAAACAAGAGCTGTTTGAAGAATCGCTGTGTCGTCTGATATGTTCACCCACAACTTAACACACAGCACGTTGTCTTGAGTTATTATTCCGCTCGGGGGTCGCCTGGGGTTGGGGGGACTTCACCTGCCCACACAAAGCTGACTGCTTCCAGGGAACCCCAGAGAAGGCCAGGTTAAGGCTGCAGAAGGAAGGCTTAGCTGTAGAGTGGGCACTCCGACTCCTGAATAAGCGTAATGATTTCAAAACATTCAATCCAGAGATTTAGCTTTGATTGCATATCTGTCATCAATTGATGGCCATGTATTAGGCAGCGTGGAATAAGGTAAAAAAATTCCTTTTGGGAATTATAGGGACAGAACGACCCAAACTGTATTGAAATTTATTCATGTATGCGACTACAGCGGCAAGAATGTTCCCCGCCCCAAAATGGAAAGAAGAAGTCCCAGCAAAGGAAGAACGGATACAAAAACTTGTGGAATATGCAGAAATGGCGAAACTTACTGGAAAAATAAGAATTCAAGATACCAACCTTTTATAAAAGAATAGAAATGGTTTATTGAATATTTACAAACAAACTGTAAACAGGTAAGAACATTGGCGGGATTGTTGTAATAACCTGCAGTTTTATAAGAGTATATATTTAAAGTAGATGAATAAATGAGCAATTTTAGTTAATTTGGATATGCAGAAAATATTAAAAATAAATTTAAGGAACTGCAGAAAGAGGGAGAAGGAAGTCAAGTTTTGAAATGTTAGAGTCAGTGCTTTTTTCGGCGGCGGAGCACAGGGGTACACATTTTGTGAATCTAAGTTTTGCCTCATTGAGGGGCAGTATTTCAATATGAGTCGGAAAATGAGAATACCCCTAAACATTATTATTAGGGGGGAAAGCACTGGTTAGAATGATTGTAAAATTATTGAAATGTATAAAACTGAAAATCATAAATTACTGTATTTTTTGCTCTATAAGACTCACTTTTTCCCTCCTAAAAAGTAAGGGGAAATGTGTGTGCGTCTTATGGAGCGAATGCAGGCTGCGCAGCTATCACAGAAGCCAGAACAGCAAGAGGGATTGTTGCTTTCACTGTGCAGCGATCCCTGTTGCTGTTCTGGCTTCTGAGATTCAGAATATTTCTTGTTTTCCTCCTCCCAAAACTAGGTGTGTCTTGTGGTCTTATAGAGCGAAAAATACGGGGTGTGTGTTTATGTATGTGTGTGAGAGAGAGAGACAAAAGTGACTAAAATATATGGTGCGATATTGGGGGATTAAAGGCAGAAAATGGTCAGTAACTATGGGAAAGAAGAAAGTTGGATGTTACATAAGAGCAACCCTGTTGAATCAGCCTAATAGACCATCTAGTCCAGGGATAGGCAACCTAAGGCCTGTGGGCCGGATGCTGCCCAATTGCCTTCTCAGTCCAGCCCGCGGACGGTTCGGGAATCAGCGTATTTTTACATGAGGAGAATGTGTCTTTATTGAAAATGCATCTCTGGGTTATTTGTGGGGCATAGGAATTCGTTCATTTCCTCCCCCAAAAAATATAGTCCAGCCCACCACATGGTCTGAGAGACGGCTGAAAAAGGTTGCTGACCCCTGATCTAGTCTCCTGATCTCACTGGAAAGGTAAAGGTAAAGGGATCCCTGACCATTAGGTCCAGTCGTGGTCGACTGGGGTTGCGGCGCTCATCTCGCTTTACTGGCCGAGGGAGCCAGCGTACAGCTTCTGGGTCATGTGACCAGCATGACTAAGCCGCTTCTGGCGAACCAGAGCAGCACATGGAAATTCCGTTTACCTTCCTGCTGGAGCGGTACCTATTTATCTACTTGCACTTGGACGTGCTTTCGAACTGCTAGGTGGGCAGGAGGTGGGACCGAGCAACGGGAGCTGACCCCGTCACAGGGATTCGAACCACCAACCTTCTGATCGGCAAGTCCTAGGCTCTGTGGTTTAACCCACAGCGCCACCCATGTCCCACGATCTCACCGTAGTCAGCCACAAACAGCCATTTGTGATACGCAGGTCAGAGGCATACCACCTCTCTTTGTGAAGGGGCTACACAGCAGTCATGGGTAGTACCCACTGACAACCTCCATGAATTTGCCTAAACCCTTTTTGAAGATATTCAAGTTGGTGGCTATTACTATTTTAGCCCACTTCCAAGCATTTCTCCATCGTTGTGAGGACTACAGATATCTGCTAAAATTCCTGAGGGCCTGTGGGTGACCGTATGAAAAGGAGACATGCATCCGGAACCTTTAACCATTGCATAAAAGAAGAGATTCCACCTGGTATAGCTTGTCGTGTATCTACTGGCATTTCTACAGAAGAAAGAGCCATTGTGCAGTTACTCCAAAATTTGTGGGAGTTTTCTGCATTGCCTTAGGAGTTTCATGCTAAACAGCATCTTATACATTTACACATAGCTGTCAAGTGTCCCTTATTTGAAAGGACAGTCCCTTATTCCAGCGCCATGTCCCGCTGCTGTCCCTTATTGATGGATGTCCCTTAAATGTTCCTTAAATTTCAAAGGAAGCAGCTCCTCTCCCTCCCTCCCTGCCGGCTAGGGAGGAGGGAGGCTCCAACTGTGTTGCTTGGCTGTGGTGCTCACCCAATAAGAAGTCTAAGAACGATTGGAGGGTGGAGCTTGCATGCCTTGTGTGTGGCTAGTTAATGCAAGCTGAGGAGGTTTTTGAATGCTGGACACCATTTTGTTGCACGTGCTGCTGCAAACTTTGCAGTGCAAAGCCAGGCCGGGGAGCCATCTTAAGTTGAGGCTGCATAGGCCTTGTGGTGCATGTGATTCAGATTCTATTTAGTTGAACCTCTGGTTACAAAGTTGGTTGGACAGTGTTCTCAGAGCTTGACTGCAGACTGCAGGAGGACAGGAAGACTGGAGTGCCTGGAACAGGTGAGGCTTCAGGTCCCTTATTTTGGTTGCTGGTCCCTTATTTTCAAATCTGTAAATTGACAGCTATGCATTTACAAGATAAGTATGGTAATAACCCTTAATACATTCCTGTCATTATTGGACATAGAGTACACACATGCAGATTCTTCCAGCTCAACCATTTATTGCATTGGCAATTTCAGTAACATCAAACCCCAGGTCGTGGCACAACTAGAGTTATTGCTGGATTTATTTATTTTTCCACTGCCTTGGACAAATGTTGCATAATCCTAGCCTGGAATTACTTGTAGATTAATCCAGCAAACATCTGTATGTAGTTTTAGAAAAATTATTGCTTAATCAAACCTTAGGGTTCCTTTTCAATAATATTTTAATTAATTTGATTTTAATTAATTTTTATAATGAAATATTTTTAGAATGTGTGATTACTTGACTGTTTGATTATTTGATTGTTGTTAGCCGCCCTGAGCCCGGCTTCGGCTGGGGAGGGCGGGATATAAATAAAATTTATTATTATTATGTATTTTTATTATTATTTTCTCTTTCTTTCTCTTGAATTTACACCATTGTGGGGTGGGGGGGGACTTCTAGGTGCCATATATGTTTTGCAATTCTGCCTTGTTAAACTGTTGGCATTTTCTCCCTGCATTAACTTTAACAGTTGCCTCCTTTGAAAACTCACATACCTGAACAATTGGCAAAAGGAAGTGTAGGACTGAAATCTGCAGAGAAATACTACGCTTGTAATTTCGATTTAGAAATCCAAATATTATCAAAAAGATATTTTTGTACATTTGAGTATATATTTTCTGAGTTTTGACAATCTTCATGTTTGGGGCTCTCGGTTTGCTTTTTATAAAGGTATGATTGTGAAATCTAAGTTTCAACCCCTAATAATGTTTTTAATTCAAATACTGTATTGTATTTCAAATGTTCAGAAATTGAGATTTGTGATCCAAAATGACAACTTCTGATTATTTGACAAATACTTTAATGAAAAGCTGCAGAATTTGGGGAAGCTTTCTTCTTGCAGCAGTGCACTCCCAGATATCTGAACTGCAATAGAAAACAAAAAAACCTAACAGTTGCACAGAAGTCAACTCCCACATTAGGCAGGAGAGAACCATCTGCTCTTGAAAAGATCACCATCACCTCCCTATTTATAGTATTTGCTTTAAATGTTTCAAAACCACCAAAATACAAAAGAAAGCCTATTTTATCTCCTTCACAATATAAAACCTTTTTCTTATAGGTCTATATATGCTTCCAAGGAAGAGGCTGGAACAGCTTCCCTTCCAAGAGCAACTTTGTTGTGCTGTTTAGGCAAGGCTACCCAAATAAATAAAGTTGGCATCTATTATAACACATAATTTTACTTTACAGTGTATATTATAACTGCTGGTTTTATTTATATGCATATTTTGAATTTCATATTTGTTTTGGTTCACTTGTTTTTAACTCTCATTTTTATCAATAATATTAATTAAACACCTCTGCTTACTCTTCTCGACAACAATGAATAATTGTATTAACTGGATTGGTTTTTGTTCCAGATATTGATAAGCAAACACTGGCAGTTTCTGTTAGAATTCTCCGACATTCCTAATGGTCATTGCCCTCACATAAGGCAGTATCATTTAGGAATTTCTCAGCAGATAAGCATGCAGATCTGTGCACCATATTGCTCAGCACTGGCTGTCAATAGTGGGAAGACCTAATGATCCATTCACAGGACAGAGGTAAAAACATGTATGAGAGAACATGTCCCCATGCTCCTGAAATTCATTTTCCTCTGCATTTGATACTTTCTCCTACTGAACTGTACCATATATAGCCTAGCAAAACTTGCCTCGTGGCAGAAACATGCTGGCTCTCTCCTGGCCTGCGGCACAAAGGTGAGAGAAAATGTGGTTCTCAGAGAGGAAGTGAAGGGAAAACATTTGCTGACTTTTAGGGAGATGTTATCTTTCGTTCAGGCATACCTTTCATTCCTCTTGATCCTTTAATCTTATGCTCAACCATAGGCCTCTGTTTAAAAAGCAGAAGCCGCCTACAGCACAATTGGCTAACAAACATCAATGCAACTAAATCAATATTTATTTGAGCCTACTTGGGGAATGAAATAGCACCGATTAGATCACAACGCACAACCCAACTAATGGCGTAAGTCAGAGGGTACAACTTGCAGTTCAGTCCATACAAGAGTGGCAAACTATTTTTTCCGGTTGCTTGTACACATGCAAAAAGTGTGCCCTCACTTCAACAGGAGAACAGCGGGTGTGCTATGTCCTCAGTTAATAATCAAAGACTTTACAGAGAGAAAAGAGATTTGCAAGAGCTGTAAACTGATTTTGCCTTTGAAATTGCTGCTAAACACTTCATGGCAGGTGAAAGTAATGTGACCATCTGCTGTTGGTGCTGCATCTAAAAGAAATAATAATAATAATAATAATAATAATAATAATAATAATAATAATAACAACAATCTAAAGAGAGGCAGGATAGCAGGCCTGGACATCTTACACTTACCGTTCAGATAAATACTGAAAGACACAATAAAAATGGAGCATGCTTTTCGTCTTTGTGCATCCTATAGAAAAAAGCATGAATTGTTTTATATCTACAGTAGAAGCCTACAACCAAAGAACTAGCTGGTTAGACTAAACTGCTATGTGAATTCTAACCTCTCTGCCTTTTTTCTCAAGCCCTCCCTGTATATTCCTCAGATTTCTTATTTTATTTTCATCCATTGTATCCTATGTTCATCTGCTTTATCACTTGGGCTTCCTGCTTTTTAGCTTCACTATATTCTGGGACCTCTTCTGGTCCTCAGCCTTCCCCACAAAATTATTCCTGCTCCTAGGGTCCATGTGAGGCAACTTTTCTTTATCTCACGAACAGTCCTCCACAACTTCCTGAGAAGTCTGTTCCCTCGGCAGATGGAATAGCTATGAACATTCCATGTACCATCACAGCTGCCCAACCAATCCATCTTCACTGCTACAAATACAAGACAATATAGACAATCCCTGTTTTGTCAAGCAAAAAAAGGAATCACCCTCTTTTCGTATATTGCAGCCCTGCCATCTGAAATGTAGAGTTCACCAACTCAATAAAATCTTTTTCCGGAAGCCCAGGAATACTCTGTGAATATGTAAGAATCGTATGAAGCATTGATGAAGCAGCCAGACAGATTTCCAAAAGACGGAAATAATGTGATTTATTCCTCTTGGCAAGGAACATGAGAACCAGACCTTATTAGTCTGCTCTGTTCAACACAGGTGCCTCCTCTTTCTTCTTTATAATAGATCATCCATGATGTGGATTATAAGAACATCTCCCTTGTATGCCGACTGCAAGAGTACTTCCCTTCAGACGTTACTTGTGTGAAGAGATGTTCAGTCAGTCAAGGGGCAGCGGGGTTTTTTTGCCCTTAAGTCATGAGCTTTCCCCAGTATCCTGTCTTTATATTCTGTTTTCTTCATATCTTAAATGTATGGTCAGCTGTGCAGCACCCACTAACCTCTAAATCATGTGGACACCCCCTCACACAAGCTTTTAGACTGGAAACAGGATTGATTTTTGTTAATATTGTCTATTGTTTAGAAAAAAGGAACACAGGTATCTGCCTTATATGAGTCAGAATACTGATCCATCTAACTCAGTACAGTGGTACCTCCGGTTACGTAACCCTCTGGTTACGTAAACTTCAGGATGCAAAAGCGGCAAACCCGGAAGTATTTGACTGGGTTTCGCCATGCGCACATGCACAGAAGCGCTCCTCAGATTGTGGAAACCTTGGGATCCGACCGGACCTCCAGAACGAATCCCGTCTGCAACCGGAGGTACCACTGTCTGAAGCAGCTCTCCAGGGTTTTAGGCTGAGGTCTCTCCCTGTCCTACCTGGAGGTGCCAGGGATTAAGCCTGAGACCATCTGCATGCAAAGCAGCTGCTCTAACCACTGAACCACAGTCCTGCCCCTGAACTTGGTGTGAAATGTCTAATAATAATAATAATAATAATAATAATAATAATAATTTATTATTTGTACCCTGCCCATCTGGCTGGGTTTCCCCAGCCACTCTGGGCGGCTTCCACAGAGACCCCAAAAACACTAAAATGTCACACATTAAAAACTTCCCTGAACAGGGGTGCCTTAAGATGTCTTCTAAATGTCAGGTAGTTGTTTTTCTCTTTGACATCTGATGGGAGGGCGTTCCACAGGGCAGGCGCCACTACCAAGAAGACCCTCTGCCTGGTTCCCTGTAACTTGGCTTCTCGCAATGAGGGAACCGCCAGAAGTCCCTCGGAGCTGGACCTCAGCGTCCGGGCAGAATGATGGGGGTGGAGACGCTCCTTTAGGTATACTGGGCCGAGGCCGTTTAGGACTTTAAAGGTCAACACCAACACTTTGAATTGTGCTCGGAAACGTACTGGGAGCCAGTGTAAGTCTTTCATGACTAGTGTTATGTGGTCTCGGCGGCCGCTCCCAGTCACCAGTGCAGCTGCCGCATTCTGGATTAGTTGTAGTTTTCGGGTCACCTTCAAAGGTAGCCCCACGTAGAACGCATTGCAGTAGTCCAAGCGGGAGATAACTAGAGCATGCACCACTCTGGCGATACTGTCCACGGGCAGGTAGGGTCTCAGCCTGCATACCAGTGACATACATATTGAGACAGGAGCCTCACAAAATATTTCAGTAAAAGTTAACATCATAAGTGACCTATAGGAGGGGTACAGCTGTATAGGGCTATCTTCCTTTCCCTTTGTATTGTATCTTTTGGATTGTAAGCCAGAGGGCAGGGCCTCTGACATTTTTTAATTTTTTGTACAAGGTCTATAAAGCTTTAGGCACCTTATAAAATACAAACACACATACAATCAAGTTTATTGTTTTCAAATATTGCTGCTCTATACTGATAATCCTTTTATTCGAGAAATGAGGGCACCTCCATGGCAGGGTATATTGAAATCTTCCTTCTAAATTACCCTGCCCTACTGTCACAACTGGAGGTGACTACAATTAACCCTCTAGCCAGGGGCGCAACTGTCATTACACTGGTGCATTTAAGATGATTCTGCAGTTGTCATGGCAATCTGACCGAATGTTTGTTTGTTCATTTATTTAAACCATTTGTACACCATGTTGCTAAAATTTCTCAAGGTAGCTCTGAACAAAAGAATATCCAGTACAGAACTCAGAATAAAAAAATATGTTTGAAATTACCGTATTTTTCGCACTATAGGACGCACTTTTCCCCCTCCAAAAATGAAGGGGAAATCTGTGTGCGTCCTATGGGGCGAATACAGGCTTTCACTGAAGCTTGGAGAGCAAGAGGGGTCAGTGCGCACCGACCCCTCTCGCTCTCCAGGCTTCAGGAAGCTATCAGCAAGCCTGGGGAGCCCACGAGAGTCCCCATAGCACTCCTTAGGCTGCGGATAGCAGCCTGCTGCCCGGCGTGCGGGGCGCCCTGGAGCAGAGCGCCCCACGCGCCGGGCATACATCAGGCAGCCCCACAAGCTCGGGGGACAGCGGGGAGGCGCAGCGCCGCCATCCCGCTGTTCCCCGACCTGGTTTGGATTCCCCAACCTGGTTTGGGGGGGGGAAATAAAGGGGGGAATTTCCTTTGTTTCCCCCCCAAAAAACTAGGTGCGTCCCATGGGCTGGTGCGCCCTATGGGACGAAAATTACGGTAACTCAGCAGAAGCAAAAAAACCAGATGAGAGCGGTAAGAACCATTCAAACCATAAAAATAATTGGATAAAATCAGCTGAGGTTATGGAATGCCTTGGCAACTAAAAAAGTTCTCCAGCTTGTTGAAAAAAGGTGTCAGATTTAATTCTAAGTGCTACAAATAGGAGCACAAGAAGCTGCCTTAAACCAAGTCAAACAACTACTCCCTCTACCTCAGTATTGTCTACACAAACTGGCAGCATTTCTACAGGGTTTCACAAAGGTGACCTCCTCAGTCCTCACTGGAGATGCCAGGGACTGAACGTGGAACCTTCTGCATGCATATCAGGTGTTCTGCCACTGAGCTGAAACCCTTTCCCCAAAATTGAAAAGCCCCTCTTCTCCAGTCATCTCCTAACCTTGGAAGATGGGAAGACGCAAAGGATTCAGGTACGATCAGGATAGCGTTTGATAGGCTCACATAGGATGTGACCATCCCTTTAACATAAGGGTAAAGGGACCCCTGACCTTAGGTCCCGTCATGACCGACTCTGGGGTTGCGGCGCTCATCTCATTTTATAGGCCGAGGGAGCCGGCGTACAGCTTCCGGGTCATGTGGCCAGCATGACTAAGGCGCTTCTGGCGATCCAGAGCAGCACACGGAAACGGCGTTTACCTTCCTGCCGGAGCGGTACCTATTTATCTACTTGCACTTTGACGTGCTTTTGAACTGCTAGGTTGGCAGGAGCAGGGACTGAGCAACAGGAACTCGCCCCATCATGGGGATTTGAACCACCGACCTTCTGATTGGCAATTCCTAGGCTCTGTGGTTTAACCCACAGTGCCACCCGCGTCCCACATATACATATTATTTTATACAAAATCTGTGCACCCTTTTTTGGCGATACCAAATAATCCACCCTATAGAAAACACACACACACACACAAGTTCTGCATTTCATTGGGAATCTCCATGGGGCAGTGAATGAAGAACAGGAAGAAAATTTCAAATAGAAAAAGGCAAAGCACCAAAACTAAAGGTATTTTGGTCCAATCCATAAAGGCAGGAAGGCCTTCCTTTGCACTGTACCCAGCACCTCTTTTTTCATGACAGCATAACCAAAGCTACAAAAACAGGAGCTTTCACATTTCAGCAGTTTACCTTATCTACTACGGTGGTACCTCGGGTTACATACCTTCCCACCAGAGTGGTACCTATTTATCTACTTGCACTTTGACGTGCTTTCGAACTGCTAGGTTGGCAGGAGCAGGGACCGAGCAACGGGAGCTCACCCCATCACGGGGATTCGAACTGCTGTCCTTCTGATCGGCAAGCCCTAGGTCTTAACGCAATGCAAGAACATTGCAGAAGCCTTTTGCCTAAGGGTCTGGCGTATAGAAGAGCTAACAGGTTAGCCATGATTAAGTCCAGTTCTTCCAGCAGTAAAGGTAAAAAAAATAAATGATGTGTAATTAGCCTTCATGATCACAGTTGTGGTAATTACTGACAGTGCCCACAGAAAGCAAATAGGAAACAGCTGCAACTTTACAAGCCAGTGCATTTAAGGTCTTCTCTGTGTGTGCAGTCTGAAACTTCAGCTGTGGAACCGCGGCTTTTGCTCTAATGAAATCTCAGAGGCGTCTCCCTTGTCGGGATTGTTCAGAGGCCGGCTGGCCTGTCAGTCCCTTTGCTCTGACAGTCCAGGCTCTGGGTCTATTTATCTGCCTACCTGAACCTCGAAGAGCTGTTTCATATGCTAAAGATACGTGGGATTGCAATTTACAACGCTTATTCATGATAACCTGTACGCTTTCCAGGAAAATGCCATTTTACATTGAAGGCAAGAAATACTGACAAAGTTTGCATATTTACCTTGCAATATGTAATTTAATTTAATTTAATTTATATACCTCCCTATACCCGGAGGTCTCAGGGCAGTTCACATAACAAAATCAAAATATAAAACCACAATATATAATCATCAGCAACCAATAACACACACAACCCAAAAAGAACCACATTTAAAAAGGGCATAGGTTGTCAATCAAATCAACCACAAAGGCCTGGTTAAAAAGGAATGTTTTTGCCTGGCGCTTAAAGCTGTATAATGAAGGTGCCAGGCGAACTGCCCACAGAGAGGGAGCCACTGCAGAGAAGGCCCCGTTCTCATGTTGCCACCCTCCGGACCTCTCAAGGAGGAGGCACATGAAGAAGGGCCTCAGAAGATGATCTCAGCGCCCGGGTAGGTTCATATGGAAAGAGGCGGTCCTTGAGGTATTGCAGTCCTGAGCCATTTAAGGCTTTATAAGTTAAAACCAGCACTTTGAATTGGGCCCGGAAACTAATTGGTAGCCAGTGCAGTCGGACCAGGATCAGTGTAATATGCTCAAACCGTCTTGCTTTGGTGAGCAACCTGGCTGCTGAATTCTGCACTAGCTGAAGGCAGCCCTGCATATAACGTATAGATTACTGCAACATGTTTAATGCGATGCTTTTCTTCGTTAAGCTGTAACAAGTGCTGAAATGCTAGAAACATGGATCCAGGTTCCCTTCCACGAATGGAGGGAGCCTATTCATAGAAGGCCTTGCATCAAGCAGAGCTTCTGCAGACAAGTGTAAATTCCCCCTCACCCCAACAGTGGCGCTCAAGCTCTTAAAGCAGTCTTTTGGGGATGCATAGGTTTAATGGGAGCTGAGAGCCTTCTGTTCCATAAGCCAGACTCCATTCACAGAACTCCACCCCAACCTTTTACAATAAGGATTAAAGACAGTGGCGTAGCGTGGGTTGTCAGCACCCGGGGCAAGGCAAGTAATTTGCGCCCCCTAACCCGTGGATTTGCGCCCCCTAACCCTACCCCCCAGATGTTGCGGCCGGTGCGGCCGGCCCCCCCTGCACCCCCCACGCTATGCCACTGATTAAAGACATACATTGAAATTGCTAAACAACACATAAGGCATGTTTCGTTGCTTTCTGAGTGTTCTGGGTCAGTATCATTATCATCCATAACACGGAAGAAATGTGCCTGTGATGAATGGCCTGTCCATCTCAGTCATCATTCCAATCTGGCCCAACATGTCCCGTGGCCTCTTTATTTAAGAATCGTGATCCAAATTTACGTGCAAGTTGAGCAATTTTGTCCATCCACCCATTGTCCTCTGGCTGACATTTCCGCTCTGTGTTCATTTTGCAACAGTAGAGGAACAGATAGGGCATGTCATGTTTGTTGGGTTGGTGTTGAATTGCATCATGGCAGGCAAGCCAGTTCCATTCAGCTCCTGTGTGACCAGCTGTGCTACTGAGGGCTACTGTCTTCCTAACTGTGGGTGTGTCTTCCCTGCACACTGCTGCACTGTTGCTTTTCACACAGCTCTCAATTCCGCAGAAAACATGTATCCCTCAATTTTCATTTAAAAGCATCGTTGTGCATGTTCTTATGCACTCTGCAGCTATTCCACACCATTACTTATTGTTCCTTATTATTATTTCCCTGGGCCAATCTTGTTCTAGGTCTAAGCTGTGGCTCATATAAAACCCTGCTTATCCTTAAGCATAGGTAGAGATGGCCTGTGTACACATAACATTTTATCCTAGAATTAATACAGACCAAGTACTTGTTTTTCTAAAATAGTACACACACAGTCTAGAAGTATTATCATTTTTGCCATTCTGGATGTCAGTATCTAGAATCAATCCAGATTGAAAGCAACTTATATTATAATAATAATAATTTATTATTTATACTCCGCCCATCTGGCTGAGTCTCCCCAGCCACTCTGGGCGGCTCCCAATCAAGTGTTAAAAACAGTACAGCGTTAAATATTAAAAACTTCCCTGAACAGGGCTGCCTTCAGATGTCTTTTAAAGATAGGATAGCTGCTTATTTCCTACACATCTGAAGGGAGGGTGTTCCACAGGGCGGGTGCCACTACCACGAAGGCCCCCTGCTTGGTTCCCTGTAACCTCACTTCTCGCAATGAGGGAACCACCAGCAGGCCCTCGGCGCTGGATCTCAGTGTCCAGGCTGAACGATAGGGTGGAGACGCTCCTTCAGGTATACTGGGCCGAGGCCGTTTAGGGCTTTAAAGGTCAGCACCAACACTTTGAATTGTGCTCGGAAACGTACTGGGAGCCAATGCAGATCTCTCAGGACTGGTGTTATGTGTTCCCGGCGGCCACTCCCAGTCAGCAGTCTAGCTGCCGCATTCTGGATTAATTGCAGTTTCCGGGTCACCTTCAAAGGTAGCCCCATGTAGAGCGTGTTGCAGTAGTCCAAGCGGATGAGGAAGAGTATGACCGATTCCCAATTGAGGAAAAACTACATTTTCCTGCTCCAATGACCGCTCCCCACATCAAATGGGGGGCGCCTTTTGTGTGGTCGCACGCAGCCCACCAGATCCCAGTCTCCACCTACCTCAGCCAATCGCCCAATCCTGCCTGGGGAGATGTTGCCAGGGGACTGGCCAGGTAGGGGGAGGGACTGCCCTGCCCAAACAACAGAAGGTGAATCTTACCTGTGAAGCATCAGTTAGTATGTATGCAACCGTATAGACTGAATAACATTTGCTTTGCTACATTGGCATGTATGTGCACGCACAAGTGTTTTTAAGCGTATTGCCAAGGAATAACTGTCGTCTTGCGGAAAACAAATTGAAGGTGGCAACAGAGCTCCATCCACGCTGTGTCTGGCTTCCAAGTAAATAACATTTAAAAAGAGAGAAAAAACCTTTTGGCAGAGATCCTTTAGCTTTGATGCCAAAGAACAAGAAATAGCTCCCCCACTCCAGATATTTGAATTAATAAGACTATAAACCAGCAACTTTAAAAGGGGGTTTAATTATGCTTTTGTGATTCTTTTGAACTGGAACCTTTTCCTAAAAAATGTTCTTTGTTGCTATAGCAATAGATTCCCAGTGAAATTATATCAAACTGGCTTTCTTTCAGGTTTTCAGCAATGTGCAATCAACTCCCACTCGTTCTTCAGTCTGTCAATAATGTTCCTGCCACCATATTCCCCAGTAGCTAACTATATACGAGGTTTAAATTTGGGGGAGGAGTGTAGCTAGCTATATAGCAGGCCAGTAGGGAATGAAATGGATTTTGGATTTGTTAAAAGGGATCCAAGTGCAAAGGAATCCTTACGAATACTTTTCACGTATAATTGAGGGGTGCTCTCCCTATTGATGATGAGATGAGAACCAACATCTATTAGAATGATTCTGCCAAGGCAGTTTAATGTTTGAAGCGGAATCTTGTTCTCTTGAGATGAAATACTACTGCATTTACACAGTGTGCTTCCGCCTCCCTCGTTCACCAGCATTTGATATCTCTACAGGATTAAAGGGGGGGGGGGCAGAAATCTCCAATGTACCAGGAGAAAATTTACCCTTCATGCCAAGGAACTGAATTAGTTCCGAAGGGGGGGAAGATATACTCTGTGGTTGAAAAGATTTGGAGTTAGCATTTCAGCACTTAAGAAAGAGCCTGTACAATTAGTCTAGCAATACTTTGTTCTCTCCCTTCATTTTGAGTTTGTTTCCAGCATCCCACAACACACAGCAAAAGCAATTTACTCCTTGCTTCCCAGTGTTTCCACGTCCTCTGTTTTTTAAAATGGTCTATTTCTACTGAAAGGAGTTTTTCATTACAAGTAAAGAATAGAAAAAGATCTCCACACATGTGGGCGACAGGGGAAGCAGGCGGAGTTGGGAAAGGAAAGAGGAAGGTTGAGATTAATGCAGCAATAAGAAGGGAAATACCTATACGGAACTAGGTAGGAAAACAGATTACATGTGTACGCTATTTTGTCTAAACTGACATATTCAGGATAAAGAATAAAGACAACAATGCAGTAAATGCATGAAAATCTGAGTGCAATTAAAATTTCATAGAATCATAGAATCATAGAGTTGGAAGAGACCACAAGGGCCATCGAGTCCAACCCCCTGCCAAGCAGGAAACACCATCAGAGCACTCCTGACATATGGTTGTCAAGCCTCTGCTTAAAGACCTCCAAAGAAGGAGACTCCACCACACTCCTTGGCAGCAAATTCCACTGTCGAACAGCTCTTACTGTCAGGAAGTTCTTCCTAATGTTTAGGTGGAATCTTCTTTCTTGTAGTTTGGATCCATTGCTCTGTGTCTGCTTCTCTGGAGCAGCAGAAAACAACCTTTCTCCCTCCTCTATGTGACATCCTTTTATATATTTATTTTTTATATATTTTTAAATATATATTATTTTTTATATATTTATTGGATCAAAACCAGGTAATTGGCTACAAAAACCATTTTGAGACAAATTAGTATGATATGGTTTGCAATGAGCTTGGTTTAGGTATGCATAGTTAATAGGTACGTGGAACCTGTGGATATAAAGATATTGCTGGACTCCAATACCCATCAAGCCCAGCCAGAAGCCAATGGTCAGGGTTGAAAGGAGTTGCCAGTCCGGCATCATTTTATTTATTTTTAAATAAATGTTATTAAGGTTCATAGAGGAAGATACAAAACTGAATATCTTTTTCCATTTTTTAAACCAACCCATTAATTTTATCTAAATACGATAAAAATGCAAAGGGGGAGGGGAGATAGAGAAAGAAAAAGAAAGAAAGAGTAGAAAAGAGGTTAAAAGAGACAGATAGAAAAATAAGATTCAGAAAATAAAGAACTTCCTATTCTTCATCTGTCCACTATTAAAAAACAACAACAATATTCACTTCGTCTAATCAGTATAACACCCAACTAAGTCACTTTCTATAAACAAATATTATATTCAATCCTCAAATTCAGATATCATTATTTCTATTTCTTTTTCACGCAAAGTCTACAAAGGGGTTTCCAATCTTAACAAATGTTAGCAATGACTTTTCTCAGCTAAGCCTGCTAGCTTTAACAGCCATTCTCCCATTGTTGGTAATAATATGTCCTTCCATCTTTATGCATATAAACAACACGCAGCCGTAATCATATATTGTAACAAAGTTCCATAGGCCTTTTCTAACCAGAGTCCAGCATCATCTTTGGAGCCACAGTTCCCCCATCTCTGTCTTGCTGCCTCAGCTCCATACGAGCTCAGCCTTCCACATAAGAACCAGTGTGGCATGGTGGTTTGAGTGTTGGACTAAGACCTGGGAGACCAGGGTTTGAATCCCCACTCAGCCATGAAGCTCACTGGTTGACCTCAGGCCAATCACTCACTCTCAGCCTTATTCTTGTTGCAAGAATAAAATCGGGAGAAGAAGGACTATGTATACCACTTTGATCTCCTTGAAGGAAAGGTGATCTATAAATGCAGTAGACAAATAAACCCATGGAAGTCCAAGGCTGCAGCATAAGAAAATTAACTGGGGCTGGGGGAACCATGAAGGAGGATAGTGTGAGTCTGAGGGGGTAGAAAGTAGCAGCACAGGCTTGCCAATCCCAGTCCCCTTGTCTAGGCAATGGTTGAGAAAGGGTGGTCAACAGCCAATGTAAGTTATGTATCAGCTGAGCAAGACAGCAGGTAGAGAGACAGAGACATGCTTTGTTGTTGTTGTCTAGTCGTTTAGTCGTGTCCGACTCTTCGTGACCCCATGGACCAGAGCATGCCAGGCACTTCTGTCTTCCACTGCCTCCCGCAGTTTAGTCAAACTCATGTTGGTAGCTTCGAGAACACTATCCAACCATCTCGTCCTCTGTCGTCCCCTTCTCCTTGTGCCCTCCATCTTTCCCAGGGTCTTTTCCAGGGAGTCTTCTCTTCTCATGAGGTGGCCAAAGTCTTGGAGCCTCAGCTTCAGGATCTGTCCTTCCAGTGAGCACTCAGGGCTGATTTCCTTAAGAATGGAGAGGTTATGCTAAGGCTGTACTAATGAAGGAGCAAGTTCTGTTAATGTTGTGAGCTCCCCCATCTTAGGCTCGGGTCATATATATGTGCAGATAAAACCATCTCTCCTAATGACACCACAGTCTCCGCTGGCCTTCATCCCAAGGAAACCAAATCCTGGGTAAGAGCCTGGAACCCTTGCAATCTCTCACCGTTCAGAGAGGAGGTGGCATGTAACAAAACACATGGATCTTTTTCATATATCTGGCTGCATTTTTGCAGCCAAGGTGGGACCAGACATAAAAGTACAATTATATGCTTGTTTACGCAGAAGTCAGTCCCATTGAACATAATGGGACTTACTTCTGAGTCAGCATATGTAGGATGATGATGCAATTTTAGCCCAACCTTGGGTGTAAAATGCACTGTTTGCCGCCTCCCAAGCAGAGACTAAGCAGTGCCTTTTCAGCTATTATAGGAGTAAGAAAACTCACTCAGATATGCTGCTAATTATGTCACACTGAATATCCGTATTGGATATTGTTTAATTAGATTCTACTACATCCATTAAGAAACTTCTGAAAGTGCATTGAAGGAGCAAGTCAGCTTATAGTGAGGAATAAATGCTGCCAAGTTATAAAAAGGCTCACATTAGTATTGATTTGCATTGTGCTCAGACCACCATTTAATAGTAAGTAGGTTTAAATGGACAAGCAATAAGAACCCTTTGTACCATCTGGTTCTTTTACATCTCTTTAGACTTCCAGGCTGTGTGTGATTACAAAAGACCTAATATAAATTAATGTGCACAAGAGACATGCATAAAGCAGTGCATTAAATTTTAGCTAAGAGGAGACATTCATTTTTCATTAGATGAGCTACTTCTATAATGCAGAAAAGGTCTTTGTTTAACAGGCTAAAACCCTGGCAATGCTGAACAATTGCCCCATTTCAATATGCTTTGAGTGTGGGAATTCTGATTTGCACGTAAAGCTCTCTTGTCAATGACTTCTGCTTTCACTTCAAGGTTCAGGTACGATATATCAAATAAAAGCATATGAAATATTAAGCACAACTTTGTCCGACTAAATAAAGACCGATTATAAGGATGGCACATTTCTTAAACATTTCAAGTGAGGCAGAATTGATGCCACATAGAAGGAGCAAAAATTTGTCATCGGCAAGACCTTCTGCAGTGGCAAAGATGCCACCAATTATATTCAACCTTTCATACAATGTTGTAATCCTGTGCAGGAGCACTATGAGTCATACATTCTCATAGCTGGAAAGTAGAGCCACAGGCAAGCACGGTGCTCTGTGTTCTGTTCCATATCTTCATCCTAATGATGACATTACATGGTTTTATATTAGTGTCCTCCTTGGAAATGTGTGATGATTATAATTCCAAGGATGCTTAGAGATGTTTGATGTCAATGCCAGATTGATCATTAATTTTACAATGTTTAAGCAGAGGGCTGAAGCTGAGGATTAGCAAGTGTACTTAGTACCCAGGTACTAATCTGAGTCATGTAATCAACACCTGAAAATTGTAAGTTTAGCACACAACCTGTTTCCAGTTGAATAGTTCATACCCAGGACATGTGACATGAGAGCCTCTGAGCATGCATTCATGTCACCACGATCTATACCTGCATGTTGGAAACAAGAACTTCCAGTATTATTATTTTTTAAATTTAACTATGTGAGAAAAGGGTGGTGAAAAAAAGCAACTCTCATGCTGATTTTGGGGAGCACGAATGGGAAGCCTGTGGCCCTACAGACATTGATAGACTACAACTCCAATCATCCCTAACCATTAGTCGTACTGGCTGTAGCTGATGGGTGCCAGGAGTCCAGTAAATCGGATCTTCTTCAAGGAGGGTATGTGTGGCGCTTGGGCCCCCAGGCATCTCCCACCTCCTGGTGTGGGCAGGGCTATACCCTGTTCCACTCCAGTTGGTCATTTCGTGGTCACTTGGTCCCTAAAGCCAATGGTTTGGCTTGGGGGGTGGCCACAAAACATTATTTAATCCCTGTGCGATGTTTGATGGGCCTCTTTTCCTTCGCACAGCAGGTCGCCCGCCCGCCCACCCACCCCTTTATCTGGTGCGTTGGCCTTGCTATGGATGTTGTTGGTCGCCTGTTTTGCAATGGGGGCCTGGTAGGAATTTTTCCATCTGGCAGATTGGCCGAGCCATTTGGTTATCGCCTACCGCGTAGCAATCGTCACAACTTTGTAAGGTTTGGCGGTTAGGCATTGGATCAGCAATGTGTGTGGGGGAAGGTGCAGCCATCACCTGCCCCTCCGAGCTCAAGGGTATTCCGTTAAAGGAATCAGGGGTTGGCCTGGGTCTTGTCCAAAACCCTGTGGTAGGGGCTAGGGCCATACCAGGACCCCACAGGGGCATCAGGGGGAGCTTGAGTTGGTTCGCATCGGTGGGGCTCCCTCTGGAGGTGTTTCACCCTTTTATCATATTCCCTGCGATGCGGGTGGGAGTCTGATATAATTTGGATGATTCCAACGCCTAAGCCCATACCACTCCATTCTGTATTCAACAAAGTTGTGGCTTACATTTTGCCCAGTAACTTAAACTAAAATCCCGTGTCACTGTGTCTTCATTTTTGGGGGGTGGTTGGGGGTCTCGAAGCGCAACATCAGGAGGCCCATATGTTTATGGCCAAGCATTAAATATGAAATACCGTAAGTAATACAATGAACTGCTTGCTGCAAGCTCTGTGCACCTTCCATTAAAGTTGCCTTTAAACAATAGTGCCAGGATCCAAGAGCCCCTTGCAGGAGTGGGAGCTCTGAAATGCTCCTACTTCCATTTCAGTGGCAGAGGCAGCCCCATCACACCCAACATGAGAAACTGTTGGGACAGTATTTAGTTAGCAGCGGGGAAGTCTGCATCTCCCTCTTCATTTCAGAGCTCTGTTTCCTAGGAACAACGATCTCTAGCATAAAAAGTTGTGCAGCAAATTGTGCAACAAATTAACTTATGTTGTCTGTATTGATTGTTGTACAATTTAATGTTGTCAAGATGCTGGAGAGGAAGGCCTTCCAGCCTTGCTGCAAAACTTGCCTCCTCTTTCAAAATGTGAAATGGCATGCTTCAAAGGAATGTACAAAGCTGAACAGGGAAGCACTAGAGAGCACACAAATTTGGTTCAGGAAGTACAGCTGTAGTCCTGTATCTGAGCTATAGCTGCATCCATTTAAGCCAGGTGTCTTCAAATAAACAATTCTTAAAATTGTCTACCTTGAGGGTACAGCAGATCCCTCTCTACATCATCTTGTCTGCTGCAGAACCACTGCATATCTGCCACAAAACTCCACAGATTCGGCATGTCCTAAGGCATAAAAGGTCGACCAAAGTGACCAAGGGGCTGGAGCAGCTCTCCAATGAGGAGATTTTGGCTTGGAGTGCGGGGGAGGAGCTAACATGAATAAAATTGTGTACAGTGTGGAAAACTTGTGCATAGGTTTTTTTTCTCCCTCTCCATAAAACTGGTCATCCAATTAAGTTAAAACTGAAGTGTGGGAGATTCAAGACAGACAAAAAGGAAGTGCTTATCTGCACAGTACAAATTTCGCTACCACAAGTAATGGTTGCATCTCCAGAAGAGGATTAGACAACTTCACAGTGGATAAAGCTATCAAGGCTATCAGCATCTGGTACAAGTCAGATGCAAATGTCATATAATCCACAATTGTGTCAAACGTGAGATGAAGGCTTTGAAATTTGATGTAGGAAGATTTGCCCTCAAAGTAAACAGTGTGCTTTCCTCCTCAGTCAATATGATAGACTCGCTTGTGTCCTTTTTTGACTTTGTATAACCGGAATACAAAGGTGTGCTTCGGCACATGCCAGCAAGGTAGCTGTCACTTCTATGTGCTACTGAACTCATACTACCATGCCAGCCAACAGTGAGGGCATACTTTTTTTTCAGAGGAGGGTTTCAGATTGTGTGTTCAGCATTCGGTGAGGAAGAACACAAATCCCTGCTTCTTTGTTTTGCTTACTTTCTGCACAACTGATGGAAATCCTTGACATGGTGCGCTGAATACCTGGAGAAATTGTATGGTGTTGAAACATCACTTATAAAAACAGATGTCAGTGCTCTCACTTCACAATGACATGAAATGGACAGCTTTAGAGTCTCTTGCTACAGCACTCCACATTGAGATAGGCATTGGCAAGCTGTACGATGACTTCTTCTGCGCTTTGCAACAAACAAGGGATGAGATGATCTTGAAGGAGCAGAATATAAATCAGAGATGAGAGGAGATTTTGCAGATGAATGCCAGAGGGCAGAGGTAAACAAATTAGTCTCTTTCACGCTTTCCATTCCTGGATCTAATGTGAGAAAGTTTTCATAAATAAAGTCCAAGGACAGAAACAGGCTGAGAAATAGTGTAGTGAAGACTGAGGTGCAGGTGCCGCTGAACATTCACATGGCCTGTGCAGATTCTCTTGACTGCTTAAAAAAAGAAGCCAGATCTGCCAAGAAGAGCAAGAGGCCAGCTCAAATACAAATTTAAAAGGAAGGAAGGCAAGGACAAGCCAACCCAGCTTTCAGGTAAAAACTGTTAGGATTCTTGCTCCATGTTTGCAGTCATGGGATTGTTCTCTATCACATGACGGTGTATGTTTTCATTCCACAGTGTGGGAAGTGACGGAGACAGGATGTTTGGGTGTTACTGTGTTCCGTGAAGTGGGGCTATTGTCCTTTGTTTCTCTCTCTTTGCTGTCTGATGAGAAAGAGAAAGGAGCTAAGGCAGAATTCTCTGAGTGTATTATATGCAAATAATAATAATAATAATAATAATAATAATAATAATAATAATAATTTATTTGTACCCCACCCATCTGGCTGGGTTTCCCCAGCCACTGTGGGCGGCTTCCACAGAAACCAAAAATACACTAAAATATCACACATTAATAAACGTAGATTAGCCAAAATGCTGTGCTACTGAGTTCTGTTATGCAAACTGTGAATACTCTGTGGATCCCTAAGTGTGCTGATGCTTCTTGGTATCAGTCGCTGTGATGTTCGGGCTGAAGAAAGCATTTAATTTCAATTATTTCACTATGAAGGTGGCACGTCAACTACCTAGCTGCAGGGAGGGAGAATACAAGAAGTTTGGGAGGGGAACAGACATGACCCCAGAGGTTGACTCTGGGGAGACCCACCACTCTCCCTGGGGTTTAAAGGTGAACTAAAGGGGTCAAATTGGGTAGAAATTCACTGTCAGGATTTTTTTTGGGGGGGTCTTCTGGAATTTCTTCCACCACAGTTGATAAATCTACTTGAGCATCACAATTACTCTTCTTAGAATGGAGAATGTGAGCTAGAATATACGTCTTACATCTTCAAGCTGAAGGGGGAGATCAATAAAGACAGACAAGCTGCCTTCTGGGAGAACTTGTCCATCACTTCTGATCTTCTCATATAGGAACTACTGAAAGGCTTCCAAGGAATATCAGGTTTGCTGGAACATATCTTGAATACCAAGGAGCCGTAGTATATAAAACTGGGCACAGGATTTCAGCCTTTCTTTTGCCCCATATGTTCTAGTTTATTATACCATACAACTCTATGAATAGAATCACAGAATTGTAGAGTTGGAAGGGACCCCAAGGGTCATCTAGTCCAGACCCCTGAAGTGCAGGAATCTCAACTATAGCATCCATGAGAGAAGGCCATCCAACCTCTACTTAAAAACCTCCAAGGAAGAAAGTCTACAACCTCCCAAGGGAGTCATTTCCACTGTCAAACAGCTGAAAGAAACTTCTTCAATTGTTTAAAAAAAACCTTAAGGCTCCAATGCTAGACCCAGTTTTTAGGAGTAAGCCCCACTGAATTACTTCCAAGTGGGCATGTATAGGATTGTACTGTAAGCTACTAATAGGTAAAGGGACCTCTGACCATTAGGTCCAGTCGTGGCCAACTCTGGGGTTGCGGCGCTCATCTCGCTTTATTGGCCGAGGGAGCCGGCGTACAGCTTCTGGGTCATGTGGCCAGCATGACTAAGCCGCTTCTGGCAAACCAGAGCAGCACACGGAAACGCCGTTTACCTTCCCGCCGGAGTGGTGCCTATTTATCTACTTGCACTTTGAAGTGCTTTCGAACTGCTAGGTTGGCAGGAGCAGGGACCAAGCAACGGGAGCTCACCCCGTCGCAGGGATTCGAACCGCTGACCTTCTGTTTGGCAAGTCCTAGGCTCTGTGGTTTAACCTGCAGCGCCACCCGCATCCCTAAGCTACTAATAAGTGACAGGAAACGGGAGGTGGCAAGATAGCGAAGTATTCCATGACTTTATGAATAGGTGCATGTCCTAGTCCAATTTTCCACAGCCTAATGCCCCCCAGATGATTTGGACTACAACTCCCATCAGTCCTAGCCAGCACTGCAAATAGTCAGGAATGCTGTGAATTGCAGGGAAAACATCTGGAAGGTACCATGTTGAGGGGAAGTTATCCTATCCATTGGCAGCTGACTGATGGCCAATTTACCACTCTATGATAAATGACTTTGAATTTGAAGTATTATTCATTAAATTAGTTAAAGCTTTTATAACCCAATTTTCCAGCCTACAGAAACTGCCCAGAAGTCACTTACAGCTAGCATATTACAATCATGCACGGTGTCATATTTATTTCTTTTATTTCTTTTTTTTTTTAAGATATTTATTAAAGTTTAACAATTACAAAAAAGAAGAACAGACAATAATAATAAAAAATATTACAATACTTCAAAATAAAGGAAAATACAATACTAAAAAGAAGAAGAAGAAAAGAAAAAAAGAAAGAAAAAAGAAAAAAGAGAAAACCCAAAAACAATACAGCTAAACATTAACATTTAAAAACAATAACATCCAGTATTTTCATATCTTTATGTTTCATTTACTTGTTTCCATGACTTCCTCGCGCCTCCCTTTTTGTATTCTTAATTCATAATTGTTTCAGCAAGTCCTTTCCCTCTTTCTCAGATTTTGTTCCATAATTTATCTTAACCTTAAATTTTACACTTTAACCCATTAACAATCCATTTTAACTTAATTCTTTATAACCTTCCTGCTAAGACCATGTAAGTTCATTCCAGCATCTTTCGAACATTCATTAATTCATTAAACAATGTTTTTTTAAATATACTTTAATTTTTTTTCCAATCTTCTTCCTTCGACTCTTCTCCCTGGTCTCGGATTCTGCCAGTCATTTCCACCATTTCCATGTAGTCCATCAGTTTCATCTGCCATTCTTCCCTGGTGGGTAGATCTTGCGTCTTCCAATACTTTGCAATAAGTATTCTTGCTGCTGTTGTGGCATACATAAAAAACGTTCTGTCTTTCTTCGGCACCAATTGGCCAACCATGCCCAAAAGCAGGGCCTCTGGTTTCTTCAGAAAGGTATATTTAAATACCTTTTTCATTTCATTATAGATCATCTCCCAGAATGCCTTAATCTTTGGGCATGTCCACCAAAGGTGAAAGAAGGTACCTTCTGTCTCCTTACATTTCCAGCATTTATTATCAGGCAAATGGTAAATTTTTGCAAGCTTGACTGGTGTTATGTACCACCTGTAGATCATTTTCATTAAATTCTCTTTTAAGGCATTGCATGCCGTAAATTTCATACCAGTGGTCCATAACTGTTCCCAGTCAGCCATCATAATATTATGTCCAACATCTTGTGCCCATTTAATCATAGCAGATTTCACCGTTTCATCTTGAGTATTCCATTTCAACAGCAAGTTATACATTCTTGACAAATTCTTAACTTTAGAATCTAGCAGTTCTGTTTCCAATTCTGATTTTTCCACCTGGAAACCAATTTTTTTGTCCAAATTATATGCCTCCATTATTTGGTAATAATGGAGCCAGTCTCGCACTCTGTTTTTTAATTTTTCAAAACTCTGCAATTTTAGTCTGTCTCCCTCTTGTTCCAAAATTTCCCAATACTTCGGCCATTTAGCCTCCATATTGAGTTTTTTCTGAGCCTTTGCTTGCATTGGTGACCATGCATGGTGTCATATTTAAAAAGCAAAACAAAAACAAGAAATGCAAGAGACAAAACTAAAAAGAGAGAAGGGAGAATGAGACTATGAAGTACAATCTTTTGCACCCACCTTAAGAGTTCAAATGGACTGCTGCACCCATATTTTTTTTTACCCATTTTTTTTTAAGTTTTTGTGACAAAGGATGAGAATGACCTATATTTAAAAATCCTAGTCAAATGAGGGGGAAGAGGGCATTAGCCACATAGAAAGCATAGCTATTTTCTGCTCCAGTGGTCAGGTTTTGAAAGCTCTTTCGTGTGATGCTAAGTGACAGCAGGAAGGCTTACTGCCACATGCACACTGTAAATGCAGGTGACAGGCCCCCAGGACATTTAGAGACAGAAGACCTTAGCAAGGCTCAGGGGACATGGGTGGGGAACTGACTTGGCTGCAGCACCATTTCAGGAGAAGACAGGATTGTTAAAGAGCCGGAAACTCCTGACGGTAAGGAGTTAGAGGCCCTTGTGTCCCATTGCAAATTTTGTCTAGAGACTCCTTGTCCAATTACCGTATTTTTCGCTCTATAAGACGCACCAGGCCACAAGATGCACCTAGTTTTTGGAGGAGGAAAACAAGAAAAAAAATATTCTGAATCTCAGAAGCCAGAACAGCAAGAGGGATCGCTGCGCAGTGAAAGCAGCAATCCCTCTTGCTGTTCTGGCTTCTGGGATAGCTGCGCAGCCTGAATTCGCTCCATGAGACGCACACACATTTCCCCTTACTTTTTAGGAGGGGAAAAGTGAGTCTTATAGAGCAAAAAATACAGTACGTGGTGGGATCCATGCAGCCTCTTATCCACACATCAGTTTCCTCAGTCCAAACTGTGTTTGCATATGAGGGTACTTCTGTTCCAAGTGGGTAGAAGCGCAACAGCTCTGTGTGTGTAAATATCATGCTCCAGATATTTTAATCTGATCTGGGCCTTTGTGTGCAAGATAGACAGGTGGAGTGTACGTCTGTGAAATATGCCACACATGATTATAATATCTCTAAAACGTCTTGGTGACACTGTTTGCATAGATTTGATCCTTGTCATTTCATATACATGAGTGTTTACTTTAGGAAATACCAAGGGATGTGGGTAAATAGTCACAGAAAATAGTGCATTCATGTGCTAATTTAAGACCATGCAAGAAGCATTTAGCTAACAGCTGCACAGGGCAGTTTTTGGAAATCTTGCTAGTGGGGGTAGCTGGGTGCTGCAGAAGCAGTTATCATACATTTTGGTTTCAGACATGTTATTTCCAGATCTCCAGAATTTGAAAATAAATCTGCCTTTCATATTCTGCTACTGGAACAGGACAGAATGTACACTCACAATGCTATTTTTCTTTTCAAAATGTAACCCTCAAGTGATCATGTCTTCTTCTTTTTAGCTACATTTAATTCCAGTCAGGTGCTGATTTTATGTTTGAGCTAATCTGTCCTGACTCTTGACTACTATGAGATGCACATAGGAAAACCACAGTGAAAACCCAGTTAATAACGGTATGACCCAGTTATTTACTTAGGAATTACAGAATTCCCTTGCTAAATACTAGTGGAAGCTGCTCTATTGGAGATAATGGGGCTTGGCCCACAAATCTCATTCTGGCCTCAGCCAGTCCTTACCTGCCTCCTGGGGGGGGGCATGCCTATGTAGAATTCAGCAGGGAGAAGGATGGAGACAAAACTAGAATTAGTTGGCCCTGCCTCTTATTGGCTCTCGCTCTCCCCACATTTAGGCTCCACATTTTCCACCCTACCAGTCCCAAGGATTGCCATACAGCATTTTTTAAAAACCAGGACACCTCAAAAACCGTTTTTATACAGACCCCAAAATTACAGAAAACACCAATTTTGTTGCATGCTGAAGTTCCAGGACAAACTGCCGCATTCCAGAAATCCACCCCGAACGTCACTTCCGCCTTTGAAATTCCAGTAATGTCTGGGACATATGACAGCCTGCAATAGGCACCAGCCACCACTGCTAAATCCTCCATGGGGCTTATGTATGCGTTGCAATAAACTGTGTCCTAACAATTTCCCTTTTGTTGTTGTTTAGTCATTTAGTCGTGTCTGACTCTTCGTGACCCCATGGACCAGAGCACGCCAGGCACTCCTTTCTTCCACTGCCTCCTGCAGTTTGGTCAAACTCATGCTTGTAGCTTCGAGAACACTGTCCAGCCATCTCGTCCTCCATTGTCCCCTTCTCCTTGTGCCCTCAATCTTTCACAACATCAGGGTCTTTTCCAGGGAGTCTTCTCTTCTCATGCGGTAGCCAAAGTACTGGAGCCTCAGCTTCAGGATCTGTCTTTCCAGTGAGCACTCAGGTTGATTTCCTCAAGAATGAATAGGTCTGATCTTCTTGCAGTCCATGGGACTCTCAAGAGTCTCCTCCAGCACCAGAATTAAAAAGCATCAATTATTTGGCGATCAGCCTTCTTTATGGACAGCTCTCACTTCCATACATCACTACTGGGAAAACCATAGCTTTTACTATAGGGACCATTGTTGGCAAGGTGATGTCTCTGCTTTTTAAGATGCTGTCTAGGTTTGTCATTGCTTTTCTCCCAAGAAGCAGGCGTCTTTTAATTTCGTGACTGCTGTCACCATCTGATCATGGAGCCCAAGAAACTAAAATCTCTCACTGCCTTCCCTGCATTCACTCATTGAAAGCTGCAGCAGCAGCTGGGTGGGGAAGGGCAAGTAAAATAGATCTGGGCCAAATGCAACACTGCCAGCCTGATGTCTCTGCTTTTTAAGATGCTGTCTAGGCCAGCCTGACCCCAGTCAAACAAAGGCTTGCAAGGTCCCCTGACCACAGGACATGTAAGGATGTGGCAGGGAAAAGGTTAAGGCAACAAAAGTCTCTGGGCTTGTATCAGGCTATCTTTTTTCACAGATGGTCTTTGCGAGCTGAAATCCAGGCAGCTGGATTACAGTGATGCAGAAATCTTTGATTCTAATTATAATTTGTTGAGTCTGAATTCTGAGATTCACGGGCAATTTGATAATAAATTAAGCAGTGCCAGAGCATGGCTATTCAGTAGGCTTTTAAATGACACGTTGCGGGTTCTAATCGCTTGAGCTGTCTCTGAGCTTTTTGCCAGAAACACAGAGGCAACACCTTCTGCTTATAAAGGTAAGATAAGGTAATTTACATAAAACAAGATGAATGTAAATAAACCTACAAGCATGTGATAGACTTTGAATGAGTCTATCTTGCAGTTTTTTAAAATTAGGAAGCCACTGCAGCGTTTTTAGAAAGTCCGCAGGGCTGTTCCTTCCTTTCTCTAGATGTAATGGATACATTAATTTTGAGCAAGGTACTTCTTGTGCCTCAGATCTTCTTGCCTGAGTAATGATACACATATCCTTATTGAACTGGCTGAATCACGATCTCTTGGGCGAGCCACTGCCGAGAACAACAGAATGATAGATACTCAGAAGCTGACCTTGGGATAGACACGGGTGTATGGAAGCACGCCTGGAACCACTATGAACCCTTAGTCCCATATATAGAAAATATAAATCATATGCTTCAACATGACACATTGTGATATAATGGATAAATGATGGCTTTAATCCATTTCAAACATAAGAACATAAGAAGAGTCTGCTAGATCCGCCAGTGGCCCATCTAGGCCAGCATCCTGGCCAACCAGATGCATACAGGAAGCCTGCAAGCAACACAGGAACACAACAACACTCTGCCCAGCTGGTATTCAAAGGCATCGTGCCTCTGAAAGTGGAGGTAGAACACAGCCATTGTAGCCAGGAGCCATTGGTAGCCTTGTCCACGATTACCGTATTTTTTGCTCCATAAGACGCACCAGACCACAAGACGCACCTAGTTTTTGGAGGATGAAAACAAGAAAAAAAAATATTCTGAATCTCAGAAGCCAGAGCAGCAAGAGGGATCACTGTGCAGTGAAAGCAGCAATCCCTCTTGCTGTTCTGGCTTCTGGGATAGCTGCGCAGCCTGCATTTGCTCCATAAGACGCACACACATTTCCCCTTACTTTTTTAGGAGGGAAAAAGTGAGTCTTATAGAGCAAAAAATAAGGTAAATTGTGTAATCTTCTGGTAAAATGAGACCTTCATACGGTTTGCTGTTTAAATGAAAGGAAGAACATTATATTATGGTTCTTTGGACATGAGACATCACCTTGCCAACAAAGGCCCGTATAGTTAAAGCTATGGTTTTCCCAGTAGTGATCAGTAGTGATGTATGGAAGTGAGAGCTGGACCATCAAGAAGGCTGATCACCGAAGAATGGATGCTTTTGATTTCTGGTGCTGGAGGAGACTCTTGAGAGTCCCATGGACTGCCAGAAGATCCAACCTATCCATTCTTAAGGAAATCAGCCCTGAGTGCTCACTGGAAGGACAGATCCTGAAGCTGAGGCTCCATTACTTTGGCCACCTCATGAGAAGAGAAGACTCCCTGGAAAAGACCCTGATGTTGGGAAAGATCGAGGGCACAAGGAGAAGGGGGCGACAGAGGATGAGATGGTTAGACAATGTTCTCGAAGCTACCAACATGAGTTTGACCAAACTGCAAGAGGCAGTGGAAGACAGGAGTGCCTGGCGTGCTCTGGTCCATGGGATCATGAAGAGTCGGACATGACTAAACGACTAAACAACAACTACTGCCTATAACCCGGACCTGTACTCTTGATGTCATTACATACCAAGTGGCTTATTCTCCTGGTCCTGAGACTTCTGATCTAAATGCAACTGCCTGCAAAAAGAAAATAAATGACTGAAAAAATGTATAATTTAAGCTTGGTATTTTTGCCCTTGCTAATAACATTCTCGAGACCAGATCCTCTGGTCTATCAAGTTAACTCTGCATCACTTATGAAAGACCAAATGTTGGGAAAAGTTATTTTTCATAGTTATTTGTGTGTTTCCAAGTGGCACCAGGTTTCCTTGTTCACCAACAGTGCTCTTCCACCGTCCATTATCTGACATGTGTTTAAAAACGGCAAAGAATGTCAGTGTCCTGTTTTCTGATGAGCACACTTTGGGACTCATCACAAAGAAGGCCAGTTCAGCCGGAGTCTGAGGTATTGTGATGATACCTAGAAGTGGGTTAAATTGCTTTAAAATGGCAAGTGTGTGTATTGGGACCAGGAATGACACTATGGCAGAGATGGAAGTTTTCTGCTTTGCGTCTGCAAAAAGTTTGGTGCAGCCACACCCACTGGTGCCTGTCCTGTAACTTTCTGCTGAAATCATATAACTTTTTATAACACAAGTGTTCTGGCTGTGAGTTTTGTATCCCACTTCTCTTGTGCTATAGTGCAAGAGTGCAATGATGTGGTTTCCGGAAGCTTCACAGAACTAACGAAGCAGAATGATGGGTGGATGGTCTGATACAAATCCACCACAACTGTACTATTATGTCAACATGTTGCAGATTACACCTGCAAAACACACCAATTTGGGGGTGGGGGGGACAGAGGAATAGATTTCAGGAATCAGGAATAAGACTACTGGTCAGAAGATGGATTAACATCCCTCTCCCCTGTGATTCTTTAGCCTTTTAAAATACACTCCCACTTTACACATGAAAATCCAGGGGTTTATCTGCCACCTTCATGTATAGTTTGGAGTTATGTAAAGCAGCTTTGGAAGCACAGTGTGAAGCTGATGGAATTTAAACATAGTCTATGTGGGCAGGATTGCAGCCTTTATTTTTTTTATAAAAAAAAAGCTTCCAAACAGTTCATTATGCTGTTCAGCATCCATGGCAACAAATGCTAAATGGCCTGCTTCAGTAGATAATGCAGAAAAGGCAACAGAACCAAGACAGTGTATTCCAAAACATTTTGTGGCTGTCTGGTATCAAAACAGAAAAGGAACTGTTATATTCATGCAGAATTACATTCAGCTTCCTAATGTGCAAGGTTTCGGTGTTTTCGCTTCAAATTAAATGAACGGAGAAAATTAATAAATCTAAGGTTGCTGAACTGATGTTTACTCAGATAAAATGGGCTTGTAAATAGGTCCTGTCCTTGGAGCAAGGAGGATTGCCTAAGCTCTTGCCCTGTGTCACATTTTGGATGGCTCTTCTTCACCTGCTGCACATTAAACTGATGTCCATGGAGGAGCAACATCATGGGAGGGGTGTTTCTTGGACTAAGGTGAAACTGTGAAGCTCCCTTTTTTATTTTTGCTATTAGATGCTGCATGTTGTTTCAGGAACCTAGTTATATTTAGTATTGAAATGTGGATTTTTGCATGTTTTATTTTTGTTATGTTATTATGAAATTGTCACTACATTATTGCTTTTGCTACGTTATTATGAAATTGCTGTTGTGTCATTGTCTTGCTATGCTATTGTGGCATTGTTCTTGTGATGTTTTGCGGTGGACCCCCTCTACAATACTGTCATGAGTTATCTTTTAGTTTTGTGTGAGAGTAAATTTAGCTACTTGGAGACTCAGGCAGAAGATGAACAAATAAGAAAGATTTATTTTACTGAACAAAGTTGACAAACAGCAATGCTATTCCTTAGCAAAAAGGACAGAAACCTTGCAATACTGAACTCTATAGGAAGGTAATATACTGGGTGAGCCTCCATTAAATTTACCCTAAAGAACATCACACATAATTCAGTGGCCATTACTTCCTGCAAAATGTGCATAGGATTTCTCTCCCCAGTGCCTACGGTAAGTGTATAAACCATTCAAGGACATACAGACATGTATCCCCAAATGAGCAAGCTATGATAATGTTTTGTTGCCACCTTCAATTCCCAACTGTTCTAGTATTGTGTTTGATTCATTACAATGCCTTTTATTAATTACAGGGAATCCAGTCTGGCTGAAAGCCTTTATATTCCCTGGCATGGTCCACGGAAATAAAGGTCCCATTATCTCAACTAGGCAAATGATTTACAACCCTCTTCAAGTATCACTTATGCTCAATTTACACAGTCATCTTTACATACAAATAACAGGCAAACAGTCACATAAATTTTGGCTTTGCACTACAGCTACTTTTGTGATTTGGTTGCTAGCCAACAAAGCAACACAATTTTATCCTCTTTGGCTTTTCCTTTTAGAAGGTTAAGCCTCCTTGATTATCAGCAAGTGGGGTAATATTGGCCCCTTGCATTTTTAGCAAGAGGGGAAGAATATTGTCTGTTTACACAGGGATAGCAGGCCTGTGCATGATTAAAAGCAGCAAGCCCATCATGAGTCCTTGTAACAAGCAATGGAACTCATCCTGTGAAATGTTGGACTGTGCATTTACCCATTCCTGCTTCACACCATTGGCTGCCATTGGTTCAGGGTTGGGTGGGGGGAATGTGCATCCTGATGTCGGGACAGAAGATAAATTGAGAAACTTACCAGAGGGAGGGAAGTGAAAACTCCACAATGGCTGCCACAGTGGCTGCCAGTGTGGTGTAGTGGTTAAGAGCGGTAGTCTCGTAATCTGGGGAACCGGGTTCACGTCTCCGCTCCTCCACATGCAGCTGCTGGGTGACCTTGGTCCAGTCACACTTCTCTGAAGTCTCTCAGCCCCACTCACCTCACAGTGTTTGTTGTGGGGGAGGAAGGGAAAGGAGAATGTTAGCCACTTTGAGACTCCTGAAAGGGAGTGAAAGGCGGGATATCAAATCAAAATTCTTCTTCTTCTTCTTTGTAACAGCAGTTGCCCTCCTTTGTGCGCTGTACTGAGAAAATTTGCATTTTCCATTAGTTGGTGTACTTATAGCCAAGAAGGACTTTGGTTTTCTTCCTTTTTGCAGTGGCCCTTTGTGAAATGGGACGCGGGTGGCGCTGTGGGTTAAACCACTGAGCCTAGGACTTGCCGATCAGAAGGTCGGTGGTTAGAATCCCCGCGATGGGGTGAGCTCCAGTTGCTTGGTCCCTGCTCCTGCCAACCTAGCAGTTCAAAAGCACGTCAAAAGTGCAAGGAGATAAATAGGTACCGCTCTGGCGGGAAGGTAAACGGCGTTTCCATGCGCTGCTCTGGTTTGCCAGAAGCGGCTTAGTCATGCTGGCCACATGGCCTGGAAGCTGTATGCTGGCTCCCTCGGCCAATAAAGCGAGATGAGCATCGCAACCCCAGAGTCGGTCACAACTGGACCTAATTGTCAGGGGTCCCTTTACCTTTTTACAGCTGTGAAATATGCCAGTGGCTTAGGCTACTGATTGCAGGGTATTTGATTATGTTCTTCTTAACAAAGTGATGCTTTGTTTATTTATGCACGGTGCCTCTATCTCCTTTGCATCGTACATATAACTATTAAAGGCACTGTCTCAAGAGATAGAGAGATAGGCTAGCCAATGTGATCCTTGCTTTGGAAACTTCAAGATCATACTGTTGCAGAACAATTAAACCTGTTCCCTGTTCTGGTAATCCCAGCAGATCTTACACCTCCCACTTCCAGTTATATCCAGATTGAGTGCCAATATTTTGGTAGCCCTTCTCAGGGTCTCATACTAGAGTGTGACAGAATGTCATGAGAGTGCAAGAAAGATAATAAATCCATAGAGAGAGATTTTGGTTTATATCATGTTGTATGTCAAAGCTATGCTAAGGCAGCTGAAACAGGATATTTAATACACACATTAGATCTAGAAGGAAGTTATTTGAGGATGGGAAATGAGTACGTCTGGATACTAGAAAACTACTGCTTAAGAAATACAATGAATGATAATTAATGCTTATTTTAATTTGCTCTACTTGCCCAGCCTTTTGGGTTGTTGCAATACCTGATAATCTGGAGTATTTAGCTTTCCTAGAATCAAGCCTGATGAGCCTGTTTTCCTTCCTGCTTGTTTATTACAGCATTTAACAAGCCAGCAGGATATAGCAGGTTACCAAAGGATATCCTCACACAGTATTATCTTTGTGACGCAGTGAAACTGGAGAGGAAGAACAATATTGTGGAATGGAATAAGCCATCACTGACACAGCCTCTGGTACCAAAGAGATCCCAGGACAGCAACACTGATTACAGCCAACTGCTCTGCATTATATAGATAATTTTTGCATTATTTGGAGCTGTAGCACAGATTAAACACATTGCACATAATCATGCAGTTGATAGTAAACTAATCTATACTTGTACCCAGTAGTAATACAACTTTTAAGACCACTTAAAACTTTCTCCCTTAAATATGTCCGGGAACACTTAAGGAAGTGAAACAAGCATGGTCTGAACCCTTAGATGTATTTATGCCTCTTATTATGTGAACAGTATCATTAATGCTTGTGATATTCAGTGTAGGTGCTATCGGCACCCAACCCTAGAGTTGGAATAATTATGGGTTGCCATTGCACAATACAGAGAGAGAGAGAGAGAGACCCTTCAAATAGAAGATACCAATTTAATTGCAAAGGCATTACTTATTGACTTCCAGTTTAGTGCTTTAGCCATTATTTGCCTCAAAAAAGATCAACTATTTATTGCTAGGGAGAAAATACAGTTTTTCTACATCTCAATTCAATACAGTAAATTTTTAATTGACCCTGACAAATGATGGCACAATAACAGAATATATTTTATTGCTAAAATAAATATGGCCAAATAATTCTAATAACTTGTCTCTCTTTGCCCTAATGAACAACTAGCAAATTTCAGGCAATTAAGATTACCCTCTACAAAATTCAACAGAGTTGTTCTCAAGTGATAGCCTAGCAGATTAACTGTCTGGATTTTGAAGGGCTGCAGTTGGTTGTTGCTCGTGACCCTGCTCTTCTGCTCTTAAGTGGCTAACTTTACGGTTCCCAGATGGTCTTAAATCCAGATAATGCTCCGGGCAAGACACACAGATTTTGCAATAATACTTCATCATTCGCAGCTTCTGTGCCATCATAATGCAGCTGTACGCAATGCTACACTGTCTTCCTGAATACAGAGACTGATGGCTGTCATTCATGCTCTGGCAACCTCCAGATTACACTCTTATAATGCACTCTGCCTGCAGCTGCATCTGGAAAAGATTTGGAAACTTCCAGCTATTGAAGAACGTGGTGGCCCATGTTAGCAGACATAGAATGGTATTCACATTTGTTGGGTGGGTGGGTTGCAACAGCATTTCTCTTTCCTAAATTTAAGGAACTATGTTCACAGTTTGATTAGGGTATCCACAGAACCTCTTTCCATTCTCCATTAGTAACCCCACCATGATAATTATAGAATATATTAGAGTTACATTAGGATCCCTGTAACAGACCAACCCAATTAGTTTACCATCCTTGCAGAGGTAAACAACCTTGATTAGGTAGCTGTCTTATCTGTAACAACGTCCTTATATCAATGTCACTAATAATTTTAGATTAATGGAGTCTGCCTAATACTGAAAAGTAATATTTAATATTCCCAATATAACCTAGGACAACTCATTGGAAGTTATGAAAGCCATGAAGTCCTTGTCGGACTAGACTACGCATTTATTATACATAAATCAGGACAAAGAAAAACATGGTCGTTCTTCTAAGAGAGAGAGAAAACAAAAGCAATACAGAGAGGATGTTCCACTCATGGGACTCCAGGAATCTGTGCTGGAATGTAAACAGACATGTGACATGTAACAATCCCACATATCTGCAGAAAGGGTGGAATGGAGTTCCCAACAGTCCTAAGTCAGATGACCTTGGCATGAATGTCAGAGGACATCCAGTACCATAAGCAAGAATGCTTCAAACACCAGCCATAAGATCACCTCTATCTATTTGATCATAGAATCCGCTAGCTCCCTGGGAAGTTGCTAAACTTGTTGTTGTTGTTTAGTCATTTAGTCGTGTCCGACTCTTCGTGACCCCATGGACCAGAGCACGCCAGGCACTTCTGTCTTCCACTGCCTCCCGCAGTTTGGTCAAACTCATGCTGGTAGCTTCGAGAACACTGTCCCACCATCTCGTCCTCTGTCATCCCCTTCCCCTTGTGCCCTCCATCTTTCCCAACATCAGGGTCTTTCCCAGGGAGTCTTCTCTTCTCATGAGGTGGCCAAAGTATTGGAGCCTCAGCTTCAGGATCTGTCCTTTCAGTGAGCAACTCAGGGCTGATTTACTTCAGAACGGAGAGGTTTGATCTTCTTGCAGTCCATGGGACTCTCAAGAGTCTCCTCCAGCACCATAATTCAAAAGCATCAATTCTTCGGCGATCAACTTTCTTTATGGTCCAGCTTTCACTTCCATACATCACTACTGGGAAAACCATAGCTTTTACTATAGGGACCATTGTTGGCAATGTGATGTCTCTACTTTTTAAGATGCTGTCTAGCATCTTAGCAGAATGTTAAACTTGTCCTTAGAGAAAAATACATAAAAAACACAATCAATGCCAGACAAAATGTACCCTGGGTACTTGCACAAGGAGAAATCCAACCTGTTCACCTCATTCAGCTACATCAAATTAGTTCTCTTTTCCACCATCTTTATTACCAGTATTCACAACTTCATATTATTTATCAAGTTTATGTGGAGGAAGTTGGGAGCCATGGATCCCATATTTCTTCGGATGAGAGACTACATGTCGACTGTTCTTAATCATGCTGTATCCAACACCCAGAATTACCCAACTTATCAGTTCAGATAAACTGAGTCCCGGAGAGACAAAATATGTACACCTACTCATAAGCCATTAGACAACTGGGGTTCCTTGTGTATGAAAACATGCCTTATGTGATTGTTGTACTTCCCTTGACCTTTGATGATCAGCATTTTTGATGAGATAAAAGAGTTCACACAAAAATTAAAAGCTGCTCATCTGCAGTGGGTTTTATGCCCCTTTGGGGTTGCGTATGACCTGAAAACCTGTCTCACATATGAAAAGAAACAGGTAATATAATACTGGATTAAATGGGTACAAAAACGTTTAGTAGCTTCGTGGAATCACAATCCCAATCATGAAAAGAAATGGGCAAGATAGAACTGGATTGAATGGGTAAAAAACATTTAGTAGCACTGTAGAATCATCATCTAATGCTTACTTTTTACTTACTAATGAGTAAAAAAAAAATCACATTTTTCATCTTGGTAATAAAATGTGAAATTTAATAAATACTGCAACATTTCTGTATAATTAGGAATGTATTTTGTTTTCCAAACTGCCTCCGTTCGGTTTCCTTTCTTCAATCCTGAGTCATCCCAAAAGTTTCATCATATTATATAAGCCAGCTGGTGAAGCAAGCTATATCTAATTCTAGGCAGTTCTCTTGGTTTTGTTTTGGCAATTTAAATTTCAGTACTGTCAATATGTAACAGGAGCAGGATACAGGATTTGTTTTACTCAAATTGATCACAGTTCACATTAACTGAAAACTCAATGTGGATATGGTTTTGTTCTTAACCTTAGAAACCTTGTAATCAAATGCATTAGCCTTCAGAGTAATACAAGGCTTTTTCTTCTTCACGTTGAACATAGTTAGATTGGAATTTGCTCCTACAAAAGGTAGTGATTCCAACCAACTTGGATGGCTTTAAAGGGGGATTAGATAAATTCATGAAGGGCAAGGGTATCAATTGTTACTAGCCCATGAGAGATGTTGGAGGCAGTTTTGTTGGTATCCGTCTTTCTCAAGATACAATGGAGTGTGCCTCTGGGATTGAAGGCAAACTGCTGGGAAATCACAGCGCCTGCTGTGGCTGCAGAGACTGGTAACTCATAACTGCTGCCTCTTGCATTGATTGTTTTTGCTGCATTAGTAGCACTGACGTGACCTCTCCAGGGCGCAAGCCTGGGCACAGTGTGTGTGGAGGTCCTGGGCAGCCCAGACAACAAGATCCTCCACTCGGCCTCACTGATGCAGTTCAAGGTAAGCAGAGCAATACTTCTGGCACCAGCTTGGCTGCCGGAAGGAGGCATACAAGATGCTATTCAACCGTCTTAGGGACTTCACTTTGGATTTGTGTAGGATTTGCTCCTTAACCTTTTCTTCTCCTGAAGATGCCCCACTAGGCAGCAAGTAGGGATTTTTCCTTGAGGTTTACTCCCAAAACCTTTCTCACGAGTAAGTATAACCTCAGTATACCAGCTACTAGGAATTATAGGTGGAGAAACTGCTGATGCGTTCAATATCTGCTTGCGGGCTTCTCACAGTCATCAAGTTGGCAACTGTGAGGACATAATACTTGCCTCTGGCAGGATTCAGCAGGGCTCAATTTACGTTGTCCCTTTTTCTGCATTAGATTTACACAGATATCCCTCTGGAAATTCATTCAAACTAAATTAACATACATATTTTGAACAGTAATGTCCTTTTAATATGAGTTTCGTCTTTGGTGCTGAGCAAATCAGCCCATCTACTCCTAATGGCAATCGATCACTGGCAACATTGTTCCAGTGTCTGCTTTTAAAAAGAATGTAAGCCGCTGGTTTTGACCAATACACAGCTAAAAGGCTTCAGACTAACAACAACAAAAACTTAACCAATCACTTCTTTCCCTATGCTGAGCAATGATGCTAGTTATCTGAAATCAGCCAGTGGTAGAGTCCTATCAGTATCCCTTTTCAGGCAAATTTAGCAAGGTAAGTAGATAAGAGTCATCCCCTGATTATGCAACTCCTTCTCTTCAGATACCCTTCGAAGCTGAGGGTGGAACATCTTTCAGAAGCCCTGCAAGACCTATTTGGACTCACTTGTTGTGATTACAGATAAACTGACAGAAGGATGGGGAAATTTACATTATTTTAATTTGGTTTTGTAGGTGTTGCTGTAAATCTTAAAGTCTATAAATAGTAGTCCCTTGCACAGTAGTAGACTTAAACTAGCACCTTCTGCCATCTTCCCCAACACACATTATCTCAGCCAATTTTAAATCCTTTTAGGCCTTCTGGAGTGAGCCACACTTTTGGAAAGGCTCATCTACAGCACACATTACAATACTTTCTGCCCCCCACAAGATTTTGTGAAAGTAAATAAAAAAACTATGTGAGTTGTTCCAGTTTTGCTATTGTTCAACTTTTATGTTCCAGGAAGTTTCATGTTTCTTAACCTGCTGCAGCTACAAGACAATCCATTTTAATACAGTCCTTTATCTTATCTAATAAGCTTATCTTGCTTATTAGGCCAGAGAGCATAGCTTGAAAGGGCAAGCTGCGGAGAAGGCTGCAAGTTGGAGCCTCTTCTCAACCACAGGCTCCAGCTCCTGCATGCCTGAAGTCACAATGTTGTTGTTGTTGTTTAGTCGTTTAGTCGTGTCCAACTCTTCGTGACCCCATGGACCAGAGCATGCCAGGCACTTCTATCTTCTACTGCCTCCTGCAGTTTGGTCAAACTCATGTTGGTAGCTTTGAGAACACTGTCCAACCATCTCGTCCTCTGTCGTCCCCTTTCCCAACATCAGGGTCTTTTCCAGGGAGTCTTCTCTTCTCATGAGGTGGCCAAAGTACTGGAGCCTCAGCTTCAGGATCTGTCCTTCCAGTGAGCACTCAGGGCTGATTTCCTTAAGAATGGATAGGTTTGATCTTTTTGCAGTCCATGGGACTCTCAAGTCTCCTCCAGCACCATAGTTCAAAAGCATCAATTCTTCGGCAATCAGCCTTCTTGATGGTCCAGCTCTCACTTCCATACATCACTACTGGGAAAACCATAGCTTTTACTTAATGGACCTTTGTTGGCAAGGTGATTTCTCTGCTTTATAAGATGCTGTCTAGGTTTTCATTGCTTTTCTCCCAAGGAGCAGGCGTCTTTTAATTTTGTGACTGCTGTCACCATCTGCAGTGATCATGGAGCCCAAGAAAGTAAAATCTCTCACTGCCTCCATTTCTTCCCCTTCTATTTGCCAGGAGGTGATGGGACCAGTGGCCATGATCTTTGGTTTTTTTGATGTTGAGCTTCAGACCATATTTTGTGCTCTTTCACCCTCATTAAAAGGTTCTTCAATTCCTCCTCACTTTCTGCCATCAAGGTTGTGTCACCTGCGTATCTGAGGTTGTTGCTTTAGCACTTTGCCCTCTCGCCGTCGATTAATCCCAAGCGGAGCCATTGCGCCCAGCTGCCTGGCCGTCGAAGCCACTCCAAAGGGCACGGCAGGTGCGGCAGCGGGCCTAAGCGCCTCCTCCTCCCCGCTGCGCAAACCGAGGCGAACCCTCGGGCGGCCCAAGCGCGCCCCCCCCCCCCGCAGGCGCGCAGCTCTTGACACCTGTACGGCCGCGTTGCGCGCCTGCGTCCGCGCGCCGGGCTCCCCGCCCCTTCGCCGCCGAGCGCAGGTCAGGAGAGGAGAAGGAGGGGGGGGAGCGCCGCGTGCAGCTGCCTTCCCATTGGCCGCTGGCCGGAGTCCTTCTCCTGCCTTGCTGGGCTCTCCCGGGAGCGAGGGACGTCGGCAGAGGCCGCCTGCAGCCAGTGCGGCCGGTGAGTCGCCGGCGCGAGAGAAAGCGGGCGCTGCATGTCTGGAGAGGAGGAGGAGGAGGAGGAGAAAGAGGAGGGGGCGGGTTCTCTCTCTCTCTCTCTCTCTCTCTCTCTCTCTCTCTCTCTCTCTCTCTCTCTCTCTCTCTCTCTCGGGCTGCCCCAACCCGGGAAGAGGGTCGCTGCGCCAAAGGAGAACTCCGGGGCGCGCGCTCCTCCCCCTGCAGCTGCAGCCGCCGCCGCCACAGTGTAGCGTAGCGCGGCGAGGCGGAGGGCTTCCTTCCCTTTCTCCCTCCCTCCCTCCCTCCGCCGCTCCCTCCCCTCGGTTAGTTCAGCCGAGCTGCTGGCCGCTTCCCTCCTTCTCGGGCGCCGCTGCGTGTGGGGGGGAGAGGAGGCCTCGTGCGAGCGCCGAGGAGGGGAAAGGGGAAGGAGGAAGGGTCCCCGCGCCCCGGGAAGCAACCTGGCCAGGCCGGCGGCGCTGGCTGCCTCCCGAGATGGACGTGGTCTCCTCTGAGGCAGGCGCCTTTTAAACCGTGTAGTAGGAGCAGCAGCAGCTGCTGCGGAGGCTCCTCCCGGTCGCACGTCCTAGTTGACCGGGTAACGGAGGGGGAGTCGCGGAGGAATGTGGCGCCCGGAGGCGCCTTCCTGAGGTGGAAATGGTGGCTGCTCGCGGCGCCGCTCCGGCTTTCTCGGCCAGCGAAAGGTGAGGCGGCGCGCTTGGGCGCTGGTGGCGGGGCTGCGCTTTGCTCTCTCGCCCGCCGAGGGGCTCGATCCGGGAAACGAGCCTTGGTTCTCCCCCCCACCCCTTCCCTCCCACAGGCCGGCGCGTTTCCCATTTTGCAGCTTTGGAGGAAGGGGGGAGGCGAGGGAGAGCCCCTCTCCTGTCTATGGACGGGAGGCCGGGGAAGGAGCGGCGCCTTCCATTTGCCGTGAGGCGGATCGGCAGCGCAGCCCCAGAGGTTCCTGGAGAGCAAAGTTGAGCAGCGCAAGGCCGATCCGCACGGCGATTCTCAAACCGGGATCGCCGCTGCTACCGGAGACATTTGGCGTTAACCGGTGCGGGTTGGGTGCATGTTGCAGTGTGCGGATAACCACACCCCTCTTGCAAACGCAGGCGTTTTAATGAAACAACTGTCTTTCCCCGTCCCCACCTCTGTTTCTTCAGGGATTGCAGCCGCAAAATGCTGGAGGATTTTACCAGGGATGTGATGAGTTGAAAGGCGGAGAGTGTTGTTTTCCTTTCTGAGGAGTGGCAGCTATCATGACTGTCTTCAGGCAAGAGAACCTGGATGATCACTATGAGATCGGGGAGGAACTTGGAAGGTACCGTACTTGTTGGAAGGAAAAGTGCATGCCAGGTGTGGGCCTGTATCAATAAGATGGTCCCCGGGGAAGGACCAGATAGCAGAGGGTCTGTGGAGGAAGAGAATCCAGCCGTGCTGTTGGAGGAAGCAGGAAAAATGAGCAGACTGTGTTGGATTGGAGTGTAAATTCATTTGCTGCTAATGCAGCCCACTGAGCTGCTTATATGCCTCAGATTAAGGAATGTTCTGTGGTATATTTCAGAGCCTGTGTGCCTTATAAGAGTTAATATGTAAGCCAGAAGCAAAATGTGTTACACTTGGCATTGCTATTAGTGTTTCATAGAGAGGTGTCTCCTTGCATACATATATGTACTCAGATGGCATTGCGTAGAAAGGTGATTCTAAGCTAAAGTGATTTTCTTCTGTATGTAAGGCTGGTGGATTGAAACATTGCAGTTGATACTTGTATGTCTATTTTTATGCTGATTGCAAAAGTGGTTTGCATAGGCAGGTGGGTTTTGTATGCACACTAAGTTCTGATGATAACAGTAGTGAATTATTAGTGTATGTGGAAGAATGCAAACCAGTTTGCAATATTAATACTAGCATGCAATATTAATAATTTCTCCAGCTTGGTTCTTTAAGTATGAGGGTGGCTGAATACAGATAATTTCTAGCATTTGTTTTCAATCCAGTGGAGATTGATTGGTTTCAAGGTATCAGAGTTCAATTATTCCATTCCAGTCAAATGTCAGATCAAGAGACTTATAGTCATTAAGCAGTGTAGATTTAACACGGTCTCCATAAAGCTTGTTAGTTGAATACTACAGAATGCTGTGTCTATGCCACAGCTTTGTGCTGGAAAACCCAGACCATTGACTAGAGATTATAGTTTGCTTTTGGTTTCAAATCTCCTAGCTTAATTGCTAAATGAAGTGTGTGCTTTTTACTGTGTGTTGTGTTTGCTGCTTGCGTTTTATCTTTTAAGGTATTGCTAATTTTTAAATTTAAAAACTAGGTGAACTATTGGTGCTTTGCAGTATAGCACTCTGCAGTACACTAAGGCTAGGATTTACCTAACAAACTCTGTAAGCAGAGGCGTTGCACAATAAGGCTTTTCCCCTGAACCCCCAAAATGGTTGGGTGAACCGCCAGAGTAGAAATGGGAGGGTTCTCTAGCCAGCAAATACACTTGCACAGATAGGGTGAAATTTAATTTCACACTATGGTGAATCTTCTAAGTGTTTTATTATTCTTCACTACCATCACAACAACTCTGTGGGGGAAGATTAAGTTGAGCCACTGACCTCCATACCATGATTTGGTGTGGGTCTGCAAACAATAGTTTAGAGATTAGCACTAACCATGGTGTACCAGTTTGGACATCATGGCAAGCTATGGTTAGCAAAAAGTAGTAAGTGGATGGAGGGAACTTGGATGCAAAGAGAGAACATGCATTTAAACCTATAGAGATACTCCTATTCACCAGACGCTTGTTTGGCATTACATCTAAACTGAGCTACTGGCTTGACCAACGTCTATACTGTGAGCCTGCCCTGTGGATGAAGGGTCTCTCACACTTGGAAAAAAAGCATTTGTGTTGGCTTCCATCTTGATTTTTGTGCTTGCTTAAATGAGTTTACTTTTACCAGTGATGTGTGTATCATACAAAATTGTTATACAAAAATAGAAATCTGATGCTGCAGCCTTTTATTTCAATGCTGTAAACTTGGGGGGTTTTTTGGGGGGGAGGGGAGATGGGGAACAGTGTCCCTTCAATAATTGTGAATTGAATGTGCACTATTTAGTGTATAAAAGCTAAATTCTGTACTTCGACATGTTATGGGGGAATCCATTTCTCCCTAAAACGTACAGTAAAACAGTTGATCGCCTTTAATTCAGTGACCTTTAAATTTGTTTCTGGCAATCGTCATACAGTGGCTGATGGGAAAACAAAAGTAGCACTCCCATAATTCAGCTTAAATTTAAACATGGATGTTCTCCCATTTTACTATGGGCAGTGCTTCTTTTTGTGCAGATTGCATCAGTACTGATGATTCCCAAGTACCATCTTAACAGGTAGTCACTAACAGTGCAAGCCTGTGCATGTCTGCTTGGAAGTAAGCCCCACTGAGCTCAGTGGGACTTGTTCCCAGTAAGTGAATAAAGAAATGCATCCTTCAACAGAATACTGATCAGAACTAATTGGGACAATTGTAGCATGTGCAATGTCACGGCATTTGGGACTGGGAGGTGGCATGATAGAAGCATATGAAATTATGCATGGCATGGAGAAAGTGGACAGAAAAGTTTTGTTGAAAGGTTCAGGACAGATAAAGTACCGTATTTTTTGCTCTATAAGACCACAAGACGCACCTAGTTTTTGGATGAGGAAAACAAGAAAAAAAATATTCTGAATCCCAGAAGCCAGAACAGCAAGAGGGATCTCTGCGCAGTGAAAGCAGCAATCCCTCTTGCTGTTCTGGCTTCTGGGATAGCTGCGCAGCCTGCATTCGCTCCATAAGATGCACACACATTTCCCCTTACTTTTTAGGAGGGGGAAATTGAGTCTTATAGAGCAAAAAATACGGTACTTCTTTAATGCAGTGTGTAATTAAACTAGGAAGCTCTGCTGCTGTGGGAGGTGGTGATGGCCATCAACTTGGATGCCTGTAAATGAACCTTGGTCAAATACATAGAGGACAAACCTTTCAGGGGCTACTAGGCATGATAGCAATGTTGTGCCTCTGCAGGTGGAGGAAGTATGTTTCCGAACGCAGGCAAACCCCAATTTGTACGGAGGTTATGTTCTGGGTCAGGGGCCCCTGATTCACATGGAAGCACAAGAAGCACCTCTTTTGCCACACGAGTCAGCTGGCTCGATAAGAGAGGTCAGCTGCCAACCCGGCGCCCAGCAATCTCCACATAGTCGCCATTGGATCCGCACCAGTAGCAAAACATGCCTGGTGCTTGGGGAATTTCAAACATTGGATGCTACCAAAGCAAAATAAAAATAACCCACCATGGAGAAAATACGTAGTGTAGCAAATAAGTTGCAAATGATTTCTAGTTAAGTTGGAATCTAGCATGTTCATTTGTGTGCTGTTTTAGAAAGCTCTCTGAACTGGATTATCTTAATTAAGGGATTAAGTTGCAGCTCTATACTGAGTCAAATCACTGGACCATCTGATCCAGTGTAGTCTATTCTGACTAGCAGAAGACCTCAAAGGTATGTGAGATCCTTTAACTCAGGATGCTTGTAACTGAGAGGTAGGTACCCTATCTCTTTTTTTAAATCAATAAACAGAGTGATAGGAGATTTGAGCCTACAGCCAAATAGGCAAAGGCTGCAACATAATTACCTGTTTTAAACCAGCGAGACAGAGTGTCCTGAATACTTGCCATATGGACTGGAAGCCACTTCACACAAATGCCTTGCTTTGTGGAGCTGTACTCAAGTAATTACCCAAATGTTTTCACATGTGGGCGGCAGTAACTATGAATCAGGCCTTATATTTGTCACCTTGAGAGTAGTTCTATCAAAATCAATGAGATGCCCGGTTAAAAATATTTGAGATTGGAATGTAAAATATCCACTAGTCACATTATCTCCATTAAAATACCAAACTTAAAACTAAGATAAGTACTCCCTTGCTTATCTTTTAAACAGATGTTTTAAGCAATCGGCTCATCATGCAATTTCAGAAGGCCAAAGCAGATTTCGGTGGAAATGATTATGAAATGCAAGCAAATATAAGCCTGTTTCTGTTTAGTTCTCTTGCGGCTGCAAGCAGTGTGGCTGTGCATTTTAAATAAACAATTCTGCAGTTCTTTTATTATACCTTGTTGTTTCAAGGACTTCGTGTATGCGGTTGCCACAGTGCTGCATTCTTCTGAAACTTTTTTCATTGCTCCTGATCGAAACAGTAAAAACACTTAATCCTCATGAAGGTGGCTTAGTTTTACAAAGACCTGCCCTGCATCTAGGGAAAAAACACACATTAAAAAACAGAAAAGTTGAGTGAAACTGCAAGAGTGCTGGTCAAGTCGTTCATGATATGTTAAATGAGCTAAATGTGTGGAAGGCATCTATAAAAATGTTCCCATTGTGGAACTGGAGCAAGCCTGACTCACAACAACTCATGTAGCTTTGCCTCTCTGACCGTCTCTCATGCATACAGACAAGTCTCATACAACTGCACATTTAATGCGCAGGTTCCTTCTCTCAGTCTCTGAATACAGTTGCTGCAGGCAAATGGGAACGCAGTTGCCAATGAACCTTGTTTGACAGTTTTTCAGAGGTATTTCACTGGTCATTGCTGCAAACACTGTGTTCAGCTAAACACACATAAGTAACTTAAGGAGGCAGACTGAATACAAGGCAGAGGTGGGGCCTGAACTCCAATGCCTTTCCCCCATGACAGCTTAAATTAGATGCTAGAAAGTTTACAGAATCACAGAATTGAAAGTGACCATGAGATCATTTAGTTTAGCCCCCTGCCGTGCAGGAATCTTAAACCCAACATGGAACTCAAACCCACTACCCACTGAGCACAGTTGTATCCATTTTGCAGAAGGCAGGATCCTGCCCCTAAATAGATTTGTTTGATTTAACACCTCCAATTACTATTCCATCCCAATTGCACTTCATTAGTTTTTCCTCTTGGCTTCCCCCCTCCCCAAAAGAAACTTTCCCTCTCCGCTCTGCCTCTCTGGAAGGCCTAGGAGAGTCTCCTGCAACATTGCCTCACAACAGCAAGAGGCACGCATGGACGGCAAGGGAGGGAAATGAAGTGAGAGCTGCTTCTTGGGTCTGAGCTGCTTCCTCACTTCTTGGCCTGGGTTGCTGAGTTCCTGCCAAGGCAGACCTTCGATTCTTTCCCCTCCGTATTTCGGAAGTTGTTGCCTTTGCTTTGCTGGAGCTGGTGGTGCAAGTCAGCAACTGGGATGCCTTTGGATCGTGCCCTCCCACACCTACCTAGGAATTTTATTTACTTTATTAGGCACCATCAGTGCTTTTTTCTAGGGGGGAAAAAGGTGCCAGTTCTGCAGTTTTGAGTACCACCAGGAAAAAAAATCAGAGTATACTTTAGTCCAGAAAGAGTTCAGAAACTCCCAATGATTTCATTGAAGTGTCTAGTTGAAAGTTGTTAGCACTTTAAAAAATCTTATCTTTGATGGAATGTACACCCATATATGAGTCCCCTATCCAGGAATTGGATGTTATCTCACAGAGCAAATACTTAGTAGCTACAACTATTTGAGTCCTACTTTGGTATGTTGTATAGAGTAAGTAACCATGGAACTTTCAACTTTGTTGGAATAAACACTCATAGCAGTGCACCTTTCAGTTGGCTCTTGGCTTCAGCTGTTCTGTGTGTTTTAATACAGTGAGTGGTAAATAAGAGGCTTACGAAATAAGATTGTGTTTGAAGTGCTTATATTAAGCTAAACGCTTGGTAAAATTGCAGGCCCACAGCCTGATTCACGCAGATCCATTCTAATATGCTTGGAGATGCATTTTAAAAAAGAAGGAATATACTGTGCAGACTAGCCAGTTGTGCAATGACCCTTCCTCTAGTAACGTCCTGTTATATCTGCTTTAGGGGATGAGAGCTTTGGTATTCAATACAACTTTGGCTGCCTTGACACTGGTTGCATTTGGACATCACAGTAAGCTATGGTTCACTGTGATGGGAATGAGCCATTGGGTGCAAGGCAGAGTTCTAAGGCATTAGCTTCCATTTTTGACTAACCACATTAAAGGATTACCGTATTTTTTTCTCTATAAGACTCACTTTTTCCCTCCTAAAAAGTAAGGGGAAATGTGTGTGCGTCTTATGGAGCGAATGCAGGCTGCACAGCTATCCCAGAAGCCAGAACAGCAAGAGGGATTGCTGCTTTCACTGCGCAGCGATCCCTCTTGCTGTTCTGGCTTCTGAGATTCAGAATATTTTTTTTCTTGTTTTCCTCCTCCAAAAACTAGGTGCGTCTTGTGGTCTGGTGCATCTTATAGAGCAAAAAATACGGTATATATGAACCCTAAACTCTGGCTAGCAGCAATTATGGTTTGCTCAAAACAAGCCAGCTTCAAAAACCACAGTTTGTTTCAAACAAACTATAGTTAAGATTAACCAGAGTTTGTCAAGGTTTGGACATGCTAAATTCTAAAGCTTCCTAACTTCTTCTAGTAGCGGCATTGGAGAGACTGAGGGAGTGTATGAGATGAAAAGCATCAGGTTTTATCCTTGAGCTCAAATACAACCACTGACTCAAATCAACTTACCTGTGGTATGGGTTCACCAAATTAACAAAATATGATTTGCAAATCGGAATCTAGGTTTTGAAGTGGGTTTTGAAGTTTAGCAATATGAATTGCCATCTTTTAAAATCTACAAGTATTCTAATAAAAGTAATTTCTTATTGCAACTCACCATAATTAATGAATCCCTTTATCAAACAGCCTGGGGTGGCTATCAAGTAGTAAATTCATGAGAAATAGAAGAAAGGAAGAAAGCCAACAAAAAACCATGAAATAACAGCAGCACCAGCAATCAGTGAACAGATGCTATTAAACCGGCAGGGCCACTTCCACTTTGACCCAAAGACCTGCAAAAATAAATGAGTCTTAAGCTGTCTCCTAAATCAAAACAGTACTGGGACTGGATAGCTCAAAGCTGGGAAGGAAGTCCATAACTAGAGTGGTGCCATGGAGAAAACATGTTAGATACAGATTTGTAAACCTTTGAATCTGTTTGAATATAACATTTCAACCACACTTAGGCACAATTTATTGTGCCTCGCCCCCATCAAACGTGTTAGAAAAGCTTTTACACTAGTTCTGTTTTTAAATGCAAGTCAAATAATAATTGATAAATCATATCTCAGTTGATTTACAGCTGTGGGCAACCCATATCTGCTACCCCAGAAATACTCAGCCCAAATTTCTGTATTGCCAACCCTGTTACGGTACTTCACTGATGCTATTTTACCTGCCTTTTAATCACAGTGTCCTGTGCTCTGCCCATATTACTTAGAACATAAAAGGAAAATTGATACAGTACTGGACCTGGGACTAAAGTAAAGGGAGGAACACAAAATAAATTTCTAGGGGCCACGTGAAAATTAAATGTCTCTCCCCATCTCAGTTCCATACTATTTGCTATACTGTATAGATTTTTCGAAACAGTAGACTAAACTGTGTCTATAACTGTCTGTAATTAAAATACATTCTTGCTTTAAAAACCTTAACGTTATCTTGGCAAACTTGTGTTTCCAGTTCTTTGTTTGCCAAGATGCATTGGGGGGGGGAGGGGGGACGGCAGAGATGGCATTTGTAGGACAAAAGCAGTGGGCATGCAGGAGATAAGGCTGCTTAAAACCCATGTCTGGCATTCCTCCCCTACAACTCTTCTGCCTCCCCACCAAAAGTTGGGCTGGCTTCCAGTTTCAGCAGTTGGCTGAGAAAAATGATTTAAAAACAGGCTTGAGGTTGGGTGGATTGATTTTTAAATCAGTGATGTTAAATCATCTAGGGAAAAGGCTGCTTTTCAGCTTGATTGACACACTCAAAGCCATTTATTTTAACCTCCCTTCCCACTGTTCTACTCTCCAGATGAACAATGAGCTGCCTTGCCTTGCAGAATATTTGGAGGAGGATTGCAAAGAGGCTGTGAAGCACGCCGAAATCAAAGTTGCAATCGTGCACGTGTTTTCCTGGGAGTAAATCCTATGGAACATGTAGGACTTGCTTCTGAGCACTCGTATATAGGGTTTTGCTAGTCATACTAAGTGTGGGAGTGGGAGTTATACTTGAGGAGGGGTAGATGTCGTACCTGGGCATTGCAGTTGTAGAATTCCTGTTTGATTGGGACTTGTAGGTGAGCCCAGAAACTACTCAGGCATTTTTATCAATCCCCGTCCCCCTGATTAACACCTCATGAGGATGGTGCCAGGGAGAACACTACTTCCATCACATCACAGTTCTTGCAGCCCTTCATATGTTGGAGGCTGAGTTAGCATAAGAAGCATCTAGCCGCATTGGCACCAGGGCTCGTCTAGCATTCTGTTCTTGCAGTGGCCAACCAGATATATGTGGAAAGCTCATAAGCAGGACCCTAGCGCAGTGTCTCTCTCTTGACCCGTGATACTCAGAGGCAAACTGCCTCCAACAGTGGAGGTAGAACATAGCAACTGTGGGTAGTAGCTGTGGATAGCCTAATCCTTTATGAATTTGTCCAATCTTCTTTTAAAGCCATTTAGGGGCCCGTTCACATTTCCACTTGATTTCTTAACAATATTAAGGAGAGATCTCATTGATACACCTGTACAGTGTGCTAGTTCTGGTGCTAGATTCCTTTATACTACGTTCCCTTTTGGGACTCATTAGGAATGAGACGATGGCAACAGTCATGAACATCATGATAAACTATAGTTAAAGATGTATTGTTCTAGGAAGAATCAGATCAGAATTCTCAGTTTAGTGTTGTGTCCAAGACAAAGAGTTTGGTTTGTTTCACTCAGAAAAAAGTCACAAGGTATAGCCTAGGCTTTTATTGGCTTCCTAATCTTAGCTTGTATGACCAAAACAATCTATAGAAACAAACCCTGGTTACAATCTAATACTAAGCCCAAGGGCCATGGTTTCTTTCTCCCCAGCACTAGCAAGGAGGTAGTGGACATGACTAGGTCTTGCACAGTAAATAACTATGGTTTACTGTGACATCTGAAACTTAATGGCAGGTAGAGGGTCTTCCAAACTGCTAGGCAGAAACACTCTGAAAGCAACTGAATTCCCAGTTCTAAACACTAGGTTGCTGAAAGGACTATTATGTGCTCTGTTTGTCTAAAAGAGACCTGGATTTCAAAAATTGGGTTTTATCATATAAAAAATTCATCATGCATAAGGCCCAGTTTACATGCACCTGCTGCAGCAGTAATACGTTTGAATAGTATGAATTCATGGACAGGGTCAGTCTCTTGGCCTTTTCCAACTGATAATTGATCCATACTACTACTGCAAGTGTTAATAAATGGGACCTAACCATGATATGGGATGAGGGTGACGCTGTGGTCTAAACCAGTGTTTCCCAACCGGTGTTCCGCGGCACACTAGTGTGCCGCGGAACGTTGCCTTGTGTTCCGTGGGAGGGAGGCGGGCGAGTCGGGCGGCGAGAGGCGGGGCGGCGGCGGCGAGCACACGCGGGGCGGCGAGCGAGCTCCCTCCCACATCCCATCGCCGCTCGCTTCGGCCGGCCTACTGGAGGAAGGCGCGAAAACCTCGCGCATGCGCAGGCCTTCCGCCTGCGACAGCCCAGTAGGCCAGCCGAAGCGAGTGGCGATGGGATGTGGGAGGGAGCTTGCTCGCCACCCCGCGTGTGCTCGCCGCCCGACTCGCCCACCTCCCTCCCACGGCACACCAGCCTACCTCCGTGGGAGGGAGGCGGGCGAGTCGGGCGGCGAGAGGCGGGGTGGCGGCGGCGAGGAGAGGTCGCCCAGCGCGGGGCTCTCGCCGTCTGCCTGCCTGGCTGCCTGCGAGCTCGGCGGGCAGCGCTTGCGCCCGCCTCGCGGCTCTCATTCCCTGCCAAAGCTCACCCAGCCAAGCCGCGCTCTCCTTCCTGCCTCGCTTTGCTGCCTCCTCCCCCCCCCCACCCCCAAAGCTTGGAGGTTCCCCGGCAGGAAGGAGGGAACTTAATCCTCTCCAAGGGCTGCGGAAAACAGACATGCAAATGGGGGCTTGCCAGCTCTTCAAGCGCCGCCGGCTTTCTTCGGGAATTACCGCCCGCCGAGCCCGGTAACGCTGACAGGCCGAGCGGCTTGGCAGCGCAGCCGGCAGAGTGTGGGAAAGGGCGGCCGCCACGCGCCGGGCAAGGCGAGACTCGACGGGGAGGACACCGGCAGCAGCGCCCCCCCCCCCCAGAAACCCGCTCCGGGCAGGTAATTCACAGAGAGTGGACAGAAGGAAGCCTTAAAGGGCTTCAGCCTCCCAGAGTGGCGGGGAATAATAATAATAATGATAATAATAAAATTGACAGGGGGTGTTTTTCTAGGTGAGGGGGTGGGGACTGTAATAACAAAAAAATCAGCTCTATATCAACCGCTGTTTTGCAATGAGGAATTGCAAATAAGGAAGATCAAAAGGAGAATGTTTTTTTGGGGGGGACTCTCTTCCTCTTCCTCCTCCTCCTCTCGTTCTTGCTCCTCTTCCTGGCAAAAGGGCTGCTGAGACCCCTTCTCTCTTGGGTGCCGGTGGGTGCTGTGACGTTGACGCTGCTGTGGCAAGTGCCTTTACTTAGCAGAGTGCATTCCCCTTTACACAGGAGGGGAGGGGAAAAAATTGAAACTTACACTTTCGTGCGTCCCTCCCGGCGCGACGCTGCGCGCTGACGTCACGGGGCTGTAATGGTGGTGTGCCTCGAGATTTTTTTCATCAAACAAGTGTGCCTTTGCCCAAAAAAGGTTGGGAAACACTGGTCTAAACCACTGAGCCTAGGGCTTGCCGTTTGGAAGGTTGGTGGTTCGAGTACCCGCAACGGGGTGAGCTCCCGTTGCTCGGTCCCAGCTCCTGCCAACCTAGCAGTTTGAAAGCACGTCAAAGTGCAAGTAGATAAACAAGTACTGCTCCGGTGGGAAGGTAAACGGCGTTTCTGTGCGCTGCTCTGGTTTCACCAGAAGCGGCTTAGTGATGCTGGCCACATGATCCGGAAAAACTGCGGACAAACGTTGGCTCCCTTGGCCACTAAAGTGAGATGAGCGCCGCAACCCCAGAGTCGTTCGTGACTAGACTTAACCGTTAGGGGTCCCGTTGCCTTTTCCTTTAACCATGATATGTTGTTGAAAAAATAGTTGTGTAGGGGAAAAAAACCCAAAACCCCTTTTAACCATAACAATGTTACTTGGCATTTGCTAGAGGAATTAATCTTGCTGTGCTTGTTTCTTATTTTCAGAAGAAAACAAGAAGATGCTGTAGCATCTTCTGAAGCAAGTATTATAAGCTAGAGTTGCCTTGGGAATGCTGTGGCATTTGTTCTGATTGTCTCCTATGGAAGGTTTGAGGGTGGGGGGAAGAAACGATCCACTTGTCTCTATGTGTGTTTTCATTTGTATTGGCAGCGCCACAAAGAAAATATGAACCGTGTCCCAATGCTAGTTCTCAAGACAGTGTTTATGACTGAAGTGTGCAGTTAAGTGCTTGAGAGCTCTGAAACCATAAGAGTTTTGAATCTATTTAGTTCCCCTTCTTTTCTTTTCTCTTAGCAAGGTAGAAAGGGGACTAGTACCTTCGTGATCTCAAAACTCCTTTAAGAGGGACTCAGTTATGTTGGCACAATGTTCTACCCCACCATTATTTAACTCCCTTTTATTGCCATTTAGATTGTCTAACTGGCTGTGTTTTCTTAGTTTTGTTTGTTATATTCGTGTTTGTTTGATGTGTTATACTGCACCATGTTGTGAAACTCTAATAATTTTTTTTAAAAAAAAAACAACCCTCATAAGTCCCATGAATTTGCTATCCCTCACAAATTCTCATGATTCACGGGTCCTCAGAACCATCTGCATCAAGATCCTACATTAATCTTCTTCCTACAAAAGTGTTTAGGTATGCTGTTCTGACCCCATTATAGCATGCTTATTACCCTAGTCCCATGCCCTTGTACTGAAATGGTGATGTGTAGGAACCCCATGGTTTCTTTGATCTGAGGCACTGTGTACAGCCTGTGTTCCTTCATCTCATCCCTCACCCACCTCCTCTGCTTGCTGTGGCTGAAAGAAATCATATTCTACTCCACAATATGAAGGGTTTGATAAATCCACCAGTGAATGGACCAGTGGATACATTCTGCATCATGTCTCAGAGCATCCTTATCTAGTCTCTAAGGCTGCAGTTCTAAGCCTGCTTACTTGGAAGTAAGCCTTATTGATAAATTATCATCATCATCATTCAGTAGCTAGAAAAATAGGCACATCAACCATATATGTACACGGGAAATTTCTTTCTTTGATTTTAATAGCCACTAAAAAAAAATTAGTGCATCCATGTTCAGAAAACATTAGCTATGAGGAATTGGCATATGACTGCTTGAGTACTGGTTTGTCAGTTCCTGGCTTACTGCGAAATCTTAAGTGTATTTTATTTTATATGTTCTAGGACAAAACTGTATCTGTTACTTACATAAAGTTTCAAAAGTTCTAATTATTATTTGCTGGAAGTCTTGTATAACTTCTGAGGACAGAATAAATCTTCTTTTGTCTCCATGCATTCCTTGACCTTCATCTGTCTCAATTTAAAGAGCAGGCTTTGACCTAATTGCTTAGTTCCATGTGATCACAGTTGTTCCCTACATCTAATCAGCTAGGCCTCTAGCCATAAATTCTTTTTTTTTAAGTTGTGCATTTTAGTTAGTGAATTAGCATCAGTAGGAGATCTAAGTTACAGCTGTTAGATTTCCCACCACTTTCTTTCATGTTTCCTATCATTGTTTGCCACAACGTTTTTTGGAGTGCACAGTATATCCTCTGATCAAATGCAGAGTAAATTGAGCAAATGAATTGACAGTTGTAGAGTAAAAGTAGATGAAACAGGCCTTGCAAACAATAATGGCTAAATAGATGTGCTTGGAGGAGGATGACTTCCGACGTATGCCTAAAATTCAGCTATCAGACAAGTATTTCTCCCCCATAACTGATATAAATAAATTTAATTTAGGAGACTTAAATCTAAAGAAAGAAGATTAAAATATTAGCTAGTATTCCTGGCAAGCAGTCCTCAGTTAAGTCCAGTAACTTCTCAACAGAGTTGGTTCATATACCGTGACCGGTTAGAAACCAAATTTGAGTGCAAATATAACTTGCTGTGCAAAGTTCTGTCCTTGTGCTCTGTTGCCTTTCAGTTCGCCTGCCTCTCAGCAGAGTTCTAGGACACTGTCCCAAATTCAGTAGATCTCCCATGTGTGACTGCTGGCAGAATGACTTTATTTGTGGCGTCGCTTTGTAATTTGGCTGCTGCTATGGACTATGGAAGCTGTCTGTGGACAAACACCGGCTCCCTCGGCCTATAGAACGAGATGAGCGCACAGCCCCAGAGTCGTATGCGACTGGACCTAACGGTCAGGGGTACCTTTACCTTTTATGGAGTTCAAAGGGACGCGGGTTAAACCACTGAGCCTAGGACTTGCCGATCAGAAGGTTGGCGGTTCGAATCCCCGAGATGGGGTGAGCTCCCGTTGCTCGGTCCCTGCTCCTGCCAACCTAGCAGTTTGAAAGCATGTCAAAGTGCAAGTAGATAAATAGGTACCTCTCCGGCGGGAAGTTAAACGGCGTTTTCGTGCGCTGCTCTGGTTTGCCAGAAGCGGCTTAGTCATCCTGCCCACATGACCCGGAAGCTGTACGCCGGCTCCCTCAGCCAGTAAAGCAAGATGAGCACTGCAACTCCAGGGTCATCCGCGACTGGACCTAACGTTCAAGGGTCCCTTTACCTTTACCTATGGAGTTCAAATAGTTGATTACTTGCCTGATTAACAACATTTTCTCAGCTGTCTTCTCCAGCACCAATTTCCAAAGCATCGCCATCCCTTCAGACACACATACACACATCTTTCTGTCCAAGACTAGTGCATACATTCTGCGGAGAAATTATTTCTGTTGTGATGGCTGTAACATGATCTATTCGGTTGACCCATATGTGTCCCCTACCACACCACCCTCAGCTCCAGCATAGCACGTCTGCTGTACTTTGGAACTGTATTCTCTTTTCTAGTATGATTTGTCCTGTTTTTACAGTCAGTTCTCTAAAGCAGTGTTTCCCAACCTTGGGTCCCCAGCTGTTTTCAGACTACAATTCCCATCATCCCTGACCAATGGTATTGCTAGCTAGGGATGATGGGAGTTGTAGTCCAAAACCAGCTGGAGACCCAAGGTTGGGAAACACTGCTCTAAAGCAGTGTTTCCCAACCTTGTGCCTCCAGCTGTTTTTGGACTACAATTCCCATCATCCCTTGCCACTGGTCTTGATAGTCAGGGATGATGGGAGTTGTAGTTCAAAAACAGCTGGAGGCACAAGGTTGGGAAACACTGCTCTAAAGTACCTGTGTTCAACCAGGGGTAATTCAGCAGTGCACTGATTCCTGATGGTGTTAAACTAATGTCCACTTTGGGAATTGTACTGTACCTCAACTTCAAATTTTGCATTCATAGCATTGAGCAGTACATGGAGGCAATATAAAGTGCATGCCATTTACAATTCCATCCTTTTCCAGTTTGCAGAGGTCATTAATGACCTGCTTAGAGAACAATAACAATGAATTTTTTGCTTAAAAGAGAAAACTAATTCCATAAACAGATTATTGTACAGTAATGTGAATATAGTCGTCTGAATTGGAGAATTCCTATGGGTGTCTTAGAGAGTAACAGCAGCATATCAACAGGGTGGTCAACGTCCACATACCCCCATTTTCAAAGCACACAAAGATGCTGTATTTTCCTTGGGAATACTGTATATTGTGAATCGCTATGTATCCTTCTAGCTACAGTCTTATCCCAAGAACAGATACATTTAGGAATTTGGAAAATAACTTCAGTGTCTTCAGTAGCCTTGAAGCAACTGAGTTTATGGTTAGAATAAAATTACTAGTAAGGTTGCTCTCTTTTAGTGTCTTTAACTGAGAAACAGGCATTAGGTATTAAATTTTACCATTCTCAAAGCTTGTGAGGAATATGGCTGCAAATTCTTTTTGTTATTTGTTGCTGCTGTTTCCATGCAAGGTAGCTGGATGATGCCTAATGCTGGAGTATTGTTTGTTTGTTTTTAAATATATTTTTATTAAAGATTTCCTGGTTTACAAAAGTATGTGCAATGTCTCTTCTTTTCAAGTTACGTTTTCTACAGATCAGTTTCATTTGTTGTGAGACATCAGTGTTACATTAGGAAGAAAAGGGAAAAGAGGTAGAGAATGGTGAGTGGGTGTTGTTGTTTTTATTTGCATGCTTTAAGAATACAATACAAGCATCTGGCCCCTTCCTATTTGATAACTAGGTAGGTATAATGCAAGTGCTAATGCTATTCTAGGCTGCATCAACAGAGGTATGGTGTCCAGATTAAGAGAAGTAAGGTAAAGGTAAAGGGACCCCGACCATTAGGTCCAGCCGTGACCGACTCTGGGGTTGCACCGCTCATCTCGCTTTACTGGCTGAGGGAGCCGGCGTACAGCTTCCAGGTCATGTGGCCAGCATGACTAAGCCGCTTCTGGCGAACCAGAGCAGCGCACGGAAACACCATTTACCTTCCTGCCGGAGCGGTACCTATTTATCTACTTGCACTTTGACGTGCTTTCGAACTGCTAGGTTGGCAGGAGCAGGGACTGAGCAATGGGAGCTCACCCCATCACGGGGATTTGAACTGAAGACCTGATTGGAAAGCCCTAGGCTCTGTGGTTTAGCCCACAGCGCCACCCAAGTCCCATTAAGAGAAGTAATACCACTCTATTCTGCCTTGATCAGACTACATCTGGAATACTGTGTCCAGTTATGGGCACCACAATTTTAGAAGGATTTTTACAAGTTGGAATGTGTGCAGAGGAGGGCAACTAAGACAATCAAGGGTCTAGAAACCAAGTCTTATGAGGAACGGTTTAAAGAGCTGGGTATGTTTAGTCTGGTAAAGAGGAGACCCAGAGGAGATATTATAGCCATCTTCAAATATCTAAACGACTGTCGCATGGAAGATGGAGCAAGCTTGTTTTCTCCTGCTCTGGAGGGTAGGACTTGAACCAATGGCTTCAAATTACAATAAAGGAGATTCCGACTAAACATCAAGAAGAACTTTCTGACATTAAGAACTTTTCGATAGTGGAACGGACTCCCTCTGAAGGTTGTGGCAGGGGGTTGGACTAGATGAGCCTTTGGACCCTTCCAAATATGATTCTATTATTCTAAGTATGTATTTTTATTTTATTTTATTTTTCCAGTACCTGAAATAAAAGTAATTATTTTACCAAGTAGGCTGCTTAGTTTTTCTACTTTGTGGGTTTAGACTTACTAAGTAAATAAATAACTGGAGATTCCTACCACCACCACAGCATAAGAACACAACACACCAAGAGGAGTGACTGAATCTCCATAGGATGTTTCCTACCACCAAATATCAAACTCTCATTTCTCATCCTGGTTTGTTTTTCCTAACTAGGGTTTAAGCAGGTGTTTCCCAAACTTGGGTTGGGTCTCAAGTTGTTTTCAGACTACAATTCCCATCATTCCTGACCACTGGTCTGGGGGGGGGGGTTGTAGACCAAAAACAACTGGAGACCCAAGTTTGGGAAACACTGGTTTAAACAAACAATAGTTCCTGATATAAGACAGAACAGACAGCTGTATTGGAAATACAAGCTTCCATTCTCCTGCTATGCTGAAGGTGAGGAAGCAGCACATGATCTCAGGTCTTTCTGTGTCTTGTTTAAAAAGCAGGAAACTATGATTTTCTGACTTGAGCCTGGTTTAAGAGTCATTGAGCATCATGATCCCAATATGCCAAACAATAGTTTGAAGGACCGAGAATGTGCCACAGGCTTTCGCACTCTTCCATTTCCAAGTCAGTCCTGGTTAATGCTAACCACAGTGTCCCCAATTAATGCATTATGGCAAACCAAGAGAAACGAAATAAATTCAAACATTTTATATCAGTCTTCAAAACCATGGTTTGAAATAACAATAGTTCTAGACTGACCAGTCATTTCATTGAATAACCTTATACAGGTTAAGAAGGTTTGATAATATTTGGAACACCAATGCCAACCATTCTACAAACATCAGGGTTACTTACTATTCTTAAATTTCTGGAAAAAAAGAAAAAGTACTACTGTCTCCTTCCACTTCACAATAAATTGACTGTCATCCCATATGGACCAGCCGTTTAAAGATGTGATTTTATTGATGATGAGGGAAGAGAATTCCCTACATTCATTCTTTTAAAGACTCCTGCATTTAATTTTCTGAGCGCTAAGGTGGCAGTGGGAAACCTTATCTCTCTAAAACTCTGCTATCCATATTTTTGTTTCAAGTTCAGGACAGCTGTATACTGCTTATATTTAGCACACTGCTTTAGCAAAGCTCCAAATGCAGAATACAATAAAGCTGGATTATCAGTATTTGTGTGTTTAATCTTAAATTGAAATCTCAGGAGAAGAGAGAGACACAGATACGCTTATCTTCATTTCAAGCTTTCATCATCTCTCTCTCCCCCTCATTCTTAGTCAACTATGACTGCCTATTATTAGCTAGTAAATTTGCATGAAAGGAGTGATATTTTATACATAAGGTCACCAACATCAGTCATACTTGGGAGGAAACCCACCGTAATCAAGGAAATTGATTTCCATTGGGTCTACAGTGGATATCACCTCAGATGTTTTTTTCCTATCGAGGTCCATTTCTGAGCTTAATCCATAAAATGCCATTCATTGCTGCATGCCACAAATGGAGAGAAGGGCTCCAAAAATCTGTCTGCAGGACAAACAGCTCCCAGTGATTAACATAAGTAAGCAACGCAGTATGCTTCTGTTTAATCTATTATAATGAGATTCCAGCATGCTTGGAAGCCACACCACCTGATATGGCAACTGTTATCCAGGGAATAGGCTATTTCTGGTGATGATTTGATGGTGAGGGAAGACACACTGGATGTGCTGGGCAAGACACCTTTTTCTCGTCTTACATTTCAAGAAAAAAGCTGGAATGCCTCTGAAATGGAACTGCAGCTTCTGCCTGCCTCTCCTCCCTTCTACAGTTGAAGAGAACGGAATGGGGTTTCTTCTGTCTGCCTCCACCTCTTCCCCACTTGTCTTGGAACTAAGGGAGGCTGGTTTTCACTAGCTACTCTCTCCTCCTTGCTGTGATACCTTGGAGAGGTAGGAAAACAAGCTGCCACGGCCCTCTCAGTGCTGGTATCATGTATGGAGGAGTGAGAAAAGGCATCAGAGTCACCAGAAGTCCTCCATGCGAAGGTTCCCTCTCTTGCCTACCAGCAGCTTTGGGCTGCATGCGATTATGCATATATACGCTGCCTCTGGAAAAGATCCCTTGCATGGGATGTGATTGCATTGTGTAAAAAAAACCTTTTTTTCAGATTTTGAGCCGTCTTAAATGCACTTGCGTAAAAGATGGAATTGATATAATTGACTTAATGGTAAAAATATTTTTTTCTAAAAGAAAAATAGTTTCTAGTAGTGTACTACTATTATCTTCTTGAACCTTATTATGGTTTATGGTTCCTTTTTATTCTGCCTTCTTGCAGAGTAGTTGATGTGTCATTTATTCGTCTCCCCTCCATTTGTAACAGGATAATAATTGATGAACTTACTTGTTCTTTCTTGCAGAACTTTTATAATTCCTTACGTTTAAATAAAAATTATTAAATTTACGTGTGTATGAATTAAATCAGTTAATTAAATTAAATATATTGTTGCTGACTTGCTTCAGAGTGAAAGTCCTGTTGCTTAAAGGAAATAATGTCAAGTTTATTTTCCATTTTATGCATTTAGTTGTCTTATCTGTCGCTCATTGTTGGTGTCAATACAACAGGGTAATAGCCATGACTTCAAGTTGGAAGTCTTAATCCCTAAATAATACTTGCCTTATTTTCTTTCATTTATGCTCCTTGTATGTCCAGACTCTTATGTTCGATATTGTTTAGGGAGTTTTATTGGGGGGGGGTTGTTGCTGTTATTGATATTAATTGTTTGTTTTCTTTTTAAAAAAAATATTATGATTTATATGGGAATTTCAATTTGGTTGTGTATTTTTTTATGTTTTATTTATTGTTCGTGATTACTTTTGTAGCATTTAGAATTATGTATTTTTTTACATGTTGTAAGCTGCCTTGAGCATGGTTTGAATTATGGAAATGCAGCATACAAATACAATTATGTATGTATGTTAAAATAAATATAGGATGATTCAGAAATTTTTCTCCTTCTTTTATGTAAGCAATACTTTTAGTAGACATTAATTTCCCTTCCGGGATGGTTTATGCAAGTGTTGTTCTTAGGAATATTATTAACAGTAATGCATTGTAATTGTACACTGATAATTTGCTTTCTGGAAAAGCCACAGTCAAATTTGCTTTCAGTCAGACTTGCTTTACATTTTTAGTTTGGTGTACCTTATGGTGAAAGCAAAAGTGAGTCTTGCTGTGCTTTTATCTATTGCTTTGTATAATAGAGGCAAACAACGTATAATGAGATTAGGAAATGACCTATTAGGCAAGTAACCTATTTCTGTACATGAAGTCTACATGTTCATGAAGTCTAAAAGTTGCCTAAGTTTTTTAGTTACTGCACACTGGGCTGCCTGCATCGTGACTCCTGGGAGAGGACTTCTTGGCAGGGCTGGCCTGAAGGAGCTTGGGAGGTACCCATCAGGATGCTGGGGAGGGGCTGAGCAGCTTGTCAGGAGAAAGCCCCACCTCAGAGACATTGGCCGTCCCAGGCGCCAACTGGGGAGTGTCCAAATTAGCCCCTGTCTCACCGACTGCTAGCAAAGCACTTCCATCCCAGGTAGGCACCTGAGCCTAGGTTGAACAGTGAACTGGCACAGTCAATCTTGCCTCCATCTTCAAGGACACAGTGCTGCTGGCTGTGGTGGTGTGAATAAACTCTGCTTACTCAAAGATGTTCCTGCCTGCTTGCCCAGTCCTGTGGATCAACGATCTGCATGTAAGACTGTGCCTGCTCTTCAAAAGGGGAGTTCAGTGTGTGTGTGTTAAGTGTTGGGATGATGTCTTACCTTAACACCAAGCCATGTACTTGGAGCTTAGTATTAATCTGCTAAGTGTGCACCTTGTTACCAGATTGATATTTAGACTGTGTAGTGAATTTTGGATTAAACCTATGGTAATAACTAGGCCAAAGGTCTGAGTACTGCACCCATGAGTGAGAGCCAAGGCAGGTTTTTTTTTTGTTGGACAGAAAAACCTTTAAGCAGGAGTCTACAGTCCTTGTAGAAGATAAACACCTCTTTCAGATTTGATAAACGTAACTGGAACTGTGCCCAGTGCTTGGGCATTTTTCTTTCTTTCGGAGAGCTGCATTATGTGAATTGCTATGTACCTCCACACCCCTTCACTCGTGTTTTTCTTGCCAGTGTCATTTTAGTTGCATGCTTAACCAATCCGTTAGTTTGTGTGGGTCTTGCCATTAAATATATTTAACTGAAAGTGTTCTAGCTCAAATGCAAAAATTGTTGATTTTAAATTGCACAGTGGAACTGACATTTAAAAAATAGTTGAGCACAAATTAAGAAATGGTTTTAAACATTGCATGTTGCCTCTTCACGTGACTATGTTATGCTTGTGAGTATGGGTGAAGCACAGCAAAATATATACACTTAAAAAGTGCTACACTGCCCCAAAGTGTAGGAAGTCAATTGAAATTCAACATGTAGCTTACAACAGAAGACCAATGTTTGGTGAGCTCCTAGGAGCTGCCTGGTCTTGAAGCACCCACAGATGATAATCTGGAAGAAACAAATATGCTGAAGTTCTTACGAGATGCAGGAAACGGAAAGAGGATGTAAAAAAAGGGAACAGAGAAACTTTTAACAACAATTTCCAGAGGCTTAGCTGTAATAGTTTCCTGCAGCAAAAACAACATTTTTGGCATGTTAAAGACATACACACTTATTATTGAATAAACGTTTATGGACTACAATCCACTGCCAGTGTTCAGAACTCCCATTGTTCTAGGCGCATTTTGCGACAGGGAATTTCATTAGCATGAGCAGTTTCTGAGCTCTGGGCGCAGTACTGCACCTAAGATTTCATATTAAAACTGCAGAGTGGAAGGAAAGGAGGACCTTTTTCTGCCTCCCCACTTCCAGCTAATATCTGAAGGCTGGAGAAGGGACCCTCTTAAGAATATTAGGGGGGAGGGCAAGGGAAGGTTTAGACCATGTGAAAAATTAACATTTTATTTTAGCTGCAGTTCATTCATTTTCAGCTTTGTATTGTTATAAAAAAAAAAGTGTGCTTAGACATTCCGTTATTGCACCCACAATCTCGGTTTAAGGTGCCATTTAGCTCCTTGCTTTCATATCTCAGTTTCTAACACTGGCCACTGCATCAGATGTATGAAGTGTTAACCAGAGCTACAGGGGTATATACAGACACAGTTGTGGATCAGTAGGAATTGTGAACAGGGAGGTCAAGGAGGAAATGAAATACAGAAGATACAGACAGTGAAAATTACACCAATTGTGGCCATTCGCAGGATCAACAGTAGTTTCACTGCAGTTTGTAATGTATTAGTCTTATTGCCAAAGGCACAGATAGATGGTCGTGTGGCTGGGCATAGTTAAATTATCTGTGCAATTTATGCATATTTATTGAGAAATAAGCACCTGTCCATTTCCTCAAGTCAGGAAGGCTGTGGTGAGAATTTTGCCTCTACTCGTTTTAGGTAGAATCCACAGACTCATAAATGGAGAAGGCATTTTTGTTGGTATTTTCCTTCCCAACCCCACATCCCTTTCAAAATATTTTTACCAAGCTCTTGTAATTTCCTTCTCACATTCAACTTATAACTTTCCCCCCCAAATGGCAAATTTCTTTCACTGTTCTTCCCTGGTCATTTTACATTCACTTCTTCCTCCTATGATAGCTTTCCTTCAATCATGGATTCATGTTGCTGAGTTGAATGTTTCTTTGATCAACTTTGGAAATTTGATCTGCCTTGAATCTCGCTGTGTTTGCGTTTGTGTGTTAAAAGTTCCAAACAGCAGGACTTGTGAGGCATCAGTTGCTCTTTTTCATACACTGTCTACCAGGGCTATTGTCTCTTTAGGAAGGTGTGTGAGAAAAAGTAAACAAATGAGTGTGCTCCATTTATTTATCTAGCTATGGCAATGTTTGTGTTAGCACTCCTTCTTGGCTTAAGATTAAGGTGACTTTCAATAAAAGCATCAATATAAAAAGCAAAAGCTGTAAAACAAAACAAAGTTCCTGCAGTTTAACAAGCCCAGTTTAACATTCACTGGCTGAATGCGAGTGATTTTAGTCAGCAAAATGCTTAATCATAGTTGCAAAGACCCTCACAGGCCCAGTGGTGGTGAAAAGGTGTACAGATACCTTACTAGATTCATTCTCACTCACACAAACTCTTTCTTTCTTTTTCTTTCTCATGGGCAACAAGTTGCAGTAAAGCTTGTAGGAGTAAACCCTCCTACTGTAGGAATTCCCCCCACTGGGAAAAAGCAGGTCGTGAAATTATTGTTATTATCAGATGTTACATGTTTACAGTGTGTTCTAGGTTATCAAACTAGGCAACCAGTTTGTTCTGATTAGGGAATGTTCCACAATCTGTCATTCACAATATGTACCTGTCTGATATTTAATATAAAATGCATTGGCCAGATTATCACTAAGAATTACTGCAATATAAACAGATTAAATAGCACCAGTTAGTGTTTTACATGTGCAATTTGAAGCGCTTGTTTGTTTGTTTGTTCATAATTACTTGCACTTAAACTCTGCTTTCTATCACTTTCACAAGGTGGATACAACTAACATAACATTAGTTCGTAAGTGGGTTTTGTTTTTTTTAGGACAATGCTTTTAATGTTTTCATATTGGCTTTTTAGTGTGTTATAATTCATAGCCTTGGGCATCAGGCAGCATTAAAATTCCAGCAAATTAATCTAGAGATTTATGACACATCCCTTAATACTTTTACTACACCTTCCTTACATCCTGCTCAACATGAATATTATGCAAGGATTCTTGTATTTGATTATTTTGTGCACACTCATTCCTGCAGTATCTAGAACAGCCTTTCCCAACTTTGTTCCATGTGCGGCACAAAACGTCTTGAGTTCTTCACTTCGTGTCTCTGTAGTAGCCCATTGAGATTGAGAAGCGTGGCTCTAACTTCGATTTGTGAATTCATATGTCAGCAGCAGAAACTGGTTTGCAAACCAGCTTCAGACTGTGGTTGATGTCCTGATTTGTCTGTCCCTTACAAAGCATGATGTGTATATTGAAATAGGTTCAATACCTTATGGATACCTGAATGTATAGGCTCCATACAGATGTAATATTGACAATCCCTCAGCCATGCTGATCCCATGGTTAAGGGAATGAGTGGGGGCATTTGTGCACACCCTCCCTTCTTCCATATTAATCCTCCTTCTCTTGTAGGTGTTAGCCAGACTTCACACCAACACAAACTGAAGGCTACATCAGACTTCCTCAACCTGGTGCCTTCCAGATGTTTAGGACTACAACTTCCATCATCCTTGGCCAATGGCCATACTAGCTGATGATGGTTGTAGTCCAAAACATCTGGAGGATGTGAGGTTGGGGGAGACAGTCTGTACACTACCTTAGTACTACTAACCAGAGCTTTAAATGAAGATTTAAGCTGGTTTTTTTATTTTGTTTTTCAAATTCTGGTTAGTGCAAGCTAATGCTGTTGGTGCCAATTTAGATGTAACACTATATCATATTTGGAAAGGAGGGATGAGTTGGTGCTAGAGCAGAGAAGTCAGACGGAAGGGAAGGTAGCTCACAAGTCAAGCCCACCCCATAAAGCATGTTTAAGAGATTGGAGGTTGTGCATCTGCACTGGATCATAAAGAGAATGAAGCAGTGGTACAACCAGGGGGAGAGCCTTTGCTATGGTGCTATGCCATATGTTGAATCATCTTCCCTCCAAACTAAGCCAAAATCATTTATACTTTTTCAGCACCTCCGTCAAGGCATATCTGTGTACAGAGGCTTCTGCTGGTTTTTTTTTAATCCAGCATGTCACTTAATTTGTTCATTTTCAATTTCATCTGCATTTATTTTGTATTATCTTATCATTGTGTTGGGCTTTTTTGTACTCCTTTCAGACAGATGTGGGACACAGTGTAAACCGGTTTTAAAATATTTGTTCATTTTGTAAATATTACTATACTAGTGAGTGTTTTTAATAAGGGAAAATCTTGTGTATATCTCCTGGGGGGGGCGGGGAGTGATACATTCTATGAATATATCATGAATTGACTTCTTAGCATTTTCCTTTTTCAACTTCCCTAAGTTCTAGCTGCCTCTGTTAATTTTTGCCTTTCACACAGTTGACAAAAAGAAAAGAAAAGACAGTATTATCTGTTTTTTAAAAAGCTGTGGCTTTAAATTGAAGGGTTTGAAAGAGGTCCCTTACCATCTTTATTGCTAAAGTTCTATTCACAGAACAATAGCTTTTCCATTGTCGCTTAACAGACTAATCTCTATTTGGTCAAGACTGATCTGTGTGCATTTGCCTGTCTGCATCATTCCCCTCCTTCTAAGAAATGAGACATAATAATTTTCCAGAGACATAAACCCAAAAATTAAGTTTAAAAAATATGCCCTGTATTGCACCTCACCCAGCCTCCTGTCAGTAGAGTCACTGCCCCTTACTGGAAAGGTTGAGGAGACAGGAAGGTCAGCGCTGTGCGCACACACCAACAGGATCAGTCCGGTGTCCCTGTTGCCTACACCATGCAGACCTCCTGTCCATCTCAACCGTCTCAGTAAGGGCACTGATTTTGCTGCAAGAAAGGTAGTGTTGTGGATCCACCTCAGTGGGCAAGCAACTTCTGAGTATCGTCCGGACCATGAAACACAGAACTAAATACAATCAAATCCATTTAACTGATGGGACTTCAGCTTCTTTAAAGACATATAGGCTTAAATTTTTTGTTCAGGGAAATTTCTTCTAACAAACTGGTATTGTAAAGTCTTACGGAATTTCTAAATTAATTACAGCGCAGGGGGTGGAAATGGTAAATACAACTTACTATAATTTCATCTAGTAGTAATAGCTTTATAAACATTCCAATGTCTGATTCTTTTTGTCTTTTTGTATAAAGAGAAGGAAGTTGGTCTGGCGTGGGAGTTACTGTTGCCCATGTTGTGCTAATTAGTAATCCTTTATATGTGCACCCTATCCGTGCTGGAGAGCAACAAGAAGGCTGGGACGCAGAGCCCGTTTACGTAAATTTGTGAATTCCCTCTTCACCTTCTCCTTCCTCCCCACTCTTTGTTTTAAGCAGCAGCTTATGATTTCCTGGTCTAAACGCTAAAACACAATTTTATCTGTCAGATGATATGCTAACTGGTCAGAAAGATGGTTGAAAAATCATTACGCCTACAACACTTGTATAGGCCGATGCCAAGCACCTTGAACAGAGGAGATTTAGAGTAGCAATTATCCACCAATTCAAAGAGAATTGCAGGATCACAAACAAATCACTGTTATTAAAAGACAGCACTTATTCTTGCAAAGTGCTTTCATTGTGATTCTCACTGTCTTCAACTGATATTCTCCCATGAGGGGAATTATATACACTAGTTAATATTATTTAAGTAGAGTGCTAGGCAGTATTATTATTATTATTATTATTATTATTATTATTATTAAAATTATCTCTTCAATTCTAATAAAACCTATGACACTTGGCATTATACTTTTAAAACCTGCAGAGTGTTTCCGGTATTTGCAGCACGGGCAGCTGTGACAAAGCATAGTAATGAAATGAGAGCACACTAATGTTGTAGTTAATTTTTAGCAAAATGGCTTTCAGGATTTCTTCCCACACTTCAGCTCACAAAAACCCATGGAAAGCTCTCTTATTTCAGCTCTCTTATACCTGCCTCTGTAGTAATAAAAATCCCACAAGTCCTTAATTGTATGAATCAGTAATATATATTGTTGATATTTCTTCATTACAAAAACAAATTAACCCTGGGAAATGGGCATATGCAGTAAATAATGTCGAATTTTCCATAATATTTAGAAATATCTCCTGCTAAGTCAGGTTCAAGGTTTTTGTATTAACTCACAAAACCTGGAACAACTTAGGTCCAAGGAATCTTAGGGACCATCTGAACGCTTATTTTGCAGCTCAGTCATTGAGCTCATCTACAAAATGGTTGCCCCCTGGGTTGCTGTTGCTTGTGAACAAAGGAAGATCTTAGCCACCTTTGAAATTTATATCAACATGTAACTGAGTCGCTGTACCGGTTACACTGAATTCAAATGAAATACACCCTTCAAATTAAATAACAGTCTTCTTTACGTTGGAGTTTTGGTTATCATGGGATGCTTCCACACTGGGCATTTAATGTGGAATTACCACACTTCATTCATTTACAGTGGGCCCACTGTGTTTGCAAGGGGTCCGCTTGCAAAGGCAAACACTGGGTCTGCCTAGGACCCTCGTACCTACGGGACCACCTCTCCTGGTATGCCCCACAGAGGACCTTACGGTCTTCAAATAAAAACATCTTGGAGATTCCGGGCCACAGGGCGGTTAGGCTGGCCTCAACCAGAGCCAGGGCTTTTTCGGCCATGGCCCCGATCTGGTGGAACACTCTGCCACAAGAGGCTAGGGCCCCGTGGGACTTGACATCTTTCCGCAGGGCCTGCAAGACAGAGCTGTTCCGCCTGGCCTTTGGCCAGGGCACAGTTTGACCCCCTCTCTCCTTCTGTTATCCTCATAGAACTCTAACACAATGGTTGCCATTAATTTGATTCTGAATTGATTTTAGAATTAATTTACTGTGTGATTTTATGTACAGTGGTACCTCAGGTTAGATATGCTTCAGGTTACATACACTTCAGGTTACAGACTCTGCTAACCCAGAAATAGCACATCAGGTTAAGAACTTTGCTTCAGGATGAGAACAGAAATCGTGCCGCAGCAGCGGGAGGCCCAATTAGCTAAAGTAGTGCTTCAGGTTAAGAACAGTTTCAGGTTAAGAACAGACCTCCAGAACGAATTAAATACTTAACCTGAGGTACCACTGTACATTGTGCTATTTTTACTTGTTGTTAGCTGCTCTGAGCCCTGCTTAGGGCGGGATACAAATAAATTATTATTATTATTATTATTATTATTAGTTTTTGTTGTTGTTGTTGTTGTTCATCTGAAGTTGTATTTACCTAATTTTAAGACCTGCTAAGGAACAGGTGATTATGTCCTTATATATAAAGCCACAGAATTCAAAGAAGGTGTACTTTCTTTTTCCCATGACTGTAAATAAATGGGGCACGGAGGGCAGTGGGTTCCCCCAGTTCTCCATTTATTTATTTCCCCCACCTCACTCATGTAAGGTTGCAGGTGTCAATCCCCTAAGTAAAGTGAGAGCAAGTTGCAGGCTTACTGTGCTTGTTATGGGACGCTGGGGCATCCAATGGTCAGCATCCTGTATTTTCCTTAGGATTCATCCCCAGAAGATTGGGTGCACTATCCACAGGTATAGATGCCCTTAAGGGTGGTATTCAGTGCAAGGATTTCCACTGAGTGAGAGGGTGTTCCCTTGTACATGGATAAATAATTATGCTAATGGAATGAGAGACTTGGTGCTACATTGGATTCCACCTTAAAGCGTTGCTCTATTTTGTTTAAACGTCAGGGTTTTGACTCTGGCAGTGACGTATCAAAAAGGTGGTATCAGTTTGGTACACCTTCACTCTAACCTTTGTTATGAGCAGCATTTCAAAGCCTTAATTAGTGCTAAATTGCTTTTCTAGTGATTCCCCACCCCCGAAACTTTTTCCGAATTGCAGTTAGGGATTTATTTCTTTTTAAATGAGTGGCTGTATTGGGGAAAGTTGCTCATTGGTTGAATCCGTAGCTAGCACCAAGTGAGCTAAATGGACCAGTGGGGTCACCAAGTATGAGCACATTTCTGTGTTCCTTTCATATTTAATTTTTGTCTTTTCTTTCTTTCTTTTTTGCCGAATAATTTTTTATCAGTTTTCCAATATTAACCCAAATTTGCATATACCACTGCCGAATTTTTGTCATTTCTATTGTGTGTAGCAATAGAAAATATTTTTGTACTATACTTAATAAATACCTTTCCTACTGTCTTGTGTTTCTTAGTGGACAGTTTGCAGTAGTAAGGAAATGTCGAGAGAAGAGCACTGGGGCACAGTATGCTGCAAAATTCATCAAGAAACGGAGAACAAAATCCAGCCGCCGAGGAGTGACTCGAGAAGACATTGAACGAGAAGTAAACATATTGAAGGAAATCCAGCATCCTAATGTGATTACTCTGCACGATGTTTATGAAAGTAAAATGGATGTAATTCTTATTCTTGAACTGTAAGTAGTTTCGAAATTGCTTTTTAGGGGATGGGGCAGTTTCTGAAAATCAGAGATGTATGTTTTTGGAAATGCATCTTTCTGGCAATTTGTGCTAGAAAAAACCGTGGTACGGATCTTAATAAAAAAACCTGCAACTTTTTGAGAGAAGCTAGTGAATGGAGCTGGGAAAAGGGCAGGAAAGTACTTCTGTGAAATGTTATTGAAGTAACAATTATAACCCTGCAGATTAAAGGTGGTAGTTCTGGGTGGTAGAATTGTGAAAAAGAATTGTGTTGTGTGTGTGTGCACAGAGGTGAGTTAGAAAATTTATTTTGTTTTATAGCAGATCAGTGATTTGAGAGTTGAACAGTGAGAAAACAAGAGAATCAAACTGAGTGGTGAAGTGGAAATCCCTGTCATTTTTACCTACATGTGGCAGTTAGGTTTCTCTGCCCCCAGTTTCCAGTTTCTTGCATTTTGCTTGTTGGTGGAGCAATAGAAGCACTCTGTTGCTCCATCAATACGTGGTCAGAGGGAGCAGATGGGAGAAGGAGGAGTCAGAAGCTGAAGAGGCAACAGAGTTTAGTGAGCAGGAAGAGGCTGGGGCAGAGAGCCTTCCAGACTCAGTGGCAGGAGAGGAGAGGGGACAGAGATGAAGCAGGCTGCTGTAAAATCAAGGGGTCTCTGCTTCCTGCTGCGGCCATCTCCCTTCCTCTCTGGTCTCCCAGGACACACAGAGAAATGAAGAAGGCAGAGCAAAGGGAGACAAAGTGAAGGAGCCTTAGGCTGCTGGGGAAGGCACACAGGGAGGAGCCTAAGAGAGTGGTGGGAAAGCAGGGACCTTTAGTCCTTGCAAGTATGATTACTAGGCCTACACTGATTTGGTTTCTTTTATTTTATTTTTTATTGCTGATTTACTCCTGGCACTGGCTCCTGACAGAAACGAAGCACTGTTAAGTAAATATCTCAGATGCATGAAAAAGGAACTCATTTGGTTTGGGGAGTCGGGCTGGAAACTTGAACCATCCATTTTTCAAACTTACTCATTTAAAAATACAATTTTCAATAAAGGTTAACTGTCGGACATCTGGTCTGTTATTGCTGAATATTTCCCTAGAATTTATTCCTTCTTGTTAGTTAACGCTGCTTAGCTGACTTAGTTAGTTAGTTAGTTAGTTAGTTAGTTAGTTAGTTAGTTAGTTAACACTGCTAGTTAACTAGTTAATGCTGCTGAGCCCCATGGGGGCAGGGATTTCATCTAGTGTTCAGTATACATAGGATGAATCTGAAAAGGATACACATTTAACATGAGAGTGCACGCAGTGCTGAGAGGGCAGAGGAAGCTGGTTTCGGTGTGGCTTTTGTGACTGGCTGCTCCTGAGAGCCAGAGAGGAGGAGCTGCTGGCCATTGAAGCCATGCTGCACTGGGGTCCATGCTTGGCCCCCTCCTGATGAAGCAACATCTTGTACATGATGTCACAAACACGTGACACAAGCTGAACCCCCTCAATCTTGGACTAGCCGGCACCTATGCCAACTTTATCACTCTTTGCTTTTCTATCTCATCAAGCAAGAAAAAAGCTATTAACTAAACGTTCAGGCCTCATTTTTCACCATGAATGATCAGTGAAAAAGGATAGGTTCCCCAATAGCAAAACCAATCAGGCTAATCTCTGTTTTGTTCTGATTTACTCTCCATTTCCAATGTAGGCCATTTTAATTTTGTTAAACGCACTGGGCTTTAAAATGCTCCTTGGGACAATAACTATTTAGCTGGTGCCTTAATTATTTAATCAGTTCATTAATAAAGGCATGTAAGTACAATGATACTGGCTCATTAAGGAATGATGATGCTGGTTTTTGAAGCTAATCTGTTTCAAGGTTACTGTTTAAAATCTATAATTATATCTTATGGGATGTAGCATTTAATCCCAAAGCTTGGGAAAGGCTTGTTTGCTTCTTTTGAAAAATAATTATTTTCTAGTGTTGTGTGATATATTTTTCCTCCCAGAGGATGGAAGTGTTGACTGCAAGCATCTTTTTTTTTACTGTTAAACACAGTGCTTGATCTTCTTGAAGACTCTCAGTTAAACCTTGCACTAGAACCTATAGCAACTCCACATGTATGTTTTCTGTTGATTCCATTTGTAAACTCCTTATGCATGCATAAAAATATAATTACCTCTTGTGATCCAGAGAAGGAGTACTGTAGATACAGCTTTCTTGTGTGTTAAATACTGAGGGGTTTTATTGGGCTTGCAGCTGTTTTGCTCTGGTTATATAGGTCTCAGAAAAACCAACTCTGCCATGGCTTCTTGTTGCTTCTACCTCCAATACAGTAATCAGAGTGCTGGTCTTGGTTGCTGGTGCTTCTTCCATACAAGAGATTAACCAACATGTCAGAAAAAAGCAATTCTCAAAGAACTTGTTTCTGGAAAATGTTTTATGTTAAGGATGAAACTAGAACAAAAATGAAATGTTAGGTTGCTGAAATGTTGGTTCTATAGTTGTTTATCCTTACAGCATATGCCAGTGACTAATAGTGTCTGCTGTTTGCTTAGTGTGATCTTTGTGTTATTTTATGCTTTGGGAAGCAGTCGGTATAAACTTTCAGGTACGAATCAGAGAAATTGCATTGGAAAGGTTACTTTTCTGCTGCTGAATGAGAAAGCTGCAGGGTTCATACATGATCCGAATTTAATGTAATTATATGCTATGTTCGTTAGAAGTATTTAGAGTCTGTGGGTGGCACTCACTATAATGTTCTGCTAATCAGAGTTCAAGAGCATGCAGTTCTTTAAGGAGCTATGCAGAATTTACTCAGTAATCCCTATTAGAGAACCAGAAGGAAAATAATCAATTAGACTTGCCCTCAGCTGTTGTCATAAATATGCTGCAAATAAAATCTCCTGTGTGGAAAAAATATGGCGGCTAATGTAGGGGACAAGTTATTGCTTCAAAGGACAAGTTAATCATCAACTAATTAGCACCATTTTGTTGTGCTGCATTTCTTTTCAGAAATATTTATAGCAGATGTTCAAGAAGTGAACTTCTGAAAACAGAATTTTAAACATTCCACTGGCTTCATCTGGGTGAAATGGAGATTATTCACCTTTTAATTTCATAATTTGCTTTTTAGTTCCATTAAGGTGAATAAACTGCTCAAGCTTAACTTGATGCATGCTGTGGCATTATAATGAATCACAAAGCAGCAGTGCACTGAAATGTGGGATGTGTTAGCAGTTACCCTGCTTAGGTAAACCTCTTAGATGTAGGCTTTTTTTTCATGCTTCTAGCCTATTTGATGAAATGCCTGCCCATTTACAATGGTTTCACCTTTCCTGCATTTCACATTGAGAAGCAAAGGTTGTTTCCTGCCCATGGCTACTGCTACTTTTTTTCTTCCTCCTCTCTTCATTTCTTCAATATTACTCCAATCCCCTCTAATCCAACCATAGGTTATGCCCATTACTGTCTGGCTTTAATTGTCTCTATTAAGTTGTTTTTCTGTAGTACCGGTATATACAGTCTTTATTGTTCGCATCTATCTGTCTCAAGAGACTATGAAGTGCGCCTCTGGGGGTGAAGGCAAACTGTTGGAGAATCACAGCGCCTGCTGTGATTGTGGAGACCGGTAACAACGCCTGCCTCCCATGTTGTTTTTGCTGCTTTAGCAGCACTGAAGTGACCTCTCCGGGGTGCAAGCCTGGGCAATATGTATGGAGGTCCTGGGTGGCCCCACACTTAGCTTCACTGTTGTGGTCAAAAGGGAAGCAGAACAGTACATTTGATACTAGCTTGGCTGCAGAAACGAGTTGCTGAAATGAGGTGTATGAGACACCATCCAATCGTCTTTGGGCTCCCACTCTGGATTTGTGTGGCGTTTACTCCTTAGCAGATACAGATTTTTTTCCTCCAGATTTGCTGCCAAAGCCCTTCTCATGAATGAGTATAGCTGCAAGGCAGCAGAGGTTTAGGATCAGAGCTTTCCTTTTCCTAGATGGGCTACCTTCCCAGGTTGACAAGGCGCATTTGCCCCTCAGTTCCCTCTACAACATGTGCCTTCTTGACCGTTGGACCCACTGTTGGTCTTGACTGCTCAATCTGCCACAGCCTTTCTTCGCATGCAGGGGAAGTCCCATAGACTACCCTCTCCAGGTTTAGCTGACCAGTCAAAGCCATTTCCTTGTGTGTGGCCACTGTTGCATGCGCACTGCTTCTAGCAGCCACAGGTGCAGGGTATACATTATACACTTAACATAAATAGCAACCTTTATACAGTGCAGCTATTCATAATAGGTGTACGATGTAGAGATTCAAAGGTAATGTATCTTGGACAAAGCAAACTTCTGCAGTAGAAAATGAAAGTAGCGTGGGCTATTGTCATGCTAGCAAACTTTAAAATGAAGTTATATTCTGTAAAAGTAGGGATGGGGGACCTGTGGTTCTCCAGGTGTTATTGGACTGCAACTCCCATCAGCCCCAGCCAGTATGACCAGTGCTCAGGAATGGTGAAAGCTGTAGTCCATCAACACCTGGAAGCCACAGATTTGTGAAAGGATATTCAGTGAATGGCCCTAACGAGTGGGATATTTGGATTCTTGAGCTATTCAAAGTTGAGTGGAGGGCAGAGAACTGAATTGAGTATTATGATATGGATTGACATTTGGAGTATTTTTAATCTTGGTCTGCAACCCTTTACTCTCCTTGTGTCTTCTGTCCAGTTTTAGACTAAGCTCTTCTGGGTATGAGTGTGTCTCTCTAGCTGCTTAAAAATGATGCAGCTGCATAAGCAATAAGAATTAATGCTCTGCGACTGATGGTCACTCAGGACTAGTTCAGATTGCTAGGGAAAGCAACACTCTGTACATCCTTGGGACACCCATATGCATGCCTGCCTTTCACATGAAATTTTCATATTCCCCTGTTGTTGTTGTTGTTGTTGTTGTTGTTTAGTCGTTTAGTCGTGTCCGACTCTTCGTGACCCCATGGACCAGAGCACGCCATATTCCCCTACATACATGCAAATGTATGATCACAGCTATGCTATAAAGTAGAATTGATTGCACACAAAGGGCACATTGCATTTATTCATATATATTAGCTGCCTCATAAACTAATTTCTCTTGCCAACGTACAGTACATCAAATACTGTAAGCAAGTTTATAAACACAACAAAAATACAATACAGTGGACCCTCTGGATACGGATTTAATTCGTTCCGGGGGTCCATATGCACCCTGAAAAATCCATAACCAGAGGCGCTGCTTCTGCGCACGCGTGGCACACAGAGTGCTTCTGCGCATGCGTGAGCGGCAAAACCCGGAAAAATACTTCTGGGTTTGCTGCTTTCACAGCCTGAAGATTATGTATCCAGAGAGGTATGTAACTCGAGGGTCCACTGTAAATATGTCAGCCACGATCACAAAACATTTTTAACATAAAAAGTGGGGAGAAAACACCTCAGCCAGCCATAGGACAGTGATTGCGTGTGGGTTGTATCTCTTCATCTCTACATCTCTTCATATGAACAAGAAATCATTATGGAATTCACTGCCTCATATAGTGAAAGATAAGGCCATTGTTGAGATTTTTGTGCCAGGTATGCTAGTGGTTTCTTGCAGGGAAGATGGAGTGTGGGACAAACAGCAGAGGAGGCTGTTGCCTTCACAACCTGTTATGGGACTTTCCAGATACATCTCACCAACCCCTGGTGGACTTAAAGGCACTTTGTCTATGGGCTGTTCTAATGCCTGCACAACACCCCAGTGGTGAGATGAAGGTACCCCTGATTACCCCTGACAGTACTACAATTGGTTTAGAGCTTTAAAGTAAATAGAAATACGGGCTTGGCTGTTTCATACATACTTTGGTAGCTTCCAGATTGGCTTGCATACTATGTTCTGTATAAGGCTACTTTTGGAAGGCTGGAATAGTTCAGCTTGTTCGGAATGATGCAGCGACACTGTTATCTGGGTCTGATCACCGAGCACATATTGTGCCTCTTGAAGCTTGACTGCCTACAAGTTAGTTTGCAGGCACAATAAAGAGTAATGGTGTTAATTTTTAAAGCCACAGACAGCCTAAAACCAGGTTCCTTGAGGGAAGAGACTGATTTCCATTCAGACCTTTCCAATTTATATACGCTTATAGGTAAGGTCTTTTCCATCTCTGTGTTGTGGATCTCCACAAGGAAAACCATCTAGTTGGCCTCTTCTCCCTTGTCTTCTAAAGATTGGTTAAGGCATAAAAAGAGTTTCTTCTTTTTATGGGTTAGTTGTTGCTTTGAGAGCACTTGGTGAATGGGAAGGAGATATATAAATAAGTAATAAATATGATAAAGACAGTGGTAAGAGGCAAGGATGTTTTCATCAATGTTTCATTTTAAAATCCGCCTTTGCCGCTTAATATTTGTTTCTAATAATGGATATGCTGAGACAAAGAAGCAACATTTGGAACAAAAAAACCAAGAACATTGCTCTGTTGTTTTCAGAGAGTGTTGCGATTCAGTTTTGTATAGAACGAAAGGATGGGATGGTGAGCCAGTAAACTGTGATTGTCAGCTGCTATTCATCATCACAGAAAGTGATGGATGGAAAAAGGACTATGTGTGTACACATTCATTTGTAAGAGTTTCTTGACAGATTTCACAATCAAAATATTTGAGAAATTTTTAAATGTAGTCTTTATGCAGGCAAAGGGTACACAGAAATATTTAAAATAAAGTTTGCTGCCACACTGAAAATTATAACCAAAGTATGGAAATAGTTGGGAGATGGCAGGAGTCAACGTTTATAGAGTTATGGGGAAACAATGTGTGACTTTTCTGTGTTCTGCTTTAAAATCAATAGTTGCTTATAATATTGCCATTTCTCTCCTGCCACCGGAGACTTCCTAATACTCCCACTTCCTGTCATCCAAAACAATGTATGAACCTCATTGATTTTCATAAATTAAAGTACAACCTAGGATAATAAAGCCAGAAAAATAGTTCAGTATACCAGAACAATTCTTCAGAGGCAATCGTCAATTTTCTAGGTGCCTAGAATTTTCAAGCATGCATTGTTACATGGCAGACTGAAATAAACATTTGAATTGTAATTTAAAAAACAAAAACAAACGTGTTCAGAAACTGTGCAGGAAGCTTTTAAGAATGGATTGCCTTTCTTAATATGGCTGTACAAAGTCCTTAAGCTGAAAAAAAAAATCAATAGGCTAAAGTCAATAACTGCTGCTCCTATTCTCACAGTGTTGCAGGAGGAGAGCTCTTTGATTTTTTAGCGGAAAAGGAATCTCTGTCTGAAGAGGAGGCCACGGAATTTCTCAAGCAAATCCTCAATGGTGTTTACTATCTGCACTCTCTGCAAATTGCACACTTTGATCTCAAGGTATGTTGGATAGATTTTAAGTTTGGGGAATAGTGCCTAAAGCAACGCTTAGAACTTGGATAGCATAATAAAAATCCCCATTATTTATGTGAAAGGTAGCTATTGAAAAGAGTATCATGGTAGTGGCGGAGCATGCCCTGGGGCCTCTGCACTATTTCCTAAAATATTTTGTGCCCCTACCTACTAGTCTACTCATTTTGCCCGCCTGAAAGAACCTGTGCAGTCTCAGTGCCAAACCAGACCTAATGATTAATGAATGTGAGTAATTATTAATTGAAGGAAGACTCTGGTTTTGAACTGGATGTGGAAAATGAATTGAGGAGAACTTAATTAAAGACTTGCTGATTTAGGGTAGATGTGGGGGGGCTCAAATTAATTGAAGAATTTATTTTACTTAGGGTCATTTGGATGAGAAATAAATTAGCTTGCTGCTGTGATGTTTATTTCCAAACTTGCATTTGTATCTACAAATTAGCATGTGCAAATGTGTGTTTTTATGGGTCTTCCTCAATTATTTTAAGTACTTAGGAATACTCCTGATTTTGTAAAGAACAAATGTGAATCTTGCAGCTGTTCTGTGCTGGACCCACCATTATATTATAATGTTTGGATATAATTAATCATCATCTGGGAACCCTGTGTCAGGTCAGGATTCAGTGTGAGGAACCAATGTGTTTTCACAGCCCTGGGCCATTTCCGTTGAGTGTGGTGCTTAGAGCATATGAGTTTTACTTGTCAGGAAGAGATTATTTTTCCAAATTGTTCCTGTGTTTTGCAACTGCTCACACGCAACCAATCTTTTTTTCTTCAAAGCCTGAGAACATAATGCTGCTGGATAGAAATGTACCAAAGCCTCGTATCAAGATCATTGACTTCGGCTTAGCACATAAAATAGACTTTAGTAATGAGTTTAAGAACATTTTTGGGACGCCTGAATTTGTTGGTGAGTGTTGTACTTCCCTGTTTAGCTGTTGTGGTGTGTTTGCATGACAGTGCTGAAGTGGACTGGTTCATATAGCCAAAGCAGAACTGACCTCCATTTTCCACATGAGCTGGAAACTTCAGTCTACTCAGTCTCTCGCCAGTACTGTCTGTGCTGAGAACAGGGGCAGTGGACAGGCAAGCAACAACCTGTCCAGATTGCACGGCAAAAGAATTTACCTAGGACGATACTGTAGTGTGTACTTCTCCCAGTTTCTCATTTGCCATGCAAATAAAGGAACATCCATTACAAGTTCGCACACATTTTCCCAGCCCTCCTGTCCCCATATGCCCATCTTAGAAATTTGTGACAGATGGATGGCCTGACTTCAGAACAGAAAATAAGAAACAGTTCTACCCAATAGCAAATGCCTGGTAACCTGGAGCTCATTCCTGGTGCCAGGTGGGAGACCTTTTATTTATTTAAAAATATTTATAACCTGCTTACTCATCAAAAGAAATATCAAGAGAGGTTTACAGGAATCTGCTGATGACACCCAGCTGTGTTTCTCTTTTATATCTGACCCAGGTGTTGGCATGGTATCAGCTGGTATCTGGAATCAGTAATGGGCTGGATGAGAGCTAACAAATAGAAGCTCAGTCCAGATAAAGACGGTGGTGATGATGAATGATTTATCAGTCCAGGGAAGTGGTATTCAGCCTATTCTGGATGGGGTTGAGCTTCATGAGAAGCAGGTCTCCATTCTCTGAGTTCTGCTTGTCCCTGCTTTGCTGCAGGATACTCAGGTGGCCTATGTTTCTTGTACCCGTTCTCCAAAAACATCCAGGTTTGGTGTCATGTGTTAGACATGGGGCAGCTCTGGAAGAACATCCAGAAATTACAGCTAGTTTAGAGCATGGTAGCAAGATTGAGTCAGCACCACAAGTATACTTCAGTGGTATGGAGAACTTCACTAGCTGCTAGTTCATTGTTGAGTTCAATTCAGGGTGCTGGTTTTGGCCTTTAAAAACCTAAATGGCTTGGAATCTGGGTAACTGGGAGACTCTTTTCTACCAGATGACCATCAACTAAAATCTTGGTTCCTTTGGCTTTTGAGGTTGGAAGGGTGGCTACCAGGGAGAGGTCCATTTCAGTGGTGGTGCCCAAATTATGGAATACTCTCTCTCTAGGTATGTTCACCTTGCATGTTTATTGCAGCTTCCCAGGAGAAGTCCTAAGCTTTTAATGACATCTGATCAGCATTTATGGTATCCTGGCACCCATTTTAAATGGATAATTTGAAACGCTTAAGACATTTTTGTTTAGGCACGCTTATTCAGACATGTAGATCTTGATGTTTTTAATCTTTTTTACCCTTGATTTTAAATATATTTTAATGTTATTGTTTGTAACTGTTTTTATTGGACTTTTAATACAGTTCAGTCGGTAGAGAGTGTGAGACTCTCAAGGTTGTGAGACTGAGCAAAAGATTCCTCCATTGCAGGGGTTGGACTAGAGCATGGGTAGGCAAACTAAGGCCAGGGGTCCGGATCTGGCCCAGTTGCCTTCTAAATGAGTAGAATGTGTCCTTTTATTTAAAATGCATCTCTAGGTTATTTTTGGGGCCTGCCTGGTGTTTTTACATTACTAGAATGTGTGCTTTTATTTAAAATGCATCTCTGGGTTATTTGTGGGGCATAGGAATTCATTCATTTTCCCCAAAAAAATATAGTCCGGCCCCCCACAAGGTCTGAGGGACAGTGAACCGGCCCCCTGCAGAAAAAGTTTGCTCACCCTTGGACCAGAGGATCCTTGTGTTCCCTTCCAACTCTACAATTCTATAATTCTATTATTCTTGTAAACCATTTGGATGTTTTGCTACCATGAGGTGGTATATAAATTTTGTTAAATAAAAATAAATTTGTCCAAAGCTTTTTTTTTAGTATTACTGTCCGGCTGCTGCTGCTCTTTTTTGCTTATTTTTTCTTTAGTTGGTTGTATGCTGGTTTATTGTTTTTATTCTAGTTGTTCTAAAGCACGTGTGGAATATATAGATCTCTTAAAAGAAATTGCTCACATCCATTTTAGAATATGTGAAAAGGGTACAGACTGAGCTACGGGCCAGTTCCTGAGACTGAAGGGGGGAATATAGTAGCCTGATAGGCAGTAGACAAAGGGAAGATAAACAAATACAGAAAAAGTGAGAGATAACCAAATTATAAAAAGAACACAGATGAAAAACATTGTGCCACTAAAGGAGGAAGGAAACAAGACACTTGTGATTGAAAAAGAAAAGTTCAGAGACCAGCAAGTGGTTCATATTAGAAAAAACATACAGGAATTTAAGCAAGGTGGATGAGTGTTAATGCAAAAATAGAAATTCTCTGGAAAGGAAAAGCTGTTGACAAAAGTGCGTAGATTGAATAAAAGGAATAGCTGTTAATTTAATGCATAAAAGAGTGTTCATTTATCTCTTTGCATGTAGCAACATATAAAGCAAAGACGGCGAGAAGGAAAAAATGGATGTTTTATTTTAAGTTCCTTCCAGGCACTAAAAATAGTCCACATGAGGGAGGAAACTGTTGGGAACTAATGCAAGTTTTTAAAATAGACTCTATAATGACTTGGAAAATATGTTGAAATACCAATAACAATGTAGAACATAGGGAAACAAGGCAGAAGGAAGCATTGTATAAATAAACCATAGAAAGCAAAGTTGTTTCCATATCGAAATAAGAAAATGGGGAGAGCATAGATGAAGGGCTGTGATAAAGGGGAAATCTTCAGGTTAACATAAAGCAAAGACATCAGGCATTTGAATAATTGGGGGGTGTTACTGAACAGCAGGAAGAGAAGGAATATTTCCAAAATTAACTCAAGAAAAAAATGTCATGAAGATAATAAACAAAGATAACCACACAAAAACATTGCACACAAGACTAAAGGAGTTAAAGTGACTTATATTCCATAAACTAAACTAGGAACAGTGAGGAAAACATTAAAAACAGACTTCTGGGGCTTATATGTTTCTATATGTTAAGAGAGCAGAACAGGGGACAATAACAAGTGGAAGAGAGGTTAACAGAGAAATAACAGAGAACATGTACATGTTCATCAAGCAGAAATAAAAGAAGAAAATGGTACGGGAGTGGGTGGTAGTGTTTTATATGTTAGGAAAAACATAAGCCTCTTAGAGTGCCAAACACATTATTATTAGGCAGTTTGATATGTACATGTCAGTATTGCTTAGGGCTTTATTTCATATGTGAGCAGTGGTGATCATTACATGTGTTCAGTCTTTACAAGTTCTCTTTAAATGTTGCCCTTCCTCTTGAACACTGTTTCTAGGTAGGTAATATTTACCTGCATTCAAACTAATTTGAATTTGAATATTTGCAAATTTAACACCCTTTCCTTTCTGTATGTGGAAGTCATGATTTTCTGCCTGGACTTTCTATACTGTATGTATATATATATATTAATTCGAAAGGTTTATGTCCTACCTTTCAATATAAAGCTTGTAAGGTGGATAAGATGGTAAAAACAACTTAAAACAATACTTTTAAAATAAAAAAGCAATTTTGTATTTACATGATTGCTTTATAACTAAAATCCCTAACAAAAGCACAGACAAAGTAGCAGTAAAATCGTTAAGTTGTGGGTGAACATATCAGACGACACAGCGATTCTTCAAACAGCTCTTGTTTATTCAGAGGCCAGAACAGAACTGAACTAAAGGGTTCAGTCAGCCTGCTTATATAGAGCTCCAGTACAACGTAAATGTAACAATTTTCTAAAACTATCCAATCACTGAATGTCACTTTCGATCCCTTATTTGCATAACTATCTACAGTATCCCACTGCTGGCCCAGGGTGAGAACTTCAGTACATAACAAAAACAGCAGTGGCAAAAGGAGAGACGGAAATCAGTTTAGTGGAATGACATTGCCTTACTTTGGGGTAGGCATGTGCAGATCGCACAGTAAACTTGATCCAAAGCTCCTCTGACCTTTTCCTCCTCCTGGGAAAATAGCACCCCCTCCAGGATGATTCCACTCTGCATCTAATCACGGAAGGCAGGTCGTTCCCAAATCTGATGCACAGATTCCTATGGAAGCATCCCAAACTAATGCATATAGTTTTATAAGTTAAAAACTTTGACATCTCTCCAGATACAAATTGGGTATGTCGCAATTTTTAGTTCTGGTGAGATGATCCTGTCCCACAGACAAAGGTGATTGATTACATGGGACTGGCGGAGATGACTGGCAGAATCCGTGACCAAGAAAAAGAGACGGTGGAAGAAGATTGGAAGAAATTTAAAGTATACCTTAAAAATTGTTGTAAAATTGATGAGTGCTAAAATGTCAAGGGAAAGGAAAATATAGAATTACAGCTGTAATTGATTAAGTATGAGAAGAAGCTTAAAAAGAAAATAAGTAATTAATTAATTGGTATGAAGAGTTGTTGAAGAAATTTTAAAACAGGGATGCAGAAAAGGGGAGGTAAGGGGAAGTCCGAGAAGTAAGGTTTATGAAAAAGAGGTTTTGAAATTATACATGTTTATATGTTTTTGTTTGTTTATGTGTGTGTGTTGTTTTGTTTTTAATTTGTGTTGGAAAACTAATAAAAAATTATTTAAAAAAAAGAGAGAGATGATCCTGTCCCAGCTGAAGTTTCTGGACAGTCTTCAAAATCAGCCCTGCATAGAATACACAGCAGATGTTTTGGGAACGTGAATACATCTGGCAATAGTATATACATTGAATATGTTGTTTTCAAATACAGGGGATCATAATGAATAAATATCTTACAGAACAGTCTGAATCAGTTTCATAAATAGTTTAAAAGAGGGTGAGGTTGTGATAGAATGAATTGTAAAATAAACGAACGATAAAACGTTTGTGGATCTGCATTTGTGTGAACTAATGCAGCTTGTGAACTAATGTACAGATGATTCCTGTTGGGAAATCTGCTTTTTCCATTTGCTCTTTCTAGACCCTACCCTTGTGGTATGTATACTTCATAGCTGAAAAAAATATATCGTTTCGTGTCAAACTGCGCTGCTATAGACTAAAGCTTCTGCTTTGTCTCTTAGCTCCTGAAATAGTAAATTATGAACCGCTGGGCCTTGAGGCAGATATGTGGTAAGTTCACAATTCTTCTGCACTTGAACGTTTTGTAATTTTTTGTGTCTTTTTGAATAGTGATAGACACCCTTTCTTTTTTCAGGAGTATTGGTGTAATAACATATATTCTGTAAGTATTAACACTCTAAATCACTTTGTTTTACACATTTGGTTATTAAATCAATTCCACAAAGTTATAGTCAAGGTTACTAATCTATCCAGGCCCATGTTTTGGTTAGTTGTACATAATTTTCCAAATATATGCTTCAAACTACTGATTACAAACATAATTTGTTGCTGTCCTTATTTTCAGTGTTACGATTTATTATTATGTTCCTCTATATGGGAACATAATTTTATTTTATTTGAATAGTGTGCGTTTTTTTCGTGCAGTCAGCATAAATGATGAAAAGCGAAAATATGTAAATTCTGAGAGTTGCAGTCACTGTGAGAAGATAGTGGAGGCCTTACTTAAGCTATTGGGATGAGCTTCAGAATCACTTTTAAAACTCAATCCTGGAACCAAACCTTTTGTCCTGGAGTCATACTATATAATTGTGACCGAACTTATTTTTTTTGCAGTCTGAGTGGTGCATCGCCGTTTCTTGGAGAGACAAAACAAGAAACATTAGCCAATGTGTCTGCAGTGAACTATGATTTTGAGGAGGAATTCTTCAGTAACACCAGTGCTTTAGCGAAAGATTTTATAAGAAGACTACTAATCAAGGATCCAAAGTAAGTTTCTTCCAGGATTCATTTTGTGATACCAAGTTCAAGCAAACAGGATTAGTTGGTAGTTAACCTTATCCCTTTCAAAGTGAAGGAGATCTTCCCTGTTTTGTTGATCTAGACTGTCAAGTTTGCTGCCCTTACCACCACCACTTTATACAATTTGCATTTGCTTATTTATTACTGTATTTTTCGCTCTATAAGACTCACCTGACCATAAGACGCACCTAGTTTTTAGAGGAGGAAAACAAGCAAAAAAAAAAAAAATTCTGAATCAAATGTTGTTGAAGAGGCTTTGCCCTGAAGCCAGAACAGCAAGATGGATTGCTGCGCAGCAATCCCTTTTGCTGTTCTGGCTTCAGCGAAAGCAGTGCAGCCTGCATTCGCCCCATAACACACACACTTCCCCTTATTTTTTAGGAGGGAAAAGGTGCGTTTTATAGAGCGAAAAATACGGTAGTTAGTTCTAGCATGTTTTCAGTGCTGTATAAATACGTAGTAGAAGTAACCACATGAAGAATATGTTAGAACCAGTCTAGTGTAATGTTCAGTATCTCCGGCTGGAACCAGGAAAACATAATGTTTAAGTGTCCACTAATCTATGAAACGGACACGGGTGGCGCTGCGGGTTAAACCACAGAGCCTCGGACTTGCTGATCAGAAGGTTGGTGGTTCGAATCCCCACGATGGGGTGAACTCCCATTGCTCAGTCCCTGCTCCTGCCAACCTAGCAGTTCGAAAGCACATCAAAGTGCAAGTAGATAAATAGGTACCGCTCCGACTGGAAGGTAAACGGCGTTTCCGTGCGCTGCTCTGGTTCGCCAGAAGCAGCTTTGTCATGCTGGCCACATGACCCGGAAGCTGTACGCCGGCTCCCTTGGCCTATAGAGCGAAATGAGCGCCGCAACCCCAGAGTCGGTCACGACTGGACCTAATGGTCAGGGGTCCCTTTACCTTTAATCTATGAAACTGACCATGGGCCACTCCCCATTTCTCAGCCTAACCTACCTCACAGAATTATTGTGAGAATAAAAATAGGGGTACGTATATGCCTTTTTGAGGCCTTTGAAGAAAATACAGACCATAAAAATAATAAATGAAATGAAATACTTTTTTTCTCCTTTAAAAGGAAGAGAATGACAATTCAAGACAGCTTGCAGCACCCATGGATTAAGGTTAGTGTGCAATGCATAGATTATTATATTAGTTTTACCTCTTTCTTTTGCCCCTGTAGAAGGCAATATCTTCTTCATTCTTCTTCACTGTGAAGGATATAGCATTTCAAAGTGTTGTTTTAATTTTCTCACAGCCGAAGGATACCCTTCAAGCACTTAGTAGAAAAGCATCTGCCGTGAATATGGAAAAATTCAAAAAGTTCGCAGCACGAAGGAAATGGAAAGTAAGACCTAACAGTTCTTTATAGTAACTCTTGTTCTTTGGAATAAGTACATGTAACAGTGGGTCACATGAAATCATGATGCTTAACTATGCTCTAACATGGAACAAGCAGCATGAGGGTACGCACGGCTCATCCTGGGTTATTGTCCCCAGTACAACTGGGCCAGGAGTAAAGGAGCAAATGGGAATGAATGGTTAAAGATTAAGTGTAGTTTAACATGGCATGTCAACATAGCCAGTATATAGTAACACATGAAAGCTATTGAGAGCTTCATCTGGGCCTTAAATGATTTGGTTTAGTTCAGTCTTGAACTTCTTGTATATTTGTTAGACTTTTATTTTTATTTTTTTATAATATTTTTATCCATTTTCCAATACAAAATTATACAATTCATACATCTTAATTACATCCCATTTCTCTTTTTTGACTTCCCTCAACCTGCCTGAGATTCCTTCATAACTTTACTTCTTCCACATTTCTAACTAATAAGATTCTAACATTTCTTTTCACAGATTATCTGATTATCACTTAATTTTTGCATATACTCTATAAATTTCTTCCAATCTTCTGTAAATCTCTGATCTTGTCGATTTCGGATCCTTCCAGTCAGTCTATCGAGTTCTACATAGTCCATCATTTTCATTCTCCATTCTATATTTGTTAGACTTTTAGAGTGAAATTGGTACAGGGCATTACAGCTGAGCATCATATAGTATTTCCAGTGTATCTTGAGAAATGAAAGAAGAGCAGGAGGAAGTAAGAGCAACAAGGAGTTTCTTGCAAACTGTGAAAAAGAGACATGCAGGATAACTTGGAAGAAAGAGATATGGAAAAGTGTACATAATTATCATCAGGGTATAATAACTGTTAGTAGGGAGAGAGTTAGCAAATAAGTCCAACCAAAGGAAAGAACTCCTTCTTGGAATCAAGATCGGCAGATGCGGCTGTTGATGAATTCAACCCTATAAAAATAGATCCCAAATTTGTCCTAGATCTGGCTCTCACAAGACTTTCTAATTTGATAATAAGGCATTCCAAGGTTATTTGGCCACATCAGTTTTCAGTGGCAGATACTTAATGTCCAGTATGCCTTGTCATATTCACCATATGACAGAAGCCCTCAAAAATTAGATGCCTCTCCAAATGCAGTATTCCACGGTGGCACATTGAACCGTATGCCACATAGTACTAACATGGTAATATTGGTTGTGTTGCTGCTTGGCAACCCTGTTTTATTAATATGCTTATTAGCAATCATTCACTGATAATCAGTGGATCTTTCTTCAGTGGGAAATACAGGCAGTGACCGTTTTAGGTGTGTCTGATATGTGTGTTGCTGCATCATTCCGGACCCAAAAGTGACCTGAAAATGTCACCGAAAGAGGCAGAGACAGAGTGTGGTGTTTGCAGGCTTTTTCAATGGGTGTTCTGATTACATGTGATTTCACACAAGTGCACAATGACCCGGAACGCAATCCCCACACAACTGGGGAGTTGCCTGTAATGGTGCCCTCTAGAACAGGCTTCCTGAACCTCGGCCCTCCAGATGTTTTGAGACTACAATTCCCATCATCCCTGACCACTGGTCCTGCTAGCTAGGGATCATGGGAGATGTAGGCCAAAGACATCTGGAGGGCCGAGGTTGAGGAAACCTGCTCTAGAAGTTGTTGGACTATAATCATCATCCTGGACCACCAGCTGTGTTTTCTGGGGCTGATGGGAATTGAAGTCCAGCAACATCTGGAGGGGGTACCATTGGCTAACTCACCATCAGACGACACTGTTTTATTTTATATTTTGGATGGGCAATTTGTCTATAGGGAATCAGATCTGAGAGGATCGTTCTGCAAGGTAAAGTGGGAAGAAATGGAGAGAGTTGGCGGTTCAATTTGGATACAACAAGGGCAGGGGGAATAAAGGTTTTAGCAGGACTTAACCTGGACTGGAAACAACTGTCAGGGTGTCTGCACTTCCTTCCTGCAAAATTCATGTAGGAGCAAATCTTTTTGCTGCCCTCTGTAGCAATCCTGCTGAACAACTATTGCAGATACATTGTGAGTCTGCAGCCTCTTTCATCTAGAGCAGTGTTTCCCAACCTTGGGTCTCCAGCTGTTTGAGGACTACAATTCCCATCATTCCTGACCACTGGTGTTGCTAGCTAGGGATGATGGGAGTTGTAGTCCAAAAACAGCTGGTGACCCAAGGTTGGGAAACACTGATCTAGAGGACACTATATTTTAGAGCATGACCCCTGGAATGCTCAGGGAAGTATGGAGTGTGTAACCATACTATTATCTTGAGGCACATGGACTATATAAAAATACAGACCTTGGAGACTTAGCTTGATTTCAACTACTAACAGTCAAGCAGTATTGCTTGCGGAACTGAACTCGTATCAGAAATGTTTCCTCTAATGAGTTTTTATGGTTTCACATAAATATTTGTCTCTTCTCTTACTAAAGCAATCAGTGCGTTTAATATCGCTATGCCAAAGATTATCAAGATCCTTTTTGTCCAGAAGTAACATGAGCGTGGCTAGGAGCGATGACACTCTGGTAAGTAAATACTTGGGAGTATGGGGGTTAACATAGAATATAACATCTTCTGAACTGCAGTAATTGGAACTGTAATGTCCCTTGCAGTGTTTCAAAAATGATCCCAAGGAACTGAGCAATAAATACAGACAAAAGACAATATGTGGACAACACCTGTAATCTAATTTAAGATAGATGACTAAATTTTGCTCAGTCAGTTCTGCTTTCCATATTTCTGGACGGAGCTAATTCATTGCAATGCTATTGGAGCACCACTAATGGGTTAAATCTAGAAACAAGCCAGGAGTCTCTCAAGTAGATAGAGGAGAACAGCAGGTATCAAGCAGAAAACTGGGCTGGCATTTTGTCTCCCTTCTTCATACCGGTCACCTTAATTACAGCAGTGGCTTGGCTGGCGGACATTGGGGTACCAAAGTGTAAAAAGATTCTCCCCCTTCCGCTTGTCTGAGCTGCCATCAGTGTGATACAGTTGAGAGGTGTGGCCACCTTATTTGCTTTAGTGTAACCGTGTAGCTGGCCAAGGGATATGAGAAGAGATTCTGCCATTCCCAATAAGATGTCGGCAGGCAGCATGACTATAGATTTGTAGGAAAGCCCAGGACCAGGGGAAAAAGTCTTGTACAACTCCCAAGACCAGCTGTTGCGTTGCACTCAGAAGCCAGATCTGTGAACCCATGCCAGATACATAATTCATGTACATTACTCCACAGGCTATGAACTCCATGTTGAACACCCAGTATGTGTGTCCACAAAAGTGTATCATAAGTTATAGTTTATCGCACAAAATATTGTTTATTTGTTGCATGTATATATCACCTTTTTCTCCAAGGGGCTCAAGTTTTCTGTCCCTTCTCATTTAATCCCCACAACAACCTTGTGAGGTAGGTTAGGCTGGGAGGCAGTGAATCATAGAATCATAGAGTTGGAAGAGACCACAAGGGCCATCGAGTCCAACCCCCTGCCAAGCAGGAAACACCATCAGAGCACTCCTGACATGTGGTTGTCAAGCCTCTGCTTAAAGACCTCCAAAGAAGGAGACTCCACCACACTCCTTGGCAGCAAATTCCACTGTCAAACAGCTTTTACTGCCAGGAAGTTCTTCCTAATGTTTAGGTGGAATCTTCTTTCTTGTAGTTTGGATCCAGCAGTGGCTGGCCCTAGGTCATCCAGTGAACTTCATGGCTGAGTGAGGATTTGAACCCTGGACTCCTCCAGGTCCTTGTCCAACACACTAACCACTAGACCACAGTGGTTCTCAGATAGGGATGTCCAACTAAATGTTACTTAGAATAGACCCATTAAAATTAATAAACATAACTGTTAGACCCATTAATTTCAGTGGGTCTGCTGAGTAAAACATGAGTAACACCCATAGTTTTTGGTTTTAAGGCTAAACCATATTTTAGTGTCCACAATGCAGAAACTGGAAGCATTTGCTTCCTGGTTTTAAACTTGCTTTAGCTTCTCACCATGTCTACACTAAGCAAAAGGGTGGTTACTTTGAACTATGGTTTTTTGAAACAAACCAGGCTCAGATTGTGATATTTGGTCTTGGTTTGCTTTAATAAACCATGGTTGAAACAGCTGTTCTTAATTTAGACATCATAATGTATTGCGTGTTTAGCTTAAACCAGCAACACTTCCTTTTTATGCTTTCACATGAAAGCAGGTATGTTATCTGTTTTGAGTCTTTCTGATTTACACTTGGAGGTGCATAAATCCTGTAGATTTCTTTTTTAAAGTTTGATTCTGTACTTTATGAAATGTGTTCTTAAATACAGTGGTACCTCGGTTTACGAACTTAATCTGTTCTAGAAGTCCATTCTTAAACTGAAACCGTTCTTAAACCAAGGCGCGCTTTCCCTAACGATGCCTCCCACCACCGGTGCCCTTCCACCATTCGGATTCCGTTCTTAGACCGAGGTAAAGTTCACAAACCAGGACACTACTTCCGGTTCTGCGGAGTTCGTAAATCAGATCATTCGTAAACAGAGCTGTTCTTAAACTGAGGTACCACTATACTAGTTTTAATAAGTATCATGCAAACATTTTCCCCCTCAGAATTAAAAGTCCTTAGGCATTAAAAATTCTGCAGAGTGGCAAGTCTATCTGTCTTACACTCTTTATCTCACTTTGCTAACTTCCACATTTTTGTAAATAAAATCTCTGCTTATTGATGTGCTGTTATTTTTTAATGTTGAATCAGAAATCGTAACCGTTGCAAAACCAGCTCCCAGTAGAATTGTAGCCTTGTGCCACTGTGGTTTAAAACCTTATGAACTCTAGATAGGAGTAATTTATAGCACTGTTCTGCTTCAAGATGTCGTTCTTGGGAAATAGATGCTTCTTATTCCTGTTTTTATGTTGATGTAGCTTTCAAAAAATGAATTGTGAAATGCATAATAGAGCTCTTTTAAATCAGGGTCAAAGATATGTGCTGATGCATAAAAAAAGGAGACTCTTATTAGAGAAAGTAAATTACCTCCAGAATTTAAGCAGATGTTATAACAGCTTGTTACCCATTGGGAATGGCAGTCATACTGTGAAATGACAATATATTGCTGCTGAAGAGTTTATTTCCTTTCCATACCCTCATCCCTCTCAAAGCTAAGAACTTCTTTTCTCTTGCCTTTCCCTTCCCATCTACTTTCTGGTTAATTTATGAGGACGAGGAAGATTCATTTGTAATGAAAGCCATCATTCATGCCATCAATGATGACAACGTTCCTGGTCTCCAGCACCTTCTGGGCTCTTTGACCAATTATGATGTCAATCAACCTAATAAGGTATGCTGTTGTTGTATAGATTTAGCAGCTAAAGAAGAAGAAGCTATCATTTTTACTGACAAACAAAGATCAGCCCAAAGACTTGTGAGCATTCCAATATCAATTCAGGAAAATCTTCCTGGGAAGGTTACAGAGGACATAGTTTTCTTTGGCGTTTTTTATTTGCATGTGTGGACAAGGACCTATCTCTCCCACTTGATAATTTATATCAATTTATATAATTTAGCTTTTAACACCCGTTTTGAGAAATACCACAACATCTATAGACAGTTACTTCCATTCTTGATGTCCTTGATTTGCTAGCAGTGATGAGTGGAGAAGAAGGAAAATCTAAGGCTGTTGTGTGCAGTTTAGGCCTCCCCTCCAAAAAACCCCAAAAAGCTACCATTTCTGCCTCTCATTGGGTGGTCCTGGGAGGGAGGTTCCTAGTGCTACCTACACAAGTGAGTAGAATGGATGGTTGTTGCTGTGAGAATGAGGTGTTGCATAGTTAGCTGTTCCTCTTCCTTTTCATTGAAAACCGGCAGTGTACATCCAGCCCTGAAAAACTTGCTTTTCTGTATAATTAAAATACTCAGTGCCTTTATTCTTAAATCATTATTTATCTTCCGAATCTTTCATTGTCTTTGCATCGCTCCAGTGAATTGGTTTTTCATGATTTGTCAATATCCTTTTTGAAATACGATGCCAACTTACGCAATGTTCACAAAGCTAAATTTAGCAGTACTATCTCTCACTACATTATGAAAACAATAATCCTAATAATGAAAAATAAAGACACTGCATGTTTGGTATAGGTTTTGTTACACACAGAGAGCTATTGTACATGGTGCACCAGACCCACTCTAAATCTTTCTCAGAAGCTCATTGCATTGCATTTTTGGATGTTTGTTAAATGTATCTGGACTTTCAGAGCGATTTTGACACAGCTCTACAAAAGCAGACGTTTACTCTTCGTACACAGATTTTGCATCAGCTAAAACATGTATTTATAAATATCATTAAAAAATCAAAGCGGTTTACAATCTTGTCTTCATATATAATAAAATCTGTTAAAAAATTAAATCAGAGACTATCAACTAGCTATATATGTATGTTGTTCTGTCCCATAATCTCTTGAGACCCAGCCAGATGGGTGGGATATAAATAATAAATTATTATTATTGAGAAAAGTGATCAGTTTTTAACAGTTTGTTTATTGCAGCATGGGACACCTCCATTTCTGATTGCTGCTGGATGTGGAAATATTCAAATGCTTCAGTTATTCCTAAAGCGAGGTGCCCGTATTGATGTCCAAGATAAGGTGAGACAATTGTTTAGATTGGTATCTAAATGTGTTACTTATTTGCAGTGCATTTTAGAAGGAAACCGATTGAGCATTTGTTTAGGTAAAGGTAAAGGGACCCCTGACCATTAGGTCCAGTCACGGACAACTCTGGGGTTGTGGCGCTCATCTCTCTTTATTGGCTGAGAGATCCGGCGTACAGCTTCCTGATCATGTGGCCAGCATGACTAAGCCACTTCTGGCGAACCAGCACACAGAAACGCCGTTTACCTTCCCGCTGGAGCGGTACCTATTTATCTACTTGCACTTTGACGTGCTTTCAAACTGCTAGGTTGGCAGGAGCAGGGACCGAGCAACGGGAGCTCACCCCATCATGGGGATTCAAACTGCCTACCTTCTGATTGGCAAGCCCTAGGCTTTGTGGTTTAACCTACAGCACCACCCGCGTCCCATGAACATTTGTTTACATTGTTGTAAATGAAGATTATAGATTGAAATCATTCCTGCAGCTCAGTCAGTCATATTCTAAATTTGGCAAAGAGCAATTGCATTTCTCACCCTTTCATTAGTATCAGCAAGTTAATACCCATATGAATTCATTTTATTTGAATGAATACCTAAACAAAATGTTTCAGCTTTGGAAAAGTTGATTTGTTAGATCTTGATAATTATCCTCATCATGTAACATTTATCTTAAATATGTTGGAATATGTTGCTGCAATTTGCTTATGGTTTTATTGATTGCCATCATCAAATATTTTGGACAGGCAGGATCTAATGCAATCTACTGGGCATCTCGACATGGTCACGTCGAAACTCTGAAATTCCTCCATCTAAATAAATGTCCTTTGGATGTTAGAGACAAGGTAAGGGCAAACTTTTAAATCTGTTGGAGCATTATTTTAGAACTTCTATTTTAGATAGCCTTGTGGTGCCATCGTATAGCTTCTCTACTCAGAAATAAGCCCCACTGACTTCAGTGGGACCTAAGAAAGGTAAAGGACCCCGACAGTTGAGTCCAGTCGCAGACGACTCTGGGGTTGCGGCGCCCATCTCGCTTTACAGGCCTAGGGAGCTGGCGTTTGTCCGCAGACAGTTTTTCCGGGTCATGTGGCCAGCATGACAAAGCCGCTTCTGGCGAACCAGAGCAGCGCACAAAAACGCTGTTTACCTTCCCGTCAGAGTGGTACCTATTTATCTACTTGCACTTTTTGGCGTGCTTTCAAACTGCTAGGTTGGCAGGGACCGAGCAATGGGAGCGCACCCCGTCACGGGGATTTGAACTGCCGACCTTCTGATCGGCAAGCCCAAGAGGCTCAGTGGTTTAGACCACAGTGCCACCCGCATCCCTTTCAGTAGGACCTACTTTGAAATAAATGTGTATGTGAATGCAGCCTGACCCATCTAGTGGTCAGGTTTAGGGCAGGCTACAGTGTTAATTAATTCTGTTAAAGTACTTGTTCTATGCTGACTCCTGAAGTTTTCTGTTAGAGTAAGGTTAGTATGTGCCAGAGATAGCCATCTGTTGACGTGCACCGGGGTGGTGTGGGCTCTCCACCAGTCAGTGTGGATGCCTGTAGGTAATGCTACCCCAAGCTATTTTCCAGCCAGCAGTAGCCCACAACAAGCTCCAAAGCAGAACCTTTATGTTTATTTGTATTATTCATATTATTGCTGCTGGGTTGTTTTTGTTGGAATTCTAGCCCGTCTCAGAGGTTTGTGCCTATCTGTTCAGGCACCGGCTGAATTCCTTAGACCTCCCTCCGGCGACTCCCGGCAGGATAAAACATATGCGAGGTCCGTTCCGGCGATTTTCCTCAGGCTGTGAGGAAAACACACCAACTGCTCCTCTCTCCCCTTTGGTGTCCCCAGGGAGGGGAAAGAAGCAGACAGAAATCTATTTACATCTTTTATTCCTGTCTTTTACTTCAGTACAGAGAAAACATGTCTGCACTCATCAGCAGTTAGAATAAACTCCACCCATGTACTTCCAGCACAGGTCATATGACAACCCCACTGAGCTAACATCCGGTGCTCAGTACAGAATGGACTGCCCCTTTGTTCCCATGGCAACAGTCACAAACTTCCTGTTTGGCTTTCCAGCCACAAGCAGCAGACTTGGCTGCTATAGCCTTTGCTTGCTGCCGCATTGCTGCTTTAGAATAACAGTTTTTTCCTTTGGAACTGGCATGGGAGAAAAAGGGCAAACCTCTCTCTATAGATTGTTCCCATCCAGTATTTATAGGAACCAATATAATCCATGATGTTGGGAGTACAGTGGTACCTCGGGTTAAGAACTTAATTCGCTCTGGAGGTCTGTTCTTAACCTGAAACTGTTCTTAACCTGAAGCACCACTTTAGCTAATGGGGCCTCCTGCCACTGCTGCACAATTTCTGTTCTCATCCGGAAGCAAAGTTCTTAACCCGAGGTAAGCGGAGTCTGTAACCTGAAGCATATGTAACCTGAAGCGTACGTAACCCGAGGTACCACTGTATTCAACAGTGTGGCATGAGGAATAACGCTTGTGTGTGTTTTGTCTTCTTCTCAGTCTGGAGAAACTGCACTCCATGTGGCATCTCGGTATGGTCACGTTGATGTGGTTCAAGTCTTGTGTAGCATTGGCTCAAATCCAAATTTTCAAGATAAGGTGAGTAGTAGAGATTAAGCCTTTTTCTGCTGCTAAGCAAAACCAGGATTCCTTCCCATTCAGTACTTGAAATTACCATGTGGGTTTTTTAATTAGAGTAGAAATTAGTGGGCCTAACATTCCAGTTTCTATGAGTCTACTGTGAGTAAAACCTAGTTGACAACCACCTAATGAGGCCTGTAGTCCATTCTTACGCACGTACTAGTAGCAGATTTCATTCATTCATTCATTCATTCATTTTATTTGTCTGACACCTTTCCACAAGAAAGCCTGCTCCAAAGAAACATCCCTGCAAAGAAACAGGGATGCATTTCTAACAAGCTACAAAATGATTTCATAGTAACAAAGCAAAACAAAATATAACATACCAAAAAGCCACATTTCAGTACTATAAATATAGCAAGATTACGTAACAGCATGCAGCTTCCCAGTGTTTCAGACAGCAGTCCTTCCCAGGCCTAGCTGAAGATGCAAACCACCTGCTCTACTTCTGAACTTTGGACCTTCACCAACTAATCACCAACCCTAAATATTAAAAATGGATTGAAAAGGCATGTTTATTCTCACTGAATGTTTCTGTGAATGTATTACAATTGCCAACTTGGTAGAGAAGCATATCTGACCCAGTCAATCACAAATATAGTCATTGCTGATTTAATAAATTGCAACTCTTATTTCCTCTGTTTAGTGCAGTCTTATGAGTTTTTTCCCGCTGTGATTGCTCCGGAATGGCTGGGACGTCCCATGCGTTCACACAGATTGTTGGGCTATCTGGTCCTAAGTAAAAATTCTGCAAATAAATGATAAGCTTTCCCCCTTTTTTATAAAGAATCCCCCTTCCCTATCCCATTCATAGCTGTGCTACATGGGATTTACCCTGTATCCCTTGAGGCAGGCCAGTAATACATTTGCTGCATGTATTACTAATGATATTATCCAATTTAATCATGGTGGTAGTAGTAATAATATTCTTTTCAGTGTTTGTTGATGGGGGAATTAACTCTTGGGTTTGTTTGTGATCTATAGATATGAAACTAATAGAATTTGCAGTTCCACAAGTCTGCCGCATGTCGATTGGGGAGCTGGAGCACACTGCTGTTGGAGATCATGACAAGGACATCTGCATGAATGAAGCCTATGCACAAATCTCCTACTTGTGTGTGCTTCCTCCTTCAGATATCGACCCCAGCGCATGGGCCACTATGCCTGCTTGATGCATTGAAGGGCACTAATTAACAAATATGAAGAACATCCTGTTAATAACCTTTTAATGGGATTGCAACATTTGCCTAGGAGTTAGATTTATTGAGTCAAAATTGGAAGTGTTGTTTAAGCATAAGGTCAGCTTTGTTAATAGCAATCTTGCAAAATTATTTTATAGGAAGAAGAAACTCCTTTGCACTGTGCCGCTTGGCATGGATACTACCTTGTTGCCAAAGCGCTCTGCAAGGCAGGCTGCAATGTGAATGTTAAAAATAAGGAAGGGGAAACTCCACTCTTGACAGCCTCGGCTAGAGGTTACCATGATATTGTGGAATGTTTGGCAGAGCATGGCGCTGACCTTGATGCAACTGACAAGGTTAGTTATGGTTGAATTGAGTCGCATTTAGCAAGAAATTGTCTATAAAGGTTTTGAATAGTAGAGAAGAGCTTTAAATAGCTTTCATAACTTGTTTGGATATTGCATGTCATTGTTAATCATTAAATGAAGGCTGTCTTAAGAAGTAGGATACAGCACTATGAAAAATTAATTAATTGCATTTACTATGCTTATTTCATATAACTGTATAGCGATCTCCTCTGTGGTTCAGCTGTTCATTTTGGGAGACTTAAGGCTCTTCCATGTTTTACTGAAAATAACCAGAACACCCCAAATGATAGCAAGACTTTTTAATTTTTATTAAATACTTGAAGTAGAAATAAGATGGTGAAAATATACGATGCTCAGCATACAGATAGATTACTAGAAGTTTGCAGTTTCTTCCTTGTCCGCATCCAGTCTTTGAAGATTGATTGATCCAACTCTGACTCCAGTTTGACCCTATGAAAGGATAATCCATAGTCTGGATTGATGGGCTCTCATCCATGGTCAGAGCCCTCTATCCTGCCTGCAGCAGGAGCTCAGTTTGGTTCTTTATCAATCAGAGAGACACTTAAAAGGCAAAGTGGGGATAGAAACAAGGCATTTTTAGCTGAATAAGAAGTTCAAGCTTCAGTCCTTTTCCCACTTACCTGGGAGTAAGCTGCATTGAATTCAGTGTGAATTACTTCTAAGACATAGAGCAATAGAGCAGTATAAGAAACAAATTCAAAAATGTAAAAGACTTTGGCAATAACCCTAGATTTGGGCCCCCTTTTTGAATACTTCAGAGATGCTTTCCCATATACTGGGAGCAAGCAAATGTATCTTTTATTTCCAACTTTTAAGTATCTGAAATCCAGGAAACTCTAGTGTGTTTGTGAGTCCTCCGTTTACCAAAAAGGTCTCTTTCCAATATATGAGGTTAGAGTCTCTCCAGCAAAGCTCCGCTTACTGCTTAGAAGTGTCACAATGAGTACAAACTCAGCAGTATTCATTATCATCAAGACGTACTGAAGAAGAAAAATACAATTCTATCTCTCTTACTAGAAATTCAGGGTTTCTTTAAATAGCTGTTTCTTTTGCAGTTTAAGAGTTTTCATTGTGAATCTTACTTGCAATTCTCTGCATCTGTACTGTACTTACAGCAAAAGAATCATTGTGGAAAGTGGAGAAATTCAAGTGGTTTTGTCTGTGATAGATTCATATAGAAATTTCCTCATAACCTTTTAAGCACTGCACAATGCTAACTGAATGTGCAGCTAATTAAACAGGACTAGTTTTTCATGAGGTAGTTTTGAAGTTCCTGTTTGGTCTTTTTCTTGACACCTGTAAGGGAGTATTCAGTACCAGGGAAATGTACATGGGCTAAGCTGTGCTATTTAAATCTACTCTTTCATTTATCTAGAACATTTCTTTTTTCATTTGGGTCCCAAACAAGCCAGGAAAGGATGTAACTTTTTATGGGACAAAACCATTTGTACCTCAGTCCAAGGTGGTCACGGTTGAAAACCTATGGTAATTGCCATTTTATCCTAACCGCAACTCTGAAGTTGATGACCCCAGATCATCAAATGGGCTTCATGCTCAAACAGGGCATTAAGAACATTCCTCTACAATCCAGCCCACAGCCCACTGAACCACAGTGGGGCTGGTTCAGAAGCAATGTGATAATTTAGCATACAAGAACAATCATAGCCTCTGGTTCCTGCATTTTCCTCCTTCCTTGGTGTTCCACAAGGAAGAATGGAAGCGTCTGGTTCCCTCTTTAGAATTAACCACAGTTTAGGATGCCTTCTGAAACCTCTAAAGTGTGATTAATCTTAACTTTGGTTAATGAGTTATTAAGCTGGTTTATATTCATAGTTGACATTAACCATACTTTAGAGTTCAGTTGACACACCAATGGCAGTTATCTGAAATGGAAGATTCCAGACGCATCACAGTAATGTTCCTCCTCACAGTCATGTGAGGACAGACGGAGCACAGCAGTCCAGAGGGAGGTTAATCTTGTTCTAGTAATTGTAAACCACGGTTTAGTGTTGCATCCAACTGCAGACACTGACTTAACTAGGAAGTTATCGGGTTCCAGAAAGCCCAAAAGGAGCTCTGTGGTGCTCAAAATGACTGAATATTATTGTATTTGCTTCTGATATAAACCTGTTAAAAAAACAGTTATTGATTTTGTTTGCAACGCAAGAAATAGCTGGTCATTCTTTCTTTTTTTTGTGTGTATTTAGGATGGACACATAGCCCTTCACCTTGCAGTCCGAAGATGTCAGATGGAAGTGGTTAAAATGCTTATCATACAGGGATGCTCCATAGATTTCCAGGATAGACATGGGAACACTCCTCTCCATGTGGCCTGCAAAGATGGAAACATTCCCATTGTGATGGCACTCTGTGAAGCAAACTGTAACATCGATATAACCAATAAGGTACTTTTAAAAAAAAAAAAAAAAAAAACACCCAGCAACCCTACAGTGTTTGTACTAAGGGCTTTTCCAGATGACAAATTGTTCCAGCACTGAATGCACAGTAGGTTTGCACTTGAGAGGGATCAAACAGTTCTTTCCCCCAAAAAAGGCTACAATTAAATGAAAACTCCCATTTTCTGAGTACCGAAAACGCAATTGCTAATCTCTGAGGGCGGAAAGGGGATATTTCTCTACAGCTAGTGGTTCCATTTCAAGAGTGAATGCTCATTGTTCAGTGTAATTAGTACCTATTAGGTAGTTCTCATGATTGTATACGCCCCATGTCCTTTGGTGAATTTTATCTTATTTTACTTGAATAGCCTCAGTATCCAGAGACGTTACACTCTATCCTCCCTCATCTCTTCACATACTAAGCTAATGTACTTATATAGTGGTACCTCGGTTTACGAACTTAATCCATTCTGGAAGTCCGTTCTTATACTGAAACAGTTCTTAAAACCGAGGCGCGCTTCCCCTAATGAGGCCTTCCGCTGCCAGTGCCCTTCCATCGTTCGGAGACTGTGGTAAAGTTCGCAAACCAGGACACTACTTCCAGTTTTGCGGAGTTCGTAAACCGAATCATTGGTAAACAGGAGTGTTCTTAAGCTGAGGTACCACTGTATCTTCTAGACATGTTCATTAATTCAGTTGTATTTTTATTTCATCATGCCAGCTTAAGTCACTCTTCATTTTATTGGCTGAGAATCTGAATTTGACACATACAGTGGTACCTCAGGTTACATATGCTTCAGGTTACATACGCTTCAGGTTACACACTCCGCTAACCCAGAAATAGTGCTTCAGGTTAAGAACTTTGCTTCAGGATGAGAACAGAAATCGTGCTCCAGTGGCGCAGCAGCAGCAAGAGGCCCCATTAACTAAAGTGGTGCTTCAGGTTAAGAACAGTTTCAGGTTAAGAACGGACCTCCGGAACAAATTAAGTACTTAACCCGAGGTACCACTGTTGTCCCAGTTTACACAAAATTCTTCATACTGTTCTTGTGCAATCAGAAATTTATCAGTGCAGTTTTCGGTTCTGACATTATAGAGGCAGATAGACCCCTTCAAGCTGTTTTTCAGCAACATTGCCTACCCACCTCCTGGCAGGTTGGCCACTTACCTTCTGGCAGTGCTCAGCTGCTTCTGAGGTAGCAGAAGCGAGCGAGAAAGTTGCTGCATTAAGCAAACTAGTAATTAACTGGGGAAAAGGTGCACTGGTGATAGGTAGCATGTGGGTGTAAGGATGCTTTTAGGTCCTAAGGTGGAAAGGCTTAGATCCCTTAGACAGCTTCTCATGTTTTATTTTGCTTCCATGCAGCTGGTAAATAATACATCTCAGCAACTCTTGTTCCTTTGTGCATTAGAAGATTGCTGTTAATTGCATTGCAAAAACATTGTATGCCTCTGTGGTGTTGGTGTTACTTCTTTGTGAAAATGGCTCGGCAGTATGTGGGAAAGCGAAACACAGTACTTTGACAGTAGGTTTGACTCTTGTGACTTTCCATGTAGGAGTTTGTAGAACTTCAGGATTTTTCCTGGTGCTAATTTCAATGGCTTTAGAGACCCTAAAGCTGACACACTGTGTGTGTGTGTGTGTGTAGGGAGGGAGGGAGGCAAATCTTGGATTCTATAATGCTACAGAAGTGAAGGATATTTTTGTATAATGCAGCTTTTATATGACACAAATCGGTTCAATTCAAGAGTCCTTGCATTCCTTTCAAGGAATATTGTAATATTGCAGTTACAGCCTGACCACCTAAACACCCTTCATGACCTTCTGTGCTACAACCCACCATGGAAAGTTGTGGGTTTTTGGCTGACCCTGTGCAATCATTTATTTGGATTATTTTTAAATTTAAGTGTCACCAGCTGCCAAGTAAAAAGCTTATGATAATAAGCCCTCTGCCCTCTTGCGTTAGCTTAATCCTGACTGATTGAGCAATTAAATGCAGAACCATGATAGAAATTGTGTTTTCAGGGGAGCAGAGTTAATACAGCTAAAGGCTTGACTTTATGGCTGAAAATCTTCTACTGGTCTCAGTGGCTTGGAACCAGTTTCCCCCTGGGGGGAAAAGCAAACCCCTAAATCTAAAGAGGTCAAGTAGTTTCGTTACACATGTATGGTGGTTTGCACCTTAAGCTCTTTCGCTTTGTGACATCGTTAGATGCCATGAATTTTATTCAACTTGCCTGTTCGATTTTGAGCACAAAACATTCTAACTGTAAATCATCTTCACAATCAAATCTTTTGACAAGGAATAATGGACTTAATGAAGCATCCATTCTGGATCCTTAAACGTGACATTAAGCAGTTTATTGGATATGTCACTGTCTTGTATAGTGTCAGGTAAATAATCTGTTCAGCCTAGTAGAGATTACTCTAACTGACAAGGGTTCCGCAGAGTTTGGGGAAAATATTTTTCCCAGCTCTTCAGTTGAAGATCCTTTGACTGGAGATGCCAGGAGTTATAAATGCTAGTAGTTCTCAAACCACCAAGCTCTTATTAACTTTCTTTCTTTGCTGCTGCTCCAGATTAATTAAGGAAAGGTGAAATATTACTGTGCATGTGCTCTAAAAGGTCATAAAATTTGATGAAATTACAGCAGCACAGATAAGGTAATATCACTAAGCTGCTTTGCCCAGAAGGAGCACAGAAAATGTATTAACCAAGTAAATGTTCATTCTGTGTCTGGCAGTAAAGCCAGGATTTAACAAAAACGATGGAAGAATTAACAACATACATGGTTCTAATTATCCTACAAAAAGAACACAGACTTGTATGTAATTTGCAACAACTTCATATTTTAAAAGTAAAACTTCTAGAAGCCTTAATACAAGCTTTAAAATATACAAACACTTGTGTTTCTGCACTCCTATAGAAATCCCTAAATAATATAGTCATAGCAGAATTCACACACACACACACACACACACACACACACAGTGGTACCTCAGGTTACATGCTTTTCAGGTTACATACGCTTCAGGTTACAGACTCCGCTAACCCAGAAATAGTGCTTCAGGTTAAGAACTTTGCTTCAGGATGAGAACAGAAATCGTGCTCCGGCTGCGCGGCAGCAGTGGGAGGCACCATTAGCTAAAGTGGTGCTTCAGGTTAAGAAAAGTTTCAGGTTAAGAACGGACCGCCGGAATGAATTAAGTACTTAACCCGAGGTACCACTGTATATATATGATGCCACTGCTGTTTTAGATGCTTTTCCCCCTCTCTCCTTCTCCCCCCTCCCCCCCGAGGAAATGAGAGCTGCCTATAGAAAACAATGCAGATATCTAGGATTTTTGTACTGCAGTATTCATGACTGGGCAGTAGAGTGCCCTCAAGCAAAAGTTATCAACAAGTGTAGGAATTCCTTTAATGTGTTTAGTGCGAATCCATAGTTCCCCTCTCCAAACAGCAAGATGAATTACTATAGTACTGTGACTTCACCATTGCTTTCAGGTGTTGTTTCTAAACACTGATTCATGGAAGTTTTAAAGGTTTTTTTAAGGAGGAAAAAATGAGTAGGCACCACTGTAAAGTCGTTTGCTTCTGCTGAAGATTAAGCCTTGGGAGTGCACTTCTTGGGTTACAAACCGCCTTGCTAGATTACGGTGTGCTGAATGGTTTAGTCACTAAACTGCAAGAGGCATGATTATATCAAACTGGTATATTGAGAGGCTCCTAGAGTATGACCCTGTTCAGATATAATGCTGCGCATAAGGAGCCTTGGTCTTGCAAACTCCCACTTCTCCTTTCTCTCACATTGCCAAGAGGAAGTTTGAAACCTTTCATTTTTGCTTAACTGCAGCTACCCACTTCATTTGAACCAGGAATCATAGTTTAATAAAGGTAAAAGGGCCCCTGACCATTAGGTCCAGTCGCGGACGACTCTGGGGTTGTGGCGCTCATCTCGCCTTACTGGCCGAGGGAGCCGGCGTACAGCTTCCGGCATGACTACGCTGCTTCTGGTGTACCAGAACAGCACATGGAAATGCCATTTACCTTCCCACCGGAGTGGTACCTATTTATCTACTTGCACTTTGACGTGCTTTCGAACTGCTAAGTTGGCAGGAACAGGGACTGAGCAACGGGAGCTCACCCCGTCACAGGGATTCGATCCGCCGACCTTCTGATCGGCACGTCCTAGGCTCTGTGGTTTAACCCACAGCACCACCCGTGTCCCTCTCATAGTTTAATACAGTGGTGCCTCGCAAGACGAAATTAATTCGTTCCGCAAGTCTCTTCGTCTTGCGAGTTTTTCGTCTTGCGATGCACGGTTTTCCATAGGAATGCATTGAAAATCAATTAATGCGTTCCTATGGAAACCGCCTTCCCCCGACCTCTTCTGGCGGGCGGCATTTTAAAATCGCCCGGGACAGCGGAGGACTTCTCCGCTGTCCGGGGCGATTTAAAAGCCCCTGGGAAGGCAGGCAGGGGGGTCAAAGGCTTTCTCGCCCCGCCGCTCGGCTTCGGGACATCGTTCTGAAGCCGGGCGGCGGGGGGAGGCTTTCCCACCCGGCCGCCCGGCTTCGGGACATCGTTCCAATGCCGGGCGGCGGTGGGAGGCGTTCCTGCCCCGCCGCCCGGCATCGGAACGATGCCCCGAAGCCGGGCGGCTGGGGGAGGCGTTCCTGCCCCGCCGCCTGGCATCGGGACGATGCCCCGAAGCCGGGCGGTGGGGGGAGGCTTTCCCGCCCCGCCGCCCAGCTTCGGGACATCGTTCCGATGCCGGGCGGCGGGGGGAGGCTTTCCCGCCCCGCCGCCGGGCTTCGGGACATCGTTCCGATGCCGGGCGGCGGGGGGAGGCGTTCCTGCCCCGCCGCCCGGCATCGGAACGATACCCCGAAGCCGGGCGGCGGGGGGAGGCGTTCCTGCCCCGCCCCCCGGCATCGGGACGATGCCCCGAAGCCGGGCGGCGGGGGGAGGCTTTCCCGCCCCGCCGCCCAGCTTCGGGACATCGTTCCGATGCCGGGCGGCGGGGGGAGGCTTTCCCGCCCCGCCGCCGGGCTTCGGGACATCGTTCCGATGCCGGGCGGCGGGGGGAGGCTTTCCGGCCCCGCCGCCGGGCTTCGGGACATCGTTCCGATGCCGGGCGGCGGGGGGAGGCTTTCCGGCCCCGCCGCCCAGCTTCGGGACATCGTTCCGATGCCGGGCGGCGGGGGGAGGCGTTCCTGCCCCGCCGCCCGGCATCGGAACGATGCCCCGAAGCCGGGCGGCAGGGAGAGGCGTTCCTGCCCCGAAGCCGGGCGGCGGGGGGAGGCTTCAAAAGCCGTCCGGGGGCTTTTAAATCGCCCCAGACAGTCCCGGGGCGATTTAAAAGCCCCCGGTTAGGCAGGCAGGGGGGGCAAAGACTTTTGCCCCCCGCCCGCCTTGGGAAGAGGTCCAGGACCTCTTCCCAAGGCGGGCAGGGGGCAAAAGTCTTTGCCCCCCCTGCCTGCCTTCAAAAGCCGTCCGGGATAGCGGGAAGCGCTTCCCTGCTATCCCGGACCGCTTTTAAAATGCTGGCGGTGGGGAGCAAAGCCTTTCGCCCCCGCCGGCCTTCCTGGACCTCTTCTGAAGTCCGGAGGGGGGGAAAAGGCTTTGCTCCCCACCGCCAGCATTTAAAAAAAGGTCCCCGAGATTTCCCTATGGGCTTTCGTCTTGCGATACAAGCCCATACGGAAAATCGTCTAGCGAAGCGTCGCAAAAACCGAAAAACCCTTTCGTCTTGCGGGTTTTTCGTCTTGCGAGGCATTCGTCTTGCGGGGCACCACTGTACGATCCACTTTATCCAGGAATCGTAGTTTAATACGATATGGTCCAGTTTCAAAACAAGCTAACTTCAAACCATGGTTCAGGAAATGAGACTTCTTTGAACTAGCCGCAGTTAGTGATAAACTTTGATTCCTAGTTTGGAAAAAATAGGAAACTGCTGTTCACCAAACGCCTACTTTCAGCTGCATGGAAGGAGGAATGAGTGCAAGACCATGTCTCTGTCTGCAAGCCAATCACAACATTTTAATATTTTGACTGGATTATTGTTTCAGCAGAAGTCTTATTTTATCTTTTATAGTATGGTAGGACACCTTTACATCTGGCAGCGAACAATGGAATTCTCGATGTTGTCCGGTACCTTTGCCTAAGTGGAGCAAATGTGGAGGCTTTAACTTCTGTAAGTATGACTTGGGATATGCGTTTGGCAGTTTTCTGAAATCTCCCCACACACACACAAAAAGAGCTTCTGAGCTATAACACTTAGGTTTTTAAAAAATCTTACACACAATATGCAGGCTTTTCTGACACTAAGCCTAAAATAAATTAATTTGGAACGCGGTTAGCAACAGTATTCTTGCTAAGAACCCGGCTTATTCGTTTCCAGTAACATGTTAGCTATTCCCCTGACAATGTGTGTTGAAAACCTATAAATACAATATTTAGGCCTTTTTGAAATTTGTTCCTCTGGAAAGCTTTCATGCTAAAAATAAGAAGGATAATTCGCAGTGTACTGGCATGTGTGGGAGGCAGAGTGAATGGATCAGCAAGCTTGCAGGTGAGCTTGTAAAACAATTACTGCTTGTCCAACGGATCTGCGCCACTGCCTCCAATCAGCACCACCTGCTGTCCTTTCAGCTCTCACCAGGGTTGAGTAATGTTCCTAAAACTGACCTTCTTGAAGAACCAAGTAGCTATCACACACATCATTGCCCACACTTTAACTAAGTAACGTGTGGGGTTTTCTGCAGGAGGCGCATAGAGCTTGCACCCAAAATGTGTGCCCCTCCCCTCAGTCTACCTGCATAGTTGTCAGGACTCCCCTGCTGCAAGCCAAATAGTTTTGTGTCATAGGCTCACAGCATTGCTGTGAAGAGAACCAGAAAGAGAGAATTTTTGCGTGCAATTTATGTGCCTGTATTTTTCATCTTTGTTGGAAGCCACCCAGAGTGGCTGGGGAAACCCAACCAGATGGGTGGGGTACAAATAATATATTATTATTATTATTATCATCATCATCATCATCATCATCATCATCATCATCATCATCGCCCCTGCAGCACTTGCAGTGATTTAAAGCTAATTCACATATTCAAAGGAATCTCCATGAACTGTACTACAGAGCCGGGAAATAAAGTGGCCTCATTTTGAAGATTTTAACTTTGTACTTGGAACCCAGAATCCAGAATAACTCCACCTATGTCCACACTTGCATGCACGCTAACTAATAATAATTAGAATTACTACTTGGTCAGCATCATAAGGTTGTATTGAAAAACTGGGGGGGAGGGGAGTTTGCTTTTTTCATTCTTTCACCACACTCTTGTGTTTTATTTAATGGATGGGTATAAAGTGCATTCATTTAAGTAGCTTAAGGGATATGTTATTATGGAAGCATAGTTTTGGATAGATGAGGTAGCACAGTGTCTTCAAATGGTTAGCAGAAAAGAACCACTTTGAGTTCCAGTATTTTGTTGATCTTGGTGGTCTTAATTGAAGACATGCTAACACACTATCGGAAGGACTGCATTATATCTCCTTGCTTAAATCGAAAATGCAGTTCTGTTTCAGAAAAGATTGTAAATACAGAATGGGTAGGTCCTCAAGGTATAACAGTTGCACGAATGCAGCCCTAAGAGGCTACTGCAGTAAGCAATTTTTCTTATACTTCATTTCACACCAAACTGCTGACTCATGAAATGTAGGTAATTAAAAGTCAAAAGCAGAATGCTGAAGACAGATTTGCTCCTGAGTTTGCTTAAGCTGTTTAAAGCTGCGCTGTCATCTTCTCTTCACTAACACCTCCCAGAGATGATAGACAAAGTAACCAAGTAATTCATTTCCCCCTCTCTATTTCTCATAGCTATATAAACACAATTCATGATTTCTTGCATCCTATTTAAATGAGCACCAACAGATCATTGTAGTTGCATTTTAAAGATTCATATTGTTCATACGCACTATTAGGAACACATGGCTTGGAAAAAGCATTTTGCGTGTTTCTTTGTAAAGATGGGAGCATTCATGCTGAAAGGGGTAAAAAAAACATGCTTCAAGTGTTTCTGTAATATCAGGATGCTTCTATAAAAGAAGCATTAAGAGGAAAAAGAACAGAAAGAGAACAAAATAGAGATTCCAGCTAGGAGCTCCTTGCTATTTCTTTCCTTAATCCATTTGCTTCTGACATAATTTATTTTCTTGCCACCCTGAGGATATTGGAACATCTTTGTTTCTATTTTTCTCTTGTGGGCTAGAAGTCATTGGAGCTAATCACTTGTCTTCTAACAGGATGGAAAAACAGCAGAAGATCTGGCTAGAGCAGAGCAACACGAACACGTAGCCAGTCTGCTTACAAGATTAAAAAAGGTGAGGAGATGAGTGAGGAATCGAACTTTATTTCGCTTTTTCACTTGAACCTAAAATATTATGAAAAATAATAGATTAAAAAAATATATATTTTAGTAATGGTTAGTTCAATTCATTGAGAGATATCACTTTAATTTTAACAAATTCCCCAAAGGGTAAAGCATTCCCTTTTCCCTAGAGGAAAGAAGGGTCGTATCCAGCAAAGTTGTCCCATTAGCACAAAGGCTTCCCCTTGTTCCATGCGGCTTTGTCTCCCCTATCCCTCCCGCCATTCGTTATATTTCTGCTACTTGAATCAGAATACTAATTCCTGCACAACTGCTTTACTCTGGAAAATATGGGATGTTTAAAGAAGTAGAAGCATTTTGATGTTTGGCGTTTCTCTTCACAACTACGTGTTTGTTTTATTCTTTGCTTTCGCCTTATAGGATACACACAGAGCACTTTTCATCCAGCATCTTAGACCTACGCATAATCTGCAGCCGAGAATAAAACTTAAGCTTTTTGGACACTCAGCATCTGGGAAAACTACTCTTGTGGAGTCTCTGAAGTGTGGGCTCCTGAGAAGCTTTTTCAGAAGACGCAGACCAAGGCTTTCCTCTACAAACTCTGTCCGGTTTCCCCCTTCGCCTTTATCTAATAAGCCATCAGGTACCATTTTAAGGCTTTTTATGTTGTCGCTCTTAATAGTCATTGTTTTTTACCTCAGTGCATTGGGTGAACTTACTAGTTTACAGCAACTGTTTTAATTTGTGGTGTTCGTGCTGGGCCTAATCTAGTTACAGTAATGCAATGATCACTTTTCACGCAAAGATGGAGAAGGCAGAAGAGTAGCCTTCCTGCAGGAAGGTGGGGCTTGCTAGATACCGTATTTTTGTGTGTATTAGACGAGTTTTTTTGACTCAAAAATCCTGTAAAAAACAGGAGTTGTCCTATACACGGATAGTGGCATGGGGGGGGAGAGAAGCTATGCACCCGCCAGCCAGCTGGTTGGCGGGCACGCAACTTCCCCCGATGCAGCTGCATGTGGGAAGTGATCTAGGGAGTGTTTCTTGCCTGCAGCTGCGTAGGGAGAGAAGCTCAACAACTTTGGGCCATCTCCCCTCATTTCCCCCCAAAATTATACCTCAGGTTGCGTCCACTTCAGGTTGCGTTTTTTCTGGTTGCGGACTGCCGAAACCCGGAAGTACCAGAATGGGTTACTTCCGAGTTTTGGCAGTTGCGCATGCATAGAAGTGCTAAATTGCGCTTTGCACATGCACAGATGCACTGAATCGCTACCCACGCGTGCGCAGACGCTGCTTGCGAACGTGCATCCCGCACGGATCACGTTCGCAACCCGAGCATCCACTGTACATGGGGGCGTCTTATAGATGGAAAAATACGGTGCATGCCAGCTTTAAAGATGGCAGGTGTTAAACTCTTGGAAAGAAATGTTTTGGGTTTTTTAGAAGGAAAGACCCACAAAATGGCAAAGCTTTGCTTGGGGAGTGATGATGATCTGCAACATTCATTTTTGGCACTTTACATTTTATATTTCAGTAGTACACTAACATAGTACTTGGTTTCTAACAAGAGTGGATGCACCACTGTTCAGATGGATGAGAATGCTTTACAGTGTAGCATTAAAGGTGCAGTTAATACTGTTTTTCACATTAAAATATGTATTTATATTTATTTCAGCTTTCACCAACTGGGTGCCCTCCAGGGCCGTTCTGGTTGGGGCTGATTGGAGTCGTAGTCTAAAAACAGGGCACCAAGTTGATCAAAGCTGACTTGCGCCTTCAGAAATGTCAGGGGTGCCTTAATTATTTCAACCACTAGAGGAGGCTAGTTCAATACCAAAAGTACTAATTATACATATTTACTAAATTTGCATGGTTTCTGTTAATCCTGAAAAAGTTACGGATAATGAAATGGCTCTGCTCCTTCATGCTTCCACTTGGAAAAAATACAGCTTTGCTATTTATTATTCAAATTGATGCTTTATAGGTAGTCTCCTTAATATTTAGATACAGTGGTACCTCAGGTTACATACGCTTCAGGTTACAGACTGTGCTAACCCAGAAATAGTGCTTCAGGTTAAGAACTTTGCTTCAGGATGAGAACAGAAATCGTGCTTCGGCAGCGGGAGGCCCCATTAGCTAAAGTGGTGCTTCAGGTTAACAACAGTTTCAGGTTAAGAACAGTTTCAGTTTAAGTACGGACCTCCGGAACAAATTAAGTACTTAACCTGAGGTACCACTATAATAACATACTTGTTCAAATCATTGATCCCTGCAGTAATAATTGGTGAGGGATAAAATACTGCTCTCACAAGTAAAGTACCAATGCCTCTACCCCCTCAAAAAAGAAGGTCTCCAACCATATGTAATCTACCCAGCTGTCAACTGGGAATGACCTCCTTTGGCACTAAGGGGCTGTTCTGAACTGCAGGTTCACCTCTAGAGGAGATAGGAGGGCTTTGGTTGTGATTGATTGTTGTGTACTTGTATATCTGAAAAAAGAATATTCCAGGCAGCTGCTGATAGCATCAGCGCCTTATTTTTGCCACCAACGCTTGAACCTGCTCTCTGGAGACTACCACAATGGTCTGTCCACATGGTTTTGTAACAGTGCTCTTTTTAAAAATTCAAGGTTTATAATCTTCTTTTGCCCTTCTCCTTTTCTTCCTGTGATCCAGTTTCAGTAAGTATTACAAATCTGTATCCTGGCTGTGAGAATGTCAGTGTGCGAAGCCGGAGCATGATGTTTGAGCCAGGCCTTACCAAAGGGATGTTGGAAGTCTTCGTCTCGCCCTCTCACCATTCCCACTGCTCAGCAGATGACCAGTCAACCAAGGCCATTGACGTTCAGAATGCATATTTGAATGGTAAAACATGAACTTAAATCCTCTTCTTTTAATGTAACTAATTGGGTCCTTTGTGCAAAAAACGCTTCAGTCTGAAATCCACTTAAATGATTTATTGGTTGATTTTGTTAGTTGCCAAGCAGAGAGCAAGCTCTAGGTGGCTTACATTGGGTTGAAAAAATCCAAAATTGTTTGAAACACCCATGAAAAATTAACAAAAAACAAAATACATAGAACAATGCCAGCCGCCACAGAAGACCAACAAACAAACATTTATCAATAACCCAGAGCACAGCTGGATCATGTTCTATCAAGTGTCATGGGAATGAGAAAGTGTTAACCTGGCAGTGAAAACATGTCCATGACGGTGCCAGGTGACCATCATTAGGGAAAGCATTCTGCAGACATAAGTCTCCCCTATAGTTTCCACCCTTCAAACCTCTCCAAGAGGGGGCACACTTTAAGTATATTAGTGCTTATACCTCCACATGTGGTGGGAGTGCCCCAAAATCCAACTATTCTGGACAACAGCCATACGAGAAATATGTAAAATAACTAAGCAAGTATTAGGCATCACCCCAGAACTGGCCCTACTAAACATCTTCCAAGACGACAATGCCCATTTACACCACAAAGAACTCATAACCCACCTACTTTCAGCAGCCAGAAACACCATAACCAGACACTGGAGAAACCTGTCAGGAGTAAGCATGGACCAATGGTACCAAATAGTATGGGAAACTGCCCTACTAGAAAAATTAACCAAGAAACTGAAACTGATACAGGGACAAACAGAAGAAGACATGTACACAGCCCAACAGGACAATGACAATAATCCACCAACAGCATATAAATTAATATGGCTAACCTGATCCAAAACACCCACCCACCCCACTCACACACCAAAACAAAGATCACCACAGCCAATCACAAACAAACAACCACACCCTAGGCCAACCCCAACCTCTCTCACCACCAAAGGAACACAAGCGATCAGCAGAGAACCGGCACGAGTAACGAGTAACGCTGACACCAAACCCTACATACATTAAGCAAAATAGAAACATCGCCACCCAACCCCACCCATCTTCCCCCCCACCTCTTTTCTTCCTAATGTCTCAACAAATGAAACTGATTTGTAAAAATGTTACATGGAACAAAAAATGAGAGACATTACACATACTTCTATAAAACAAGAAAATCTTTATTTATTTTTTAAAGTATATCAGTGCTTTATCCCTAATTTCAGACTCTCTACCAGCACAATAAAAGCTTACGATTAGGTGTAACATTTGCTATGTCAACACAATATCTCAAGAAACATTACCATTTTAAAGTTTCTTCAGTGTCAGCGTAGTATCTCAATCGAGCACTAATCCTCTGAGAGCCAAGAGATACTGGCCAAAGCCAGTGGTGGTATTACATTTTCAGCTGGAGCTGCATTTATTGATGGAATCCCAGAAGTGTGATTTAACTTGCTGTTTGCTCGGTAAAAGCATCTCTATGAGGAATACAAGCTGGAGAGAGCCATTCTCTGTCTGAGGAGATATAGGCCGTTTTACAGCCTGCAAAGAAACCCTTATATGAGGGATGGTCTTCTGCAGGGTATTCAACATAGGGTTGAACAGACATGATAGGAGCATTGTTATCTGTAGTCTGAGGAATTCACTCTGCCACTGATGAACAAACACTGTGAGGTGCTTACTCAGGGCTTACTCACTGCTCTTTAAGAAGCTCTTATTCAGCCAACCTGTACCCAAAGAAAGGCTGAGTCCTTCCAAGCTGCAGGTGTACTAATGGGTAGATATTTCAGATGTTTACTCGTTATTCTTCAAAGCTTCAAAAAACAGCAGCCAAATATTCCATGAGAAGGAGGAATAGATTGCATCTCCACAGTTGCAGGACACAGTATTTGTCAAAAGTGCCAGGGGTTTGTCACAGAAATTAAGAGCTTAGGAAAATGTCACAATTTTTGAAGGAATTCATATAGATAGTATGCATTGGGGCTTAAATTCCAGCCTGGAATGAGCATACTGTCACTACCAACTGTAGCCTGACATCCTGTTAATATATATACAGATTGAGATTATTACACTAGCCAAAGTATTTGCTCAAATCCTCCAGATTAATAAAGATAACATTTCTGAATTAATATTATCTGAAATTACAATTCCTTTTAAAATGCTGAAGGATTTTTCTAGTGCTCCTGCCTTCCTGAGATGCATTTATTTATAAATCCTATTAATTAAAGTTTGTAAAAATGCCTATTACTCTCTGGAGGACAGGGAATAAACATATGCTTCTCTCAGCTTCAGAAAATTTTAAAAAAATAAAATATTGCATGATAAAGTGTTGCATAAAATGGCAGTTAGTAATGAACTATGACTATTCTAATCTCTCTCTGAGTTTACAATTACACATTATTATTCTACTGTCTTGTGAAACAAAATGGCCTGTTCTGATTTTTTTAAAAAAGAAAACCTCCTTTTTTGACACTTTATATAGCACAATAATATGCCTGTGTAATAGTATGCTTCAGATTCTGTCAAACAAGACAAAACTAGTAAAATTACTCATTTAATATTTTAGCAATTAACTCTCTTGCAGTGGTCTTAATGTGTACTTCTGCACAAACTACAGCTTTAGTGGTAGGTGTATTGTGCCATGTTTTCTATAGTTTTTACAGAAAAGTTATGGAGAAAAGTTTGTCTTCTAGTGTAAGACCCACTGTGGTAAAAAAAAAAGACTTGAATTTCTTCAGTGGATAAACCTGTCTAATTTTGACTGCAGTCTTGCACCCAGTATGCATGGCTTGGTTCCTTGAAATCAGTAAATGTAGCTGTGGTCAGGATTGCAGCCTCTGTCTCTGAATATAATAACTAATAATAATAACAATAATGATATGTATACTTCAACAACAAGAAGAATAAAAATGTTTGTAAAACTTGTTCTACTTAATGTCTTGATAATATATATTTGCTTGTTGCAGGAGTTGGTGATTTCAGTGTGTGGGAATTCTCTGGGAATCCTGTGTATTTCTGCTGCTACGACTATTTTGCTGCAAATGATCCCACCTCAATTCACGTTGTACTTTTTAGTCTTGAAGAGCCCTATGAAATACAGTTGAACCAAGTGACCTTTTGGCTTAGTTTCCTAAAATCTCTTGTTCCAGTCGAAGAATCCATAGGTATGCCACAAGTCCTTTATCTCTGCCAGCCCTTCAACATGCAAGGGAGAAAGCAGTATTTCTTCATGGTTTTGTAGAGCTGTGTTGAACCATTCCATCCTTCTTTTGACTCTACTGCCTTGATTCATACAAATTAACCTTTTTAGAATTCTTTGCTATTCAATATACTTCTTAAATGAGATCACTGGTCAAATATTTTAACTGGGCATGTTGCTTTAAAGTTGGGTATGCCAACGAACTTAATTGTTCCATATTTTGGAGAAAGTTTAAATATATAGGTTTAGCTAACACCATAAATCTAGCTTCGTTATGGTAAATTACTCTTCACCTACTGTGGAAGTTTTTTGGAAGAACAAAGTGATGATGTCTGTCTTCACTTCGTCAACAGCAAAGTTGCTGAAATGTGTGAAACAAAGCCATTAATTAAACAATCATGGGACTGACGGTTTAACAAAACCATAGTGCTTGTTATGAATATAAGAATATAAGATGAATCAGTTAATTGGTCCATCTAGGTCAGCATTGTCTACATCGAGGTAGAGAACCTTTGGCCTGCCAGATGTTGTGGAACAGCCCCAGCAAGCATGGCCAATGGTCAGAGCTGGTGGGAGTTGTCATCTAACAACACCACTGGTCTTTATTGACTGCCAATGGCTCTCTGGAGTTTGAGACAGTGCTCTCTCCCAGTTCTACCTGAATTGAACATAGGACCTTCTGCATGCAAAGCACATGATCTGCTACACATTAGAATGAATACAGATCATATTTGCGCTGGAACCAATATAGGGATTTGGGGTGTTCTAGATTTGCATGTGGGACGTGGGTGGCACTGTGGGTTAAACCACAGAGCTTAGGACTTGCCGATCAGAAGATCGGTGGTTCGAATTCCCGCAACAGGGTGAGCTCCCATTGTTCGGTCCCTGCTCCTGCCAACCTAGCAGTTCAAAAGCACATAAAAGTGCAAGTAGATAAATAGGTACCGCTCCGGCAGGAAGGTAAACGGCATTTCCGTGCGCTACTCTGGTTTGCCAGAAGCAGCTCAGTCATGCTGGCCACATGTACGCCGGCTCCCTCGGCCAATAAAGCGAGATGAGCGTCGCAACCCCAGAGTTGGCCATGACTGGACCTAATGGTCAGGGGTCCCTTTACCTTTACCTTTAGATTTGCATAGAATTTACAAAGAGCACAAAACAGAAACCAAGGATTGTATTGGGCATGCTTATGTTCCATGGAAGTCTGAAGTATGCTTATTTGTATTCTGCAATTGAAGAATGTATGTGTTTAGCATATGATGGCCCTTGCTCATACGGATTGTTGTGGTATTGCCTCTAGAGTATGTGCCATAATACAGGTAATAGCAATAAAGTAAAATTCAGTATTTTCCAAAATTTGGCAAAATACTTTCATCTTATCAAGATGATGTATAAGCAAGCAGGCTGTACAAATTTGTGTTCAGTGCTGTTACCTCATTCATACCCCATTTGTATCTCTTTCTCTCTCATTCTTTTTCATGGTATCTCCCAGGCTTTCCTACTTAACTCTCACTTATGTGAGAATTCTTTGTTTGTGTAAGTACTGTAAAATTGCATTCATACCACTGTATGAATGTTTTTTAGATCATTTGTCTCCTGCCTATAATAATCTCAACCATAGTATTGTAGACTAGTGCGGTCAGTGGATGATCTTTTTAAAAAGTAGCTATAGCTGAAAAAAAGCATTGCCCCTTCTCCAAATATATATTTTGTTAGAAACGAAATAGATGGTTTACAAAGATTTATTGTGATTTGTAATATGTCTCTGTTTTATGACATGGACCATCAATTTTGCTTTGGAACGATGAATGTCTGTTTTTTGTGCTGTGAATGTAACCACACTAGCCACAGTCAGCCTCTTAAGTTTGGGGAAACATTTAATCAATCCCTGACTTGAGCGCCAGGTTCACATATAACGCTAAGCCGAAATTTATAGACCAGTAACAAACCATGGCTTACAGGTATGGTTTGTCATGGTTAACAAACCGTGGTTAAGCTGCTGGTCCAAGTTGAAATGGTCAATTATAACAATTTAACATACCATAAAATGTTACATTTGAACCATGCCATTAGAAGAGAAATCTTTCCCCCTCAAAGTCTTCCTTGTGTTTGTTTTTTTCTCCTGAAGCATTTGGAGGAAAGCTAAAAAACCCACTCCATGCTGCACTGGTGGCTACTCATGCCGACATTGTCAATCTTCCGCGTTCTGCTGGAGGAGAGTTCCAGTATGACAAAGATACATCTCTTCTGAAAGAAATCAGGAACAGGTAAGATGGGGGAATTGTATTTTTTAAAAAAGGAATGATTTCTTTTCTAAGAAATTAGTATATTTTAAAACTTATGTGCATGTTAAGACCTTGAGCTAAACCTTTTTTAAAAAAAGAAAAGGCTGTACTTTCATACAAATAAAGAAAATCTACACCTTTCATTGGACTGGTTCAGAAGCAGAAAGGAAACAATGGATTCCCTTTTTTATCTTTAACTAAAGAGAACCATAAAGCAAATATAAAACAGATCAAAAACATCAGAAACAAAAGCAGTTACAGTCATAACTCGGGTTGAAGATGCTTCAAGTTCAGAGCATTCGAGTTGCGCTCCTTGGCAACCCGGAAGTAACGGAGCGCGTTACTTCCGTGTTTTACTGCTTGCGCATGCACAGACGCTCAAAATGATGTCACGCGCATGCGCAGAAGTGGCCAAAAGTGACGCACGCGTGCGCAGGCACGCCGTCGCTAGTTACGTTTACTTCTAGATACGAAGGGGGCATCTGGAACGGATCCCGTTCATATCTAGAGGTACCACTGCAAAAGTAAAAAATACAAAAATCAGTAGATATAAAATCAGTAAAAATCATGGGCAATCTTCTTCTTTTTTATGTCCAAAACAATGGATTTCCATTATGAAAACCTGCCACAGCAAACCTGAGCTCAGGCATTCCCTACTTCCACATACAAGCATCTGCTTGCTTTCCATTTTGAACAGACGCCCATTTTCTATTTTGTTTGAACTCTTGAGTCAAGCAAAGCAGCATTAAGCCATGGTTTTCATATAGTCTTTGAAGTGAGCACAGTTAGAGTAACCCACAGCTTTCTTAGTCCGGGCATAATGGGAAACCGCAGTTAATTCAAAAGAGAATGTGGGAAGGTTTCACTTTCCTTCCCTCATGCATGAGGGGGTCAACGTAGTTTCAACGAAACCAGGGCACTGTGTACCACAAAAATATGCACACTTACTGTGCGATAAGCACCCTTAAATTTGGAAGGTTCTGAGTATATAGAAATAGGATCAAGTTACAAGGTGTTTTTTTTACTAGATATGTGATACTAGTAGAACTTGCTTCCTCAAACTGCTTCAATTAATACATGGAATAAGAATGAAAAAGATGAATGCTGTACTGTAAAATGATAAACAGGTTCTTTATTCTATTCCTTTCAGGTTTGGAAATGACCTTCACATTTTAGACAGGTTATTTATTTTGGATGCTGGGGCATCTGGTTCTAAAGATATGAAGATTCTCCGCAACCACCTCCAAGAATTACGTAGTCAAATTATTTCTGTAAGTCACGTCTTCTTATTACATCCATTGGCCCAGGCCTCATGAGAGTATTTCCATTTTGAGTGCACCTTGAATTATGAAGTTGCCTTGTGGTTATAAGTATGGGAAGGAAGGAAGAGAGTTAGAAATATGTATCAAGTACAAACAAGGTCTGTATGGGATAAATTAGTTTCATTGGCCTGAGTGCCCTCTGGTGGGGAGCAAGAAGTATTAAATAGATCATGAGCCCATAAATTCTTTCAGCTCTTTCTTACGCCTTGTAAAAAAAGGGGGCAAGTAAATTTAGAAAATATCCTTCTCTCATTCTGCAGAAACGGCCTAATAAATATTTTATTGAAGTATAGCAAGTTTTTAAACATGTGTCTGCAGTGTTGAACTAGTTCTGAAAAGCTTTGGGCCTCTTGAATTCCATGTGACCAAACCATCCTGAACCTTTCAGGGAGAGTCATCTTTGTTTTCTTCATTTATACTTTGCCGTTCCTCCAAGGAACTCATGGTGGAATAAATGAGCTATTCCACTTTATTCTCATATCACATGAGTTGCCATAGGTCATGTACTGAGTATTATGGCTGAGTGGTCCTAGTCCCATATTTTACACAGCATACCATAGTGGTGCTTATTTACTCAGCCGCTTTCACTTCCAACAAATTTGAAAAAGGGATGAATTTGTCTGGCATCCAATTGTGTGGGGGGTTTTTTGTAAAAAAAAACAAAACATAGTATACATACAGAAGCATACTTTTCTGTGTAGATCAACTATCTCTCCTCTGCTTCATAATTCGTACACTCTTCTACTCCTGGGTTTGCCACCAGATTTTTTTGGTGTATAAAATGTTTCTCACTCCCAGAATAAGTATTTAACAATGCTGTCAAACAGGCATCAGCTATACAGTTCGTTTCAGTATGAGTTTTCGCCAGAGGCAGGATTCTGAAGAATGCAACCCCTTTTAAGTAGAGTGTGTTGATTCCTGCTTCACGTGTTTCATAAATTATAATGTTGTGGTGAAAAGCTGGTCCTTCTTTGCCAGAACCACTCAGCTAAACTAGTGATCATTTCACTGCTCTTTTTCTGCATCACATGCATGCACTTGAAGTTCATTCTGTTAACTTGTGCAAATGGTGCCAAGAAACGGGGTTTGTTTTGTTCCAGAAAGTTCGTGGTACTGCACAGTTTTTCCATTAAAAAGACTTCAAGAGCCTGTATGCTTATGCCAGTACAGATTTAATGCAAGCCATACTAACACGTTGTGCTGTCTTTATGAAACGTTTGAAATATAAAAGAAAAGGCTTGTTAACTGTCTTGTCAAAAACTGAGGATAACGTACTGTGACATACTTTCACATTACAAATATAAAAGGGATGAGTGTTACAGTTATGCTGTCGCAGTTTGCTTTGGGGTTGTTGTTTTTTTTAAGAAAATACAGTTTACATGATGCCTGGAGCAGGAGTGACTATGAGTAAGTACTTAGCATAATCTGTGATTTGATAGCTTCTTTCATTCTTGTATTCCTTTACAGAATGCATCACCTTGAAATGGGAATGACAGAATAGCACAGGCTTCACATTCAGCAGAATGAGCATGCAAGCCAGTACTGCCAGGGCTGCATCAGTTGTGGAAATAACTTCCACTTCTAGCATTATTACCAATAGAGGAGTATACATGGCCAAATAGAATCAATGCTCTATTCTTCAGCATCCAGTGAGGTGTGGCAGAGCCATGGAGCCAGCCCTCACAGTACTTCAGCTTACCTGGCCAGGTAGAGGCTGTGTAGATGCTCCAGTGGCGGCAGCAGATTGGCTCTGCTGTTGTGTCTGTGTAGCATCACACCTGCCCTGCCACAGACCCATCTGGCTAAGCAGTCTCAGAAGCTTTGTGGCTCTGTTCCACCGCACTGGGTCTGTTCCTGCTAGGATATGAGTGATTGATGGCATATATATTTTTTAAGCGAAAAGATAACAGTTTACCTTCTCGAAATAGAGCTGATGTCCAATCTGGTGTTTTCCATAGACATGTCCACCCATGACACACTTGTGCGAAAAAATCGTCTCCACGCTACCTTCATGGAGAAAAGTGAACGGACCCAACCAGCTCATGTCACTGCAGCAATTTGTGTATGATGTGCAAGATCAGCTTAACCCGTTAGCAAGCGAAGATGAGCTGAGGCACATTGCCCAGCAGCTACACAGTATAGGAGAAGTAAGTAAACCGCATTACTCCAATTTTAATTCTATAGGTACCGTATTTTTCGCTCTATAGGACGCACCGGACCATAGGAGGGGGAGAACAGGGGAAAAAATTTTTTTCTTGTTCTTCCCCTCTAAAACAAGGTGCTTTCAAGGTGCATTCACCCAAAGCCTCCAGAGCGCAGCGGGAACTCCCGCTGCACTCTGGAGGCTTCAGGCGGCTACCATCCCCAAGCTAGAACAGCGAGACCGCCTCGCTGTTCTGGCTTCGGGGTCAGCCTTTGTAGCCTCCACAGGGCAGCGGGGTGAAGGCACCCCGCTGCCCTGCAGAGGCTTTGCGCGCAGCCGTTCCCAAGCTAGAAGAGCGAGACGGAGCTCTCCGCAGCGCTCCGTCTCCCTGTTTTGGCTTTGGGCTTAGCCTTGCAGCCTGCATTCGCTCTATAGAACACACACACATTTCCCCTTAATTTTTGGAGGGGGAAAAGTGTGTCCTATAGAGCGAAAAATACGGTAACTCTGCATTCTTTGCAGCTTGGCCATCAAAAGAGGTGAATTGATTTTGGCTCAGCTTGATACGCAGCCATAACTTGTGGTCTGCACTGTCCTTTAAGTGCTGTATGCCAGCACAAGGAGAAGGTCTCCTCCCTTTCTCAAATTCACATTTTTCATTGGATGTAGATAATGGACCATATGAGAACCTGTAGTCCTCTTACAGTTAAAGCTGCGATGTCTGCAAAACTATTCCTTTCTCTCATATTTGGATTTGACTTGTGGCTTTTCTTCTGTTCAACAGATCAATATCATGCAAAGCGAGACAGTCCAAGATGTTGTTCTGCTAGATCCTCGCTGGCTGTGTTCAAATGTGCTTGGAAGACTCCTGTCCGTGGAGAACCCCAAGGCCCTCCATCACTACAGAGGCCGTTACACCATAGAGGACATCCAGCGCCTGGTCCCAGATAGCGATATAGAAGAACTCATCCAAATCTTGGACGCTATGGACATCTGTGCCAGGGATCTCAGCAGTGGAACAATGATTGACATTCCTGCTTTAATCAAGACTGATAGCCTCCATAGGTCTTGGGCTGACGAGGAGGATGAAGTTATGATTTATGGTGGTGTTAGAATTGTTCCTGTGGAACACCTCACCCCACTGCCTTGTGGGATATTCCACAAAGTTCAGGTGAATCTTTGTAGATGGATCCATCAACAGAGCACAGAGGGAGATGCAGACATACGCTTGTGGATCAATGGATCAAAGATTGTGAACCGTGGAGCTGAGCTCATTGTCCTCCTTGTGAACAATGGTCAGGGTATTGAGGTTCAAGTTAGAGGCCTGGAAACAGAGAAGATAAAATGCTGCTTGTTCCTGGACTCTGTGTGCAGTACGATTGATAACCTGATGGCCACAACATTACCAGGACTCCTGACAGTCAAACACTATCTCAGTCCTCAGCAGCTGAGGGAACACCATGAGCCAATAATGATCTACCACCCGAGAGATTTTTTCCGCGCACAAAGTCAAAAGGAGACCTCATTGACTAATACCATGGGTGGCTACAAAGAAAGCTTTAGCAGTATACTGTGCTTTGGGTGTCTAGATGTCTATTCACAAGGGAGTTTGGGGATGGATATCCACGTGTCTGATCTGAATCTGCTTACACGAAGGAAACTGAGTCGACTTCTGGATCCTCCTGATCCCATGGGCAAGGACTGGTGCCTTCTTGCTATGAACTTGGGCCTTCCTGATCTGGTTGCGAAATATAATACAAACAATGGGAGTCAGAATGACTTTGTCCCGAGCCCATCCTATGCTCTTCTTCAGGAATGGGGAAATAGCCCTGAAAGTACTGTGGGCACCCTAATGTCTAAACTGAGGGAACTGGGGCGCAGAGATGCAGCTGACTTTTTAATGAAAGCATCCTCTGTGTTTAGAGTCAGTTTAGATGTGAATGGCCAAGAAGCCTATGCTTCAAGCTGTAACAGCGGGACATCTTATAATTCAATTAGCTCAGTTGTCTCTCGGTAAAAGCAAACACAAGAAAGCACACACTTTTCTAATAGCAGATAGCGACAAAGGATTAAGTACGACCGTTTTGTATGTATTTATAAGTTTCTACATTCATGGGTTGCTGCTGCCTCCCAGCACCACTTTTTAAGTGACCAATCATCTTATTTTTTTACTGTGACCTCTTGCTCTTATTTTAGTTATAAAAGGCTGGTGTATTTCTGGGTATTTCACAGTTTGTTTCTGATTATACATCGTGCTGCTTAAATACTGGCGTTTTAACTGGGAGGACTCTAGCTTTTCGGTACTTAAAGGTTTTTAAAGTCATTTTTCCAAACAGAAGAAGCATACGTAGTGATACAAAGCTCGTTTCCTAAGTCCTCTCCTTTTTTATCGTGCTTGTTTAATTTAAAAACGAAAGAACATTTCTAGTAAAACAATGCTAGTATATTTCAATTTTAACACCAGACTTAGAAATGAAAAAGTGAGTGCCTTTTGCAGAAGATAATGTGGCTAAAATCAAGTGATCCTGTTGAAGCTATAAGACAATGCTACCTCTATTTCACTGTCTCTGCATGCTGGTTGCTAGAAGTGGTGCTTGCCTCTGTGTTTTTCTGGAGTTTAAGATACTTGGTAACATGAAAATTGTTCTGCTGAAGAGCTCTCATGTTGAATACCGTGCGAGTACAAACATTAAGACATTATCAGTTTTTATTTCCGTTGAAGTGGAATGGAAAATTGAAACCCCATGAACCTTCCATTCTTTCCACATATCTCAGGTAAAGATTTTACACAGTTGTAAAGTTCACCAAGGCACATATACAAGTGTTAGCTAAACAGATTTACTCTGTACTTAACAGTGATCATTTGTGCAAAGCAAATGTTTTTTTTCACTTTCAGATACTAGTGTGCTTATTTCTTATACTTGAAAGTTGGATTTTTATTTTTACTTTAATAAAGGAAAGCAAGAATTTCTTGCGGTAAGAGAAGTTGGTATGAGGGATCAAGACTCTTCTGTTCCGAAAAGCATGTAATTTTAATTGTACAAGATACATTATGTGTATATACATATACAATGTATGTATATATATTAATACTGTTTTTCCTTAATCTTTGTTGTAGTAAAATTTTAAAGTTTTTTTTACAAATAAATGGTTGCCTGTTGCAACTTTTTCATCATTCCTCATTTCCTAGCTGCATTCGTGTAATAAGCAAACTGAGCATTGCTAGCTGTTGGTTCCAACAACTTGACTTTTTAGCAGCAGCTGTGAACTCTGCAGGACTATATAACTCCCTGCAGTTTTTATATTAAGAGGTTGCTGTAGGCTATCCTTTAGACATGGCCTGCTTTTTTAACCTGCAGGCATGCCAACCTGGCAGCCACCATTACATTTATGTTCCACCTTTCTTCCAAAGTCTGCCGTGATTTGTGAGCCATCCCTAGAACATTTGGGATAAAGGCTGTAATTTGCTTCTGGTAGTGATTCGGATATTGCAAGTAAGTCAAGCAGAAAGGGAACAAATAGCTTGTGCACACTAGAGGAAGACTCTGGAAGACACAAAGGTGAAAACATATGCAAACATGTTTTTGAAGAGTTTCCTCTGCTGAATCATCTTTCTTTTTTTTTTTTAAGTGTGTGAAGAGGAAATGACTTCTTGTGTAAATACAATGATTTCTGGCCAAGGTCTGTGTTAATTTCCTCCAAAAGTGCTGATTCTGCATAGTTGGAAACAGCAGTGATAGTGAAGGGTGTGGCTTTGCTTAAGTATGCAGAGTGAATCACCATCACCAGACAGCAGAATCCAGGATTACTTTCTGCAGATGGTATGTGCTGCATTCATGAGTGCATAAAACGTAATTTGTGATTAAGCTTCCTCTTTTCAGCAGTAGTTCCTATCAGTATGGGATCTCGGTTTCAATTTCCAGGGATCTTTGGACAGGAATCTCACTGTTTGTTATTATTATTATTATTATTATTATTATTATTATTATTATTATTATTATTATTAATTACATGCTGCTCATTTGACTGCGATGCCCCAGCCACTCTGGGTGGCTTCCAACAAATTTAAAGATCAAACACAGTAAAACATCAAACATTGAAAATTTCCCTATGCAGGCTCCTTTCAAATGTCTTCTAAAAGTCAGATGATTTTTCAATGCAGCAAGATTTCTTTTTTCTGTGTTCATTTTAATACTTACTTGCACCCTACAAATCCACAGTGGGATGGCAGTGCTGCTTCCAGGAATAAGATATTTTGCAATTACTTGATTTTATAAAACCCACTGCTTATAATGAAAATAATTAAGCAGAGGCTTGACAACCATATGTCAGGAGTGCTCTGATGGTGTTTCCTGCTTGGCAGGGGGTTGGAATCGATGGCCCTTGTGGTCTCTATGATTCTAAGGCATATCTTATTCGGCACTTAAAACAAATCTTCCTCTGGCAGAATATGCTTGTTTTGACAGAGGTCTGGTAGCCAGGTGGTCTGGCTCCTTTGCAGGGTCTATATTTTGGCAGAGCATGAAAAGTTAGATTTTCAAAGGTCCTCAATGTGGCCCTTTTGAGGACCTGTTTGTTTATTATATATAAGTATCTCCATAGGTAGATAGATGTTCCTCTCCTGTCTTCAAGGGAAGGAAGCCGCCTTATACCTATTTAAATCAGCGTTCCAGTTTAGTCCAGGCCCGTGCCTACACAGGTAAGGTGTTTTCTGAGATTAAGCCCTGTTAAACTCAGTGACATTTCCACATACCTTAGCCATAATTGTTTTTTAACCTTTGAACTGAGAAAAGTTCAACTGCACGCAGCCGCACAAAACAAGCCACACAGCAAAGGAATGTGCAAATCAAACTATGACAGATTTCATCATGAGGACCTTGTGATGCCCTGCCAAGAAGTACCATTTTCAATCAAAAGACCATTGTTGCGGTAGCAATCATTTTTAATAGCTTCCTATTTGTTACTGAGAACTACCTTTAAAATAATAGGTAGTTCCATGAAAATGGCAAACCTACAGAACCGTTTTTAATTTGCATATTCTATATCATAGGAGCCAACTCCTAGGGGCTGAGATCCGTTTGGTTCCCTCAATAAAATATTTGAGGGGGCTGCCCCCCGAGTCGAAGAGCATTGCTATTCAAATGGGGGTGCTGTATTGTGATTGCTATTCAAATGGGGGTGCTGTATTGTGATTATGTGGGGCAGGGCCCTACCTGGGCCCCCCAACATTTTATTCAAGTTGGTACTCCTGTTCTATATCATTTTAAAGATAACTTTCCAGGCACCCTTTTTCAAAGTGGCATTTTAAAAATGAGTAAAGCGACCAGAAGTGTGATGTACAAAATGGCTCAGGATTTCTCTTAATTTTTTTTAATAAAGTTCAGTTTAAAGACCTCTCCAGAAAAACAGATGATAGGTGACTGACCCTTTATTGTATTCATAGTTTTGCTTTATCATTTTGTGAATGAAGAAGAAATTATATATTGGTCAATAAGTAAATAAATGATGAGCTTAGGACAATAAAATTTACTTCACTGAGGGTGTTACGTTGGTGATATTAGCAAATACCCCTCCCCTCAAAAAATGGAAAAAAAAATCCTTGTTTCAACTTCCTTCTCTTTTTGAGGATCTTAAAGGTAAAGGACCCCTGACAGTTAAGTCCAGTCGCGAACAACTCTGGGGTTGTGGCGCTCATCTTGCTTTACTGACCAAGGGAGCTGACGTTTGTCTGCAGGCAGTTTTTCCGGGTCATGTGGCTAGCATGACTAAGCCGCTTCCGAAACAGAGCAGAGCACGGAAACGCCATTTACCTTCCCATCGGAGCGGTACCTATTTATGTACTTGCACTGGTGTGCTTTCGACCTGCTAGGTTGGCAGGAGCTGGGACCGAACAACGGGAGCTCACCCCGTTGCAGGGATTTGAACCGCCGACCTTCTGATTGGCAAGCCCAAGAGGCTCAGTGGTGTGGACCACAGCACCACCTGCGTCCTTTGAGGATCTTAGCATTAGGGAAATATGTTTAGATGTTACCTGGAATATGTTTTACACGTAACGTTTATTGTAGTGTTATTGTGGCCAATGTGCAACTTAAGTAGAACCAATGTGTGTATCATTTAAACCTCTCTTTAGGACTGTCATAATTCCTTCCCTGAGAATGTAATAATTATTAGGCCTATATTTGCACCATACCATGAATGTGGGGCATTGTGGAGGGGTTTTATTCGTAAAAGCCAGGTGCCTGTTCTCAAGAAGCTTACAGTCTGAAAGAATGTGAAGAATAGCAAGTATGACTTGTGCAACAATCAATCATATGACTGAAATGTGAGGTTTAGTGTTTTTCTTTCCCAACTGTCCTGCTGAGGAACGACAAAAAGGAGCAAGGGACTGACATAGATAGTGCTGATCTTGTTAAGGTTGCAGTTTCCATCTTCTGACTCACAGCTACAACACGTCACAGTCAAATATCTTGTTGGTGCTGCTGCTTGTATTTCAGCTAACATAAAGTAGAAAGGAAGACTCATCTCTTCATTTTGTTCATTCCCTACTTCATACCCTCCAACATTTCTCCAGTGAAAATAGGGATATCCTAAGGAAAAGCAGGACATTGCAGGATCAAATCGGAAACCAGGATGGCTTCTGTAAATCCGGAACGGTCCCTGGAAAATAGGGACACTTGGAGGGTCTGCTACTTTTATATGCTGAACTGTTAGGAAATGAATGTAATCTACACTGGACATATATAAAAACACTCTTCAAACCTTCTCTAACCCACTTCCTGTTTTTCCTTTCCTACCCTTCCAGCAATCATTGACTCCAATTATATCCAGTGAATAAAAAAACTGCTTTTCAAATCCAATGCTGCTGAAGGCCTAGTGACAACATCTACCAGGCAACTGGATCTGTGAGCCACCATGTCTCACAATGCTGCCAACGTGCTGCTTTTGGGAATTGTGGCACATTTAAAATGGCGGCTCATAACTGACCACGGCTGCTGCCCACTAAGTGTGAGTGACTGACAGGGTTCTGAAGAACTTTCCATTTGAGATATAATTTAGTACACAACCCATAGAGTGATTTCTGAACCATTGTAGAGTTTTGTTTTCTTCCCCACCTGTAATTTATTCTGTTCTCTAGAAAACCACTAATTTTCATAATGTGGCAAATGGTAGCCGAATCAGCTTCTTGCAGATAGGGTGTGTCATTCTGCCCAGACAGATAAAAACCAGTAGCAATGCTTTCTGCTCTTTTTAAGACAATCATGTGCCGGAGCAGTTCTAAATGGATCATGAAGTAGTTTTGACTGCTACTCAGTACTTGCCTCAACAGCTGAGAACCTGTGGCCCTTCAAATTTTGTTGTAGATAATCTCTCGTCATCCCTATTAGCCGTTCTGGCTTGGGCTGGTGGGAGTTGGAGTCAAGCAACAGCTGGAGGGCTACAGCTTTACCAACCTTGTATTAAGTGTGTGTATGCATTTATTTTGTGTGTGTGTGGGACTTCCGGGTCGGCGCCATCGCCGAATGGCGGGCTCCCTCCGAGCTCCGGAGGGAGCCTGCTCGGCAGGGGCTGGGTCCTACCGCACCGGCGATGCGGGGACCCTTAAAAACCACGGCCACGGAGGCCGTGGACATGGAGACTCGGCTGGCACCGTCAGCGCCCTCTCGATTCGTGAAGGAGCCTTTTTAAAGGCTACGGATCGGGTGCCGGGGAGGAGCGTGGTGCTTTGAGTCCTCTGCTATCCCTGCCGAGCGCAGCCGCATGCCATCCGGCGGAGAGCGCTGACTTCTTCTATTGAAAATTTGGACCCAAAAGAAGAACCCGTGAGTAATTGGAATATGGACTAAAAAGAGGGATAAATTTTTAGAATTTGGAGCGAACGGGGGAGGTGGAAAAAAGGAAGTCAGCCCCCCCCCCGAATTGTAGAAGAGCCAAAACAAAGGACTGGATAACTAAGATCGAGAAGAACCTTATCTTGCCGAACTAGCAACTTCGCGAGGGAAATTTATAAGATTGAGCTGGAGGAGAAAAGTGGAATTTGTATTAAAAAGTAACCCCCCCGGAATCCCTGGAGCGATTCGTGAAAATGCCTGGAGAAGAACAACGGAGGTTTTGACAGCTGTCAAAGAGCTGTCAAAACGGAAGAATGAAATTGAGACTTTGTTATGAGGACTTTGCCGGCTACATTTGTTATAAATTGGAGATAAATTGTTTCAAATAAGGATTTATAGGTTATTTGGACTGGCGGATGTGATCTGGAAGGGAACTTTGTTATTGTAATCCACCTAGAGGAGCTGAGGGACATTGCATGTGTTTTCGACGGGAAACTTGAACAGTTGGATAGAACTTTTAATCTCCTGGGAAACTGCAGAAATGGAACATTATTTTGTCTACAGAGGCCTACACTTTACTGGAAACAATGGATTAATCTGTTGAAAAATGAAAGGAACATGATGTAATGTTTTGCTCCTGAATAACAAGCCTCTGTAGAGACACTAGAAGCCTTTGGAAAAAGAACATTTCTGTGAGGGAACAGGGAAGTAAAAAGGAGGAGAGTGATTGACAAGAACAAGGAAACAACAAGAACTGGACAGAATGTGGGAACATTTGGGATATCCAGATTTGACAAGCTTATGGATATAAAATTGGAGTTTATACTCCTGGATATAAAAATCTGGATAGAAGAAATGGGCCCCCTTTGATAGACTCCTTCTATGATTGGACATCTGTAATTTTAAAAATGCCAGAAGTTTAATATATGCCATTTTAAAAAAAAAAGACCGGTAAAGAACCAGAGGGATGTGGGTTTAGTGAAAGGTGGGTTCATCAGGAAGACACTAGAAGTGGAGGGATAGGGGGAACGCAACAGGGAAAGAGGGGAGGGAAATTTGGAATCCAAAGGTTGTAAAATTATTGTTTGTTTTTATTCTATTTTCATCTGTATTATATCTGAAAGGGGGGAACTCGTGGAAGGGAATAGGTCGACCTTAGGGGATGGAAATTTGGATAAATTGAGTTATTGATGATGAGTGTATTTTGGGAATAAGAATTTGTTGAATATCATTGCTTTTTTGGAAGATTTGGAACACAAGAGGGGGTGGGGAGGGGAAGTCCTGGATATTGGAAAAAGTTTATGAATTGGATTTTATTTGTTTTAATTTGGAAAACCTTAATAAAAATTATTAAAAAAAAAAAATATTTTGTGTGTGTGTGTGTGTGTGTTTATTAAAGACTCTTGCCTTTACTTTAAAAATAAGAGCAATTTGGCATGTGGAGAAGGGGGTTAAACCTTTGCTCCTGCGTTGTGATCCCCAACACCACAACTCATCTGCTATTCACTTGGGCAGCTCCAATACAAGTACACCCACCTCCACATAGCGCTGTGGGTTAAACCACAGAGCCTAGGACTTGCCAATCAGAAGGTCAGCGGTTTGAATCCCCACGACGGGGTGAGCTCCCGTTGCTCGGTCCCTGCCCCTGCCCACCTAGCAGTTCGAAAGCACGTCAAAGTGCAAGTAGATAAATAGGTACTGCTCCGGCAGGAAAGTAAACGCCGTTTCCATGCGCTGCTCTGGTTCGCCAGAAGCGGCTTAGTTATGCTGGCCACATGACCCGGAAGCTGTACGCCGGCTCCCTCGGCCAATAAAGCGAGATGAGCGCCACAACCCCAGAGTCAGTCACGACTGGACCTAATGGTCAGGGGTCCCTTTACCTTTTACCACATACTGTAGCCCTTATCCTAATTCACCTTCTTACCACCCTGCTCCCCAAAAGCTGTTCTCAAAGTAAATTTTTAAAATGCCTCAAATGCTTTTGTGCATTCAACACACTGTCTTGTGTGGCCCTGGCTCTCATTCCTTGTTGGTGTAAAAAACGCCACTGGGATGAACAGACCTCCTATTTCCATTCCATGTGGGCCCTTCCTTCAGACCATTCCATCACATTTCTGCATAAGTGTTAAATGTGTGTGTGTGTGTGTTTAAATCCACATAGACACTCCAAATGTTCACCCTACTTAGATCAGATCAGAAGAATCTTTATTTGCCTCAACCACTGGCCACTGCAATAAAATAAAATGTACTGAAGATAGAGGTAGAAACTTAACTATACAAAATACATTTTGTTTGAAGGTTTACTTCAATAATCAAATAATAGATCTTATTCTAATTGCGCCCGCTAAAAACCTTGCAGTTTTTGCTGTCACCCGATCAAGTTGATCTTGATCAACATCTTTCTGCAGGGCCTGCAAGACAGAGCTGTTCCACCAGGCCTTTGGCCAGGGCACAGCCTCACCCCTTCCTTTGGCAATCCTCACAGAACTCTAGCCCAATGGTTGCCATTAATCTGATTTGAATTAATTTTATAATGAAATGATTTTAGAATGTTGTATTTATTTTACTGTTGTTAGCCGCTCTGAGCCTGGCTTCGGCTGGGGAGGGCGGGATATAAATAAAATTTTATTATTTATTATTGATCTGCTTGAAGAATGGAAACAGTATCAATGGTTGAGCGACCCATCACTCCTCAAATCTTTATAAAAGAGTGCAAGCCAGAAGCACATGAGCCACTGACTCCATACTGCCATCTCCACAGGGACATACCGGCAATCGTTTTTCGAGCGGATTTTTTTGAAATCGACCCTCAAGTACAGCCGAAGGCAGTATATTGAATCTTGCGAAATTGAAAGCGCGTCTGTATTTGGGAATTGTAAAATTTTGCAAATAGGGTCCAATTCAACCTACTTAAATTATTTTGGACTGCCTTTTACATTGTTTTTTTCTTCCAGCAGTTGTTGTTGCTGAATTTGGCTGAAGCAGAGCCACAAGTGAAAAGGCTATCATGTCCTACCTCCCCCAATGCCCATTACAATCCAAGCAGTAATAGTCACACTTCCAGCAGCCCTAATTTACCAGTCTGAACGAAAGAAAGATGTAAACGGCAAAAGGGAGCCCACTCTCACCACCTTGTAGAACTTCACGTGAGTTGGGTGTGGATTCTGAGGAGAAGAGAAGAAGAAGAGAAGAGTTTGGATTTGATATCCCTCTTTATCACTACCCGAAGGAGTCTCAAAGCGGCTAACAATCTCCTTTCCCTTCCTCCCCCACAACAAACACTCTGTGAGGTGAGTGGGGCTGAGAGACTTCAGAGAAGTGTGACTGGCCCAAGGTGGAGGAGCAGAGACGCGAACCCGGTTCCCCAGATTACGGATCTACTGCTCTTAACTACTACACCACACTGGAGGAACGCAACAGACTGTCACTGCAAAGTACAGGGCTCCCTCCCTAAAATAATTATCCAGCTTCAGTAGCCGTTAATGATGTTTCATATGTCTTCAGGCATCGATTCTATATCTCTAAAGCGGCATGCATATCCAAGCTGTGTTTTATTTACCTATTTTACGCTCCGATATGTTACTTATTCGCTGTGAATGTAAGCAGAGTACGGGATCTACAAACACACTTTAAGCTTTCTGGAAAATAAATTTTGGTCAAGCTGTGGAGATGTTTAATGATTTTATCTGTAATCCACCTTGAGTCCCTGTCAGGGAAAAAGGTGGGATATAAATGGGTAAGGTAAAGGGACCCCTGACCATTAGGTCCAGTCGTGACCGACTCTGGGGTTGCGGCGCTCATCTCGCTTTATTGGCCGAGGGAGCCGGTGTACAGCTTCTGGGTGATGTTGCCAGCATGACTAAGCTGCTTCTGGTGAACCAGAGCAGCACACGGAAACGCCGTTTACCTTCCCGCTGGAGCGGTACCTATTTATCTAATTGCACTTTGACGTGCTTTCGAACTTCTAGGTTGGCAGGAGCAGGGACCAAGCAACGGGAGCTCACCCCGTCGCGGGGATTCGAACCTCCGAGCTTCTGATCAGCAAGCCCTAGGCTCTGTGGTTTAGACCACAGCGCCACCTGCTTCCCCTGGGATATAGATGGATACATGATGATAATGATGGTGATTTAGGGACGCAGGTGGCGCTGTACCTAATGATGGTGATGGTGGTGATGATGGAGATAAATTCTGAAATCAAACACAAATGAAAAAGCAGCTGTAGAAGTGCAGTTTCAGGAGAAAACAAGGGTTAAACCCCACCCCCAATCCCTTTTATATCACCTCTTTCCAAAAGTAATTGATAATGCTGGAGGTGTTATTACACATGGCTGAAGTATACTACATGGTTTTATCAAATGCAGCATGTTTACATCACTGGTTTACATTGGTATAATGGCTGCAGGAGTGTATCAGTAAATCCAGTGGTGATGTGTTATTAATAGCAGGTATGACTGAACTCTGAATGCTCTATTATGTAGGTGTGGAGGAGATAAATTCCTAGTAGGCTGCATCCTATTTAAAAAAACTGACTCACGTTTGAGGAAGTACTTCCTCTGGTTCTTCAAGGTGAAATAGACTTGAAGTTATTTTGCAGTTGCTTGCTTAATCAAGTTAGGCCTCCTAGAGAAGGGTGTTGTTTTATATGTAGATTTACACACACACACACACACACACTGCACATAAAAGCCACAGAATATACAGAAAATGTACCTCATTTTCAAGTTTCCTAACCATTTATTGCAAGAGGTAACATTAGCCGTCACATAACATTTCTATCTTACAACGTATTAGTCCATATCAGTGGCCTACATGACTTAGACCCCAAATATCTCAAAGAATGTTTCCTTCCATACAGACCCTCTCAAGTATTAAGATCAGTGAAGTGGGGGCAGCTTGGTAGTTCCACCACCCACAGAAATTTGTGGGTGGGGGAGGGTAGAGGCCAGTGAGTGACCATTCTCTGTGGTAGCCCCTAGGTCAGGCATTGGCAAACTCGGCCCTCCAGATGTTTTAGGACTACAACTCCCATCATCCCTAGCTAACAGGACCAGTGGTCAGGGATGATGGGAATTGTAGTCCCAAAACAACTGGAGGGCTGAGTGTGCCTATGCCTGCCCTAGGTTGTGGAATTTCCTTCCCCACAGAGGTGTGCCTGGCACCTCCATTGTACAGCTTTTGTTGTATGCTGAAGACACACCTCTTGACCCTGGCCTTTGACCTCTGAGATGTGTTTTGGGGATCCACTCTATTCCCATGACTCTGATTTGTTTTAACGTTGAATTTTAGATTGTTGTAACCTTACCTGGAACTATTGGTGAAGGATGCCTAATAAATGTATAACCATAACAATAAGAATAGCAATAATAATATCCAGAGGGCTGAGGGGAAACCCAGAACAGATTGAAGAGATGCCCATTGTGTGGACTTGAAGTCCTTGCAATAATGCGGTGGCTTTGTTGGATACTGCTCATAATGTCAGGAGGTTCCTCAAAACTACTCTAATCCAAACCCCTTCTGAAGCAGGAAATCTACTTTTACAACATCCCTGATTGGTTGTCACCCATCTTCTGCTTCAAAACTTCTACTGAAGCAGAGACCACCACCTTCTGAGGAAAGCTGTTCCACTGTCAAACAGCTAGCAACTTCCTCGGTCCTAATGTTCTATCAAAATCCTCTTTTAATTTAAAACTTGCTCCATCCTCCACATGAGATAGCCTTTCCAATATTCTTGATGCCATTTCTACAGCACTACCAATGATCTACAGATCCACTACCTTCACAAGCAAGACGAACAGGTTTTTTTGTGCCTCAAATTGGGATTTATTCTATTTCTATTTGGGCCTTAAAATTCTTATTTGACTTTTAATGGGGTTGTTCACAATCGCAAGTGACTTAGGAAAAGCCTACACGTTCCTTCTTTCACGTAATGTATTAATTCATTCCATGTTAGGGTTCTTGCCACACGGAGTAGATTGGTTGCAGATCTCTTTTATTGATCCCTGGTGGAAGTGGAGAAGATATAGCTGTCAACTTTTCCCTTTTCTTTGCGAAGAATCCTATTCGGAATAAGGGGATTTCCCTTAAAAAAAGGGAAACGTTGACAGCAATGGGAGAAGAATATCTGGTCCGTATGCTGGAGACCACAATAGAACATGAATGGTTGTAAACCAGCCTTGACTTTGTCTTGTTGACAATAGGAAAAAAAGGTGATGCTTCTTCTATTTCAAAATGATGCATGAGGTGAAATTGTTTTGCCAAGCTGGTTGAGCTCCTTAAGTAGCAGATTCTCCTGGTTTGACTAAGCATATTCAGGCTCTTTGGTGACTCAGCAGGAACCACACCTCCGGGATTGCGGACACAGCAGTGTTTTCTCTCAGCAGGCTTGATGGAAATGGGAAACAGACCCTCATGTATACAAAACACTTCCCCTGAGGTAATCTGCTTTTATCCATTCCCCCCCCCCTCCTAGAAACGTTATTATTAACTAGAACAGAAGCCAGCTACTTCAAAACAAACCACCTATCTTTAGTAGCAATGTTTCCATTTGCAATCGCATAATATTAACACATTCCACCTTAAAGGACCCAAGGGGCTTTGTTGTGGAGTGAAATGAAATACTTTGAAGAAATGTTTATCCTGCCTTTGGGGAGAAAAGTCATAGAATAGATTAGCTGGCCATAGCGTGAGCATAAAATGTAAAGTCAAAATTGTCTTTACAATTGACGGAATATATTCTTCAAAAGTTCCTATTTTCCAGGGACATCGCTGATTTAGAGAAGCCGTCCCGGTTTCTGATTTGATCCTGGAATATCCCATTTTTCCTTTGGATGTCCCTATTTTCACTGGAGATATTTTGGAGGGTATGCAGTTATTCGGCCAAATCCCAAGCCATTTGAAGGCAATCTTTTATAGGGATTTTTTTTAAAAAAAATGTTTAATGCTTTATTATGTTTTTATATATGCTGGAAGCTGCCCCGTGTGTCTGGGGCAACCCAGTAAGTTGTGTGGGATATAAATAGTAAAATTATCATTATGAAATGGGACGTCCCTATTTTCATCGGAGAAATGGTGGAGGGTATGGACCATGTTGCCCTCCAGATGTGATAGAATCATAGAAGAATCATAGAATCATAGAATCATAGAGTTGGAAGAGACCACAAGGGCCATCGAGTCCAACCCCCTGCCAAGCAGAAAACACCATCAGAGCACTCCTGACATATGGTTGTCAAGCCTCTGCTTAAAGACCTCCAAAGAAGGAGACTCCACCACACTCCTTGGCAGCAAATTCCACTGTCCAACAGCTCTTACTGTCAGGAAGTTCTTCCTAATGTTTAGATGGAATCTTCTTTCTTGTAGTTTGGATCCATTGCTCCGTGTCCGCTTCTCTGGAGCAGCAGAAAACAACCTTTATCCCTCCTCTATGTTGTTGGACAATAACTCTGACTACTGCCTATGCTAGTGGGGCTGCTGGAAGTGGCTGGCCAACAATATCTGGAGGGGGACACAGATTCCCTACTCTTGAGCCCCTAGTCTATAGTACACTGCCTAGTGCAGGCGTAAGCTGACATGACTGAATACAACTCCATACAAAATTTACCAGACTCGTGTTGTGCCTGACATCTAGTTTTTTGAGATTTTCTATGTGCATTCAGTGATGTGAAGCTCTGAAGTGGTACAGCCTCAGACACACGTAACATTAACCATGGTTTGTTTACCAAATTCTGTAAAGAGCAGGGAGTCAGCCAGAGATTGTAGCCCACTGGCCATGAACATGTATATGATGAAAATATTTGGGCACTAAAATTAGGAGTGTATATAATATAGTGGTACCTCGGGTTACATACGCCTCAGGTTACATAACGCTTCAGGTTACAGACTCCGCTAACCCAGAAATAATACCTCGGGTTAAGAACTTTGCTTCAGGATGAGAACAGAAATCGTGCTCCGGCGGCGCAGCGGCAGCGGGAGGCCCCATTAGCTAAAGTGGTGCTTCAGGTTAAGAACAGTTTCAGGTTAAGAACGGACCTCCGGAACGAATTAAGTACTTAACCCAAGGTACCACTGTACTCAATAACCATTTTTCAAAAAGACTTTCCAGAATAAAATGAAAATAAGTTAATAGAACTGAGACTCCATCTTGATCTAGGCAGTCTCTGGCAGGCTGCCCTTCTGCTATCTAAACTGCATTTCCAAATCATTTCTGGAATGTTCTCTTGCATCTCCTTTTATTTGTGTTCACAGTAAATAGTTTTTAATTATTCATGCATTCAAAGCATCTCAACATTTCTACTTGGTTAACTGTGAAGACAGTAGCAAGTTGTCATACAGAGCTGTTTGAACTCTGCTGCATACTGCACAAAATTGGTGTAACAGTCTCGCCTGCCGTTTTATACGTATTTGAGATCATTGCATGAAGATAAATGGCTGAGGGAATCGTAGTGTGGGATAAAGTAAAGGTAAAGGGACCCCTGCCCATTTGGTCCAGTCGTGACCGACTCTGGGGTTGCGGCGCTCATCTCGCTTTATTGGCCGAGGGAGCCGGCATACAGCTTCAGGGTCATGTGGCCAGCAAGACTAAGCCACTTCTGGCGAAACCAGAGCAGTGCACGGAAATGCCATTTACCTTCCCACCGGAGCGGTTCCTATTTATCTACTTGCACTCTGACGTGCTTTAGAACTGCTAGGTTGGCAGGAGCAGGGACCAAGCAACGGGAACTCACCCCTTCACGGGGATTCGAACCGCTGACCTTCTGATCGGCAAGTCCTAGGCTCTGTGGGTTAACCCACAGTGCCACCCGTGCCCCATGTAGTGTGGGATACTCTCTGCCAATTTAGCAACCAACTAATACTGTAGGCGACAGTGCAAACTCTAGATTTATTTTATTTTATATGTCCTCCAAAGATCTCAGGCTGGCTTACATATTTATGTGCGTATGGCATACATATTCCCCGTGCTATTTTATCCTCACAACTCTGGTGTGTTAGGATGCCTCTGGCTTGCATAGATGGATAATAAAGAAGGTTGTGTCTAGAAATTAGACAACTGTACAAGGGCAATAGGGACGCAGATGTCACTGTGGGTTAAACCACAGAGCCTAGGACTTGCCGATCAGAAGGTCGGCGGTTTGAATCCCCGCGACGGGGTGAGCGCCCGTTGCTCAGTCCCTGCTCCTGCCAACCTAGCAGTTCGAGAGCACGATGTGCAAGTAGATAAATAGGTACCGCTCTGGCGGGAAGGTAAACGGCATTTCCGTGTGCTGCTCTGGTTCTCCAGAAGCGGCTTTGTCATGCTGGCCACATGACCCAGAAGCTGTACGCCGGCTCCTTCGGCCAATAAAGCGAGATGAGCGCTGCAACCCCAGAGTCGGTCACGACTGGACCTAATGGTCAGGGGTCCTTTTACCTTTACCTTTACAAGGGCAATGTGTGCCTTTGTTGCTTTACTCACTTTTGTCTCTGGCTGTTGGAAGGTCGTCCAGAAGGGAGCACGAATCTCATGATTTCAGCAGACTGGTAAATAATATGCACAGACATGTGGTGATAATTTCGGGCATACCTGAAGGTATTTTCCCCCCGCATGCACTTAACTATCTTGAACTGAGGCCCTGGGTCTCATTGCAAGGATTACCGATGGTGGTGACTTGAGGATGGGTAATCACAAGTAATATACAGGCATCTCCCCATTTACGTGCGATCAACTCGCATGTCATCACATAGAAGCTCTGCGTCATGAAATAAAGAAATAAAAATATTCAAATCTGAAAATGGCGGGAGAGAAATGGAGAGTCATTGTGGCTCATGAAGAGACTCTCTCCAGAGCCCAAAGAGGATGTCAGCGAGGGCAGAGGAAGCCCTGTGAAGACCAGCCCTGTAAAGACCGGAGGGCTTTGGTTAGGCTACTCAGCCTCCCTGCCTAGCAGCTGACATGTGTGGTAGCGCAGCCAGCCAGCCTCCAGCCAGCCCCAGAGCTTAAACTTTAGTTGAAGACATACTTCTGTGGAGGGAGAGCAGAGGAAAAACAAGCATTTAGAGGCTTCTTAAAGGGTGATCCCCACTAATGCAACTTACACTTATGCATGTGGGGGCCTAGAACGTAACCCCCGTGTAAATGCCAGTATACGTTTCCTAACTGAGACTGATGAAATAGTGCAATAACCTATAATAAATAGCAAATGTTCTCAATGGTTCCAGGTTTTTAGAAAAAACACACTTCTCTTTTGCTAAAGTTTGTGTATATCAAATATTTATTCGGACTCTTTAAAACTAGCAAAATGACTATGTAGCCATGCATTACCAACAGCAGAACATGTGTATTACCTGAGTCTCTTAGTCATTCTTTGACATTTTGTGCTTCACTTAACAAAACTATTTCAGGTACTCTTAAAATACTTACAGGTGAACAAATATTTGTCTAATGGGAAGTTAAGTGGGGCTGAAATCTTAGTGAACAGGGAGGATGGGAGAGGTGCTGGTTTTAAGAAGTTAGTTTTAAAAAGCGATTGCAATATTGCGTTCTTTAGTCGCAGGAAAATAACAGATTTATCTCCTTTTGGCTGAGCTGGTAAATAACTGACTGGTCAAACAAAAGGCAAGCACTTTAGGGAAGGGCAGATGGCATGTGACATCTCTGAAGGGAGAGAGAAAGAGCAAAGATCTGAATGACAAAGGTATGACAAACACTCAGGAATGTAGACTGATTGACCAATCTTAACTCTAGTCACTTGATTTGTGTCTTCAGAAAGATTGCAATCTGTCATACATATTGGTATTTCCTACAGAATATTTCAGCTGGTGTACATCAAGAAGGCAGTGGAAAGTTCATTTCTCCAGTTACTATCCTTTTATATTCATCGTAGCCTACAAAAGTGGGTTTTCTTGTGCAAGTGTACACTGGTACACTAATACCCTATTTTCAAAATAATCCTTATAACCAAGAGGTTTATACTGTGTGTGTGTGTGTGTGTGTGTGTGTGTGTGTGTGTGTGTGAGAGAGAGAGAGAGAGAGAGAGAGAGAGAGAGAGAGAGAGAGAGAGAGATTGAGATTTTAAAATTGCTATTCACATAGCAGGGGTTGGGGTAGCAGAGGTCTGTGATAAAAAGATTTGCAAATCTGCTAAGAAGGCTTGAATATGAAAAGTTGCATGTGCCTATGTTCAGCCTAAGTGATCTGCAAAGCCAACCAATGGTAATAGAGTTGCTATGTTGAGTTTCTTTTTTCCAAGCAAGAATTGCAGTGGGTTGCCTCCTTACTCTCCTTCCCCCTGCTCCAGAAGATTCCCCAAGTTAAATTTGAGAGCTTGGGTGCAAGGTGGAGAAAATGTTTGTTATGCAAGCAGAAAACTGTTCCGTTGATAGATATACCTCCCTCCCCGCGGAGTTTTCTTTTAACTTGGTCTGCACTGGAGAACGGTACTTTAAAGACTTTTTTTGAGGTTTTATATATAAGATGTTGTACTTCTGGCTTCTGTATTCTTATATAATCGCAGTGGCTACTGGCCTTCTATCTCCATAAAAAGCTTGCTTTTCTCTGTTTATTTACGAAGAAGACAGCCAAGTACTAACAGTCACTGAAGAGTAGAACACTTTTAGAAATGCCAACACTCTCAGAAATGGAAACAGGCCAGGGAAGTACTGTACAGGAAAGGCGGTGACATGCGATGTCAAGACCTTACCAACTGTCTCAAGAGTTACCAAGGCCAGGATAACTGGAAGGCACAAAAGGGTGTGTAAGAGGGAGTTTCTTCTAGAAGCTCTATAAAGAGGCGTGATCCCAAAGCTCATGGGGGGACGGACACACCTGTGAAAAAGTGAGGCTACAATTATTCACAAGACTAATGCATGAGCAATTTTCCTAGGCATTCAATAACAGGCTTGAAAGTTGTCATACTTCTGCCAAAAGGTTTCAGCTGGAGACTACGAGAGGAAACTGGTTGATGGTTTCCATTGCTGGATAAATGCCTTGCCCCCAGTACCTTTTGTGATAATGACTTCTATCCCAGGTGAGGTCCTGGCCTGGAAAAGAAACTTAGCTATTTTCTAAATTCTACCATTTATCAATTTCTAACATTCACTAACTCCAGCAGAAATTGGTGCTCTTGTACCCCGCAAACTCTGTTACCCCAAATCTGTAACAATATACAGTGGTACCTCAGGTTAAGTACTTAATTCGTTCCGGAGGTCCATTCTTAACCTGAAACTATTCTTAACCTGAAGCACCACTTTAGCTAATGGGGCCTCCTGCTGCTGCCGCGCCACCAGAGGACAATTTCTGTTCTCATCCTGAAGCAAAGTTCTTAATCCAAGGTACTATTTCTGGGTTAGTGGAGTCTGTAACCTGAAGCATATGTAACCTGAAGCATATTTAACCCAAGGTACCGCTGTATATGAAAGCAAGGTTGGCAATCATGAATCTTAGCCATACAATGCTACATGTATTATAGTGCACAAACAAGATGCTTGTATATTAATAGTTCAACTGTCATTGACTGTGGTGAATTTCTCGAGGGTATGTGGACTGCTACTGCAGTGAAAGCACAGCCTGTGTTTCCATGGCTTTTTATTCTCTCAGCAGCAAGGATGACTAATTGGTGCTTCGTTATGGCAGGGAGCTGTTTCCCAGGCTGGCAATTGTGGCTGATGGCTGAAAAGTATTGTGCTATCAATGTCAAGCCAAATTTGACAGTGATATTGTTGTTTTTAACAAAATGAGCAGCTGAGGGCTTGAAATGTAAACAGGCTTCCTGGTGCAAAATAGGTGGAAAGGTAAAGTAATGTTGCAAGGTGTTTTGTTTTGTTTTAAACTACTTTAAAGGTAAAGGTACCCCTGCCCGTATGGGCCAGTCTTGACAGACTCTAGGGTTGTGCGCTCATCTCGCTCTAGAGGCCGGGAGCCAGCGCTGTCCGCAGACACTTCCGGGTCACGTGGCCAGCGTGACGAAGCTGCTCCGGCGAACCGGCACCAGAGCAGCACACGGAAATGCCATTTACCTTCCCGCTATACAGCGGTACCTATTTATCTACTTGCACTTAAGGGTGCTTTCGAACTGCTAGGTGGGCAGGAGCTGGGACCGAACGATGGAAGCTCACCCCGCCGCGGGCATTCGACCGCCGATCATGCGATTGGCAAGTCCTAGGTGCTGAGGTTTTACCCACAGCGCCACCTGCGTCCCTTGGATTTAAACTACTTTAGGAGCTTTAAAAATGAATGTTTTTTAAAAGGTTAAAAAGTTTGTTGAATGGTCTGAGTGTTGGAATTTTCACCTATGGCAGGGATGGGGAACTTGCCACCCTGCATGTGGCGTCAATCCCAGTAGCCCCATTGAGCATGGCCTATGGTCAAGGGTGATGTGAGTGGTTTTCAACATCTGGAGGGCCACAAGGTCCAATTCCTTGCTCTCGGTTTTTTTCAATGTTAGTCACAGAATCATAGAATCATACAATTGGGAGTGTCATTTAATCTGCCGTGCAGAAATCTCAGCTACAGCATCATATTCAGAGCAGTCCCACTGAAAGTAAAGATCACGACTAACGTAGGCAGAAATACAAGTAATCATCAATTTTAAAAACTTAGGTTACAGTAGGGTGAGCCAACATAATACCTTCTGTGAGCAGCAGCAAGAATACTTATTGCAAAGCATTGGAGGACACAAGACCTACCCACTCTGGAAGAATGGCAGATGCAAGTAATGGACTACATGGAAATGGCGGAAATGACTGGCAGAATCCGAGACCAGGGAGAAGAGTTGGTGGAAGAAGATTGGAGGAAATTTAAAATTTATCTACAGAAACACTGTAAAATTTTTGAATGTTGATGACATTGAAATGAACTGAAGGGTTTCTAGCAACAAGGTTAAAAATAAGATTGAATTGATAATAGATAAATTAATTGGATATGAATTTGCTGAATTAATTTTTAAAAGGGATACAAAAAAGGGAGATGTGAGGAAGTCAGGAAAATAAGTGAATCAAAGAGGAGAAATCAAAAAGAGGGATTTTTGTGTTTTCTTTTTAGTGTGTTTTTTTCCTGCTTTTTTATATTTTCTCTGTAAGCTAAATGTTTGTATTTTTTGTATTTTGTAACTTTATATTTTTGTGTATGTGTTTTTTCTTTTTTCTGTTTGTTGTTATTCCTAAAATTTAATAAAATATTATTATAAAAAAACCAACATAATACCTTCTGTGTATTTTGGACCACAATTCCCATCAGCCACAACCATCGGAGTTGTAGTCCCAAAAATATAGAGGTCACTGCTTCGGCTACTCCTGGCCTATAGGGCTGAGCTGATCTGCACTCAATTCTGACGCTCTGGACAAAATTTTATGAACTAAAGCTTCAACATTGTATTGATTATTACCAAAAGTAGTTTCCATAGGTAAAAATTTTAATGCAGAGTAAATGCAATAATAGCTTTTGTGGAACCAGCTACCGAGTCACTTGAAACACTGGAAATAATCTTTCAAGTACAGTGGTACCTCAGGTTAAGTACTTAATTCATTCTGGAGGTCCGTACTTAACCTGAAACTGTTCTTAACCTTAAGCACCACTTTAGCTAATGGGGACTCCTGCTGCCGCCGTGCCGCCGAAGCATGATTTCTGTTCTCATCCTGAAGCAAAGTTCTTAACCTGAAGCACTATTTCTGGGTTAGCGGAGTCTGTAACCTGAAGCGTATGTAACCCGAGCTACCACTGTAGTACCAAGCTTTCCTTCTTTCTTTCTTTCTTTCTTTCTTTTTTTGCCTTTAATAATTTTTTCAAAAATAATTTCTAAGGCACCTTTCTACACCAAAGTGTATCCATGGTGGCTTCCCATAAAATGGCAACAGATGGTAAAAATCAGAATCGTAAATATAAGCCAACCATTGAGTCAGTCATCCGGTCAAATTTGCTAACAACCATTGGTTATCGAAAAATTGCAAACTGTCAAGTTGAGCGATAGGTTTTAACAGCAACAACAAGAAGCAGCAACAACAGGAAAAGCGTCAAAAAAGCCACTTTAGAACACTTTCAGGAATTAACCTTAGGGGTTCGGTGCAATAATACAACTGTGCTGGTGTCAACGCTGTTGAGTCTGCAGATTTTAGAACAAAAGGCAAGGAAAAGGATAAGATTACAAACACTCAGGCCATGCCGAGAAGCTTCAGTTTTCACAGACCTCATGTGGGGCACTCCTGCAACTACTGTGTGCCCCAGAATTGTGCTTAGTTTCTACTAGAAACTGGGCTTTTAGCGTTGCAGCTCCAGCCCTCTGGGGGATTTTCCCGCTGAAATGACTTACAGTTTGTTATTAAGAAAGCTTTCTGTGAGGCATGACCCATTGAATCAGTGTACGTCTGTGGGGATTATTTTATGGGGTTTCTTAATAGTTTGCAGAAATGGTTTTAACTATTTTTAGAATTTCTATTTTCTTAATCTTGTTGTACACTGCTTTGATGCAGTGGCAGCATGAGAAAAAAATTATGGGAAGGTGAAGGAAATTTCTAGGTAGGGGAGAAAGGAAAATAACAGCATATGTTGATGACAGGAGTTCAGCAGTGGGAGACAAGTGGGGAAGTCAGCGGCTTGTTGGGGGGGTTGCCCCTCCTGCATGCTCCCCCCCCCCACACCATCTATACTTTGATCGCCTTAAGCTAGTGGTGTCCAAACTTTTTTCAAAGAGGGCCAGATTTTATGAAGTGAAGGGCCGTGGCGGATTGAAGTTGTTAAAGTTTTTTTAGGATTTTACCCCAGGAAATAAACTGCCAGAGGGGCCAGATTAAACTGACCGGCGGGCCAGATTAGGCCCCCGAAACGGACTTTGGACATGCTTGTCTTAGGCTCTGAAGCATTTTCTAAATTTTTAAAGCAAATAAATAAATATGTGCAATAAATAAAAAGACAAGGACCTGGGCAGGGAGTGAGAAGGTTTTGCTGTTTCCCAACCAGTCTACTTCTATGAGTGACTCTACAGTTCTTCCCCAACCCCCTCATGCAGGACAAGCATTTAATTTCATCACTCTGGCGATTGTTTGTCGACCTAAACTTGTGACCAGAAGGGCCAGTTGATATGCAAAAAGCGAAGGATTACTGACAAGTTGAAAAGGTGCCTCCCATTCCAAGGGCATCTTTTTCAAGATAAGGTTACAATGGAATTTCTCAATGCGGAGCACTGTGTCTCCAGGTTTAACCAATTTTTGTAGACCATTTTTTGTACTGTGTAGTTCCAATGTAAAAGGTATCTTCCCATCTGGTGTAAAATTAGCCTCACCTTCCACTTTCTATAAAAGGTCCCTGTTCTTTTCTGAGGCAGATGTTTAATTCCTGAAATTGATGAAAATGGAATTAAAATGACGAGTAAAGTCCACTAAGAACCATGCGTTCAACAGCTAACCAGGACATCCACGCCAAAGAAGTTTAAATTGTTGTGTTTTAATATATATAGAATGGATGCTGCCAATTAGAATTAGTCATTCGCCACATCTTAACTTGTGGGGCACACAGAGAAGCGCACATGACAAGGATTTTAAGGATTAGTTAAGTATATACAGGTAACCTGGTCCCAACCAGTTCAGGGTGTTAAAGGCTAAAGCTAGCACTTTAAATTTGGCCCAAGAGTAGCTGCTGGCATATGAGCCAACTCCTAGGGCCTACGTTCTCTTCGTCGTCGTCCCAATAAAATATTGGGACTGAGGCTCCCCCAAATTTCATGGTGTATGTTAAGGTGTGCATGCCACATCTTGTGATCAGTTATGTGGGGTGGAGATTACCTGCATCCCCCCCAATATTTTATTTAAGCTGGCGCCCCTGGTGGGGTCGGTGCCATGGATCTGCCCTCACCCACCCAACAGCAGTGTTGCAGACGCATACAGGGATGGTTACATGGCAGTTGTGCCACTGTCGGGTGTCCACTCTTGCCAGAAACAGACTTGAGAGTCGGTACAACTTACAGGCATAATGTGGTCTCACAGTCTTATTTTGGAGCAACTGTGATTTCCAGAACATCTTCAAAGACAGCAGCACATAATACGAATTGTGCATTGTGCACGACTAGCAAAATAAGTTTGGGCCCCATATTTCCGCTGAGATCTGCCCCCTCCATAGATCTAAAGACAACTGCTAAAAAGAATATCCATAACAGTAACAGTTTTTAAGGACCCATACAAATTAGGGGGAGGGAATGTTTTCCCCAAAACCACAGCGCTAGCATCTGGGAAGTGAGTAAACTGAAGGTCCCATGATCTTTGTTTGTTCTGTATTGTGCAACATTAGAACCCAAAGAAGGCAAATTTCCACTGCGAGAGAGGAAAGAGAACTGATTGATATCTGCATGTTGTTTCATTGTTGAAGATGTCGTGCCAGACGCAATTCCAGCCCCAGCTGCCGCCTGCTTAACTCATGGCACTATTTATTTTTAGCAGCTGTGTAACCACGGCCTATTTTAATGTGCAAAGTACGCATTCATCTTTATCCAGCCACGTGCCAGAAGACTATTGCAGTTCCCATTTTGCAGATGAGGAACTGAGGTTAAAATATGCCTCCAGGTGAATCCAATGTGACGAAACAGAGATTTGAGCAGAGACCAAACTCCTGCTTATGTGGATGTAAAGTCCAATTTCATTCAATGGGTTCCAAAAAAAAGTGGACACAGAAAAAGCAGTGCAGTGTAGTGGTTAGTGTCCACAGAAAAAGCAGTGCAGTGTAGTGGTTAGTGTCCAACTGGGACCTGGGAGACCAGGGTTCAAATCTCCACTCAGCCAGAAAACTCACTGGGTGACTTTGAGCCAGTTTTCTCAGCCTAACCATGAAGAAAAAAGTGAAACGCGATAAATAAATTATTTTGGCCTTGGTGGGTTAACTGGTCTTTCATTATGAAGGGTGAAGGAGTGGTTTTCTGTGGAGTGTGTGTCTGCTATGTGTGTGTACCCTAAAATTTAGTAGCAATTCCATATGCTTGGCTAGCTAACAAGCCATTTTGCCAATTCAACGAAAGCCAATCCTTTTTACATATGTCCTACTACAATCCTCACTGCTGTTGTGGAAATTTACACAAAAAATTCCCAGTTCAAAGGACCTTTGCTTTTCAGCTCAGACTATTCAGACTAACTACGCTACTGTTTAACTTTTAATTGGAAGAAAATGTGCTTTGAAACTTTTCAGTTTAGTTGGTGAAAATCCAATCATTTCAAAGACCAGCTGAGATCCTCACATGACTTCAGAAATCATGTGCTTTTTAACATAAGAGTGGCTGGATGCTGCCAGAACTTAAAGGTAAACGACCTCCATTTGCCCCACCCACTTTGTCAACACGAAAACTTCAGTTATGGACAACTGGTAATTACTAAACAAATAATTTGACTTATTTGCCTGATATAAATAACAATAATTACCAGATGGATCTCCTGAATGTTGTTTAAAGTGTCAGACATTTGTAAAAGTCCAAATATAAAAGAAGCAAAGGATTGGAAACTTTATATAATGTGAACCTATCTAAGGGTACCCCTCTTACACTTACACTGATATAGTCTTATTGGTTTCAAAAATAATATCTGAACTTAAATGCAACTTAAGCCATTTGTGGTTATTAATTACACAATTTCACCGTCAAACTTTAAATTATTATTTTTTTACTATTGTTTGCACAACTGGATTATTAATGCATATTAAAGTTACATATGTGAAAGCAAATCTCTGTTTCTACTTATGTTTTTTACTCATATATGTCAAAGTAAGCCTACTGAGAACTAGAGGCTGACATGTGCACATGTATAGATGTGTTTAGATTTGGGGTTTTGTTCAACATTAAACCTTTGCATGGTTGTACATAGAAATTACTTCTCAACAGAAATGCTATTTTCAGTGTAATACTGATTGTATTTATCAAATGCATTGGATTACAGTTAAGCAACATCCTAATTCTATGTGTGCCTAGTCAAAAATAAGACCTAAGGAAAGGATTGCAGAATTGCAGCAAAATCCCATTGAGCATTTCTACTGAATCCAGTGATACTTGCTTCCAAGTAAACCTGCATAGGATAGTACTATTAGAACACCAAGCAGAGAGTATTATGGTGTTTACCTCAAAATTTTATGCATTCATTTAAGGAAATTAAAATGCTACAATAACTTCTAAATTGCGTTTTGGAGTTTTTTTGTTTGAGTACTGTGTTGTGCTTGAAAGCACACAGAAATGAACATTGAGATCTCTGCTTGGCTATGGAGCTCTTTGGGTGATAATGGGCAAAAGATAACAGCCTCTGCATCTGAGCTGCTTTAAGGAAGGTGAGAGACCAATGGAATTATGTAAAAAAAATATGTGTGTGCACCTGTTTTGTGAGTTCTGAAGGTATTGAAAAATCTGCATCAAAACCAGTAAGTTTAAAGACGAATAAAGAATTTTATAATGAGTGAAGGAAAGGGTCACAGTCCATAACAGATGACATTACTTGCATTTTAAGGTCTCAGATGGAGCCCCTAGCACCTTCAGCCTGAGTACACAATACTAGACCACAGAGTCTGACGCAGGTTAAATTTAGTTATCATCACTCTGTTACTTTTATTTCATTAAAATAAATAAAGAAAATGTTTCCCTCTGTGAGGGAAAGGCACAGATGTCAATGAAAATGTTTTCTAAGACTATGATCCTACATATCAACTGCTCAGCAGTAAAATCAAGGAGAATTTTGGGCTGCACAACTCAAAATTTTATTTATTTTGAGTCTCTGTACACCGCCCTTAAGCCAAAAAGGCTCCCAGAGTGGCTGCCATACAATCATTTAAAACAATAAGAGTTTTTCATTTATTTGCTGCAGGGAATTAAAAAATGTTTCAGGCCTGATCTGTAGAGAGCAGAGCTCAGAGCCCGTAGGTCAGTGGCATGGCATAAAGTCCTGGGTCCAGTCTCTGCCATCTGGGTTTCGGAGGGCAAACTTGAGAATGACACCTGAGATCTTTAGGAGCTGCAGCCAGGCAGCCTGAGCAGTACCAAAGCAACTTCTGATATCATTAACTGAACAGGCCTAGTTCGTATTGTCCTGGGTATGATGATGGGATGTGGCATAAACAGGAATGAGAAGTAGGTGACCAGCTCTGCCTTTTTGATGGACAGTTGGATTTTGTACAAACACCTAGACATGGAGAAAAATGGAGCCACCGTTGTTACAATGCATTGTTATTGTTGTGCCAATGGTGGGGGCCAACCATGGGCCGAGGGCAGCTGCCCCCTTCAAGTTAAACAATAAAAATACTGTACAGTACTTAACTTACTGACCAATTGGTTCTGTCCCCCCCAAGCAAAAATCCTGTCTACGCCAATTGGGCCAATCTAACCAACCCCTAGACAAACCTAGACAGAATCTTAAAAAGCAGAGACATCACCTTGCCAACAAAGGTCCGTATAGTAAAAGCTATGGTTTTCCCAATAGCGAGAGCTGGACCATAAAGAAGGCTGATAGCCGAAGAATTGATGTTTTTGAATTCTGGTGCTGGAGGAGACTCTTGAGAGTCCCATGGGCTGCAAGAAGATCAAACCTATCCATTCTGAAGGAAATCAGCCCTGGGTGCTCACTGGAAGGACAGATCCTGAAGCTGAGGCTCCAATACTTTGGCCACCTCATGAGAAGAGAAGACTCCCTGGAAAAGACCCTGATGTTGGGAGAGATTGAGGGCACAAGGAGAAGGGGACAACAGAGCACGAGATGGTTGGACAGTGTTCTCGAAGCTACCAGCATGAGTTTGACCAAACTGTGGGAGGCAGTGGAGGACAGAAGTGCCTGGCGTGCTCTGGTCCAGGGGGTCATGAAGAGTCGGACACGACTACTCCTGGGTATGGTTGGCCAATTTGTGTCAAAGAAGGATAGAACATTTTTTATGTATGCTACAACAGCAGCAAGAATACTTATCACAAAGTATTGGAAGACAGAAGATTTACCCACCGTGGAAGAATGGCAGATGAAGGTTAAGACTATATGGGACTGGCAGAAATGACTGGCAGAATCCGAGACTAGGGAAAAGAGACGGCAGAAGAAGATTGGAAGAAATTTAAGGACTATCTTAAGAAACATTGTAAGATTATTGAATGTTAGAACGATGTTGATTTAGAAATTAAGGGTTTTTTAGCTGTAATGATTATGTAATTAAGAAAAGAAAGACCAAAAATTAAACAGAAATTAGGGGAAGGATTTGCTGAATTGAATTAATTAGAGATTGGAATACAGAAAGGGGAGGTATTGTAGCATCCTGCTTGTGGTTAACGCTTAGCTGGAATGAAATATTCAACGCAGCAACAGAGAAATTAAAATAATAATTTATTTGTCAGACAAATAAATGAGAGGCTCAGTGGTATATGGTTACCAAGCTCTGGCCTGCCTCCTGCCATTATGGCCAGCACTTATATTCCCTTAATCCAGCCCCCTTTGCTCCTCCTGGGGCTGCCTCTGTTCAATCAGCCTGGTTGGATTTCCTATTGGCTGATTGCTATAACTAATCACAAAAAGATACACCCATATCCTCCTATCCTTATAAGGGAGACAAAGAGCTATATATTTGACATATAAGTAATAATATATCTTACATGGAATCTTAATTACCAGCTCACCTCTTGCCCTATTGCCTTCTAAAACAAATGTTTAATCTTACATTTTTATGTTCAACAGATGTCAAGGATCTTGAGTTCACATCAACATTGAAAGATCTCCTTCATTTGAGGGTCTTTTAAACAAATGCCTGACAACTATATATCAGAAGTGTTCGATGGCGTCTCCTGTCTGGCAAGGGGGGGGCTAGGCTCATTTGCCCCTCTGGTCTCCTATTGCAATATGACTCTATGAATCTAGCATTTCTTAAATCCTTTGCATAATTACATTTAAGCCAATATATTTAAGCTAATATATTTCATACATTATCATATATAGCTTTTTAGAAGGATAAATCTCCTCAAAGTAAAAGGAAGGAACAGTTTACAGCCTCAAAATAAAAAGTGAAGAAAAAGTCTCTTCCCCTGTTTACACTCCCCCCCTTCTCCAGCCAGTTGTTTTTCAAAACCATTTGCTCTTGGCCTTTCAACCTTAGGAAGAAGATATGGCTCATTTTACTGGGAGGCACATTGGTATTATTTTACTATTTACCCATTCTTAATAGTGTTTTTTCAGCCTTGGGGCAGCATATGTAATTTCCCATCAATGGGGCCCTCTTGTCTTAGGAGAAAACCTCTTGCCAAGGTTTTTTTCTGCCTGGCATGAAACCTTTGAAAATCTAAGCCCATTTAATTTAGGAACCTGATCAAGATATAAGCCAATATAAGTCTTGATTAAAAATGCAGTCTATATTCAGATGCCACATTCCCCCCTTTCAAGCTCAAGGACCTTGCTTACCAAGCGTCCTTGATAGCTTGATCATCATATTCCTGAGGTAAAGCTCTGTATAGGGCCATGATATGAGGTAGAGTTTCATTCGAAATCATCTTGCTAATTGTACTTCTAAAACATGAGATGATACATGGCACCATACATAAAACCATTATTACTACCGTCAAGAAAAACAAGCAAGACAATAATATCCCTTTGAGTCCCGCAACATTAGGTAACCAATTGGTGAGCCATCCCATATCCCATCCTTCCCATGTTTATACTTGGACATGTGCTATATTCTCCATCTTTGTAGCCAACACACGGATTGCCTCACCATTATCAGAAATGTTAAAGCAACAGGCATTCCCTGTCAAGTTCAAGACTCCACATAGGCCTCCCTGCCTGGCAAGTACATAATCCATTCCCATTTTCAGCTGCATAATGGCGGCTCTACTTTCATCCAACTGTTGTGCAATAAGTCTCAAACTCTGGGCCGTTGCATTGGTTACAAGTTCCACTACTGCTTGCAATCGAATTATTCTGTTTAGTTTATAAATAGGATCCCGTGCCCCTTGTATGAGCTCACCAGGATTCCAGGAGGCAGGATCATAATAGGCTATAATGCGCTCTGGCGGCCAATCATCAGTACCGCTCCAACTTTGGGTACTTCCTCCTGCTATACGAGAAATATCAGCATTCCTTCGTGTTCGCTTAGCTGAACTAGTGGGCATAATCCACATTGGTGGTAATACCCATCCCAGGAAACAAGTCCCACTCCATTTGGAAGGGAGTTTCTTGTATGCCCATTCTCCACATATCCACCACAACCATCGGGTCTGAGGTTTTTGGTACTTGGAGTACAGAAGGCGAAAATATCAAAAGAGGTAGAGAGTTCACAGTGCAGTATGTTAGATTGCCTTTTTCTGTCACAGTTATGTTCCACACCACTTTCCATGCATAAATAAAAGGAGGTGCACAGGGCAAGGTATTCCGAGTTCGATACGTAGTACCGTTTGCCCAGGTTTGACTATTCTTAATATAATCCCAAGTATAGTGGCAATGAGAAGAGCCTATCATGGTAGAATCAGCTGCATCTGATGATTTATGTACACAGAATTCCCCTTGCACAGGTATAACTCGTATTGGTTTAGTTGAGTTCCAACCGGGGAAATTCTGTACTTCTGTTTGGTGTGGCATTCCGCTTACCATACCAATGGCACTTAATGGTATTGGTAATAAGGGCATACCTCCCTCTGAATCATCTGGCCCAAGAGAGCAAACAAGGCAATTAGTCCTATTTGCAACATTGGCTATCATCTCAGCTAAGCCTACCCACATATTGTGGTCATGGCGGAATCCATATTTAGCAAATTTGGTCAGATTCATGGACCCTTCCCCTTCCCAAGGGATCAGGATTAATAATAAAATCATGTTGATGTCTAGCATATGCATTCCTTCCACAAAAGATTACCTTATTGTGATAGCAAATAATTATTAGTCCCAATATAATTCCCCCAGTGACAGAAATGGGGAACCACCAAGACCAAAACATATATCCCGAGGATCCCCAATGTGTAATATCACTTATAATTGTTCCACAAGGGGGCAGTCAATCAATTGTATAAGAGAATCTTCCCGTTCACAATTGCTGGTTTAGACGCTCCTCAAGCTTCAGGCGTGCGCAGGTCAGCCAGCTTCCAGGTTGTGGCTGCAGCAGGCCGGTCGTCAAATGTTGCCCGTGACCTAACCCGCTCCCGGTAGGGCTAGATACAGGGGTTTTTGGAGAGAGTCAGTTTTAAAGGATTAGAGGGGTCACCTTTGCATGTCCAACTGCCTTCAGACTTCTTTAAACGAGAGTGATGAATCCAGGGGGTCACCTCAGCTACCTTCACCGCTGTTAGAATAGAGAGCAGGACGGTGTAAGGTCCACGCCACTTAGGTGCAAGTGGATCACGTTTCCACTCTTTCACCCATATGCTATGCCAGTCTGGAGCTGATGAATCGGCTTGGCAATGCTGCACGGCGTGTGCTTGAGGGCCCACCTGTTAAGATAAAAAAACAAACAAACACGGGAGAGAGACAAAAACACGGGAGAGATTGCACTTGTCCCTGTGTCACATGGTCTCCTATTTGTTTGAGGTCAGTTGGAATATCCTGAACAAAGGAGGGCGGCCTCCCATACAGGAGCTCAAAAGGTGACAACTTAAGTCTTTTTGTGGGTGCGCACCGAACACGAAACAGTGTTATGGGTCAGCAAGCACATGGGGATATTAAAGCAGCCTGTGCTTTTCCTTTGCAGGCTTGGCACAGCCCGGCCTGGTCCCTGGGGTGCAGGGCCGTAAGAGATGGAGGCAGGCTGGGCCCTCTCCCTCCTGGGTGAAGCACCTGCCGGAAGCCTCGTGGCAATCATCCCCCCCCCGGGGGCACACGCAACAGACACTGGGGCCAACGGAGCGTGGTGGGTTAGGGTGGCAAATGCCTCTCTGAGCTCCGCAGAAAAACTGAACTTGCACCAGAGCCGCCTCTGACCCACATAATGGGCTATTGCCAGCTTGTATTTTAGGGAGCTGGTTTCTTGTTTTCAGCCTTGCAGCAGCAGTACCCGACTGCACACACTTAATGTGATCTCACAACAATCCTAGGAGGTAGGCCATGGTTATTCCCATTGTAGAAGAGAGGAGAAACGGAGTGATATAATGCCAGCAGTAGTATAAATATGTCCCCATACATGCACCATACAAATAAAGAGTGGACACATAGTCCTACAGATACAACCGACCCTTTGAGGGTGACCAAACTGTTGATGCGGCCCCCCGATGAATTTGAGTTTGACACCCCTGCTTTAGACATATTAGTGGGCTTCTGGCATGCCCTGCAGATGCCTTGCACAAGTGTCTGGCGGTAGGTAGTAAGCCTGGCCAGGTGAATTGCATTGTTTGGATCCCAATTAGGATCTTCCAAGGGAAAATTGTCCTGGAGATGATGGTCAATATTATAAATATTTCCCACTCTGGCCTGCTCACGCAAATATATCTGTGCCTTTTCAATTATGTCTCTCCTTTCCTCAGTGGTGAAAAGAGTATTCAGGAGCTGGCGACAATCTGTCCAAATAGGACTATTACTATTGAGGTCACCAAGTCCATCATAGCCTGAGGTTTTTCTGCGAAAGATGGGGTGTTTTCCAATTCATCAGATCTGTAGTTGTGAATGGAATACATTGCAGGGTCGAAGTTCGAGGTGGCCGTGGTCCAGGTTGCCCATTAACCAGCACAGGCTCCTCAAGTGCATCAAATACTCTTCTAAGAGGGGCTACTACGTGACCTTTTTCTTCACTTTGCTCTAGGGGCCTCAAATCATAGGGGATGGTATTTGTCCCAAGGCGTTCTTTTAGCAGCTTTATACGCCTGGCTGTATTGCTTGCTGACCGATTAAGGTCTCCCTGTAACTTCTGTAATAATTCTCTAGGACTTGGATGTACAGGGGTTTGGGGTAGGCAATCAGTTGTTCCACTAAAAGAGACTGTAGATGGAGTTCTACTGGGACTCACAGGTGGAATAACCACTTCTGCTTGGGCTTCATTATAGGACTCCAATGCCTCCTGAAGATATTTATCATAATCTATCAAGGAATCAAGCTCTGTGACTCCACTCCCATTATTCATTCCAGTTTCTTGCCTTGGGGTTACAACTGGTGGAGTGTTTGGATTAGACTCCCTTCGTTGTGGAGCATAGGGTGGAGGTGGAAGCACCTCTTCCTCTGGTCCCTCAAAAATGGGTTTAAGTTTATTTGGCAAGATTCCTTTCCTAGCTTCGGCTTTTACAGCCAATAATTTGCATCGTTGGACTTTGCATTCCCTTATCCATGGAGGATTTTATTTTTTTTTTTTTTTAATGTGCTCAGCCAGGAATCTATATATGAAAATTGTTCTGGGCACCCTCCAGTTTCTTTGGTGATGTTAGACCAAAGTTTGCTTACTAAATTTATATCAAAGGTTCCCTGGGATGGCCATCCAGTACTTTGTTTTGGCTACCCTAATTCACATAACGTTCTCAAGCGCTCTGGCGTCATTTTGACTCCATATGCCCCTGAGAAGGCTTTCTTAAAATTATTTAACATACATTCAAGAGGTGTATTTCCCCCTTTGAACCCCCAACTCCCATTGTATGGCCCTGTGAAGTATCCACTCAGTCACTCACACACACGCCTTACTGGGAAACGAAGTAGTACTCACTCCACACTTAGGTCAGCTACACATTGTACTTTCTCACACATGCAATGCACTAGATACTTCAACCACACTCTACCTCCCAATCTTCCCTTTGCCCTACACCAGATCACCATCTGATGTACCCAGCCACCTAGCGTACTCAGTTCCCCTTTACTGAGACGCAGAAGTTTGATCAGGACTTCTCTTCCTCCCAATTAATTGGAGGGCCAAAACCCCTTAGTGCACTTACCCTTAGCTGGTTGCCTGTTTATTTCTCTGGTCCCCCCCGGTCCGTCGCCGTCAGTGGGCAGGGTATCAGACAGACGAGACTTCTGCGTTCCCCCTGGAAAAATTTACCAGTGCGCGCTGGGAAGCAGTTTAGAGATCCTCTCTCTTGTACCCTGTCCAATAGGGCGAAGGGGCTGCGTTCCAGCAGACCACTTATCCGAGTCGCAGGCACCATAAAATGTAGCATCCTGCTTGTGGTTAACGCTTAGCTGGAATGAAATATTCAACGCAGCAACAGAGAAATTAAAATAATAATTTATTTGTCAGACAAATAAATGAGAGGCTCAGTGGTATATGGTTACCAAGCTCTGGCCTGCCTCCTGCCATTATGGCCAGCACTTATATTCCCTTAATCCAGCCCCCTTTGCTCCTCCTGGGGCTGCCTCTGTTCAATCAGCCTGGTTGGATTTCCTATTGGCTGATTGCTATAACTAATCACAAAAAGATACACCCATATCCTCCTATCCTTATAAGGGAGACAAAGAGCTATATATTTGACATATAAGTAATAATATATCTTACATGGAATCTTAATTACCAGCTCACCTCTTGCCCTATTGCCTTCTAAAACAAATGTTTAATCTTACATTTTTATGTTCAACAGATGTCAAGGATCTTGAGTTCACATCAACATTGAAAGATCTCCTTCATTTGAGGGTCTTTTAAACAAATGCCTGACAACTATATATCAGAAGTGTTCGATGGCGTCTCCTGTCTGGCAAGGGGGGGGCTAGGCTCATTTGCCCCTCTGGTCTCCTATTGCAATATGACTCTATGAATCTAGCATTTCTTAAATCCTTTGCATAATTACATTTAAGCCAATATATTTAAGCTAATATATTTCATACATTATCATATATAGCTTTTTAGAAGGATAAATCTCCTCAAAGTAAAAGGAAGGAACAGTTTACAGCCTCAAAATAAAAAGTGAAGAAAAAGTCTCTTCCCCTGTTTACACTCCCCCCCTTCTCCAGCCAGTTGTTTTTCAAAACCATTTGCTCTTGGCCTTTCAACCTTAGGAAGAAGATATGGCTCATTTTACTGGGAGGCACATTGGTATTATTTTACTATTTACCCATTCTTAATAGTGTTTTTTCAGCCTTGGGGCAGCATATGTAATTTCCCATCAATGGGGCCCTCTTGTCTTAGGAGAAAACCTCTTGCCAAGGTTTTTTTCTGCCTGGCATGAAACCTTTGAAAATCTAAGCCCATTTAATTTAGGAACCTGATCAAGATATAAGCCAATATAAGTCTTGATTAAAAATGCAGTCTATATTCAGATGCCACAGTATGAGGTCGGGAAAGTAAGTCATATGAATATAAGGGATTGAAATTATACTTGTTATTGTATATGTTTTTGTATGTATGTATGTCTTATTGCTTTTTCTGTTTTTTTTTCTTTTTCTTTTTACTTTACATAATTTCTTGAAAACTTTAATAAATATCTTTTAAAAAAAAGAGTCGGACACGACTGAACAACAACCACCACACCCTAGGTGCGCCCCTGGAGACATGCATAGCAGAAAACATACAGAAACCCGAGTTCATCTGCATTTAATTTAGTTGTAGTCCGATGTCTACCGTCACGTCTGCTGGTTTGTTTTTGCGCTTTGCAGGCGGCGAAGGCTTTTGAGTTGGACGAAGAGAACCACGCCTTGTCTTGCGAGGTGAAATGGCCTGAATGCGCGCTGGCTGCGCTTCGGGGCATTCGGATCCTATCTGCTTGCAACGTCTCCTTTCCCCCCTGGCACTGTTTTGAAACAGGATTTCCCTCGCCTTGCTGATTATATTATTAGAATTGCATTACATATCGCATAGCTTGTGCCTCTACGATTTCCCAGCAAAACCCACAAGCGAGCCAGCGCACGGGTCCTTGTCCTCGGCCGCCCCATTGCTTCCCATAAAAACAAAACACCACCCCCTCCCTCCCTCCCTCCCTCCATCACGGAACAGGTCCGGGCACCGCTCGGATCACGGGATCGGGAGTCACGAACTTCGGCAGGATTAGCCCTCGCTCCGCCTCGGCGCCGGGCAGCCAATCGAAGCGCCACAGGGGCCGGGCTTCGGCGAGCCGGGCACATTTACAGCCAAGCCCCCGGCCCGAAAGAAGCCAGAGCAGGGGCGAGCCGAGGAGGGTGTTCTGTTCCCGGGGCCGAGCAGGTGGGTTTGCAAGCGCCGGCAGGTCGCCAAGAGCCTCCATTTCGCTCCTCTCCGCGGGCTGCTTTTGTGTAATGGCTGAGCGCTTGGTCTCCAGCATCCCTCGCCGCGCCCCGGTCCCTGCCGCTAACGGGGGCCTGGGGAGAAGAAGGGGGCTCCTTTGGGTACCCCTCTGATGCTCGGAGCCACCCGGGTTCCTGCTCCCCGGTGGAGAAAGGAATCCGGGAGGCGCCGCTGCCCGTTTAACGGGGTGTTTTGGCTGAGTTTACGTATTTTTCCCCGGGTGGCCGGCGCTCCGATGAGCCCCCTTGCCCATCTTTTAGAAGTGGGAGTAGCGAGGATTTGGGGCGCGCCCGATTTGCTTGTGCGCGTTTTCTTAGGGCGCACCCAATTGGGGTGGGTCCCATCCAGACCCTTCCTTCCCAGCTGGCTGCTGCGCGGGTCCTTCTCTCCCTTCGAGGCAGCCCAGCGCTGGGATTTCTCATCTTCTCCCGGCTTGAGGGATTTCCCCCTTTTCCTTTTCTGAACGAGACCGCAGCGCGCTTCTGCTCCAGCGCCCTCCTCCCCCAAGCGATTTGGCTCCGGATCAGCAGCCAAATGGGCTTGTTTACACTGGGCCCGGCGCCGGAGCGCCCCCCCCCCCCGGCCGCCTATCATATCATGTGAGGGGCGCTCGCGTGTCTGTTTACTGGAGCGGGGTCACGTGCTGGGTTTGGGCTTTTTTTGCAAGGACCCCCCCTTCACCCCCCTTGGTACTCCGCCCCAGACTGGGATGCCGGGAGAGCGGAAGTGATTCCTGGAAAATGCCTGGTGACTCATATCGGTATCCAGGGAGGCTTCTGAAAGCGCCAGCTATTAAAATGCTTACAGATTCCTCCTGTTTTTCTTCAGCCTTCGACAAGGGCTTTGAGAAAAGTACATTTGCGGGGGGGGGGGGGGAGGGAAGGTCGCTCTCTTGGTTACCTGCAAAGGAAAAATCTGTTTGCAAAGCAGCCAATCTAATTCACTCCTATTGAATATTTGTGCAGTGGGTGGGAGCTGTAATAATAAAGTACAGGATTGTTAGATTTGTGGACATCTCGCAGGATTGGGTAACCTAGGCTTACTAGTTGCTTGAACAGGCCTTTCATATACAGTGGTACCTCAGGTTAAGTACTTAATTCGTTCCAGAGGTCCGTTCTTAACCTGAAACTGTTCTTAACCTGAAGCACCACTTTAGCTAATGGGGCCTCCTGCTGCTGCCACGCCGCCGGAGCACGATTTCTGTTCTCATCCTGAAGCAAAGTTCTTAACCTGAAGCACTATTTCTGGGTCCTTTCTGAGTCTGTAACCTGAAGCGTATGTAGCCTGAGGTACCACTGTATCTCATTTAGTTAGTTTCTGGTGCTCATTTTTCACTTGCCACAGAACCACTATCTGAAACACGTTGTATATACATACTAGATGCCTTGTGTGGTAGCGCTGTGGTGCATTTATACCAAAACTTTAAACAAGTAATTTATTCTCTCTTCAGTGAATTTCACTTCTGTATAGTTTGCATGGCCTCATCAGAGGGGATTAAACTGTTTCTGTCTATTGGTTCCTCGCTGTAAATGAAGGGAGAGATTCCTGTCTAATCAGATCTTTTTCTTGCCCTATAGAGAGGTTTCACCATGAAGTTCTATCTGTGCATTTTGGCCCTAAGTTTGGAGGCATGCTTTGCCGCCCCAGGCCTGGACCCTGCTTTGGATGATCACTGGGGCCTGTGGAAATCGTGGCATAACAAAAAATACCATGAGGTAAGGGTCACTACATACCTCTCAGTGCGCATGGGCAAAAGGTGTTCAGAATATGTGCGGTAGCAAAAGTTGTATGAATGGTTCATGTATCTGTTGGTGAAACCATCTGCTAGCCTAGGTATTTGGGTATAATTGCCACCTTAGGGGACACAGACAACACTTCAATAATCTGAGAGTTACTGGTATAGAAGATCGTAGTTAAGAACATAATGAACACCTTTTTAGTCCAGTATCCTGGCCCCTCAGTGACCAACCAGATTCCTTTGAGAAGCAGGATCTGAAGTACTGTTCTCCCCAGTTGTGATTCAGAGGCATACAGCAAGCAGGCAAGTTGTACAGGTAGACTCAAGTGCTCTAGATTCTTTATTATCAGATACGAAAAGAATTTCTCAATATTATTTTGCTGCTTGAATAAGCCTCATCTTGGGAACAAAAAACGTAGCTTCCTCTTATATGGGAATACCAAGCTTTCAAAGTAGTCATGTTAAGTATGAACTACTCAGATATTAGGGCTAATGTTTGAAATGTTTTTCATAGCAATGGTAAGCTGCTTAGAGCAGCAAAGAAAAGCTAGGCATACTTTTCATTGCTCAATTCAGATGTCATTGCAAGCCACATTTAAGAAGTCTGGCTTGGCGTGATGCCTGGATGGACAAATCATGATTTGTAATGAGCCAGTAAACCAGAACTGGATACCATGATTTGGTGTGGTGTGTGATTTTACAAACCATAGCTGCAGCAGCCTATGGCAGTTGGAGCTGTAGCTATACCAAATAGATAGGGAAACCAAAACAGGGAGGCAACCATGGTTTGCAGAGGTTCCAACCATGGTTTGTCACAAACTATGGTCTGATGTCTGAACTGAGCCTATGTCTTTAGCTGTTAGAGGCTGTTGGGTGCTCAGTTTTCCTTGTTGCTTTCTTCCCCTTTTAGAAGGAGGAAGGCTGGAGAAGAATGATCTGGGAGAAGAACCTGAAGATGATTGAATTGCACAACCTGGACCACAGCCTTGGCAAACACAGCTACAGACTGGGAATGAATCATTTTGGAGACATGGTACGTAAATGCCAAGTTGCATAGCTAGCATCTCTTGAGTAACTGCTTAGATGGCATGCTGACTTATTTCCTCTTTCTTCAGACTAATGAAGAATTTAGGCAAGTCATGAATGGATTTAAACGCTCGAAAACGGAAAGGAAGTTTTCAGGATCACAGTTCCTCGAACCAAATTTCTTGGAGGCGCCAAGATCTGTTGACTGGAGGGATAGAGGATATGTCACACCAGTGAAGGATCAAGTATGTATCTTATCTTCTGGGTTTTTTCTTTTCCTTTGCCTAACACAAGCAGCTTAGTCTGTGGTTGGATTTCTGAGTGGTACTTTAGCTTCTGTAGGACTTACAGCCAAAACATAGTTATGTTGCCAAGAAATAAATAGCTCCTTTAGTTATGGGAGGTAGCTGAAGAACTCGAGGAGATAAGAGCCTATTGGATCAAGCTCCTAGGCAACTATCCCAATCTCAGAGTGACCAGCTAAATGCCTGAGCACAACAGCACTCTCCCTGTCCCCAGTGTAGAGCTAACATTCAGTGAGTATCCCTTGAGAACTGGTTGAGGGATGCTTGGTAATGGCGTCAAAAATACAAAGTGCATGTTTCTTACTTGATGCTAGTGAAATTGAGTTGCATTTGCACAGGGGATGGGGACCCTCAGGCCCTGCTTTGCGCCTTCCTTGGGTGTCTTTTGCCCAACTGGAATGCGTTGAGCTTGATTAATGCCTCTAGATTGTATGTTTTCTGTCTAGGCCAGCCTTAGCTCCCACCTGGCTCCCTCCAATTGTTGGACTGCAACTCCCATCAATCCCAACCATTAAATACTAAATTGAGAAGAGTAGTTACCCTGCCAAAGCAGCATTTTCTCCCGCTGCTTTACTAGAAGCATTACAGTAGCATGCACTGAACTTTTTCCTGGCTTTAAACCAATTCATTTCTCCTCATTTGCCCTCAGGGTCAGTGTGGCTCTTGCTGGGCATTCAGTACCACCGGAGCCCTGGAAGGACAGCACTTTCGCAAAACCGGCAAGCTGGTCTCTCTGAGTGAACAAAACCTTGTGGATTGCTCTCGGCCCGAAGGGAACCAGGGCTGCAATGGGGGCCTCATGGACCAGGCTTTCCAGTACATAAAGGACAACGGCGGCATTGATTCTGAGGACTCCTACCCATACATTGGAAAGGTGAAATGGCTTCCTGACTGACAGCCTCTTCCTTGTCTATTCTCTTGTCAGATCTACCAGGTCAACATACCTCCCAGGAAAAGAAATTCCAAATGTTGTGTTGGAAGAGGTCGAACCCAAGCATACATGGGGGTTTCACTGAGTTGTTGGCAGCCCGGCAGATGAAAATGGCAACTAGGCCTTTCCCCGCCCCCCGCTCCCCTTTCATCATTGGCCTGAATTGGTTTGAAAGCCTTGAGCAATGATAGTGTTGTGGTTAATTTAACTAGGTTGCACATGCTAGATAACCCTTTAAAGCTCTACTTGCGCAATGCAAGTTAAAAATAATAGCTACAGGTTTGCATTGTTGACACATCAGTGAGTTGCTGCTGGCTAATTATCTCGAAGGACTTGATAGGATTCTTAAACAGCTGAGTGTTCTGCAGATACCTGTAAAACTATATAGCTTTCAGAGTTACACTACTGAAATCTTTCTTCCACAACTTCTTAATGGAACATTCTGTTTTATTTTTCTACTTGCCTCTAATACCACTTGTTGGGTGGCAAGTCGGATGTAATACAACATTAAACTACTGTTAGCTTGTTAAACTGAATCTGAAGTTTTAACTTCAAGGCCCACCTATGACTTGGGCAGCAAAGAAATAAAATTCTTAACACTTTGGAAAGGGAGAAGCTGTGGCCATCTAGATACTGTTACCCCCTGACCCTCCGTCATGCTGGCTGAATCTGCTAGTCTAGCATTCTCCGGGGAGCCCTCATTTTCCCATCTCTGCTGTATATTGAGTTGCTTCAGAAAGTGTTTCTTGAATTCAGGAGTGTCTTTCCAATACTTCTCACCTCTGGTGCTGTTTCATTGTGGAGATGTTCAGATAAGAACTCTATCTCTGCTAACGTTTCCCTGTTATCCATAGTTCTTTCCTGGCATCCTAACTCTGTTTTGCCTGGGCAGATGTTGCATGCATTGTAGGAGTGGAATGTGAGACTTGTCAGAAGTGCTGTGGTGGGGAATTGATAGATGTGTAGGGATTCTGTGGTCCTTCAGATGCTGGAATACAACTCCCATCCTCTGACTATTCACCCTGTTGCCTGGGGCTGATGGGAGTTGGAATCCAGCGATATCTGGAGGGACATGGGTTTTCCACCCATGATGTATGTGAATCAGGGTTGGAAGGGACCTCAAAGGTAATGTAGTCCAACACCCGGCTGATGCAGGAAATCAACTATTCTAACGCCCCTTGATTTAGTCTTTGATGAAGTAATGACATCTGGGAGGAGGATGGTTTGGTCCAGTATATCTTCTCTAAGTTGAAGAGCATTGTGTGTGCGTGTTAAAATTGGCACCTCTTTCACATGTGAAATATCTTTGGGTTTGGGAACAAGAAGTATGTAGATGGGAAGACCTAGTCACAAGCTCAGATGTGATATTTTCTTGTTGGGGCACATACTTCTTGTGTTGTTTGTGGTTATTTAAATTTGGGTGTATATTTATTTTAATTTGGGGTTTTCTTTTCTTTTGCATTCACTGACTTTCTGAACCACAACCAACGTGACTGTTGTTGTTTCAAAGGATGACGAAGATTGCTTGTACAAGTCTGAATACAACTCTGCCAACGACACCGGCTTTGTGGACATCCCTGAAGGGCGGGAAAGGGCCCTCATGAAGGCCGTCGCTGCAGTAGGACCAGTCTCTGTGGCGATCGATGCAGGACACACCTCCTTCCAGTTTTATGAGTCAGGTGAGCATTAGTCTAAGGGTCTCAAAATGATTTGTAATGGACTTGGCTGAATGGAGTATTGCGCAGTTTGACTTCAGTGTGGGCAACGATATTCTGGTGCGCGCTAGTCTTGCACATCCTTAGGCCATTTTATCTATGAGGTGTATTGGGGTTCTGGGTCTTATTCCAATATGCATGGATGGTTTTTGCAGAAGCATTGCAAGGCTCTTGCTGCTTCTGCATAAAGATAAGACACACCCCATTCCTCGTATTCTTAGTGAGTTCATGCAGAGTTTTGGCGGGAAGATAGTTGCCTTTTGCAAGCTGCCAAGGCTTATAGAGCCCTGTGTCAGTTTCTTCCACTGGGCAAAACTATATTAGTGCTAACACTTTCTGGACAAGGGGCACCCATCAACTGAGAGGGCAAGGACTTAAAGTTCCGTGGTGGCACTGTGGTCTAAACCACTGAGCCTCTTGGGCTTGCTGATCAGAAGGTTGGCGGTTCGAATCCCTGTAACGGAGTGAGCTCCTGTTGCTCTGTTCCAGCTCCTGCCAACCTAGCAGTTTGAAAGCATGCCAGTGCAAGTAGATAAATGGGTACCACTGCAGCAGGAAGGTAAACTGTGTTTCCGTGCGCTCTGGCACTCGTCACGGTCCTCCGTGCGCCAGTAGCAGTTTAGTCATGCTGGCCACATGACCCGGAAAACTGTCTGTGAAGAAACGCTGGCTCCCTCGGCCTGAATGCGAGATGAGCGCTGCAACCCCAGAGTCACCTTTGACTGGACTTAACCATCCAGGGGTCCATTACCTTTATAATTCAGTGGTACAGAGACTTCTCTCTGAAAAGCCTGGGCAAGCTGCCCCCAGTCAGTATAAGATATAACCAAGCGACATAGGCCCCTGGCAGTTCCTATGACTGAGCATTCAGATGGATAACTTTGGACCAAGTAGACGAGGAAAGGTTGCTGTTCTTCTGGAAGCTGATCCACCTTTTTGGACTCCTTCCTTTCTAGGTATTTATTACGAGCCAGAGTGTAGCAGTGAAGAGCTGGATCATGGTGTTCTTGTCGTTGGCTATGGCTTTGAGGGTGCAGATGAAGATGGCAAGAAATACTGGATTGTGAAAAACAGGTACTGAGACTTCTTTAATCTTTTGATCTCTGGCAGACTTAACTGTTTCTATATGCAAGTTTGCTTTTCTTCTGGCTGAGGTTTGGGGACATCCAGGCACTCATAACTCCTACCTGAGTCTTGAAGTTGTACAAACCAAGAACAGCTTTTCGGTTTGAAATCCGCTGAATGTATAAACTGTCCCAAAAAACAGATACGCAAGGCACTAAATATTCCTTCGGGCCTGATAATTTCTAGGCTGCCCAAACACTTTTGGCTAGTCGTATTGCTTTCAGCCAGAGGAGCAGTCCATCTGTTATGCATTCTGTGCAAAACTACCAGGGGGACGGAGGACAGAGGACGGTGTGGAGGTACAAAAGTAAATCCTGTAACGAGGCAAAGTTGTAATGTTGTGTTTTTGTTTTTTTCCCAGCTGGAGCGAGAAGTGGGGCCAAAAAGGCTATATCTACATGGCTAAAGATAGAAAAAACCACTGTGGAATTGCTACAGCAGCTAGCTATCCCCTAGTATAATTTTGCAGAAAAAGGAGCCACTGGAACAGCCACAGCCGTTAACTTGAGGAAATATGAACCACTGGAATAAGCTTTCCAGCTTGTTGGTTGCCAGACATCTTCTGAGGCCACCAAGCATTCCAACTGCAGAAAGACTTTAAACTGACTAGTATCTGTTTCTTCCAAGATTGTTGTTTGGGTTTTTTTTTTTTTTTTTTTAACCTTGAACCTCTCTGATGTTTACTTGATGGCAACATGTGCCCCTCTTTTTCCCAATTTTTTTTATTACTTGATGTAAATGTTGCTTATGTGCTCAAGCTTGTAATATTGATAGCTTGCAGACTGGCTAAACCATGTAGATTTTCTTTTCTTTTTTAAATTTTATTTTTTAGGCAACAACTTGCACAGAACGTTACAGCTTTTAAAATAAAACACCAAACATTTCAATGTACCTGAATGGATTTTGTGTGCTTTCTTTTGTACATGAACTTCACGCTGTATCCCCCTTCTCAATCAAATCAATTAGTTTTGGACCAGTTTGGTTTCTGGTGTGGTAATAAAAGCTGCAAAATAACAGAACAGCAGTGCAAAGCATGTAATGCAATGTTTTCTGCATGGGATTGGAGTTGAGGTTCTCCATCTGTAATGAGTACCTTGAAAGATTCCTAGCAAAAGTTATTACAATGCAAACTGGTTTACACTGCAATATATTGGTTCTTCAACGTTCCACAAAGCTCCTTGGTAGCCTTTGCTGCGATAGACTTCAAATGATTTCACAATAGGACTATACAATTTAATGCCAGGGACCTGCTCTCTCTGCTATGCAGCTATGTGAAGAAAAGTTTTCCTTTGGGTGACAGTTGAATAGGGTATCTTTCCATCTGCTAAAATGACACCTGTTCTGCAAGCACAGCAGAGTGAACCGTACCAGTTCAAGTCTGTTGGTGAGTTATAAAAAAAATATTGAATGCTCTGCAAGCAAAGTGATTTGCAGCCAGTAAACCAGTAGAGCTGGAAATCTAAATCTGAAGAAAGCTACTGTGCAGTTGTTTGTCTTAGGGAAAATTGTTGTGTTAACTTGGGGAAACAGTAAAGTTGAAATCTTACCCACATTATGAACTGATGTAGGTTATGCTACCACCTCCTGCATGGGTAGAACAGGCCTTAGAATGCAGAAACAAGTAAAGAACTCCACAGCGGAGTTTAGTATTTTGTTTATGAATCTTGTGAAATAAAAAAAAAAACCAATTGTAGTAAAACCTCAAAGCTTTTTCCAAAAAGAACAAAATAGTTTTTAAAAAAAACCCAACTCTTTACAACTTACAAGAAAAATATTAAAATCAACATTTTTTACCCTTTTTAATATGGGAGGGGGGGACAGTAGTGATCTTGCCTCTACAGAGCTGTCTTGAAGATTGTCTTCTAAGCAGTTTGCACAGTGAAAAGTGTTAAAAGAAATGGTTGCAGCATTCTGTGACCAATAAGGCTCCCAATACTGTATTATAAATGCCTCTATGTACAGTGGTACCTCGGGTTAAGTACTTAATTCATTCCGGAGGTCCGTTCTTAAGCTGAAAGTGTTCTTAACCTGAAGCACCACTTTAGCTAATGGGGCCTCCCGCTGCCGCCGCGCCGCTGAAGCATGATTTCTGTTCTTATCCTGAAGCAAAGTTCTTAACCCGAGGTACTATTTCTTGGTTAGTGGAGTCTAACCTGAAGCATATGTAACCTGAAGCGTATGTAACCCAAGGTAGTAGTACCTTGTCACTGTAGTAGACAAGGTAAACTGCTGAAATGTGAAAGCTCCTGTTTTTGTCGCTTCGGTTATGCTGTCATGAAAGAAGAGGCGCTGGGTACAGTGCAAAGGAAGGCCTTCCTGCCTTTATGGATTGGGCCAAAATCCCTTTAGTTTTGGTGCTTTGCCTTTTTCTATTTGAAATTGTCTTCCTGTTCTTCATTCACTGCCCCGTGGAGATTCCCAATGAAATGGAGAGAGAGAGTGTGTGTTTTCTATAGGGTGGATTATTTGGTATCGCCTAAGAAAGGTGCACAGATTTTGTATAAACTAATGTGTTTATGCAAATTTAGAAATAATAAAAAGTAAACCGAAATACAATTCATAGCTCCATAGTGGAGAAAACGTGCTATGTAAGCTGTGTGCCTGCTCAGTTTTTCAGTGTGCTCTCCAGGTGCTAATTGTTGATGGGTGATTTCGATGCCCCTGCTTTCTCTGATTTATAAACCAGATCTCGACTGGGCAGCTCTTCTCACACAGAACACCCACAAGTAGAGGGTTGTGTTCTGTAAAGCAGAGCACATGGCCTCCCTTGTTCTCTGCCTGAAAGTCTGCATAATGCATTTCCCCCAACTTCTCTCAACTGTTCACGGGAAGCCAATTTGGTGTCTTCCGGGAGTTGAGCTATAACTCCTATCCGTCCCAGACATGGTCAGTGGTCAGAGATGGTGGGAGCTGTAGTCCAACAACTCTCCCTGATAGGACCCAGACCTTGTGATCATCATCTGTGGCTTTTCTTTGTGTGCCACCTCCACGAGAAGTCCAGAGCGTGGCAACGCAATAACAAGCCCTTCCTGCAGTGGAATGCCCTTCCCAGGGGGGCTCGCTTGGCACCATCATTATACATCTTTAGGCTCCAGGCAAAAACATTCCTCTTCAGCCAGGCCTTAGGCTGATTAACATGCTATGTCCTTTTAAATGTGTTTGAGTGGTGAAGGGGTTATTGGCTGGTGTTAGTTTTACGGTATGTATTTGGGGAAAGATGGAGGGCACAAGGAGAAGGGGACGACGGAGGACGAGATGGTTGGACTGTGTTCTCGAAGCTACCAGCATGAGTTTGACCAAACTGCGGGAGTCAGTGGAAGACAGGAGTGCCTGGCGTGCTCTGGTCGATGGGGTCACAAAGGGTCGGACACGACTAAACAACAACAACAATTTAGCATTCATATTTTGTGTTTTGATGCTGTGAACTGCCCTCAGATCTTCAGATGAAGGGTGGCATTCAAATTTAATCAATACATAAAATAATAAATAGTCGTCGGTGCTCATGACAGACATCCATTGCAAAACTGAAAAAAAAGAGTGGCTTTACAATGGATAGCAGAGATGCAGCAATGGAGAAAGACCTTTCATTATTTTCCTGCCCCAAACTGCACACCTTCAGCATTTCAAACCCTGCAAAGGGAAAATATGCAGCAGCAGACTGAAGTAGCTTTTAAACCAACTCAATGGGGAGATTGAACTAGTCACGTGCTGCCATGGGCTCCTTTGGGAGGATGGGCATGATATAAAATTAAATAACAAAATAAATCTGCCTGTGATGTGTCCATTAGGGTGTCCAGTTATGCCGCCCGTGTTAACATAAGGAGGGTCTGCATCACCCCAAAGAGGGCAGTTTTTTGCATATGGCAATGATATATGTAGAAGCAAATGTAGAAATAATGACTATAAATAGTAATAGAACCTCACCCGTGGGTGGGGGTGGAGACACCAGGTGGTTTGTATGCCTACTCAGTCTGCTAGCATCAAGCTCCCCTCTCTCTTTATGGTTCCTTCTCTTAAAAGAAGACTTGGACTGGTCAGCACTGAAATACAAGAGACCTTCAAATACAGCTCTTCAAAACAGTAAAATAAAGTAGGTCACATGACTACCCAGCTATCCATTTATATGTACATAAAATACCTTGGCGGGTCGGCTCATAGCTTACCATTTAAATCTAGATCAGCAAGGTTTCCACCGGTCCTGACCTAACCAGGTGATAAGTACATTGGTGATTGAACTCTCTGTTCCTGCAAAGCCGTCTAGCCTGATCAGATGCATGTTTACTCAGTGCACAGTTACCAAGAACCAAGGAGGACTTAGTTCTTAGCACATGTGATGAAGGTTGCAGCATTACTTGTACCAAGTTTTGTTTTTGTTTTGTTGGAACTTATGTTTGAGGTTTTCCAACCACCTTTTCACATCAATGAGACTAGTTTTTTTTAAAAGCCCACACGCGAACGTTGATGACAGGAAAGCGAGTTATTTCTCACTAAGACTGTGGGGCTTGGGGCGACCCAAAAGGTTCGACTGGAACAGGAAGTGGAACAAAGAAGACACCCTCCTACACTAGGTTTGCTTTTGTATCAGTGGATATTAAGATAGAGAGAGCAAATGTTGGAGGGGAAGCCTACAAATTGCTGCCGTTGGGTTTTTCAAGTAAACTGGCATGTGTCTCTCTGGTGCCTGTGCTGATAATGCATTTTTGAATTTCGCTTTGAATCAATGGGGCATAGCAAGCAGTTCTGCCCTGGGCTGGGATTAGGCTTGCTCAGTGCGTTTGTTATTGCACAGCCCACGACTGAGTGAGCAGTTGAGCCGGGGATATGATCTCTTTCTCAGCAGTGAGCAAACTGTTCCACTGGTGATCAGTACAGGAACCAAGCAAGAAGGTTTTCGCTTGGCTTCGGTTCTTAGGTTTCATGGCCCAGCGAAGAGCACCCCATCTTTGAAGATTTAATAATTTTCATTCTTGTTCAGACGGGTTGTTGCATTTGAAACCTAAAAGAAAATGTTGAAGATTGCAGACAAGAAGAAGAAGAAGAAGAAGAAGAAGAAGAAGAAGAAGAAGAAGAAGAAGAAGAAGAAGAAGAAGAAGAAGAAGAAGAAGAAGAACAACAACAACTACAACTACAACTACAACACAAAACGAAACGAAAAAACCTGGTCTCACCTTAACCTTTTAGGGGTCAGCAAACTTTTTCAGCAGGGGGCTGGTCCACTGTTCCTCAGACCTTGGGGGGGGCGGACTATATTTTTTGGGGGAAATGAATGAATTCCTATGCCTCACAAATAACCCAGAGATGCATTTTAAATAAAAGGACACATTCTACTCAAGTAATCCGTGGGCCGGATTTAGAAGGCGATTATGCCGCATCCGGCCCCCGGGCCTTAGTTTGCCTACCCATGCCTTATACCATACATACCAAATGAGCAGAAATTACGAGGAAAAGGGTAAACAGAAATAACGTTTAATTTTTAAAAAGGCTCTGCAATGTCATGGCCCACTCATGTCCCAACACCTACCCTTCTAGTTCTTCCCTATGGATTGCATAGAGAGATGGGATTGGGACAGAGAGCCCAAGTCACATACAATGGATTGGGTCCAAAATATTCTGTTGGCACCCCATAGCTCAGAGTAAACCCTGACAGCAGGAGTTCGTCACCTGCCCCTGCCCCTGCCCCTGCATATTGAAATATGCCCAATGGGCATATGGAAATTTGTGCCATGGACTTGTGCCCCAAGTCTTTTACGAACGCAGCAATGCCCTTGATCAGATTACCCCCTCCAACATCCAACAGGACTCAGGTCCTACCTCCTTCCCCAAAGGGCAAACCATACCCTTATCACTATCCATGGCATATCTTTGAACCATAGTATGGAGAAGAGGTATTTTCAGTTCCATTGAGATAACACAAATGGCAGCAGCTGGGCTTCATTCATTTTCTATCAGGCAGTGCACAGCAGGAAGAAAACCTTTCCTATGTACACCTTAGTACAGTGGTACCTTGGGTTACAGACACTTCAGGTTACATACGCTTCAGGTTACATACGCTTCAGGTTACAGACTCCGCTAACCCAGAAATAGTACCTTGGGTTAAGAACTTTGCTTCGGGATGAGAACAGAAATCGTGCTCCGGCGGCGCAGCGGTAGTGGGAGGCACCATTAGCTAAAGTGGTGCTTCAGGTTAAGAACAGTTTCAAGTTAAGAACAGACCTCTGGAACGAATTAAGTACTTAACCCAAGGTACCACTGTATCTTGAAATTTCCTGGGCATAAAGTTGCATTCTTATGATGCTGTACACCAGGGGTCAGCCAGGTTTTTCAGCAGGGGGCCATTCCACTGTCCCTCAGACCTTGTGGGGGGGCGGGCTATAAGCCACCCCCCACTGACTCTCCCCTCCCTTCTCCACAGCAACCGGACAAGCCCTGGTGGCTGCTTACCTGTGTCTTGCGAGCGGCAGGGGCTGGCAGCGGCGGTGGGACAATGAGCGGCACATGAAAGGGCTCCGGAGAGGGGCTGCTTAAAATGGTGGCCATTCGAGTGCTGCTGCTGCTGCTGCTGCTACTGCTGCTGGCACCAACAAAGCCCAGGCCCCTTCCTCCTCTAGGCAGGGCAGGGAGAAGCCAGTAGGAGGGAGGGAGGAGGTGCTGGTGCCACCGCAGAGGGAGGGAGAGGGAAAGAGTGTGTGCGCTGGCGATCCACGCAGCGATTCCCGGACCGTCCGTGGGCCAGATCCAGAAGGCAATTGGGCCTGATCCAGCCTGCGGACCTTAGTTTGCTGCCCCATGCTGTACACACTAGATGTATGGCTGTGTCTTCTCCTGATGCGCATTACCTGATTTGTTTCTGTGTCAGTAATCCCCACACCCCTGAACTCCGATTCAATGAAGCGGTCATGTGCAATGGCTGTCTGAAATGTAGACATCTCAGTTTAACAGTTGCATCTCTGTTGGAATTGGATGGAGCTGGTTTGAGGGAAAGTACACAAACAGCACACATTCTCTTTTTAAAAAAATGCAGCGTACATGTGGATTGTGCCTAACACCATGTGCACTCAGGTTCAGACACCAGTGGTGGGCATGTGCTGGAGCCACCCTAAACTGTAATGTTTACACAGCACTGGGCTGTGCCAAAGTTCCACAGCCTGAATTTGTGTTCTGTATGAGGAATGGCAGTGTGCACTGTGGAAGCTGCTTTCAGAATAAAATTCAAGCGACATCCAAAAATTATGCATAGGCTAATTGTGTGAATATTTTCTGCATTTGCGGTCATAATTTATTTTAGCCTTTTTACTTTAGATTCCTAATTCATTTTAAGGAAGTGGTTTCATATTGCCTTAATCTCATTTCCTAAACTGAAGTTAGGCCTTCAGCATAGAATTTCAGGTCCTCTTTTATTTTTTTAGGGTATTTCTGACCCACTTCCTGCTCCAAACAGAACCACAAAGCATCTTACACACCGAGGGGGGAAATCACAAAGAGCCACAAAACTCTCCCCCCCCCCAAAAATGTGCATTTTGACCCCCCAAAGGTTGGTACCCTCCCACCTCGAATGCATAAAATCCATATTACTGCCTAAAGAGCAGACAGACCACAGAGTCAGAAATTACCTGACTGCACCACGGCAATCCTGGAAGCGTGTGCAGCTGTTTCACCCAATTAAGTGGATTTCAAAAGCAAATTCAGTTAGATTAATCGAAATGCATAGAAGCTGTTTTGCAAAAAGAAATAAACCTAGGTGCTTAGGATGAGGTACATCGTGTGGATACATCATGCAATGTACCCACACGCAAGGCACTGATATCATGTCTGAGTCAAACATGCTAAAGACACATTTGTTGATCATGTTAGGTTGCTCCATGAGAAGCAGTCTGTAAATTAAACCAATCAATAAATCAAGGAGCACAGTTGTCTTGACAATGAAGTAAAATAGCACATTCATCATATACTCTTTCATTCCGTATAATGTTGCCAGCTTTGGCTTCTTCCAAGCCTCTCAATCGTTCTTTCCCTTCTGCAAGTTTGGGCTGGCAGGACTCGTGCTGCAAACAATGGTTTCGCGTCAAAAGTTTAACCTTTACACTTGACGAAGTAGAGCTTCAGGCTTCAGTCAAACTCAGTCATCTTAGTGCTATGCTAATTGGGGCCAGCGAGGCAGAGATAATAATCTCAAGCATTCCAAAGAAGACTTGTTTGCATGCTAATGTTTTGCTGGGACTCTTACTGGACTCTTCAGATGTTCTAGCAGATATATCTATGCGTTTCCTCAGAGCATGTGCACATGTTGCTATGTTTCAAGTTCAGCTGGGCATGTGGCCATGGGTTTATTCTTTCCTCTGCAAACGAGAGACTGCTTTTCCCTAGCTATGGTGAGGAACAGTCCATGCTGAAATCCATTTGACACATAATGATGTGAGGAGAGTTATTCTTAAGGCATTTGTGTGTATTAGGACTGCAACAACCATGTATTCACAAACACACATATGATATATCCAAACCCATTGTCAGAGGACCAAGGGTGCTTTCAGACTATTGCCAGATTCAATCGCATACCATCAAATATGTTTTCAATAGTTCTCATTTTTACATGAGACAGGACTTGTGTAAAAATGAGAACTACTAAAAAAACAGGGGGAAAGGTGGGGTATATATAAATAAACAACAACAACATTCAGGTTATGCAATTAAATTGATTTGGGGGGTCTTGTGTAACAAACCCACTTCCCCCATTCATAACTGCTGTCCTTATGATGTTATTATTATTCCAGCTATATACTTTGTGAATTTAACACTTGTAGTAAGAGGTCCAGCATTCCAATTAAGTCCAAACTGAATGAAAATGAATTTGTGAACAACTCTTAGTTAAACAATTCTATATTGGAGCCTTCCTCTGAAATATTTGTTGTTAACTTTGAGGTTGGTCTGTACATATTACTGGCTGAAAGAACAGCTAGGTAGTCATTTTTCTCAATCTGGATCGAAGCTGGGTTGGGTGGGGTGTGTGTGTGTGTGTGTGCATCAAAATACAGGATGTATAAGAAACAAGGAGATAAATAGAGGCTAGATATTTGTGACTCACATCATGTGTATACAGCTTCTCAAACTAGTGGTTGGGAGTGCGCTGGATGTGGAATAAACAGGGTTTTATCCAAGAGTTTTAATGACTTTTGATCCAAACAGACCAACACAGGGGAAGGTTGATATACAGAAGTGATCTATGTTAGCTAGTTGGAGAGAAAATCCATGCTTAGAGATATGATACTTTTAATAAGCATAAATAAGCTACCAAACTGGAAAACAAAGAGGCCATCTTTATCAAAACAATGTGGGGTCATGTTGGTTATACCAAAGTCCAGTCGTTGCAGCCTGGCAGCCAAGGACAGTTGCCTTCTGATTTTGATCAGCTGCCCCACTGTAAAATTGGGAAAATAAACATGTTACCTCACAGGTCATAAGACTAAGGGTAGTCTCATGTGGCTGAATGGAAAACAAACACCTGCAGCAGACTGATTAGCTGAACTGATGGTTTGAACATTGACAAATGTTTTATCTGAGTAAAGGAGGAAGATGGCAAATGACTCACTTGGTTCACTAATCGCCATTCTGCAGGCTGCATTTTTATTTGTGTATCACAGAAACGGAGGTGAGGAGTGTCATATTTTGCATTAGCAGAAAATAAACCATTTTATTCAAAAAAAAACACAAAAATGGCTTTTTCTATTGCTTGTCAGCAGGGTGGAATTTTTTCACTCTTAAGCATCACCCTCTTCCCAGTGTGCAGTGAAAAGAAGAAGATCACGAGGTGCTCTTTGCGTGTTTCTGCACGAAGCTCAGGTATTCTTGAACATCATCCGGAGAACCAACAACAAAAGGGACTCTTTGGTGAATGGACTCTGGCTTCACATCCAGCACAGCTTCTGTCCCGGTGGTAGCTACTCCTCCAGCCTGCTCTATGATGAAAGCGATGGGGTTGCACTCATAAAGAAGTCGGAGCTGTGGCGGAAGAGAAAATCCTTTATTCGGTTTAGGTGGTTGGTGGTAGTTTAGAAAGCAACCAGGGAACTTACTGTCAACTAAAACAGTTTTTCAAATTATAGATACTCTGTATATTACAATACAGTGGTACCTCAGGTTAAGTACTTAATTTGTTCCAGAGGTCCGTACTTAACCTGAAACTGTTCTTAACCTGAAGCACCACTTTAGCTAATGGGGCCTCCTGCTGCCGCCGCGCCGCCGGAGCATGATTTCTGTTCTCATCCTGAAGCAAAGTTCTTAACCTGAAGCACTATTTCTGGGTTAGCGGAGTCTGTAACCTGAAGTGTATGTAACCTGAGGTACCACTGTATCATTATTATTATTATTATTATTATTATTATTATTATTATTAAAAAATACTACAATCCAGGCAACGTTAAGTACTTCTAAGTTCCATTTATTTCTGTTGGAGAAGAAAGAACTTGCCAAAATCACTTCCCTTATCTTGTCACTAGATAAGGGCCCCTCTCCCACTAGCTAGGAGCCTTAGGGTGGAAAAATTCCCATTGGAGACTTTTTTCTAAAGCTCCCAGCTCCACCGGAGTAGAATTTACATACTATTAGGCTATTTTTTCCATATGGAATACATTCTACACTGGCATCCCAGCTTATTTATCCATTCTCGGACTCTTCCAAACTACTGTAACTTCTTGTTGCTAACTTAACAATGGCTCCTACAGCTCTCTTAACTGCCCAGGAATCTGAAACTGCTTGTGTTCTCTTCAGGAATAGGTGGGCAAAAGGCCATGTTCTGTTTCCCTTTGTACTCTGCATTATTTGACAAGGAGTTTGCAGAGGTTAAAGGCATGTGACACAAACATGCGTCTGTGCCCAGAAATGTACAATACGGGCTGCATTTCATAGTACAAGAGTACAGCCGGTCAAGTCATTCTCTGCCAGTTCAACCATGACATCCTTCCTCTCCCTTTTGGCCACAAAACATTTTGTGCACTAACCAATTGTTTCTTACAGAATCGCTAATCTTGTATAACCCTAATTCAGTCCACAACGAACTTATAAAATTTCTTAGTACTGAGCATTCTGCTACTGAAATTCAATCAGTGGAACTAACAAGTCCAACCACTATTTCGGAATGAGAAAACCGTTGAATTCATCACTGTGAGAAGTAGGTTACAGGGAACCAGGCAGAGGGCCTTCTTGGTAGTGGCGCCTGCCCTGTGGAACGCCCTCCCAGCAGATGACATCTATTTTACTTTTACCTATTTTACTTTTAAAAGACAACTGTTTAGGGAAATTTTTAATGTCTGATGCTGTATTGTTTTTAATATTCTATTGGAAGCCGCCCAGAGTGGCTGGGGAAACCCAGCCAGATGGGCTGGGTATAAATAATAAATTATTATTATTCATTGGGGCTTTGCTGTGGTTGTGGAACACACACAGCAGGCTGGCTGGGGTTACAGGCTGAGGTGCAATCTTTTAGGCTTAGGCAAAGTAATTTCCAGCAAAGAAATGAGAGCCAGTGTGGTGTAGTGGTTAAGAGCAGTAGACTGGTAATCTGGTGAACCGGGTTCGCTTCCCTGCTCCTCCACATGCAGCTGTTGGGTGACCATGGGCTAGTTACACTTCTCTGAAGTCTCTCAGCCCCACTTACCTCACAGAGTGTTTGTTGTGGGGGAGGAAGGGAAAGGAGAATGTTAGCCGCTTTGAGACTCTTTAGAGTAGGGATAAAGCGGGATCTCAAATCCAAACCCTTCTTCCTTGTAATTTTGCTCACTAATGAACTGCATGGCAGGGCTAAAGTATTTGGTGGGGAGGGCAAACTTTACCAGAGCCCACCCTCTTACAATGCCAGGGAGAAGTGAATTGATGCTAAATTGGCTATTCAACTTAAGGATATTAACAGAAATATTTATGTGCTGTATTTATGTGCCTATTTTCCAGATCTTGTGATATTCACTGGAGCCAATCAGAAGCTGCATTAGAGCAGAACCAGCAGTATTCTAAACAGTGCACTGATGGCCTTTCTCAAGAACACAGAGATCATACTAGTAGTCTGAGAGAGATCAAGTTGGGCTTCCCTAAGCAGTGACATGATCTCTCAGGAACTACCAGTCCCAGAACTCTTTGTACAGAGACAAGAGGAAGGGATGTCTGAAGCCAGGGGTGGACATTAATCAAAGACATTGATCCCAGGGACACAGTGAGACAATGCTACTGGTAGGATTTAAAGGCACACAAAAAATGTGAGTAAATCACTAGTTCACACATATGCAGCAAAAACAGTTAAGCCACCTAGCTATTTTATTCATCAAATGCTATCTGAAAGAGAAGTTTACTTTTTGGAAAGAATTAATGATTTTGCAATGGAAAAGTCTATAATAAAAACAAAGATTTACAGTGATTTGGTCTATTTATGAAATGTTTGCAGCTGCATTGATCCATCAGATTTTTTAAAAAACCCTTGAAGATAAAGCCAACTCTAAAATTACAAAGTACTCAGGAAGCTCTATAGAACTATTCTTCAAACCAGATGTAAAAAATATTAATGGGAGAGCATGCTGGGTAGAAAAGCCCCAGTGGGCATCATGTTGTAATTTCGGAAATGTAGAAGATTGTAGCACTAAAAAACAAAGCTTTATTGCATAACACATGAGATTCTATGAATGGTATTGCCATATATGCATTGGAAAGGGCCCATATTACAACTTTGTACTGTATTAGGTCTCCAAAAATGATGCATGAGCCCTTATTATGTCACTTGGCTTGCAAGTAACAATACAATGCAATACAATAAATGTATGTTTACTCAGAGGTACGGTCCAAGTATGTTTAAGATTGTGTATTTGCTCTGTTTTTCACCAGAAGAAAACCCTACGATCATTCAGCAGATAAGCCAATAGGATTTCCTGAGCAGAAATACTTGTGGTTGAATCTGCATTGCCACCCCTGACATATTTTTAAAACTGTGGACTCGGAGAAAGTGTTCTGTAATCAAATGAAATAGGCTCACAAATATATAATTTTGCCTATTTTCTTAATCCCTTAGGGATCCTGAGAGATCTGTGGGCAACCCAGTCACGTGGGCGGCATATAAATTATATTATTATATAATATATTATTATAGCATACTATTATTATCCACAAAAGCTCACGCCATGATGCCATGATAAATGTGTTATTCTTTGAGGTGCCACAAAACTCTTTTATTGTTTCAATATAATTATACACCGAGTATGGGATGAGAAAAAGTTACCTTTCCTTTTGGACTCTTCTGGTTAGCTGGATACAAAAAGATCCCACCATACACCAGGGTACGATGAACATCAGCCACCATGGAGCCCACATATCTGGCTCCATAAGGAGAAACACCTTCCTATGGAAAAGAGGAGTAGATATATTGGCCAGTTTCTGCACACATTGATTTGCAACGGAAAAGGTGAAACTAGGTGGAGGAAAACCATGCAAGGAACACCTGTCCACAAAAATACTATTGCTCACACGAAATGATGATTTGGGCTTAAAGTATAAAAGATTGGTTAGATATTAAGGATTGCTAAATCCTTGATCAAATATGGGACTTTTGCTTTTAACATCAACAAAGACACTGCCCAGGTGTGGGAAACCTTTGGCCTCCATGTGCTGCTGAACTTTCACTATCCTTGGCCATTGGCCATCCTTGCTGGACTGATGGGATTTGTAGTTCAGCAACACTTGGAGGGCCAGGGGTTCCCCACACCTGATATAGTTGTTGCTCTTTCACCAGTTAATCTCATGTTATCCCCGTCTGCTGTAGGACAGAAATATAATCTTGCAGGCAAAGGCTGTGGGTGGATAACAGTATCAGTGGAGGATCAGGATAGAAGGCAAATGGTCATGTTTCATCGATTTCCATTTTAGATGACAAAGGGAATTGATGCTACATCACAAACTTGGAAGGATTCAATGTTCTTTTCCTGAAAAAGCAATAGTGTGAATTGTCATAATTGATGTAGTAACTTGTCTCCTTCTGCTTGGAATCCTAGAAGTGTATTGTTCTCTGTGATGCCACTCAATCAAACATTTCTTAAGTGCTCCTAATAGGAGTCATCTACCCACATTTTGTGGGGTAGATTCTGCAACATGAGAAAGCTTATTGGCTCCATCTGTTGTGCTCTTGCTTAAAACCAAGAAAGTACTGTTACTTGTTCTCAGCTTTTAAGTTCCCTGGCTTTGCACCTGCAATTTAAGGAGGAAATACCAGCCATAAAACTCAAAAGAAATGATTCTGCAGTGAGCAGCAGAGCAGCATGTTCCGCTTCCCTTCATAGATACCAGTCTCCTATAAGTCAGCAACATGCACAGCTGTTACAAGAGGCTTCAAAGGTTATTTGAGATATTGGGGTTACAGGGACATCTGATGGAGTTTCAATTCCTTTAATGGCTTCTTGCATAGGAAACATTCTTTTTTGGCCATAAGACCTTCCCCAGCAGCACCTGGGAACCATTTTTACTTTCAAAAGATGACACTCTTACAATGGGGGAGGGGCAAGAGAGCAGCCAGGCATTTAAAGAATTTTGAAACTCAGCTCGGTGGCTTTCAGGCAGTGAATCCAGTAATTGTGATTCAGTGACCTCCTGCTTTTAAACAATTCATTAGCTTTGAGTACAGATTAATTACTTAAGCTTGACACAGGGAAGATGGAAAATTCAGCCATGTGGCATGAAATTTTCAAGAAGTCCCAGTTCCAGAATTTTACATGATGCTAGCCCCAATGAGCAGGACGCGGGTGGCACTGTGGGTTAAACCACAGAGCCTAGGACTTGCTGATCAGAAGGTCGGCGGTTCGAATCCCCACGACGGGGTGAAAGCACATCAAAGTGCAAGTAGATAAATAGGTACCGCTCCGGCGGGAAGATAAACGGCGTTTCCGTGCGCTGCTCTGGTTCGCCAGAAGCGGCTTAGTCATGCTGGCCACATGACCCGGAAGCTGTACGCAAGTTCCCTCGGCCAATAAAGTGAGATGAGCGCTGCAACCCCAGAGTAGTCGGTCATGACTGGACCTAATGGTCAGGGGTCCCTTTACCTTTATCTTTAGCCCCAATGAATAACTGGGAGGTGATTCTCCCCCCCCCCCAGTGATTGATGCTTAAGCTGTCTGCAGCTCTAACAAAAACCACGCATCTGACCACCATTAACAGGAAGCCCTGTGATCATGATAACTGTGGAACAAGGAGAGTTGCCACCTGGTTTCCTGACCAAAGTTCTATAATAACTTTGCAATGAAATGTCTGGGAGAGCTGCATCTGTTTAATTCTGACATACTATGACTTACTGGAAGACGGGTGGTGGCAAGGACGAGAGAAGGTAGCCACCCTATTGGCTACTTAGAGATTTTAAGGTTCTAACATTTCAAATATAGCACAAATTCTAAATAGCACCATCTTAAACTGGTTTGTACAGGGTGTGTTTACATCTACCTGCTTCATTTTGTTACTGGATATGAATGAACTGATATTCATGTGAGCAAGTTATGGAACACAACTGAACTATCATTGGATTCCGCAGTATGATTCTGTGTTTGAAATATAGGTAGCATGGTGATGTCATTTCCTTGATTTGTTTTGTGCTTGCTCTTTTTGTTTGTTACAAATTGCACAAGCAGTCGATTTTAAATGTCAGGTTTTCAGGTCATGTTCTGACGAATGTACCCGGAGTTTACAAAAATAAGACAGGATAAAACAGAAGTGCCTACTCAACTGCTTACTTTTTGAAACCTGTGCCAAGCAGTTCAGGTTTCTACAAAATCAAACCCACTTCTCTGTTTCCAAGAAACTGTAAGTTACTGTAATGCATTACAGCACAAACAATAGCCTTTCCAGTCTACAGAGTGCTTATACATTTTGCATAAGGCTAATTTTACCTCAATCCATTCAGCTAGCAATGAAATCATTATGATCTCACTATGGGGGTGGGGAATGACGCAAGGAATTTATTTAAAGGGATACCCTCAGATTAGAATAAAAAGAACACCAAATTTACAAGGGCAATTGGAAGTCATGGTCTTGGAATCCCAGTGACAGGTTCAGAGGTTAAGCTAAGCTATTGTTTAAGAAGTGTTTTGTGTACAAGTCACAGTGCAACTCACACTTGTGTGTGAGTTCTTTGCACTGCTCTGGTGTATGCCAGAAGAGAAAAATGGAAACATCTACTTTTTAAACTTTTAAAATAACCAGAAATCTCCTTTAAGTCCAATCTTGGGGAACCTATAGATTCTCAAGTTTGGACATGAGGCATTCTGGTTACTTTAAAACTTCAAAAGAAGCTTTTGATCTCCTCCTTTGCCATGAGAAAAATGAGGAGAAAGGAGCGGGGAGAGAATTAATGATTTTGATTTTAATTAGGCCATAGACTATAGCAGGAAGGAAGGGAGAGTTCACTATTCTAAAGCTCACTATGTAAAAGTGAACTATGGTTTCGCATTACATTTGTTTTGACTACAGCAAACCCAGGTATGCCTAACTTACTTGGAGGAAACCCAATTAAAAAATGTGAGACTTGCTTTCAAGTAAATATACTTAAGAGTTGGTTGTGTAAATTAACAATCCTATAGGAGAATCCTGCCCATTGTTGAGTCCTGCTTTATGCTTGTTGATAGACTCTGCTGTGTTATTTTAGTAGCTTTTTGATTTTTCATGTTTTATTACTGCCTTGTTGACCAGCCTGAGATCCATGTAAGTGGAGCCATTAAGAAATCTAACGAACAAATTAATAAATAAATAAAAATTCAGTGTGACAAGCTTGGAAAATTGTTAACATATAGCTTTACTTGGTCATTTTTGTGATGTCATTACCCAGTACAGAGTACCAACACCTCTTTATTTTTCTTTTATTTGTTGTACTGGCTTTAACACAATAGGATATTTCATAAGCGGAATCAGGTAATACCTGTATTGAGTTTAGAGCATTCCAAAGAAAATATAGATGCAAAGAGCAGGAAGGGTGTCGTTGCTTTAGTACTTAGCCATTACACTACTAGCAGGAAGTTTTCTACCATATATCTTGAGTTATTTTGTATGACACATAAATATTATGTTAGTATTTGCTAGAGCAACACCAACATACCATTGATACTTGATACTAAGGAAATGCTGCTTAGTTCTTTTCTACCTATTTTTTTTTATTTTAAATTGTGGTTCTTTAAGCACAAGGACAGCTCTGGGTTTTGGGGGGTTTTTTTGCCGGGTGGGGGGGCTGCTCCATAAAAATCAGGGCTGCCCCTTGAGAACACTTGGGCTGTAGTCGCATAAACTGCTATTTGCCTAACTGTTAATTTCTGCATGATATTTGAGCTTTCATATGATGTAAAAGCCAAAGCTGAAACTATAGTGGAATAGAACGCAAGTTTAGTACCGGTATCCAGTGCTTTTCTTCTACAAAAATGTTTAGGTGAACTCCCATTTTGACTCAAAAAAAATCACCATTTTATAGTTCAAATTGGGAGAAACAAATACAGTAAATGGACAAAAGTGCAAAGATTCACAAAATGTTTAGGGGTATGTGTACCCCTGCGTAGTCCCCAGAAAAAAAACACTGCTTATATCTATATTATTTACAAACAGGTTTTTTCTCTGAAAGCAAATAACATGGAAGTGAGTCCTAAACTTGCACTACATCCCACTATGGTTCCAGAAGCAGTTTTTGCATGCTGTTAAAGCTCAAATCAAAGGGACACAGGTGGCACTGTGGGTTAAACCACAGAGTCTAGGACTTGCAGATCAGAAGGTTGGCGATTTGAATCCCCATGATGGGGTGAGCTCCCATTGCTTGGTCCCCACTCCTGCCAACCTAGCAGTTCGAAAGCACGTCAAAGTGCAAGTAGATAAATAGGTACCACTCCGGCAGGAAGGTAAACGGCGCTTCCGTGCACTACTCTGGTTCACCAGAAGCGGCTTAGTCATGCTGGCCACATGACCCAGAAGCTGTACTCCGGCTCCCTCGGCCATTAAAGTGAGATGAGCGCCGCAACCCCAGAGTCGGTCACGACTGGACCTAATGATCAGGGGTCCCTTTACCTTTAAAGCTCAAATATAATGCAGAACGTAACAGTTAGGGGAAAGCTGTGAATAAACAGCCATGTGAATGCAGACTTCCTGAGTACAGGCAGTTAACATTTTGCGCAGGGGTTCTGTTCCTGGGCCCCCCACATGTTGGCAGAGCGAGCATAAGCCCGTTCTGCCTTCTTCTGGGTTCAAAAGGACCCGCACATCGGCAGTCATGTGTCAAATGGACACACACATAACAGTCACCATTTGCACTGGCATTTTCAGTGGCTTGAAGGCTGTAACTGTTTTGCTGCCTCACTCCTTTCCAGCTGAAGCCAAGTGAAGCTGCCTTTGTATAGGAATGTTTTAATCTCCACTAAGCACCTTACTCTTTCCTTTGCCTGCCCCTTATCTGCCACATGTTGTCATGGGTCTTCATTTGCAGACACATCTTAAGAACTCTCAAATCAACAAATACGACAACATTGACTTTTGCTCCCTTCTATTTAAAGTAGATTTGAGTGCAAATAACTGAGGCTTCTGATGCAGACTTCTTATGTTGCAAGCATCTTGCAATTTGCCCATACCAAAGGGAACAACCAATGTTCTGACCTCTCTTGCTGCGATCCAGTTTGTCCCCAGTTAAAGTGCACCCTTTTAGCGTCAGTGAGAGATAAGGGAAGAGAATGTGGTCCTCTGGGAGAGATAGGAGCCACAAGCGTCTAACATGGTGCATTTATTTTACATAGATTGAGGAGCTTCGTTTGTTTGAATAGAGTCTAATAGCATATAGAGTGGTACCTCTGGTTACATACGCTTCAGCTTACATATGCTTCAGGTTACAGATGCCGCTAACCCAGAAATAGTGCTTCAGGTTAAGAACTTTGCTTCAGGATGAGAACAGAAATCGTGCTCCGGCAGCGCGGCAGCAGCAGGAGGCCCCATTAGCTAAAGTGGTGCTTCAGTTTAACAACAGTTTCAGGTTAAGTACGGACCTCCGGAACGAATTAAGTACTTAACCAGAGGTACCACTGTACAGCTATTTCACCTGCAAAGTGAATGCACTTTCTGCATTTTCATATTTCAAGGCTCCGACTTTGCAATTTAAATACACATGGTTCTATATTCGCTTCTGTGGTTTGGTGTCAACGCTGACTTGAATGTTTGACTCACCTAGTTCCCAAGGATAGGAAAATGTAACAACCTAGGTTACAGGAAGAGGAAGGGAACCGCTGGGAAGTGCCTGGGACTGGTATAGGAAGGTATAGCCCAGGGGTCAGCAAGGTTTATCTTGCCTGGACCGGATCAGTCCCGCAGAGATCCCTCCATGGGCCGGGTCACATGTGTGTGTGAGCGCGGCCCCCCGCTCAGACACAATTTTTGGTGTCTGCGCAGATGCGATTTTCGGCGCCGTGGAAACAAGTCCCCACGCTGCGCTGGTTTAGTGCAGCGCGCAAGTGGGCAACTCAGTTGTGGGTTGGTAAAATGACCTCTGCAGGCTGCTTCTGGTCCATGGGCCTTAGGTTGCCGATCCCTGGTATAGCCAGATAGAGCAGAAGCAGGCAAGAAAGATGATACATTAAATTCATATGTGCTTTTAATGTATCTTGCCTTTTGCTTTAAAAATAACAGCCATGGAGGATCTAAATCAAGATTGCAGCCTTCCCCCTGAATAATCCTCACCTCCAAGCTTCCATTGGCACCATGTCACATTCCCTCTCAAAGGAAATAGCAATTGTTACGGCGTAGGATTTCCATGGTACCGGAAGATAAAATGTCACGGACGTTTCCGGGGGGGGGGGGAGCTCCATTTAAAATACTAAATTAACTGAGGTTCTGCCCCCCCCCCGTAATGTCCTGTTACCCATTATCTCCCCCCAAAAAGCTCAACAACTTTTGGGGGCAATCTGCCAAAAAAAAGCTTAGCGGTCAACCAAAAAACTAGCTATGCCCACATAAAATGTATCCCAGCGTAAACTGTGCTTTATGTATAATGATGATTATGTATAATGATGATGAGATTTGCTCAGTTTCACAGACAGTAGTAGCACCCACGATAGAGTTGCAATAAAATGGTATATTACCTCAGGAAATTTCTTCTTTTGTAAATACTCTGTCACTGAAGGATCAAAGTACTTGGCATAGCCCTCATTGAGGCTGTAGATTTTCCCTTTCTTCTTGATTTTTACATCTTTTTCCACCAGAATGAACTCGCCGAGAGCCTGCAGAATAGTTAAAGCATGTCACAAGTAATAAATGCCATGTGTTTACTTCCTTGACGTTCTGAGGCTTGTCCAGTTACGACCCTAAATATACAGTTACATGCTCCCTACTTTTTCAAAGAGTAATAAGGCTTGGTTGCAATCCTAAATATACTTGCCGGGGTACGAGACCAATGGAACACCCTTCCGAATAAACATGCATGGGATTGCAATATGAGTTCCTTTTCAAAAAGAGAGTCCAGGAAACTTACAGTGCATTTGTAATATTTGCTTTTTTGCTGTGGAAAAAGAGGGTTTTAAAGGGCGCTCAGATATCTCCTGACTCTCATCCGCCCTCACCCTTTCCGTTACTTTTTTTGAAGCTTGTTTGAAGCACCCATCAGATGAGGCTTGAGCAGCATTTCTCTACCAAATTCTTCCTTCTCACTGGTGACATAATTTAGTTGTCCTTCTAGCTACCTAATAAGGGATGCTAAATGATAGTGTGATGCAAAGTGAGGGCAGGAAGCAATGCAATCACTCAAAATGAGTGGCCAGGAAGGGAGCTACACTCCACATGCTGAAAGGGTGGGGCGAATTTCATATGAATACGAGAGGGCGGCAGAAAATAGTATTAGTAATGAATGTTTGCACAGGTACCGGATCCAGCATGAAGCAGTCCACTCCTTGCCCCGTGGAAAGGGCTACCAAAGTTGCACTCCCATACAAAGCATAGCCGGCTGCGACGATGTTGCGTCCCGGCTGCAAAGCATCTTTCTCAGAAGGCTCGTCTTCTGATGTCTAAGGGGAAAGTGATGGTTGTACTCAAATCTCAAGTATTTTGCCGTTATTGTTAAAAAGCATTTGAAGAAGAAGAAAAATAAAACCACAAATTCAAATAGGACTCTCTCCCAGTTATGGCGCACATTGTACAACAGGCCCTTGTGAAAGGTTTGTATCGACACCCGATATAACGAGGTAGAGTTTGGGGACATTTTTGTAAGAGGATCTCAAGTGATAATTCAGCGACGAATCGCAAATAGAGAACCATAGGAGGGGCACATCCAGCAGTAGTTAAAAAATGGCAGTAAACAGACAGTGTTATTTTTATCTATCTATTTATTTCACTCTCCAAGTGCTTCCCATGAATCATCCCACAGCAATTTAATAATAATAAAAACAGGAGCAAGGAAAACCATTTCAAATCCAATATGTAGATAGGCTGGGATAAAAGACTTGTTGAAAAGGGAAGGCCTCCAATAGGTGCTAAAAAGAGTAAAGAGTGTGCTTGTCTGCTATGCAGTGGGAGGGAGTTCCAAAGGCTAGGTGCCACCACACTAAAGGCCCAATTCTTGCATTGTACAGAATGGATCGGCTGCTGTATATGGTTTTGTACAGCAGTACTAACTTAGCCCAGTATCTAACTGGCAGCTAGTGGCAATAGAATATTCATCTAATGAAGAACTCTTGGAAACAATTCACAATGCTTCTGTACATGTTAAAATATTTTTGTTGCTGTTCAAACTCCAGAATATTGTTAATAGTTCTAGCATTTTCCAGGACACCTTAACTTCCAATCTTGCCACATGGAGACCCCTTTCACAAGCCCATTTTCTCACCTAATCATCTTGTGGTGATTTTTCTGAATCTTAGGAAATTAATGTATTTTTTGCTCTATAAGACCACAAGACACACCTAGGAGGAGGAAAACAAGAAAAAAAATATTCTGAATCTCAGAAGCCAGAACATGCGCAGCCTGCATTCGCTCCATAAGACACACACATATTTCCTCTTACTTTTTAGGAGGAAAAAAGTGAGTCTTATAGAGCAAAAAATACAGTAATATATGATCTGCCTCTCAGCCAAACCTACCTCATAGAGTTGTTGTTGGGATTCAAGTTCTAGGAGTAATTTTCTGCATCATTAGCATGGAGTTAGCAAGTATATGTATGGCATTTGCAAGCAAAATTATTTATTTGGATACCCACAACATAGCGAAGATATAAAAATAAAAAATGCTGCCAAGTTACTACTGTCCTTAACAAATAATAATTAGAGAATCACCATATTTTTACATTTCATACATGTTGTAGTATTGCTTTGAGACTTGAAGCTGCAATCCCATACCGACTTTCTGGGAATAAATTCTACCAAACTCCCATTTTTAAAAAAATAGTTTTTACTAAAGTTTTTTGTGTGTTACAAAACAAATAAAGAGGGAAAGGTACATACCTTGTCTCCACTTTCAAGTCATAGTCTATTTCACAATTTGCCTGCATTTAGTGATACACACTTATGTCATAGACATCATGCATTTAGGGGTGAGGAGGAAGAGGGCTGAACCCCCATTTTGTTCCATTTCTCAACTTACCTTCTTGTAAATAGCAAATATAGTTCCTATCGAAGCTAAGCAGTCTATGTTGGAGGAGCCATCCAGTGGATCAAAGCACACGACATATTTACCCTGAAAGAGGAGGAACGAATCAAATGAAAAGCAAATAAATAAAAATGTTTTCTCTCTCTTAATCTTTCAAATCTGGCTGGAGTACTACGCACTGAAACAATTTTGTATTATACTAAAATACGCTGGTATAACTTTCATGGCTTCACCACCCTCCCTAGAACCCTGTGAATTATAGTTTTCTGAGAGGCAGAGAACACTGCCTCAGCACTACCTCCACAAAACTACAATTCTGTACATTTCATGTACATATCACTTTATTCAGTTTAGTAATCACACAGACCCCATTGCTCAGTTTCCATTTATTTAATCTGTCTCCCTTTCTGGAATGCAGTTGTGTTTAGCATCTTTCAGGTAATCAAGGAAACGAGTTCTTTTCTCTTCAGAAATACAATTGTGCCATCTGCTGCTAAAAGGAGAGAACAGCCCCTTTTCCCAGTCAATCTGAATGTGTACCGACCCTCTTATCTTTTGGAGTAATAATAGCTTCTTTATTCTCCTCTGAAACCAGGACACATGTGCTGTAGGAGGACTGTAGCATGTTAATAACCAGAGAATTAGATAAAACATCAAGCTTCTTCTGTTCATCCCCAGTCACATTCACAGTGCCAGCTATTCCGAACCTATAGGAAAGGGCTTCGTTATTATAGTAAGGGAACACCGAAAAGTACACATTATACTGCAATACTGTTTTACATTATTTCCTTACTTTTACTTGACTTTCACACTGACATGACTCAAACTGTCCCTCATGTAATTGCCCCAGATTTATAAGGACTTCCCAAACCCTTTACTAGTGATAAATCTAAATTAAAACCTGAACTCATCTGTTCAGAAAACTCAGCTGGATGCTAGTTACAGCAATACACTATAGTTTTATTTTGCTTGACAGCCTGGGGATAATCCCCACGATACATGGGTGATCCTAATCTGTATTAGCACAACACCGTCAAGAGAAAATTACAATCATGATGCAATGGCTCTATGGACCTAATAGCACATGAATCAACTATCAGTGCTAAAATATTCTCCTCATACCACAGAAGAAAGCTTACATAGAAGTTTCTATGCCCTTTCCTATGCACTCAGAGGACAGCCTTATTGATTTGATTTCGGGTAAGCATGCTTAGGACGTGAAGACTGACACATCGCCATTGATTCAGTGAGCTGGATCTGAGACTCTAAACACGATAACAATAGTTTGTGTGTGAGTGAGCAGAGACAATGCAATCTTAACAGATAAAAAAATATTGTGGGAGAGAAATGGAAACAGACAATATGGAGTAATAACAACAGCACAATAACAATTTGGCTGCATGACCGATTAGTCTTCAACATATATTCATTTCTCAAGAGATGTATCTACTTCCTTTCACAAGCTTCCAGCTTATGACTTCACTCTGCTCTAGTGTTTTCATGTCCATATTTTATTGTTTTATTTTTTAATTGTGAAGTATGTTGTACCCTGCCCTGGAATAAAATTTTGAAGGGCAGCATACAGATTTCTAAAAACAAATAGATAATACTACTGGGCAGTGAAGGTCCTGTGTGAGTGTCTGGAGGCGGTTGGAGGATGGATGGCGGCTAACAGATTGAGGTTGAATCCTGACAAGACAGAAGTACTGTTTCTGGGGGACAGGAGGCGGGCAGGTGTGGAGGATTCCCTGGTCCTGAATGGGGTAACTGTGCCCCTGAAGGACCAGGTGCGCAGCCTGGGAGTCATTTTGGACTCACAGCTGTCCATGGAGGCACAGGTCAAATCTGTGTCCAGGGCAGCTGTTTACCAGCTCCATCTGGTACGTAGGCTGAGACCCTATCTGCCTGCAGACTGTCTCGCCAGAGTGGTGCATGCTCTGGTTATCTCCCGCTTGGACTACTGCAATGCACTCTACGTGGGGCTACCTTTGAAGGTGACTCAGAAACTACAACTAATCCAGAATGCGGCAGCTAGACTGGTGACTGGGAGTGGCCGCCGAAACCATATAACACCGGTCTTGAAAGACCTACATTGGCTCCCAGTATGTTTCCGAGCACAATTCAAAGTGTTGGTGCTGACCTTTAAAGCCCTAAACGGCCTCGGTCCAGTATACCTGAAGGAGCGTCTCCACCCCCATCATTCTGCCCGGATGCTGAGGTCCAGCGCCGAGGGCCTTCTGGTGGTTCCCTCATTGCGAGAAGCAAAGCTACAGGGAACCAGGCAGAGGGCTTTCTCGGTAGTGGCGCCCACCCTGTGGAACGCCCTTCCAGCAGATATCAAAGTGATAAACAACTACCTGACATTCAGAAGACATCTTAAGGCAGCCCTGTTCAGGGGAGTTTTTAACGTGTGATATTTTACTGTATTTTTTGTTTTTATGGAAGCCGCCCAGAGTGGCTGGGGAGGCCCAGCCAGATGGGCGGGGTATAAATAATAAATTATTATTATATTATTATTATTACTGCATTTGGAAATGTTCATAATATTTTAGAGACAAGGAAGGGGTGGGCAAACGTCATTATAAATGTATGGCAGGGAAAGTGGATTCACACATGACTTGTTCACTTGAATGTCCCTAGCATATACAACTGTACAACTCTTTGAACTTTTGCAAATCCTGGGGAAATAGGGGTCATGATCACATGAAGTAAGCCCTGCAGGTGTTGGCGTTACGGCATCAAGTTCATGCAGGCATTCAACTCAATGTGCACACCTGTGTTGAGTTAGGTTTTAGCGATCCTGCTTCTCTCTTCACAAGGACTTATTTTACTCCGTCTTTGCTCTTCTACTGTAAGCTGCAAGCAAAATTGCCATTGACAATCCACAGTATTGAGTTCCTGTGTGTACATTCTACTCATGCTATGGATGGAGCAATTTGAAGCTCATCACACATTCGCTACAAACCCTGAGGTAGGTGCTGCTTTATTTATTTCACTGAATTTTTAATTATTACTAAACACCTCTGGCACACACACCTATGACTACTGTATAGCCTGAAAAGTGTGTTAGCCATAATTAAAAAGTTGCTTCTAAAAATTGGCTCATAAAATGGCTCCCATTGCAAATGTCATATAGATATTAAATAAAATATAGAGCCGGGGTGGTGTACAAACAGAACTGCAAGAGAGTTAAAATACAATTAAAAACAATGCAGAACGATAGTGTCGGGCTCATCCTAAAAGCTTAAACCACTGATTACAAATAATGAATATGTGTGGCTGATCTGCGATAGGTTCACTTTCCTGATACATGTAAAAAAACCCCACCCTTTTAAAAAGACAGAAGTTGTGCTAAAGGTATGTAAACTTGTGGAGATTCTTCTACTATTTCAATTCCTTGGGGTGGGGGGAAGTCACAGATATTTTGCTGTCTGGTAAAAGATGAACCAGACTCCCCATAGGTCCAGAACCTTGAGGAGCAGACAGAGCCCCCTAAATCCAGTGTTCTGGATCCCCCTGAGGGACCTCTAGGTCGATACCAGACAAGGAACTCCTGGAGCTGTCAAAAGAGGAGGTAGAATAGCTCCTTGAAAGCACCGGGTCAACAACTTCAGGTAAAGACCAAAGAGCACAGTGTAATGTCTACAGACCCAGAGTTACCAGTCTACCCCCGAGTATGGGGTTTACTCAAGAGCAAGGAGTGCCTGATGGTCCTTCACAATTAGTTGCTGTGGCTAGAGAGTGGTTTAGGAAGTATTTAAGGCCTCCTTCTAGAGTCTTCCTTTTGCTGGAAACAATGCAGTTTTCTGATTCTTTGTTTCTGCTTACAGTTCCACTGCCTGGCTGAGCTCCCTGTGAGACAAAGATGGGAGGTTTTCTGACCTTGCTTCCGGATAATGTTTTGGCCCTAGACTGATTCTCTGTGCTTGAGTTTGGCTTGTTTTTTAAGATTTATTTTTACTGAAGATTTCCTTGGTTTAAAAAAAGCTCGTGCCTTTTTTCGGGTGGTACAGTCTTTCTTACAATTAGTGAGACATTAGTGTTGAGTACAGTACAGTGGTACCTCGGGTTAAGTACTTAATTCATTCCGGAGGTCCATTCTTAACCTGAAACTGTTCTTAACCTGAAGCACCGCTTTAGCTAATGGAGCCTCCTGCTGCCGCTGCGCCACCGGAGCACGATTTCTGTTCTCATCCTGAAGCAAAGTTCTTAACCTGAAGCACTATTTCTGGGTTTGCAGAGTCTGTAACCTGAAGCGTATGTAACCTGAAGCATACGTAACCTGAAGTGCATGTAACCTGAGGTACCACTGTATAAGGTTGGGGGAAGAAGGGGGGGTGAGGCTTATATTCTTTTCTTTAGTGTATGTTTGGGGTTTTGTGTCAGTGTCAACTCGGTAGATTCTCTTTCTATTCATTTATTACATTTCTTTGGTAGTGAGAGGGATCTGGGGGCAGGGTGTGGCTGGCTGCAGTGGGATTTCTTTGCATTTGTGAGTGGGGGGGGGCTTGTTGGGTCAGGTAAGCTAGATTGATTCGTAAGCTGTCGGTGATAAAGGAGAGCCATACTGGGGTGAAGGCGTCCTCTTCTATTTGTTCCTGTGTCAATTTCAGTTTGTTGGTTAGCTTTTCTAGCAAGGTCAATTCCCAGACAGTAATTGGTTCAGGGTTACTTCTGACAGGGGTCGCCAATGTATGGCTATGAGGCTGCTGAGAGTAGGTGGGTTATAAGCTCTGTATTATATGAGTGGTCATTATGATCTTGGAAGGTGTTCAGTAGGGCCAGTTCTGGGGTGAGTTCTAATACCTGTTTAGTTATTTTGCAGGACTGCTATTTAGTTATTTTGTAGGACTGCTGTCCAGAAGGGTTGGATTTTAGGGCATTCCCGCCACATGTGGAGGTATGTGCATGTGGAAGTGCAGCCTCCCCAACATCTTGGTGAGGTTCCTGGGTGTATCAGCTCCAGTTTCTGTGGTGTTAAGTACCATCTGTAGGTGAGTTTCAGAGTGAGTTCCCTTGAGTTTGGCTTGCTGAGATCATGCTGCATCTTGAATTCTTGGATATTTTTGTAAAAAGCTTTGTCCTCTTTGGACTGAGACCCTAGCTCCAGAGCAGGGGTCGGCAAAGTTTTTGTGGCTTGGGCCGGTTCATGATCCTACAGACGCTGCGGTGAGCCAGAGTGTGCGTGCACACACACACACACACACACACATACGCAAGCGCTATTTCCAGCACTCCTTCTGGTGCAGAGGAGGCGTGCACAGCTTCCCATTGGTTGAAGGAACTTCCTGCAACTAATGGGAAGCCAACCAGCATCATGGAAGGCGGTCCCTGTTCTGTTCCATGCCACTTTAGCACGGAGCATGGGAGCCGACTGAGCGGGCGGCGGGGGTCCATGGGCCGGTTAAACAACCCCCATGGGCCGCTTGTGGCCCCTGGGCCTTAGGTTGCCAACCCCTGCTCTAGAGCATGACAGATGGAAGAATCACAGCTAAAACACAGGACCACAATGATGGGATAGGGTTCCCCTGGAATAAACGAAGGATGACAGTTCCACACAAAATTCCTAGTGGGGAAACTTCCATATATAATTGTTGCTGAACAAAAGTAAGGAACAGTTAAAATTACTGTGTAACAAAGATTCTCCTTGGCGGTATTTTTCCAGCCTAATGGGAGAGCCAACCAAACAAAACTAATAATCGGAGTATACTCTCTGAAAGCTGTTTTTATACTAGCTTACATTTAACATTGTCATAATGTTAATTATAACTCTTTAACCAGAAAGGATATATCCTTCAGATGTTGTTGGACTACAGCTCACGTCAGTACTAGCCAATGGTAATCTGCAGTGATAGGAACTGTAGTCTAGCAACTGGAGTTAAGTACCACTGAACATAATGGGATATGCTTCTGAATAAAGATTTGTAATAACTGCATGTTTTGTATACTATTCTCTGAAGTGCTCACATTTTGTATAGTGCCACTTAGAGTTGTGGTGGCAATTTCTTTTTAAAAATTTATGCATGAGATGAAGAAATGAGTCACTCGTTTTAATATGAATTTTATAAGAGTGGGTTTCTATACAATGGCCAAAATGTACGTCCATGCTGAATGAAGACAGTGCCATTCCAATCACTTCAGACTGTGTAAATTCTGACTGCACCTTAAGCCAAATTAACTGCTTGACCTTCTTGTTTGACCTTGATGGCAATAGAAATGGGCTACACAAGAAAAGCAGCCTATTCCCATTTCTTTAAAAGTAAATAGTAATACAGGTAATTACAGGTGCTGCCACTCCCATTATTAAAGCAGTCAGTAGTTAGTTGCAGTAGTTATTCTTAAAACTTTGGCCAAACTAAAATCAGTGACCATTTGATTGTGGAGTTTCTGTAATTTAACATACACCGTGACTGCGATACTAGCCTTCTTTCATTCCAGGCACATGGAATTCCCATACTGCTATTCTGGCCATGCCACTTAGTTTAAAAGCTTCATGCTGTGTTTAAAAGAAGGAATTCCCAATGCTCACCCCCCCCCCTTTATATTTAAAACAATTCTTATCCTCCCCAATTCTGTGCAACTCACATATGAGCAAGGCCTGCCTTCCGAACCGCTGAAGAGATGGCCTTTATGGCAGTGAGCATGGAGTTCAGCAGCTGGGTCAGTTCTCCTGTGGCCCCTTTAACCCGCCGTCCTTTCTCCATGACATATCGGTTAAGGGTTAACATGTCCGTTTCAAAGGGGCTTCTGTCCGACATCTTGGCTGGTGAAAATGGTCTGTTTTCTTCACTAGAATTTAGCAGTTCCTTTGCACCCACAGTGTTGCTGCTCTTCAGTGGCAGTTTTATTTTAAGAAGAAGCAGTTGGCTTGCATGCGAGAAGCGGTTTAGTAAAGGTTCCTGAGCCCATGTGACTTACAGGCTTGGAATAGATGGGCAGTGCAACTCCTCTGAATTTTCCAGTCTGCCAAGAGATCCTATTAATCTTAATCTTAACCTTCAATGCCGGCTAAAAAAAAAAGGTGGTTTGGCAAGCCTACCCAACTATGTAATTATGTACATTTGTTTTTCAAAATTATTTTAACTATATTTTGATAATTTTTTTGTTTAGTGTTTTGTTGCATTTTTATTTGTATTTTAATGAATATTTTATACCATTTTATGTGAACTGCTTTGAATTCCCCCCCCTTGCTGTCCCCCTTCCCCTTAGATTTTTTCTAGATGATTTTTGTAAAAATTAAAATTCTCAGAACAATAATTGTCCTTCTAATTGGAAAATGTCAGTGATAAACAGTAAAATAAAAAAAAAGTAAAGGACTTCTGGGGTTGTGGTGCTTCTGGGGTTGCGGTGCGGCCGAGGGAGCAAGTGTTTATCAACAGACAGCTTTCCGGGTCATGTGGCTAGCATGACTAAACTGCCTCTGGCGCAACGGAACACCGTGACAGAAACCAGAGCGCACGGAAACACTGTTTACCTTCCTGCTGCAGAAGTACCTATTTATCTACTTGCACTGGCGTGCTTTCAAACTGCTAGGTGGGCAGGAGGAGGGACCGAGCAACGGGAGTTCACCCCGTCACGGGGATTCAAACCACTGGCCTTCTGATTGGCAAGCCCAAGAGGCTCAGTGGTTTAGATTACAGCGCCACCCACATCTTTACCTGATAAGCAGTATATGTGATGCAAGTTAGCTACGTGAACGAGGACGATCAATCCACAGAATACAAGTGGCAATTATTGCCAATAAGACCATTGCCAATCACATGCTCACCAACTAGTTTGGCTGGTTTACCAGCTGCCCGGATGACTTGGTCTCTTTCCTGGAGAAAATCAACCTGGCCTCAGTTACTCATGCTCTACTTATATCCTGCAAGTAAGCTTCACTACCGTAATACATTTATGTGGGCGTGCCTTTAAAGACAATTTTGAAACTGCAGTTGGTACAAAAGATGGGCGTCAGAATTAGGGTTGGAGTCTGCTAATTGGAGCGCATCATACTAATGTTCTGTTATCCCTTACCCCAGTATTGTTTGTTTGCAGTGAGTCATTAGATTCGAAAGCTGAATCCAGAAGTGGCTAGCCCTATTTCGGGCCATGTGACATCGCATGACTGAAACTTCAAGCTGCAGCTTGAAGCACTGAATTAAAGTTCAGCCTGCAAAGGAAGAATCTTATGACAACTGGTGAGTGACACCTGGACAGCTCTGTCTGCCAAAGTGAACCACAGAGGGTTAGCTACTTTCCCACTCATGAAATATATAATGAGAACACAGCCCATATCATCTAAAGTGGCACATTAGGCACCTGCCTGTGAGGTGTCAAATTCAGTAAGTGCCAAATCTGAGCCACAGCTACAAAGCAATTGCAGCTATGGGTTGAGTTTCCTTTTTGAATTGTTCCAGCTTGAACTGGAAAATTGCCTGGAATTATATTGTTTCACAGAGCAGTGTGAGGTTCCAGGTCGTTACCCAGAGTTTGTGTCTGTAATGTCTTTGATATATGGTTTATTTACACATATGTACAAACAGAGTGCGGGCGGCACTGAGCCTAGGGCTTGCCGATTGGAAGGTCGGCAGTTCAAATCCCCGCGACGGGGTGAGCTCCCGTTGCTTGGTCCCAACTCCTGCCAACCTAGCAGTTCGAAAGCACGCCAGTGCAAGTAGATAAATAGGTACCGCTCCGGCGGGAAGGTAAACGGTGTTTCCGTGCGCTGCTCTGGTTCGCCAGAAGCGGCTTAGTCATGCTGGCCACATGACCGGAAAAACTGTCTGCGGACAAACGCCGGCTCCCTCGGCCAGTAAAGCGAGATGAGCGCCACAACCCCAGAGTCGTTCGTGACTGGACTTAACTGTCAAGGGTCCTTTACCTTTACCTTTACAACCAAAGCCTACATCTCAAAAAGGTATTGCTTCTTCCATAGCCACAGCCTTGGATTCAAACAGACCACAAACACTGCTCTCAAGTGTTGCTCTGACTTTCCAGCTTGCTGTTGCTTCTGGCCCTGATTACTGCACAGTGGCGTAGCGTGGGGGGTGCAGGGGGGCCGGCCGCACCGGGCGCAACATCTGGGGGTTAGGGTTAGGGGATGCAAATCCACGGGTTAGGGGGCACAAATCCACGGGTTAGGGGGCGCAAATCCACAGGTTAGGGGGCGCAAATCACTTGCCTTGCCCCAGGTGCCGACAACCCACGCTACGCCACTGTTACTGCAACTTTCAACTCTAAACTCAGGCTTTGGCTTTCTCACTATCTTGCATACAGACTACTCCTCTGCAAAAACAAACAAACACACCCTCATAAACTGTGATGTCAAGTGCAGAAAAGGTGGGTGTGGTTCAGCCAAAATGGACTGGGCTGGTGGGCCTAATTTGTCTTGTGGACTGATGGGTTGCCCACCACTGATTTGCAGAATTGCGTCCTGCTTTTACATATATATTTTGGTACTGAAAATCAGGATATAAATTAAATGAACCAAATAAAATGTGTTGCGTGTGTTTTGCCTTGTTTCATTGGCTAGCAAAATAAATAGAATAACCAGGGCAGGATTAAGGCATCAGCCTGAGAATGGAGTCAGCAGTAGCAGTGTAAGAAGGGCAGAATGGCAAATGAAAAGCTTTCCCAGAGTCTTGAAACTGGCCCAAAGCAATTCTAATTTTAGCTTGGCAAGAGGAAAGTTGTGCCTGTGATGATTTAGCAATATCCAAAAGCACCTAAGGAGGATCTACTGTAGACTTGTGGAGTGCTCTTGCTCTTCGTTATGGTTTCTGTTCCCCTTCTCTTACGACACTGAAGTACCGTATCTTTTTAACCAAACAGCATTGTTGTAGAATGGTAGCAATGATGTTACAAACTGGACACCCATTTCTGTGTTGATTCCAATCTGGTGGCGCTTGAACTCCTCAAACTGAGTGATTCAATTTATTTTGTCACCCATGGTAAGAATCGTCTTCCAGTTGGAACCCAATAGTGAAATGTGACCAAAGCACACCATAAAGTCTTTAAAAGTTTGGGAGTACCTTGGTCTAGTGGCTTGCAAAGCTGAATTGTAAAAATAAAGAAGGAATGATATTAAAGATGCTTACCTTGTATGTATGTTGGCATATACTATTGAAGTGCAGCAATAAGTTTGGCATTTCCCAACTAGAACATTTTTCAGCCATATTTTATGTTTACTTAGAAGTAATTCCTGTTTGTTGCAGATTATTATGGTATTTGCGGCTTAATGTGCAGTCAAATCCTGCAGTTCTCAAGGAGCTTATTAAACCTACAACCAACAACACTAAACTCTATGGCACAATGGATTAAGACCGCATCCTTGTCTCATATTCACACCATTGTATCTACCAGCATTTGGGTGGTGCTTTTGTGTAGTCAGTCATGAGGTGAAGGCCTACTGAGTTTTAAGACTGGTCCATAAATGCAATTTTCTGATAAGGTCCATTTTCTATCTGCAGCCTTCCCATTATTTACTTAATGAAAATGCTATGGAAATATATTAAGAATGAAAACTGCTTAACATCGTTCAATTCTATTATTTGAAAACATGGCCCAGTTCTTCCTTAATGACTAGTCACACATGAAGTTCCCTTTACCACTGGCCCACATTCTTCTCATTCACATTTACAGAAGCACACCCATGCTCCTACATACACCCATGGGGGTGGCATGGCTGTACTGCAGAAATGGAGGAGCCCCAGAGAATGTAGGACACCAGGAACCCATGGAGGTTGGGCGTCTCTCTCTTTGATGCATATCTTGGATTTATATACTGTATTCCACCTGTATAGAATACAAGTCATTACTTATTTCTATTATCCAATGGGCTAAAGCAGCTCCTACGAGATGCTATTTTCTTCCAAGTGAATGCAGATGCAAGTAGTCCGTGTTACTGACACCATCTGTAATGAGAGACACTGACCTTTCACCAAATGCCAAAGTTCTTTAGTCACTTGGAAGGACAGTAACCGGTGTGGCAAATGCTGCTCTAGGTGATCATTTGTTTTGAAATTTCCTTTGAGGATGAGTTTCTTATGCTTTCCTCTCTACCAAAAGCAAAGGAGAAACTAAAATGTGTGTTGATTTCTGTGTGGCTTGTAGAGATTAACAGATTTCTCCATTTCTTTTATTATTTTATGGACACCACTGCCTATCTAGAGCTACCCGTCTTCTGGTTTAACTGATTTAGTATGTGTGTGAGTTTGAAGTAGCTTTCAGTTACCTGTACCTACGCACACTGATCAGATCACAGCACAAAAGAGGAATCTTGATGTGATCATGAAGTTGGGAGAAACTGTGCAGACCAGTGGTCTGAACAAAGTCTAGGTATCAACAACAAATGCAATTCATCATTTAACACATTTATCTAACTCTCATGCAGTACAGCCTTAAAATGTGAACTGCTATAACTGCTGGAATGAAAACTACATTAGTTAACTTGTTTGTATGACTAGGGTTTTATTGTTTTACATTGTGTTCTATATTCTGTTATGGCCTTTGGCTAATATAGAAATGGAACTGAATTGTAGCTGTGGCTGACATATCCCATTAAACAGATGAATCAACTTTTTCATTTGGGATCTACCACTAAATTCCAACTATCGAACTAGGAGTAATATTGACCATAGATATTTCACGGCACAGTATCCTCTGTCTTATTACCTCCCTTTGGCAATTGCTGCCCTAAAGGAACAACATGTGTGCACATATGAATACAGCCATGATCCTTCATCCAGGAATCCACATGGTCACACTAAGCCATGGTTTGGCTTTGTGTTATGTGTTTAGGGCAATTGAAATGATTGGTTGTACAGAATAGGGCCAGTTGCCTAAGGGTGGGGTATAACTTTGGCTGTAGCAGTATAATTCTGTGCTTCTCCCAAAGCTGGAGATGACCACTGTTAACTGTGCTGCATGTGAGCTGAAATAAAAAGAGGCCATAACAGTTTCCACCCATGTTCTGGATTAACCCATCACTCACATCATAAACATTCTAGTTTATTCAGACTACCCATGTATCCCTCTGATCTGCCCTGAAATTGCAAGCCGCCTACTGTGTAAGTTACAAATGAAACAGCTTTTTAGATTATTTTTTTTTAATGGCACAGCAAAATGCATTGAGTTTGCTTTTTATGCATATTGAAGTAATGGCTCTTTTGCATTCTATAAATTTGCTTCAGTCCGTAGTTTTGCACAGTTATGGTCTTTGGTCCAGTTGAAAGGCATTCCAATGGCAGATGCAGCCGCCCTCTCCTCATTTAGCTGAATGCTTCTTGACCATGGCTAGGTATTCCTGCACATCGTCTGGAGACCCCAAGACAATAGGCACACGCTGGTGAATGTTTTCAGGCACTATGTCCAAGACAGACTCCTTGCCTGTTGTTGCAAGACCTCCAGCCTTCTCGATGATAAAAGCCATGGGGTTGCATTCATAGAGGAGCCTCAACTGGAATTACATATGTTAAAAATAACAGATCAAGCATCAGCACTGCACTTGAGCCAAATGCTATACTCACAAGCAGAGTGTGCTACAGTTGTATAGTGCTCTCTGCACAGGTTTTCTACATTGCAAATGTCCACATGATTACTCAGAAATAAGTTCCATTGTGTCCAAAGGGGATTGCTCCTCAACAACCATGCTTCTAATGGTAGTATTGGTGCAGGTAGGAAACATTCCATGTTTATGCTTAGAGAGGCAGTGTGATATCATAGTTACATTTCCTCCAACATTTCTCCGATGAGTATAGGGACATCCTATTCTACATCTGGAAGCTTCTCCCGTGTTTGATTTCACTGCGCACATACAGACTCATCAACATCAGTCACCTTAAGCCAATTGCAACCTCTCTGCCTCACCTGTCACAGGACTGGTGTAAAGAAAAAATGTAAGGGAAGGGATCGTGTACAACACCTTCCACAGATAAAGGGAATGATACAAAATTTTAGCGATAAGCTGCCTTGAGTCCCTGTCAAGGAAAAAGGTGGGATGATGATGATAGAAACTGTGAGAATGATTAGGAACATACTAGAGAGTAAATCCTATAAAACTCAGTGGGACTTAGTTCTGAGTCAAAATGCTTCAGATGGCCATGTAAGACTGCCCAGTCTTGACCCAGTTACTTGGGAGTAAGCTCCATTGAATACAGTGGGGCTTCCTTCTGAGTATACAGTGTCAGAATCCATTTGCAATAAAAGACTCAACACTCCCCGTGTTTCCTAAGAAATGTCTGGTTGCAGCAGCATTGCGATGAAAGACTTTTAAAGTGGACTGGTGACCTTTTCCTTCGAAATTATAGGAAAGGCTTTATATGCCAGCGTCACCATTTCCTTCATTTGGTGCAGGGATTTATTTTCCATTTCTGCACTTGCACTCACCACTTTTAATTGTCCCCTGAGACATGGAGGATAAGGGAAACACAGGACATTCTGGGATCAAGTCAGAAACCAGGACTGCTTTTGTAATATTGGGTCAGTTGGAAGGGCTGAAGTTACAGTAGGAATGGAGAAGCTGCAGCCAGTACTTGTTGACCGCACAGCACGGCCAGTGGTCAGAGATTATGGTAGTTCTGGTCCAACAGCATCTGAAGGGCCATAACTTCCATATTTCTGAGTGAGTTGGTTGGATCAGAACTGCAGAGAGACCCAAGTTAGAGTCCTCACTCAGCCCTGAGGTTCAATGGATGATATTTATTTAGTCATTATCTCTCAGGCTAATTGAATTCGCAGGGATATTATAAGGATAAAAATTGGGTTGGGAGAGTGGAAAGAAGGGTGGGAACAATGTATATCAGCATGAGTTCTTGGGGGAAAGGTACACAGGTAAATGCACAGCTGGTCAACCAAACTATGCAAGAGGACAAAGCCTATTAACAGAAGTAGTACTGCTTTGCTCATAAGTAGAGGAAAAGGTCCTGTTTGTGACATTCTATGTAAATGAGTAACTGCCTCTTATCTACAGGCCGGAGCAAGCATTGAAATGTAGTTCAGATCAGTTTTTGGCTGAATAAACACAGTTAAGAGTTGGGAAAGAGTTTGCTGTAGAAACCACTGCACTTTCTTCTCAATTGTTGGTAGGCTGGGATTATACTTGAATGCCATGTTAGAAAAAAACTGTGAAAACTGAATGCAGCTCAATAATGGTTGCTCTTTTGTGGAGCAGGATATTCTGCTCCCTATACAGTGGTTACATACGCTTCAGGTTACAGACTCCGCTAACCCAGAAATATTACCTCGGGTTAAGAACTTTGCTTCAGGATGAGAACAGAAATCGTGCTCCAGCGGCGCGGCGGCAGCAGGAGGCCCCATTAGCTAAAGTGGTGCTTCAGGTCAAGAACGGACCTCCAGAACGAATTAAGTACTTAACCCAAGGTACCATTGTAATGATACTAGATATCAAAACTGGCAATTCAACAATTAAGCTGTTTAGTCTTGCTGCGGTCTCATATGTCAGATACATAGTCTTTTCCAAATTTCCCAGTTTTAGTTTATCCAGAATGAAGTGGTAGAATCCTGAGCGGTGGTGTGGACTGTACCACTTCAGATCGCAGGCAGGGGATGCCGTTTTTTATTTATTCCCTCGTGTACCAAGTTTCCTGCAAAACTAAAAGAACTATCACATGAGGACAAAGATTCCAGCTCACTCCCTGCTGTGCTAGTTTACTGATTGCAGAGTATGTTTAACACCAGGGGGTGGGGGCACTCTAAGCACTTTAATTTTTAAATTTTGTTTATTAAATTCCTGCAGGAAACTTGGTACATCCAAGGATCACAGAGTGGTTTACAATATAGAAAAACAAATATATATATATATATATAACAGACTAGCAAATGTAAACAAGAACTCTCCCCCAATAAGATACCCCTATTCATGTATCTAGTGTGTCATATCTAGTTTAGCCCCAGTCTTAAGTTGTAAGCTCATAAAATTTTAGCTTTTAAGTTCCCCGAGACAGGGAAAACTCTGTATGTCACAGGCAATTTGGGACAGGGTGTGTGAAAGAAATAAAGCTGAGCGCCTAAAGGAGTGGTGCCAAAAAGTATTGCAACCACTATTAACCTAATTAGCAAGGGGAGAGAAATCCAGCTGGTGATTATAGATAACAGCCTAGCCCAAGCGTATTTCATTCAGGAGCCTCTGATCCAGCACACAAAGGGGCAGAGATCTTTCCCAAGGATTGCTGACATTTTACCTACCACTTATTTCAGTAAATTCTTGCCTGGAAAAGGGCAACATAATGATCCACCGAGCCCCATTTTGTGCCTTTTAGAATGGGTGCTCTACTTATGTGATAAGCCCCTTACTATTTACTTTTTGTCCAGGTGCACTTTTAATTTATTTATTTAATTTCTATACCAGCCTCTACCTGGAGGTCTCAGGGCAGTTCACTTCCCCAGAACTCCCTACACTTTTGGTTGGGAGCATCACACAGTTCCTTGGATGTTACACCATCACAGCGCTGCTCAATGGTGTCCTATCTTGCATAGCAGAGAAGCCAGATACGTACTGGGGGAAACCAAATGATGATGGATAGTCCTCCCGCTCAACTTACAAAGGGAAAGCATGAGTTCTCCCTGCCTTTTGTTCAATATAACAGTGCCTTTCTATGACCTTGACCAGAGTGCCCAGACTTTGATAACTAAACACGTAGTTTAGAAGGACATTCAGTTGTAAAACATGAAGAAAATAGCAGCATCACATGATGAATTCTTGTAACAAATTAGGCATGTGCTAGCTATGTTACCTTTCCCTTGGGGCTTTTTGAATTGGCTGGATATAGGAAGATTCCTCCATACACCAGGGTACGATGCACATCAGCAACCATGGAACCTATGTATCTGCTGCCATAGGGAGCGCTTCCATCCTAGAACAGAAGATTGGTGAAATATTGTATAAGCGTTCTGAAGTTCTACATCCCCCAGACTGATGCGAAATGGATAGCAGCTGCTTCTGTCCCTGGCTGGGTCCAGATGGCAGCTTCCTGGTTGGGTGCTGTAGCATCCAATGGGAAGGACCGGAGGTGTTCCCAATAAATGGAAGCCCTTTTGCCTAGGCCATCACTAGGCTCACTATAGGAAAGCCAGCCATGCAAATGTCAATCATGCCTCTAAGTCACACAGGAAGATAAGGAATCAGTAAATGCTGAAGCAGTAAATATCTGTGCAGACTGCAACAAAATTACAACGTTCCTAAGCTGTAGGAAAAGCAAGTCAATCAATCAATCAATCAATCTGTGCAATGATCACTCATGTGCCTATTGTATTGTGTTTACTACTGCCTATCAGAAATTCCAAGACAGTACAGTGGTAACTTGGTTGTCAAACTTAATCCATTCTGGGAGTTTGTTCGACTCCCGGAGCCATTCAAAAAACAAGGTGTGGCTTCTGATTGGCTGAAGGAGCTTCCTGCGCTCAATTGGAAGCCGCAGAAGTCGGACATTTGGCTTCCGAAAAACGTTCGCAAACCAGAACGCTTACTTCCAGGTTTGCAGCGTTCGGGAGCTGATTTGTTTGGGAGCCAAGCTGTTCAACAACCAAAGTACTACTGTACTTATAAACAGCGTGAAGCTGAGTACTGTGTGCAGGTAACAATTCACACACCTTCCCATACATTTTCCTAGGGAGAGTTTTCACACCAGGAAACTTCCAATGTTCAAACCAAGTCTTAGGGTTCTCTGGACATGACACAATGGCTATATCCATGGGTTAATTTTGTACCCATAAAATTGTTTCTAAGCTTGGTACAAAAAAGATTGGGTTGGATCCAGAGGAGCCTCTTGTTGGAGAAAGGTGCTTTTGACCCAACGCACTGGTGAGGGTCCCACTCACTGTGAAGTTATATAAAGCAAATATATATGGACTGAAAGAAATGTTGTCTTCCGGAATATCTTGATAGCAAATTTATTTGCAGGATGTGAAAGCTTACCTGTGGAAATTTCTTATTCTTGAGATATTCTGTGACAACAGGGTCAAAGTATGCAGCATATCCCTCGTTGAGGCTGAAGATATTTCCTTTTTTCTTTATTTTTACATCCCTGTTGACCAAAATGAATTCCCCAATGGCCTGGCATAAGAAAAAAAGCAAGCCTTATCATTTGTACAGCATACACTTTATTCCTGAGTAAATTGCATTCGTCATTTACAAGACAAAACAAAAAATACCGCCATGTGAATCAGTGCCGGACAAGTTAATATAGGCAAAAATAGTGCATGTCTACAAATGAGGACAAGCCAGAGCATATTTACCAAGTGCATCCAGTTCACTGCAATTCCCTTGTGAAGGTATTAACGAGAGCCCTACGTGAAGGAGCGTGAGGTTTTAACAGGGTTTGGTGGAGTCACAGATTAAATTTGCTTTTTGTCTCTTAGCGTGTTAGGCTGCCGGGGTTGTAGTATGGACTGTTGGGATCTGTAGTTGTTGAGCGTGAAAGGTGTGTGTGTTGCAAGGTTGATGAATATGCACAGGTTGACTTGAACTACAGGTTAGTTAGTGAATGTGGAATTTGTGTGCGTAGAGTGGAAAGTGGTTTTATGGATTTTGATGTTTTATCCATTTTGTATTCTATATTGTTTAATTTTGTTTTCTCTTGTAAACTGCCTTGTGTTCCTTTCTGATAAAAGCAGTATATAAATTTTTGGGTGGGAAACTTCAAGCACTTAGGAATACCTTTTCCAATATCCTGTTTACTAGGGCAAGGTCTCAAAACAGTTTGCAGCAGCCTTTATCCATCTCGCCCTGTTGAAACTAGGATGCTCATGAAACCATTTGTAGGCAATGACCACACTGTCATTTCTTCACAGTTGTTTGAAGAAAAAATGCTACTACATACATAGAACGTAACAGTCTAGCTGCTAAATAATAAACAAAAATAAAGCAAAGGACATGCAACTACTTGAGATATACATATTGGAGAATGCTGGGCTCTAACAATAGAAAATAAACTCCAGTTCTTTTAAACTGAACAAACATAGAAAAACCCAAGCAAGGCTATGCAGCCTTGCTTCATCTAGAAAGCAATTTTAATTGAAGCTGCATGGCTCAGCTATGTTGAAACATGCTTTCTATTGTAGAAGCACAAAGATGAAAAGATTCTAGGGTGTTTAAGGTGCCTCTCTTTCTGACACACGCGCGCACACACACAAACGTGAACACCCCACTTACTCTTTAAGACATCAGATGCAATCTGAAAGTGTACAAGAACATCTGTTAACATGGTTTTGTTGAGATGTAGATGAACAGAAGATAGTAGCCATTTCAAAACAAGGCTGAGGAAAACCTGCTGCCTTAAATTCCAAGCTCCTTAAATGTGTGGTTAGCCAGTGGCTCTCCAGATGTTGTTGGGTTCCATCTCACATCTGCCCAATCTCACGTGGCCAATTATCAGGAATGATGGGAGGCGAGTCCAGCAACACCTGGAGCATCGTGATAAGCCATCCTACACACTAGTGCTAAAACGAAAGACAGCCTTCATGTACCAAAAGGCTTTAAATTTCCTGGAAGTCTTAATTCGAATATGATGCATAATCACTTTTCAGGATCGCTTGCATTCTGTGGGGATAATGACCTCTGTTTTCTATGCTGCTGTGTCTTATTAAACAATCTGCAGGACATGCAAAGCTTCTATTGGATAATTGGGGGTAGGGAATTAGTCAGCTCTTCTTTCTTTCTTTTTGTCCTTAAGAGAGCAGTTCAAGTTTGGGATATTTTTAGGAACCAAGACAGTGCAAGCACTAGCTCTTTAGTGAAGCTGCACACAAAGTCTACACTGGGTTTGCACTCAGTATGCCACTATGATGGAATCCAGGGCCCCCTACTGGCACCTGCAAGTAACAGGCTGGCTAGCACCTTGTTCTTCCTATCTGCTATTCAGAGCTTAAAAATAATAATTGTGCCCCACCCAGCTGACTGGGTTGCCCCAGCCACTCTGGGTGGCTTCCAGCATATATAAAATCATAACAAAACATTAAACATTAAAAAGTTTCCCTATACAGGGCTGCCTTCTAAAGGTTATATAGTTACTCATCTCCGTGACATCTGATGAGAGGGTGTTCCATAGAGTGGGTGCCACTACCAAGAAGGCCCCCTGCCTGGTTCCCTGTAGCTTCACTTCTCGCGCCAGAAGGCCCTCGGTGCTGGATCTCAGTGTCCAAGCTGAATGATATAACATCTGACTATGGAATGTCTAGCTATCCTGGCTGACAGCTATCCATGGATGGTGCTGAAGTAGAAGAGGCTGAAGGAGCTCTGCATGAATGGAGCTGAGCAATGGTAGGAGTGACTTGGCAGGGTGAATAGAATATGTAGCAACCCTGTATTGGGAAGTTTTTAATGTTTGACGTTTTATTATATTTTGCTGGAAGCTGCCCAGAATAGCTGGGGAAACCCAATCAGATGGGCAGGGTATAAATAATAAAATTGTTGTTGTTGTTCTTTTCTAGAGGAGAGTTGGGTAATCTTTGGTCCTCCAGATGTTGTTGGCCTATGACTTCCATCATCTCTGACCATTTGCTGTGGTGGCTGTGACTGATGGGAATTTGAATCCTAGATCTGGAGGACCACTGGTTAGCGACTTGAATTTTAAAGGCACCAACTGCTTCCAATTATCTGGCATGTTGAAAATTCTGTACAATTTATATCTTTTTTTGTCCTACAACAACCCTGTATTTTTTTAATTTTCATTTTACTTAAAAGAAAATAGGGATTGAAAGATTGCAAGTATTTGCAACCCCTCCGTTTGTTTGATGCACAGATACATATTTTGGTCCTTAAAAAGTAATACTTCACTTGACATTTTTACGGTGGAATAAGCTCTATTAATTTCCCTTAGAATAAACTCATTTCCCATTTGTATAAAACGATAAAAATATTTCTTTAAAAAGCATGACAACAAACAATAATATTTTCATAGGCCATAACAGCATTCCTTACCGGATCAAGCATGAAACAGTTGACACCACATTCGAGAGCAAGAACAAGCATGGTGGCACTGCCATAGAGGGCATAACCAGAGGCCACAAGGTTGCGCCCAGGTTGCAGAGCATCTTTCTCAGACGGTGCACCAGGAGAAACCTTGAATAAGAGAAGAACATAGGAAGCTGCTTCATGCAGAGAAAGGCCATTGGTCCATTGAGCTTTGGCTTCCCAGTGTTTCACAGCTGTATGTGGAGACTCTGGGGACTGAACCTGGGATCTGCATGCAGAGCGACTGCTCTACCACTTGAGTTATGACCCTTTCCCCAAAAACCTTAAAATCTGGACATTAAAAGCTTTTAACTTTAAGCTGTTGTTCTCTTCCCATGAAGCACCAAATATGGAGATGGTTAAGGAAAGAGGAAGAGTCCATGTCAGGAGCTAAAACAGATTTTTATGAGGCTGGCAAAAGTGTAATGGCTCCATTTAGTGGTGGAGAGGAATGAGGCACTGTGGGACACTTGCCTTTCCTCACCATTGTAGCAAACCATTAATCTGAAGTATCTCATTAAGACTTCTGCTTGGCTAGCAAACAACTTCATTATTGGTTTGTGTGACTGTTTATCTTTTCAGATTAGGTTGAGTAAGGAATCACGTGACTGTCAGCCTCATGTATGGCCCTGCTTGTGGGTTTAAAAGTCATGCTGCTTGCAGTTGCCATGTCCAGAAGCATTCTGTCTCAGAATCTATGGAGGTGAGCACTGGATTATGGGAACGTATGGCACAAGCCCAATTCCCTCCCCTTTCCCTTTTAGAGTTCTGGAGCTTGGAGGTGGTATGTTGTACAGTGGTACCTTGGGATGCAAATGGATCCGTCTGCGCATGCACGGGTCGCCGCTTCCACACACGTGTGTGACATCATTTTGACCGTCTGCGCATGCGCACGCTGCAAAACCCGGAAGTAACACGCTCGGTTATTTCCGGATCACCGCAAAGTGCAACCCAAAAATACTTAACTTGAAGCACATTTATCCCGAGGTATGACTGTACTCACAACTGTTTTTTACAAGACTAAGGGGTCCCCAACAAAAGGTAGAGACTCCTACCCACATTATCCACCTTCCAATTTAGGCTCCAAGTGCATCCCTGATTGGCATACCCATATGCGAGTGAAAATGGAAAAGTTACATAAATTATTAAGCCAATTGTATACATGCCAAAGTTGCATTGGAGGGATATTTGAGAGTCAAGAATGACAGCACTGAGCTGGATAGGCCATTGGAAGTTCCCTTTGACCCTTATATAGTAAATAAGCATAAAATAGATAAGACCTGGCTGTCAATACACTATCTTATTTTGCTGTTTGGCTGAGATTAGGTTTTAAGTTCCAGAGTATATGATTCAAAGACATCTTATTCTAGAAGCTAAACAATTAAAACGGGGGGTGTGCCTTAGACACAATCAGCTTGCATATTTAAAAACATGTTAGTCCAGAACTTCAGGTCTCTTTAAACAGTTTAACTGCCTGTCAAAATAAGGTGCAAGTAATATCCTCTCTGGAGTTAACAGAACTCTTACAAACACAAGTGCTTTGAGGATTACATAGCAAGTTTGCAGGTTTTGCTGCAAGATCATTTCCCTGTGTGAAAAGTCAGTTTACACCGTTAAAACCCATGGAACAGATTCCATTAAGCCAGCTAACCCTAATCCACTTCAACAAAAGAAAATCTGATATAATTTTACTTTTGTTTCACACATAACATTCACTCTGTTCAGTTAACCCTTCTCCCTACTTACTGACATTGAGAACGTAAAATGTTCAATATTAATATAAGCAGAAACCCAGTCCTCAAAGCAGTGTATTTTCTTCATTACTCCTATTACCTCACTACTTCCGTAAGCAACCATTAAATATATCCTACCTTTCTGTAGATAGCAAAAATGGTCCCAATAGAAACAAGGCAGTCAATGTTAGATGAGCCATCAAGTGGATCCATGCAGACTATGTATTTGCCCTAGAAGATAGAAACATTCAAATATTCTTAAAATTAACTAGATGTGTATAGTGCTTGTTTCACTGCTAAAATACTCCGACTGAATAATGCTTTTGAGGGTGATTTCAGGCAACTTTCACACTGATGATGGCTCAATTGCCAATGGCTCTTATGTGGATGAGGATTAAGTGAGAAAGGAGAATCGTGTTAAATATGCGTTAGGTACCCACAGCCTTTTTTTTAACGTATTTTTTATTAAAGATTTATCGGTTTACAAAAGTATGTGCAATGTCTTTTTTTTCAAGTTACATTTTCTACAGATCGGTTTCAAGTGTTGAGACATTAGTGTTACATTAGGAAGAAAAGGGGGAAAGAGGTAGAGGGGGCCATGGTGAGGGGGTGAAGTCAGGTGGCAATGTTTCTATTTTACTCAATGTATGTGTGGGGTTTTGTGTCAGTGTCGCTGGTGCAGGTTCTCTTTACTATTTGCTTGTGTGACACGGGGACAAATGGAAGAAGATGCCTTCACCCCGGTATGGCTCCCCTTTATCACATACACAGCCCAACAAGACAACGACAAGATAGACAGCATACGAATCAATATGGCTAACCTGATTCAAAAACACCCACTCACCCCACTCACACATGAAAACAAAGTTCACCACAGCCAATCACAACCACACAACCACACCCTAGGCCAACAGGGAAGGGCTGTTGTACAAAACTGATTACTTTAAACTTTTGTTAATCTGATGAAAACTGTTGATGGCAGGGATAGCCAAAGTGGTGCCCCCAATATGTTGCTCAGTTCCAAATCCCATCAGCCCCAGCCATTGTGGCTTTGCCGGGGCAGAGATTCTCTCCTTGTTCCTTCTCTCATTACTGTGCACTTACCAACATCCCATGCTCCTTGTCTTCCACCCTGTGCTTTTTTCTGCTACCATCACACTCTCCCAAATCTACCCACCATGTTATCAGGCATGCAAGGGCATTCCCCGTGCCAGCATCACAGTGCTGCACTCCCAGTCCCTCACACACATTAGTAACACACGCACAGCTTTATTGCGGTCCATAGACCCAAAATGCACAGTACAACAACAGCATATATCAACAGTTATAAAGGTGTAAGATCGGCCTTGCTAGCCAACAGAGGAGCTTTAGCCTGTACGTACTGATTTCTACTGGACTCCAATTCCCAACAGCCCCAGGCATGCATGGTCATTGGTCAGGGCCGATGGGAGTTGTAGTCCAGTAACACGGGGAAGACCTCAGGCCCTGCTGTGCAGCAGTTGTGGGGTGTGGCCCTGCCACTTCTATCCTCCCAGGAAATGTGTGCCTCCTACATCAGTAACAGGATACTTTTTGAATATCTCAACCAACTGGTGATTTTACATATAGTGTTATGTGTTTGCTGAAGAGTCCATGCTGGCATATAGAAAACGACAAGGAAACCCAGTCCTGTATTTGGTCCCATCAAAGGAAGTTGAAGTCAGGTTTATCCCGGTGGGGCTGGGTGCTGATAAGCAGACTTGCCTCAACATACCTTCTTCAAAACTTCCTCAGATAACCCAAATTAATGAATTTGCTGTAGCTCAGGCAACAGGAGTAAGAGTTTAGAGTGAACATCATCTAGTTTAGCCCTGACAGGAGTTATCAGGAAACATGGAATACCAATCCCACATTTGACAAGGTAACGGGACAGGGCTTAGCATGGAGAAACAGGTGGATGGAAAGGGTATTTACTCTCTCCGCTCATCAATTATCTTCTGAAAAATGCCTTTTCTTGGCTGTTTTTCCTGCAGTTGGGCTTACTTCCAGTTTTGAAAAACTTGGGAGAATCAACAGGCAGTGAAAGGATTATATGTACCCCTTTTGCCTACCAGTTATCCCCACCAATGCCCTCCCTACCATTTAGCAACACAAGAAGGGAGCCATTTCCCTCATAATGTCTAGCGCCACAGGCAACGGAGCAGAGCCTGCTTACGTTTTTCTGACCTCAGAAGGGCACTGCCCTTTGTCCTGTTTTCTGTATCTTAGGTTAATTTTTACATGTTTGAAGAGACAGCTGTTGCTCAATGCCAACAGGAAAGCAAGCATTGGGATAGTTTTGAGAGGTACTGACTTGTTTATCTTCTTCTACTATAAGGGCATCTTTGTTTTCTTCAGAGACAATCACACAAGTTGTGAAAGATGACTTCAGCATGTTGATCACCATGTCATTGGAAAGGACATCCAGTTTCTTGACTTGGTCTCCTGTGACATTGGTAGAACCAGCAATTCCATATCTGAACAGGGAAGAATAGATGACCAGTAAAAGATTTGTGTGTGTGTTTAAATAGGTAGGGCACATGTCCCAGCCACTCTTGTATCAAATATGATTTAGATATCTCACACAGATCCCCAAATAATTTGGTTCCACCAGGTCTTGTTATCCTCAGTGAGGGTTGCACCCTTTCTTTCAATAATTAGTTAAGAGTTCTATATTGAGACAGGGAGACAAGAAACACATAGACAAGTATCTTGACTTATTCATATATATTTCCAAACTGATGTTTCTTTTGTAACTCTCAAAAGAGAGCACACCACCCTTCTTCATTTTCATTTTAATTCTTAAAATCTTAATACACTAGTATGTTCTCTTACATCTCTTCAACTCTTTAGAAAGTGCTGAAAACTGCAACAGCACCTGATATTCCTACAACAAATTAAAAAATAGCTGCAAAAGATGCCAGTAGTGTTATTTCCACCCCCTGAAAGAGAATTGCCTGAAGAGAGTCAACATCTAACAGTCTCCCCTAATGCAATCCAACCAGTTAAGCACTTTTAAATCTCACTGATTTGAACCAACAAAACTTTAATTCATAGTTAACTTTCCATCTGAAATAGATGGGACTTAAAATGGCTTATTTTTCAACTGCCAAATATATACATATTTTTTTAAAACAGGGGGCAAACTAATTATTTTGTTGTCCTTTAAAGCCATGTCAAGGCTGAATTGAGCAAGGGAACTCATGTGTGATTGAAGCAAGCACTTGGATATGAAAAAAGCGTACCTTGAACTGTAAATATTACCTTGCTCCAATGCAACCAAGCTGTCCAGATTATAATCAAATGGAGCAAAGGCTAAAGCTTGCTTCTGTATTTCTCTGAAGTTCTTTTAATGCTACTGTTTTGCTTATGTAGCCTTGTATTTTAAATGTTTAATATCCTATAATTGTAATGAATTCATGCCATAATAAAATCACATAGATAAAATGTGAATACCACCCAGGACCACGTAGTAAGAAATACGCTGAAATGTTGTCTGAGTAACACATTAACAATAATGCAGATAAGAGAGTCACAGTGTATCAAAAGCACCATAAACGGCTACTGTTCAACTTTGCTTTAAATTAGCTATATATTGCAATTGAGGAAAGAACAACATAACCGCATGATAAAGAGTTTTAACGAAATATGTGCAAAGAGATGTACACATGGAGAGTGACAACATCACTGTCTCTGCGCTTCCCCTTTCCATGGAGATGGAATTACAAAAGGTTGCACTTTCATCATGACTTGCTCATGAAAGAGTAAACAAAGTAAAATGGCAATCGCGCTCAGGTTTCATTGTGAGATCTGTACTTCAAGAGTTTTTCGTGTTTGGGAAGGGAGGAAAAAAATGCATTTATATTGTGTTTCAAAATATGGAGAAATATGGGACTAAACCAAAGCTTCCTAAGCAAGGGTGCTTTTCCTCTTTCTTGTAGCGCTCTGAAATACTGTCAACGAACTTTTATATCCAGTTTAATTTATGTTCAGTTCATTAACTTATGTTTCCATGGAGAGGGAAAAACTAAACAGGAGTAAGCCACCAACGCCAACAGCTTTAAAATGAGACTGTTGGTGACTTCTGGTCATTATGGCTGTATGCCTCTCAATACTAGTTGGCTGGGGAACAGAAGTAGAAGAAGAAAAGAAGAGTTTGGATTTGATATCCCGCTTTATCACTACCCGAAGGAGTCTCAAAGTGGCTAACAATCTCCTTTTCCCTTCCTCCCCCACAACAAACACTCTGTGAGGTGAGTGGGGCTGAGAGACTTCAGAGAAGTGTGACTGGCCCAAGGTCACCCAGCAGCTGCATGTGGAGTAGTGGAGATGCGAACCCGGTTCACCAGATTACGAGTCTACCACTCTTAACCACTACACCACACTGGATCCCAGTGGAGAGCCTAGATATCAACTTTGTGGGTTTCCCACAGGCATTTGGTTGACCACTGTGAAAACAGGATGCTGGACTAGGCAGACCTGTGATCTGATCCAGCAGAGCTGCTCTTACGTTATGTTGTGCATACAGGTTATGAAGAAATAGTGCATCATGTGAAGTAATCTTCATACTGGCATGCACCACCAGATTAAAATGCAGCCCCAAGATTTCCATTAGACAGGATGTGAAATATCCTAGTGCATGTCATAAATACCGATATGGTATTAGATAGTTAGCAAATGAATCTTCATTGCCAAGATGAAGTATGTGATAGAATGAAAGGAACCCAGGACGGTAGAAAATTAGGGCTTGGGAATTGATAGATGATAATTTAAGGAGATTTTGAAGGCAAATGGCATCATAAATACTGGACTCGGCCCTAGGTAAAGGGACCCCTGACCATTAGGTCCAGTCGTGACCGACTCTGGGGTTGCAGCGCTCATCTTGCTTTACTGGCCAAGGGAGCTGCTGTACAGCTTCCAGGTCATGTGGCCAGTATGACTAAGCCGCTTATGGCGAACCAGAGTAGCACACGGAAATGCCGTTTACCTTCCTGCCGGAGCAGTACCTATTTATCTACTTGCACTATGACGTGCTTTCGAACTGCTAGGTTGGCAGGAGCTGGGACCAAGCAATGGGAGCTCACCCCGTTGTGGGGATTCGAACCGCCAACCTTCTGATCTGCAAGTCCTAGGCTCTGTGGTTTAACCCACAGTGCCACCCTAGAGAGACCCAAATAAAGATAGGAGTGGGTATTCAGCTTACGTTTTACTCAAGAGTATACCTATTAAAATTAATGAACACAACTAAGCAAGCTCATGAATGTCAACAGGTCTACTCGAAGAAAATCTTAGTTGAATACCACCCAGGGAGTATACAGAGCGCACCGGGCCCACGCAGATATTTGGGCCCTGGACTCAAGGCTGATCTCTTTCTCAAGCAAAGACAACATTTGCTGGCATCTTGGTGGATCATGGACTGCTTTAGAGTTCCAAGCAGAAACCTCAGGAAAGAGGTGATGTCAAGAAAATATAATATAGGGAAAGACAACTTCCAGGTTATTGGGGGGGGGGAGGATTTGCACTAGACTCCTGGAAGGGGTTTCCTGCGGTTTTGTGGGCCCCCAGACTTTTCTGGACTACAGCTCCCATCATTTTTACCTATTGATCATGCTGGTCAGGCTTATGGGCGTTGGAGTACAACACCCAAGGGAACCACGCCTCCCCCTGCGCTAGGGCTCTGGGCTGCTGACCCGGAACACTTGGCGGAAGATCTGGGGTGCGGGGCTGAGAAAAGCAAACCAAAGCGCCTCCCCCCGCTTAGGGAGGCGCAGCGACGGGCGAATTCAAGGCGAAGGATGCAGGTACTCGGCGGACTCACAGGTTAGCGATGCCCGCCTTTCGCACGGCGGTGGAGATGGCCTTGACAGCCGTGCACAGCGAGTTCAGGAGCTGCGTGAGCTCCCCGGTGCCCCGGGCTTTCCTGCCTTCCTCCATCACGAACCGAGTCAGGGTGGTCACGTTCGTGTCGAAGGTGGATCGGTCCGTCATGGTGACTGACACCCAAAGGAGCGGAGGCGACGAGAGGGTTGCTGTAGCTGCGCTCTAGAGACAACAGCTTTCTCCGCAGCCCGGAACTATCTACCACTCCGGGGCGGGAAAAGTGGGTGGGAGGAAAGAGGCGTCGACCTTCCCTCGCTCAACGGACCAATCCTGCCAGGGGGGCGGGGTGGGGGCGGTCCTATCCCGGCTCAGGGGCGTGGCGGAAGGAACTTAGGCACCTCCTTGCGCATCCAGGTGTTGCAACGTTCCATCGCTGGACCACTCCGACGCTGTTGGAGATGCTGGGGGGAGATGCTGGAACGGGGCGAGGCCGCAGCTGCGCTCGCGTGGAAGGGAGAGGCGGAGGAAGGGGAAGGAGAAGCGGGAACCAGAGAAGAGGAAGGCGGGCCGGGGAAGTGGCCGACGAGGCGGTCGTTGGGAGGGAGAGCCGGAGGTTGGCTCTCTGCAGCGGCGCTGGGCGTCTTTTTTGCCGCGTTCTGTTTGCTTAGAGCTGGGCGGGGAACTTCCTTGTCCTCGTGATAATAAGCGGTAATTTAGGCGGAACTTGGCATAGGGATCCGCTTGGGGACTTCGTTCAAGCCCTTCAAGGGCGAAAATAGAAATAAAAAGAGTGGTAAGAAAACTAAATAGGATTCGTGGGGGCTTCAGAATGTTACAGCCACTGGGGCGTCATGTATTCCCGCCTTATTCTTCAGGTGCAACAACGTTTGAGTCGGCTGGTAGCTTCTGCATCCTAGTAGACTCAGCTACCTTTTCCCAATATTCTAATTTTCTGAGATTGTTAATTTGGGGTTTTCATTAGCTGTACCCCGTAATCATCACAATTATAACAAATAATTGTATGTCGTGAGTCAATCTCATATATTAGTTTCACCTTTTAAGTTGAATTACTGAAATAAATGAACTTTTCCATGATATTCTAATTTTTCGAGTTTCACCTGTAGATCGGTAAGGAAAAAGCGTTTTGTATGCGATATAACACTGTGACGCCAGATGGCGCTGTGGAATTCCGTTTTTGCCAGCAGCGATTTCTCATTATAAAGGATGCAACGCATTTTTCTGAAAGTTTCTTTGGATGTGTCTAGAACCAGCCTGTGACAGTTACTATTACTACTAATGACTACTAGGAATACCTTCCAAAGGAAGAAGCCTTTTTACTTTCAAAGTAGGTACCTTCCTCTGTCGAAGATGCATGGTGTTGGAAGGGCCATAGGAGGTCCGATGCAGGATGCAACTCTCTAAGACAGGGGTCAGCAAACCTTTTCAGCAGAGGGCCAGTCCACTGTCTCTCAGACCTTGTGGGGGGCCGGACTATATTTTGAAGAAGAAAAATGAACAAATTCCTATGTCCCACAAATAACCCAGAGGTGCATTTTAAATAAAAGCACCCATTCTACTCATGTAGAAACACCACACAGGGCCCACAAATAACCAGAGCTGCATTTTAAATAAAAGCACACATTCTACTCTCGTAAAAACACACTGATTCCCAGACCATCCATGGGCTGGATTTAGAAGGCGATGGGGCAGGATCCGGCCCCCAGGCCTTAGTTTGCCTACCCATGCTCTAAGATGAGGCTGTAAAGCGAAGGAGAGCCCCCCATGGTCCCCCAGGGCAACTGTTCTGCTGTCAAACAGCTCTTTCCCTTAAATACCCCCACATCCTGCCAAAGGCTGTTTCTCACTTTCGTACAGCTTTTATCATTAGGATGTTTGTCCTGATGTTTAGCTGAAATCAACTTGCTTGTCATTTTCATCAGAGAACATCAGAGCCAACTCCTAGGGGCCGAGGTCCCTTTGTGAGCCCCCCCCATTAAAAATTTGAAGGGGTCAGCCCCCCCAACAGTTCATGGGTATTGTCATTCAAATGGTTTGTGTACACAATGATTTGTGATTGATTATTCAGGCAGAGTTTTTGTGGGCCTCCCTAATATTTTATTCAAGTTGGCCAGAGAACCAGCCAGTCTTCATGCTCTTCATGATGAAATCTACTGTCATCATGTTTCCCCTTAATCTTCTCTTCTTGAGGCTAAGCATACGGGCCTGCAGGAACAGGTCAATGGGTGCATCCAGTCCTGTATCCTCTTCTCCCAGTTCCAACCTGCTGGAAACCCACAGGTGGGACATGAGCACAGGAAGAGAAGAAGAAGAGTTTGGATTTGATATCCCGCTTTATCACTACCCTAGGGAGTCTCAAAGCGGCTCACAATCTCCTTTCCCTTCCTCCCCCACAACAAACACTCCGTGAGGTGAGTGGGGCTGAGAGGCTTCAGAAAAGTGTGACTGGCCAAGGTCACCCAGCAGCAGCAGGTGGAGGAGCGGGGAATCGAACCTGCTTCACCAGATTACGAGTCCACCGCTCTGAACCACTACACCACACTGGCTCTCCACCCCAGTTTCCAGCAGCTGCTATTCAGAAGCATTTCTGCCTCCAGCTGTGGAGGCAGAGGACAGCCAAAGTAGCTAGTAGCCATCAATAGCCCTCTCCTCATGAATCAAATCTCTTTTAAGGCAATCTAGGTTGGTGGTCATCACCAAGTATATCCAGTGCTGTGGTGCAAAGATCCCTCCGGCGCAGTGGCGTAGCGTGGGGGTGCAGGGGGGGCCCGGCTGCACTGGGCACAACATCTGGGGGTTAGGGTTAGGGGGCGCAAATCCAAGGGTTAGGGGGTGCAAATTACTTGCCTTGCCCCGGGTGCTGACAACCCACGCTACGCCACTGCTCCGGTGCGCCCCCCCCCCTGTTTCCCAGAGTTGCCGACCATTTTATGGCACTGCTGGCAGCTTTGTGGGGCTGGAGGAGGCAGGCAGCGGCTGAGGCAGGCAAGGGCGGCAAGCTGATGCTGGGAGGCGCCACGCCGAGCCTCCACCTCTTCCCTGGCACCTGTGTCGCGGTGGCCAGGGCAGGCGGAGGCTCCGGGTGTGGCGCTGCTTTGGCGTGGCATGGCGGGGGCGGGTGAGGGCAGTGAGCTGATGCCGGCAGCAGTGGCGTAGCGTGGGGGGTGCAGGGGGGGGCGGCCACACTGGGTGCAACATCTGGGGGTTAGGGTTAGGGGGCGCAAATCCACGGGTTAGGGAAGTCCTGAGATTCTGGGGAAATCTCTGTATATGGATATAGGTTTGGTTTTTTATAACTTTGTATTGGTAAAATCAAATAAAAATGATTTTTTTAAAAAAAAATGAAATGTCTAGGTGCAAAGTATAGGTTCAACTGTTATTTACTGCATGTAAAAGAAAGAGGAAGGAAGAATAAAAAGGCACAACATTTCAGAAAAAAGAAAAGCACACAGCAGCAGCTTATTTCAGTTCTTAGCTGCCATGGGTGTAGCCAAGGGGGCAGCAGGGAGGGGCAGCTGCCCACCCAAATAAATGAAAATCAATAAAACTACATAGCAAACTGCAGTTCTGCCCCTCCTAACAAAAATCCTCGCTATGCCCATGCTAGCTGCAAGCTCTTTTCTATTTATACAGCGTAAATAAAAAAAGTTTTACAACTAGAAACTCCAGTAAACTCCCGGCACCGTATCTGCACAGTCTTGCCCCATTTACTAAGCTTAGCATAACACAACAGCAGTGCCAGCCCAAGCCACTGAGTGCCCTTGTTAATTTAAACATAGGGCTGGAGTGTAAAACTATTGGTCAGAGGCTTGAACAGCAGCATAACTTGCCCAAACCGCTTTTTAGCTTCATATACAGCTAATTAAGGTGGTGTGGTTGTTTGCAGTCTGCATTTTAATGTATTGCAAATGCTGTAGAAATTAAATGAAGAAAAAAATTAATTGCACATCCCCACACACTCCTTGTTTGTTCAATACTAGCTTTTATTGGTGCTGTTTTTCCAGGAAAAAGACGTTTCGGAACTCACCAAGAACGCCTCTCCTTTGTTCTCTTAGAATGGCAATTTCATCCACCTGAGAAGTGCCAGAACTGAGCTCCCACGGAAAATAAGGCCTGGCTTTCATTTCATTATTTCCCCATTTGCAATCTTATATAGTTAATATAGTTAAATTTAGTAATCTCTCTCACATACATGGTTTTGTCAGTTATGTCATGTATATACTACTGCCAAGATCACTATACCTTAACAAAAAGTTGGATGAAACTTCACAAAGTTTAACATGGATACAGCTTTCTAGTAATAGACTACGTCAGTTAAACCTGATCCCGTATAGCACCATGGGTAGGCAAACTAAGGCCCGGGGGCCAGATCTGGCCCAATCGCCTTCTAAATCCGGCCCGCGGTCGGTCCGGGAATCAGTGTGTTTTTACATGAGTAGAATGTGTGCTGTTATTTAAAATGCATCTCTGGGTTATTTGTGGGGCATAGGAATTTGCTCATTATTATTATTTTTCAAAATGTAGTCCGGCCCCCCATATGGTCTGAGGGACTGTGGACCGGCCCTCTGCTGAATAAGTTTGCTGACCCCTGTAATAAGCATTCATTTGCCTTTACGGTCTTCCATTTGGAAATGTGGAATTGCCTGTATTACACAAGATTAGCAGCAGGAGGCATTGCTTTTTCATTGTATGAATCTCAAAACCTCACGCCCACAGTCCTTTTCCTGACATGCCAGATACTGCTCTCAGCAGCCCACTTGTCAGAAGAGTTATTAAACCCAGTATGCTGCAAGCCCTGGATGCGAGATGGGCCAAGCAAGGGGAACACTCCATGCACATTCTTTTAAAAGGTTAGGTCCTCTGTGTGTATTTCATTACAGTGAGAGACTGCAGCCGCTTGCCATGTGGATGAGAGACACCAAGTGATACGCAGCAGATTTGCAGCCGCCTTGCTAATCTGAAAGTGTTTCAGCCTGTTTGCTAGAGTGACTGAGAACTGCTAGCAGAAGGACAGGAAGGTGAAGCTAAACAGGCAAATAGCAGTGGCGTAGCGTGGGTTGTCAGCACCCGGGGCAAGGCAAGTAATTTGCGCCCCTAACCCGTGGATTTTAGTAGGGGCAGAGAGCTGCGAGTGCGAGTGCGCGCCCCCAGATGTTGCGCCTGGTATGGCCGGGCCCCCCCTGCACCCCCCACGCTACGCCACTGGCAAATAGACAAGATGAACAGAACATATTTCTGCATTAATCTATTTACAGTGGTACCTCGGGTTACAGATGCTTCAGGTTACAGACGCTTCAGGCTACAGACTCTGCTAACCCAGAAATAGTACCTCGGGTCAAGAACTTGGCTTCAGGATGAGAACAGAAATCGGACTCTGGAGGTGCGGCGGCAGCGGGAGGCCCCACTAGCTAAAGTGGTACCTCAGGTTAAAAACAGTTTCAGGTTAAGAACGGACCTCCAGAACGAATTAAGTTCTTAACCCGAGGTACCACTGTATTTTAGATTCAGGTAGGTACCCGTGTTGGTCTGTCGTAGTCATAATAATAAATAACAAGATGAAATATTTTTTTTTAATTATTTATTTAAAGATGATCCAAAAAGAACTCCCTTAAGAGAATCAAGTCTTTTTGTCTTAAGAGAGTCTTGAAAATAATCTAAACAAACAAACAAACAATTTATTTTAGGTCAGACATCAGTATGTAAAACCAAGGCAAGTTTCATCACAGAAGGATATTGAGAAATCATATCTGCCTTTGGTTACACTAGGCATAATAACTGACAGCTTCCCCAGCATAGCTGTCAATATTTTTCCCTTTTTTAAAGGGAAATTCCCTTATTCGGAATAGGATTCCTCGCAAGAAAAGGGAAAAGGTGACAGCTATGTATTCCAGTGCAGCAAATCTTAGGAAAAAGGGAGACGAATAACCTTAAGAAATGACGATAGGGCAGGGTTAGAAAATCCATAACCGAGACTATTTATAGTGCAGCCCTCTCCAAGTCTACTCAGGAGAAAGCCCCGTTGGCTTCAATGGGGCTTAGCTGCAGATAAGTGCCTATAGGATGGGCAGCCTTATGCTGTGCTGGGTTGACAGGAGTAGAAAATGCCAGGCAGGAAACAACAGGACCGTCCCATCAAAATAAAACGATGTGGGTGAGCCAGTGCCACATTCAGAGTCCTGCCAGCATGCTCTGATGAGGGCAAAGTTCTCTGTGTGTCTCTTTTAAAGAAAAAATAACCAGCAGTCCCTATTTTTACTCTTTTCCCTCCCAATGGGAGGGAGCTCCAGACTGGCATAGATGGGAGACCTGACATGGGTGGCAGCTGGGATATGAGGTAATCCAGTGGATCCAAGGCTTCAAGGTCTGCCACCTGCTGGAACTCCACCTGCAGAGCTCCAAGGGGATTCCCAGGCAGATCAGCCTGAAAGGCACTTTCACACGATCTTATTTCTCTCAGCTTCCCTTCGGTTGGGGTTGGAATTTATCTGAAGGAGAGGGAGCGAAAAGATAATAATAAAAAGCAGTGCTTTTTTCTAAAAAAAATGTTTAGGGGTACTCTCATTTTGACTCAAGAAAATCACCATTTTATAGTTCAAACTGGGAAAAATAAATACAGTGGTACCTCGGGTTAATAACTTAATTTGTTCTGGAGGTCTGTTCTTAACCTGAAACTGTTCTTAACCTGAAGCACTACTTTAGCTAATGGGGCCTCCTGCTGCCACCGCGCCACTGGAGCACAATTTCTGTTCTCATCCTGAAGCAAAGTTCCTAACCCGAGGTACTATTTCTGGGTTAGCGGAGTCTGTAACCTGAAGCGTCTGTAACCTGAAGTGTATGTAACCCGAGGTACCACTGCACAGTAAATGGACAAAAGTACAAAGATACACAAAATGTTTTGGGCAGGCATAGGCAAACTTGGCCCTCCAGATGTTTTGGGACTACAACTCCCATCATCCCAGACCACTGGTCCTGTTAGCTAGGGATGATGGGAGTTGTAGTCCCAAAACATCTGGAGGGCTGAGTTTGCCTTTGCCTGGTGGTATGTGTACCCCTGCGAACCCACAGAAAAAAGCACTGATAAAAAGAATCCCACTACAACTGCCACATCATACCTGTTCCACATTTGTAAGAACTCAGTCTAGTGTGGCAGCCCCTGCCTATGAAGATCAAGCCTTCATTGTACTATTTGTTGTTGTTTAGTCGTTTAGTCGTGTCCGACTCTTTGTGACCCCATGGACCAGAGCACACCAGGCACTCCTGTCTTCCACTGCCTCCCGCAGTTTGGTCAGACTCATGTTTGTAGCTTCGAGAACACTGTCCAACCATCTCATCCTCTGTCGTCCCCTTCTCCTTGTGCCCTCCATCTTTCCCAACATCAGGGTCTTTTGCAGGGAGTCTTCTCTTCTCATGAGGTGGCCAAAGTATTGGAGCCTCAGCTTCAGGATCCTGTCCTTCCAGTGAACACTCAGGGCTGATTTCTTTAAGAATGGATATGTTTGATCTTCTTGCAGTCCATGGGACTCTCAAGAGTCTCCTCCAGCACCATAATTCAAAAGCATCTGTACTATTTGGCACCTGTTAAAAACATTCCTGTTTAGACAAGCCTACCCAGATGCTTATAGAATTGTAGAGTTGCAGGACTTTTTTGCCCAGTGGGACTCAAACACATGATCTTGAGATTACGAGTCTCATGCTCTATTGACTGAGCTAAAGAAAGTTTGAAAGTTGAGGTAACTTTAATCTGCTTTACTATTTGAACTTACGTATGTTTTAAAGTAGGGTTGTATATTTTTTATTTTTTATTTTGCTTATTTTGTAAACTGCTTTGAGGTGTTTAACAACCATACAGTGCATAACGTTTATGAAATAAAGAAAGTAATAATTTTTAATTTGATCTCAGCCTCAGCTTGCAGCTGATGAGTGATAATACTGGCCCACCTTACAGGGGGGGCGTTTTGTAAAAATGGCAAGATAACACATGTACGGTGTTTCAAACATTTGAAAGCAATATAAAAAAATGGTCAGCCTTATTGTTACATGCACAGGTTCAGCTTTGTGGCTGGAATCACTCTTGGTCTATGATTCAGAACTCGCGGGTTCATCAGGTGCAAATATAGTTGCTTTAGTACATTTGTAATGGCTGAGAGTGGGTGACTTTAAAACTGAATCTTCAGAATAAATCTAGTTAAACTACCAGCTTAATACAAGCATGATTTGAAAACTGAGAGCAGGGGCAGGGAAATAAATAATACAAATGGTTGATAAAGCATTCTGGCCTCCTAGTATTCCCCCTAAGGACTATAACTGCAAACGTACGTACACACACACACACACACACACACACACGGAACAGAGGGGATGAAAAGCTCCACTGAGTGCTTTTTTGGCCACCTGCCATTCCCAGAATGCCTAATAATATTCTCAAAACAAAATAGAGCAAAATACAATTCTCACACTGAGCTGTATCTTTTGTTTCTTTTAAAAACTGATCTGGTCTTGTTGTTTCCAAATGCTTGTTTTGGAAACTAGAAAGATTCCCCTCCCGGATTTTTATTTCGCCAAATGCCTCTTTATCTATAACTCAGCAAGCAAGAAAATCTCTTTTAACTATTAACAGCAGACTCTTCAGATGAAACTTCAGCACGAAAGCCAGAATGAATTAGTACAAAATTCTTGCCTAGGTGTGGTCTGTGGTTTTCGCTGTGGTACATCCCAGTTCTATGGATTAGAGGCACTACCGGGAAATTAGTCTACTTGTCAGCAAATTTGGGTGACCTAGCATTCCATACATTACCCAAATACTTAGCATGTGTTTTCTTGATCTTCACTGTATCACTTTTGTTGGATGGTTTTTGTTTACTCTGGGGAAGAACCAGTAATGGAATTTTATGAGTGAAAGGGGAAAGGTTGTGTGTGTGTGTGTGTGTGTGTGTGTGAAAGAGAGAGAGAGATGCAGACAGAAGAGGAAGGGAGGAGAGCCTATAGAGGTGTAGCCTTCCTAAACTGGAAGATTTTCAGTGACACCAATTCTCCCTTTGCTTTATCATAAAAATCTCACAGCAAAGTGCCCACCATTACAACTGGCAGTGCACGTACATGTATGGAAGAAGGGTTTCTGCATATTGCAGCAAAAGCAGCCAAGAGACTTGGGGCATTTTAAAGACTAACATTTTTACTGTGGCATATTGTTTGGGTGCGTATCAGGGGCAGGCCAGCAATAACTCACAAGGTGCAAGCGAAGTTAACTCTTTATTCAAAGAAACAGAACAACTCAGGCCTAGTGACACAGCAACTCTTCCCAGTAGGTCTTGCCCCAATGAGGTAGTTGTGAGTTCCCGACAGCTCTCTTAAGTCAGGGGTACCATCTACGGGGGGCTGGGGGGGGGGTCAGGGGCTGCCTCCCAAATCCAATTTGATCCTTAAAAGGACGCACCAGGACAAATATGCTTTGCCTTGCTGCCTCCTTTTGAGGCTCACTAGGGATGTACAGGGTGAAGCGTGTTCACACCACGTATCTCTTTTAAAAAGGTAAGGCATTTTGGCAGTGGGAGAGTGGGAGATGACAGGCCAAGTCGGTCTGGCCAGATCGGGGAGTGGATATCGTGCATGTGATGTCATGCATGTGCGACAGCTCCCCCCCCCCCAATGTTGGGCGCAACTCGATGACACTGCTCTTAAGTCTCCTCCTCCCCTGGTTCCTTCCCAAGCAATCTAAGACTCCTTCATCTTGCCTGTCTTTGCTCTGCCCTCTTCATACCTCTGTGGGTTCTGCGAGAAAAGTGGAGGGGCAGGGGAGCTGGTCACAGCAGGAGGGGGAGACTCCCTAGCTTCCTCAGCAGCCTGTCTCATCTCTGTCTCTTGGCCCCACTCCTCTCCAGCCTCAGTTTCTGCCTCTGATTCCGGATTGCTGTCTTCCACAGCCTCTTCCTGCTCACTAAACCCTCTTGCCTCTTCAGTTTCCAACACCCCCTCCTCCCTCTTCTCTGCTCCCTCTGACCACTCAGCACTGTCCCACCACCAATTCATGGACTCTGATTCTTTTTCCCTTGGGGTTCCCCAGCTGGTGCTTCCCACCACTTCTCTGCTTCCAGCCAGTCCATGATGCTTTCATGGACTACAGTCCACTTCAATACACACACACAGTGTGCATGCGTGTGTGTGTGTCTCTGTGTGTGGACAGACAGTGAGGTTAGAGAGAAGTTAATTACAGAAAACAACAGTTACCATCAGTGGCCATTTAGAAACTACTACTGGAGATAATTGGCAAGCGAATCAACACATGTAGTGTGATAATAAACAGTTATTCCAATTCCTGCCACAGGCAGTAAACGAAACCTTTTGATAAACTATAATTCAGCTTTTGAAGTTCCTTTATTTTGAGAACACCTATCTTGGAAGTCTGTGCAGAGGTGCTGTTGGGGTCCCTGTGTGAGGGGGCCCATCTGTGATGCCTGTGTTCAGCTTCAGTAGCATTGCGTATGTTGGGGCAGAATTGTCCTTCTGACACTGGCATTGCCACTGCTTACCTAGACAGGGCTGGGTCAGGTCAGCAGCATGGCTAGGCCTCACACATGCACTGCTGTAATTAATCTGACCCTGCCAATGAATCCACATGACCCCAGTCTTGCCACTGCTGTTACGTTGTGGGTGAACATATCAGATGACACAGCGATTCTTCAAACAGCTCTTGTTTATTCATAGACCAGGACAGAACTGAACTGAAGGGTTCAGTCAGCCTGCTTATTAGAGCTCCAGTACAACGTAACTGTAACAATTTTCTAAAACTATCCAATCACTGAACGTCACTTTCGATCCCTTATTTGCATAACTATCTACAGTATCCTCCTGCTGGCCCAGGGTGAGAACTTCAGTACATAACAACTGCCCTGCCCCAGCCCTGTCCAGGCAAGCAGCAGTGATGACACTGTCAGGAGGTTGGCTCTGTGATTCCACACCACCACACACGTGTGACTATTCCGCTTGCCGTGCTTCTCATAACTCTGGGGAAATGCTTTCAATTTGAATGGCGGCACAACACTTCACTTCCTACTGCTTCACAATCTGCCACTGATGCCACCTCATTTGGGGGCCTTGACTGCATGGGCCTTGGACATATTCCCACAATCTGGCCCTCACACTGGTCCAGTGACAGAGTATGCTAGGAGACTGAAATGTTCCCTGCTTTTTTAATTTTATTTTAGTGAATATAATGCCAGTTTTGATGTCAGATTTACAGCTATTTTTTATCTGGCGTTGTCTGGCTTCTTTCTCCTGTGTAGAATGTAGAAGGAAATCACTGGCAGAACAAATTTCCGGATGTCTGTGTGCTCACAAATGCCATTTTGGGAATATTCACTGTTAATAATGGAAGAGCTCTGCCCACACAAATCCTTTCACATAAATCAGTGGAGCACCCTAACACTGGCAGGCAGAACTAGACTTGGTGGCCCCAGAGATTGATCCACATGTTATTTCAACCTGTGGAGGGGTTTGTGTGTAGGCCCCTCCACTGTAGAGATATATAAATTAGTTGGCAGATTTGTGCCCAATGTAAACTGGTTTCAAAAAGCATTACTGATAGGTTTTCAGCCACTGCTAGTCTTGTGCTTTGCATTAACAGGCAGTAGGTTTGGGGGGGGGGAGACACAAGAAGCAAAGTTGGGAAGTTTGTGGGGAGGGGGAATAGCAGCTTGATGTCATTGGTGATTTCCCTCTCCTCCATGTGATTTGGCCGGTCTCCAATTCTGTCCCACAAGAGTCCATTAGGGAAAAGCTCACTTGATTAATTTCACCCCTCCTATTAACATGCCATGAACGTGTCTGGTGATTAAAGAGCTGTGTGGCTAAATCTACCAGGTGAATTTGAAGTGCTTTATAATTGAATCGTGGCTGTTTGATTTTGTCATTTGTCCCTGTCAAAAGCGTGCTATGAAAATGATGACAGCTCAAGCTTAGTTTGGTATAGGAAGGTCAGGACCACGCTGCCAGGATCAGAGGCGCCGTGCCTTTGAGTACCAGTAAGTGGGGAACGCGGGTGGCGCTGTGGGTAAAACCTCAGCGCCTAGGGCTTGCCGATCGCATGGTCGGCGGTTCAAATCCCTGCGGCGGGGTGAGCTCCCGTCTTTCGGTCCCAGCTCCTGCCCACCTAGCAGTTCGAAAGCACCCTTAAGTGCAAGTAGATAAATAGGTACCGCTTTATAGCGGGAAGGTAAACGGCGTTTCCGTGTGCTGCGCTGGTGCTGGCTCGCTAGAGCAGCTTCGTCACGCTGGCCACGTGACCCGGAAGTGTTTCTCCGGACAGCACTGGCCCTCGGCCTCTTAAGTGAGACGGGCGCACAACCCTAGAGTCGGACACGACTGGCCCATATGGGCAGGGGTACCTTTACCTTTAAGTGGGGAACAGCGGTGGGTGCAAGCTATTGCACACATGCTCTGCTGGTGAGCTTCCCATAGATTCACTACTGTGGGAAACAGTATGCTGAATTAGATATGCATAAGGAGGGTCCTCATATAGTAACTCTTATGGCCTATGCTTGAAGCAACAGCAACATTAATAAAGAAGGTTGAAATTGAGGCTTGGTCTTAATATGAGGTGATAGCATGTGCCACTTCTGCAGCAGGGGTAATCACATTGTTAATCAATCAGTCAACCTCCTTTATTGGCACAGAAAAAAGTGTATTGTGTACATGGATCAAAATCACATTGTTAATCCCCTCTTATGTAAAAACCTTATTTGTAAGCAAGAAGAGGGCTGGCCTAACACTTTTGCTCTGAGATGCTTGTTGTTTTATTTGTACAACGGTTTGTTTTCATTTGTTTAAATATAGGGAAGTGGTAAAGTCCACTCTACCACCTCAGGTTTCAATACAGTGGTACCTCTGGTTATGTACTTAATTTGTTTCAGAGGTCCGTTCTTAACCTGAAGCACCACCTGAAGCACCTCCTGCTGCCGCACCACCGCTGTGCGATTTCTGTTCTCATCCTGAAGCAAAGTTCTTAACCTGAGGTACTATTTCTGGGTTAGCGGAGTCTGTAACCTGAAGCGTATGTAACCCGAGGTACCACTGTATGCTAATTTGGCTGCTTATTTAACCCAGGCGATCATCCGTTAGTCCTGATCGTGCAAATTATCTGTCACCAACAGTTTTGTGAACTTTCAAATGGTATCCTTGCTCAAGTTTTGTGAATTTCAAAGTCTAACTGGTTTACTCAGAGGCATGCCTAGGGGTTGGTGGAAACCAGCCCCTGCTGGGGGTGCAGGCCCACCCCACCCCCCAAATCACTTATCAGACTATGGAGTGCATGAGGCATATGTGTGTGGCATCACAACACTGCTACTGTGGTGAGATCAAAGGCGGGAGAAGCTTCTCATCCTTCTTACACCACAACACGAAGCTGCATGATTTGTTTTGCTCTTCCTCAACTTGCTTTCACTCCAGATGCTTTGAGTACCTTTCTAATGTGGCTATTGCAGAAAATTGATTTCTTCCTATTTGGAGGGGTGCTGATACAGCTTCTTGCCAAAGACGCAAAGGGACCCTAGGGTTTTCTTTCTGGTGCTGGAAAATTTACAAATAGTAAACAAAACATACTTTGTGAAAGAAGTGGTTGAAGGTTATTGTTTGTTCTAAGTACAAGCACTGAGCATTTTAAGATGTTCATGTTGTGGCCTTTCAAAGTGGTACTTTAATCTTCCATTGATTAGAAAAGACTGGGAGTAAAAGATAAAAGAAGCATATGGAAAATGGCAGAGAACATTCTCTGCCTGTCAGGAGCATGAAATTTACACGTCCCAAACATCAATATCCCAGTGAACAGTTATTATGCTATATTTAGATTTTTAGCCCTTTCTCCATCTCTCATACAAAAGATAACATTTCATCCTAATCTTTCCCCCTTCTTCACTAGTTTAACTCTTTTTGCTTGTTTCTCTAGAAACCATTTGGAATGAAAAGAGTTTACAATGGTTCTGGAAAAAATATGCAGGATTGAGCATTCGCCCATGGTGAAATACATTGTTTTCCAAACGAAAGGACACACAGGATGAATCCTACCAACTCCAGTTAATCTTTTTTTAAAAAAAATAATAATTTAGAAATATTTACTGCATTTTTTGCTCTATAACACGCACCCGACCATAACATGCATGTAGTTTTTAGAGATGGAAAATCCGTAGGCATGCCACCCGTAGGCATTCCCTCCATAACGCGCACAGACATTTCCCCTTACTTTCTAGGAGGAAAAAAGTGAGTGTTATGGTGCAAAAAATATGGTATGTAGATTACTTAAACACAAAACTCTCTTAAGAGGTATAAAAATGTATTGTGAACCTCAGTGTTCTGTCTACAGAAATTGACCAGGCCTACAGTTACATACTGTTGAATACTAGATAACAGGATAGTGTCCTCTTTTACACCTGATGGCAGCAGATGAATTATGGGAGAGCAGGACAGGCTGTGTGACACACACAGCTCTGCCCTTCAGCCAGATAAGTGCAGCCAGGGTGTCAGGATATACCAGCCAATGAACATTTGCCAACTGAGGCAGTTGCTTCATTCTGCCTAATGATGAGACTGACCCTGGAAGCACAGCTGGAAATGTCTCTGTTCCAGACCTTGGAGAGCCACAGCCAGGCTCTACAGCAGCACAGGGCAGAAAGATAAAAAATACTGACTGCTCAGTGGTGCAAGTATGATATGAATCTGACTACAGGTAGGTAGCCATGCTGGTCTGCCGTAGTCGAAACAAAATAAAAAAAATTCTTCCAGTAGCACCTTAGAGACCAACTAAGTTTGTTATTGGTATGAGCTTTCGTGTGCATGCACACTTCTTCAGAAACTTTCTGCGTATCTGCAGAAGTGTGCATGCACACGAAAGCTTATACCAGTAACAAACTTAGTTGGTCTCTAAGGTGCTATGGAAGGATTTTTTTTAGGAATCTGACTGTTACGGTAACATAATAGTCAATATAGCTTATGCCCCTTTTTCTGGAGTTCTGTCTTTAATGGTAGCCATTAACAAATGGCAGCATTTCAGGTTTATTAAATGGAGGCCTGAATTTCTTTTTTCCAAGCTGCCTAGAATGTAGCTGGAAGCTGTATGTACCTCGAGGGATGATAATTATAAGCATTTCCATCTCTCATTAAGGGTCCATTGTCCATTGCTTGCTGCCTGTGGTGGCTGCAAAAAGCCCTTTCATCCATCTAAATGCACGCAGCATGCTCCAGCCTAGATGCATGTAATGTTAACATGGCCAGGGCCAGTGTTTCTCATGACTATTTATTTATTTATTAGAAACATTTTCAAACTGTCATTCATCCTTATTGATCATTCCCAGGGCAATTTACAAAGGGCAATGACTCGCTTACTCATACACTCTTTGGCAGTGGTCTACAAGTGCTTCAGTTTTGACTAACACCTGCAGCAATGGCATTTAGATGTTACTTTCTCGTTGTGTGGATTATGGGCACAGAGATTTACCACCACCAAAGCCCTGGCAGTGAGTGATCAGACTTCAAGAGTTAGTTCTCCCCATCCTGTGGTGATTGGCCAAGGGTTATCTAGCTATCTATCTATATCTATCATCTCTCTCTCTCTCTCTCTCTCTCTCTCTCTCATATCTATCTATCACATCTCTCTCTCTCTCATCTATCTATCTATCATCTATCTGTATCTATCTATATCTATCTATCTATCTATCTATCTATCTATCTATCTATCATCTATCTATCATCTATCTATCTATCTATCTATCTATCTATCTATCTATCTATCTATCATCTATCTATCTATCTATCTATCTATCTATCTATCTATCTATCTATCTATATCTATCTATATCTAATCTATCTATCATCTATCTATCATCTATCTATCGTCTATCTATCATCTATCATCTCTATCTATCTATCATCTATCTATCAATCATCTATCTATCTATCTATCATCTATCTATCTATCATCTATCTATCTATCTATCTATCTATCTATCTATCTATCTATCATCTATCATCTATCTATATCTATCTATCTATCTATCTATCTATCTATCTATCTATCTATCTATCTATCTATCTATCTATATCTATCATCTATCATCTGTCTGTCTGTCTGTCTGTCTGCCTGTCTATCATATCTATCTATCATCTATCTATCTATCTATCATCTATCTATCTATCTATCTATCTATCTATCATCTATCTATATCTATATCTATCATCTATCTATAATCTATCTATCATCTATCTATCTCTCTCTAATATTGCACTGTTGGCTTCTGTCTGCCTTGAGAGACAATGGAGTGCACCTCTGGGAATGAAGTCAAATGGCTGCGTTAGCTGCACCGAAGTCACCTCTCCAGGTCGCAAAACTGGGTAGTGTGTATGTTGGTCCTGGGTTGCCTAGATGGCAAGACCCTCCTCTCGGCCTTGCTGATGTGGTCCAAAGGAAAGCAGAGCAATATGTTTGGCGCCAGCTTGGCTTAGGAGTTGTCAGAAGGAGGCGTGTGAGGTGCCATCCAGCCATCTTAGGGACTCCACTCTGGATTTGTGTGGGGTTTGTGTAGCCTTTTCTTCTCTTGAAGATATCCCACAAGGAAGTGGAGTTTAGGGTTAGAGTTTTCCTTCTCCTAGATGGGTTACCTTTCCAGGTTGCTCTTTTTTGAAAAGGCCGAGAGCAAAGTGCCTTTTCGAGGTTGGAATTGACCGTTTTGGTTGAGCATTTACTTGCCATTGCATAGTTCCTTTTTGGACCAACCAGAAGAAGAGTCACGAATCAAAGATTGAAATCCGGTTATCTCGTTGTTGGAGTTCCATCAGAATTGCGCCAGCAACAAGTATACAAATAGAGAGTTATTCTCTTGGACTTATTGCAGGAATATTTGGACTTTTTGGCTATGAGATATTGAGTTGTGTATGTCATTCTTATTTTGGCACTGTACATATCATTTAAAACTAAGTATTAGAAGGTGTTGTACATTGTTGTTGTTTAGTCGTGTCCGACTCTTCGTGACCCCATGGACCAGAGAACGCCAGGCACCTCTGTCCTCCACTGCCTCCCGCAGTTTGGTCAAACTCATGCTGGTAACCTCGAAAACACTATCCAACCAGTGTTGTACAGTGTTGTGTGTGTGTGTGTGTGTGTGTTGTACATTACTGTCAATGAATTTTTGTAAACCACATAGAGTTATTTAGTTTGCTCAAGGGAAAAGACTCCAAGTCTTATTGGGTCCCAAGCTTTTGGAAGCATCAAAAGTAGCTCTTCTGATCTGGCCTATTTAGGTCCCCAGTGGTTGGTTTTCCAAGGGGAACTAAATGCCTGCCTTGAGCACTCTACCAGCTAAGGAATGGAGGACACCAAAAGCCTAACAGAAAGACATAAGAGGCAGGGGTGTAGGAAGGGGGGTGCAGGGGTTGCGCCTTGCCCAGAGTGTCATCCCTGGGGGGGTGACAAAATGGCACACCGCGGGTGGCAGCACTTACTGTGAGGCCTGGCCTGTAGCGCGCCCAAGCCAGGCGTCTCTCCTGGGAGTGACACGGTGGCTCAGGGCCCCACGCTGCCTGAAACAGCAGCGTGGGTCTTGCATCCGCCAGGTGGACTCCGTGGGCAGCTCACCGCAGCACCCCTCTGGGCAGATTGCCCCGCCCCCATAGGTGGATCGCCGGGTGCCGGAGCAGCTAGCTACGCCCCAATAAGAAGGCTCCTTTGGGATAGGGTGGGGTACAAATTTAAGAGAGAAAGAAATCTTAAAAGATTTCCAGAGTCTGTTAAAGAGGGTTAGACATTTGTTTGTGTTGTTGTTTTGCTTTCCTTAATGACAGCCAACCCTTAATGTCAGCCAGTGAAATTAATTGGTGGTGAAAAGCTCTGTCAGTGGCTGGAGAACAAAATGGGGGGGTGGTTCTTTAGATTGCAGTATGATTGCAGCCCAGGGTATTTCTGAGTGGCTGGTTTCACATTTAATCTTGGGGTGGGGGGCGAGGGGAAAGAGAGTGTGTGTGAAGAATAAGTGAGACAACAATTAGGTAAAACCTGCCAGTCTGTGATGCTGGTACAGTTTTTCTTTCATCTTGTACCATTATGATAGCTAAAGGTCAGGATATTAAATGCCAAGAACAGCCCCCTACCTAGCTGATCTGTGTTCATCCTGGGATTGCATCTTCGAGACTGCATTGGCAATCATAAAATTTTAAAGAGCTACGGTAAATCTCTTTGCAAATATTGCCTTTGTTTTTACAGTAAAGCAGCAGATGAAATGCAGGAGGCTTGTGTATTGTTTGGAGCCTGTTAACCCTTAACAGAGAATCATGATTTATCCTCCAGTGCTTGGTGCCTTCGTGCCTTTATAATAGCCTTTATAACAAGAGGAAGCAGTGCTGGAAGGGTTAAAATCAGATCACAAGCCATTAGCCAAATTTAGTTCCCATCACCACCGGATGAGTAATTGAATTGTTCTCGAGTCAAAACATTTATCTGAAGCCCTCTGGTTGCAGCTGTCTAACATGCCAGTTTGACATTGTTCAGAGTCGTCTTTCCAAGGCTCAATTCCATTCATGCGGCAGTTGATCAGAAATTATAATCATGTGGCAAACAGGAAGTGTAGCTTCTCTAAGCAATGAAACCAAATAAATGGAAAATTAGAGATATCAATATATCATTACTGTGTCTCTGTCTGGATTATAACTGGCAGCCAGGGAGCCCTTGTTTAAGCTATGCCTGATGCTTCCGCCTACAGAAAGCATCAGGAATCTGTGGCCCAACAAATGCTGCTAGGCTCCCCTTTGTTAGCCCCAGCCAACATGGTCAGTGGTCAGGGTTGCAACATATGTGACTCTTACCATTGTACATCAGGCTGCATTCCATTTGCACAGAAGTCGGAGCTTTGTACACCTATACACTCAAATATACTCATTTCTCCATCCTGGCTAGTAAGAGGCATCATCACCCTTCACATGTTGCTGAACTACAACTCCCATTGGCACCAGCAAGCATGGCCAATGGTCAGGGATGATGGGAGTCGTAGCAATTTCCCAGCCCCAAGCTCTAGTGCTATGGCAAAATTTGATATGGATTTCTTAGGATCTACTACTACCATGTTGAAGGTTGTTTCATTTTCTGCTTGAGGGATAACAAACCATATAAGTTGCACTTATAACCTGTCTCACTGGTAACCAAAAATCCAGACTAGGAAAACTCCCTAGAACTAAAGAAGCATGTGGTCTTTCATTCAAACATGCCTCAAAGCTCCAGGTACCAAAAGAACAAGTTCCTTAAGCAATGGCCTTAGTTGCTACACAAAGCCAGGTTCCCTTGCACGAAATCTAGACTTACACAATCAGAAGCAACTCCTTTTATTAGCCAGTAGGGTTTTTTTAAATGGAACTTTTTATTTAGCAAGATGAGAGGGAAACATACCTTTTTGAGGTGGGACTTAGAAAAATAATAACCCACTTTTGTATTAGGATGTTTTCTTCCCATATTCCATGGTAGGGCACCTCAGTCATCAATATACCGTATTTTTTGCTCTATAAGACACACTTTTTCCCTCCTAAAAAGTAAGGGGAAATGTGTGTGCGTCTTATGGAGCGAATGCTGGCTGTGCAGCTATCCCAGAAGCCAGAATAGCGAGACGGATTGCTGCGCAGCGATCCCTCTTGTTCTGGCTTCTGGGATTCAGAATTTTCCCCCCTTGTTTTCTGCCTCCAAAACTAGGTGCGTCTTATGGTCGGGTGCGTCTTATAGAGCAAAAAATACAGTAACTGTAAGAAGCTTTTGTGCACTTTTTATCCCAGTACTATTAGCACCACTGTACCTATTCATTCACTCATCCATTCAAATAGTTTTTGTTGGATTTTCAATTGCAAGTATAAGTCTTACAAAGACAGCATATGTTATAGAAATAAAAACAATGTAAAAACAGACAACAGACTAGAACAGAGTGCAACCACAAAACCGGAGTAGAATACCCCAAAGCTTGAAACTAAGTAGGAAGAAAAAGTGTTGTCCCATTCAAGAAAGATTACAACACATTATTCTGTGTGGTGTTATTTCCTGGAAGAATCAGAGCTCTCAAAAGTGAAAACTGAGTGACCAGAGGATTAAGTTATGCCTGCCTTCTCACAAAACTTATGAAAGGGAACCCAACCACTTCAAAAATTATCCCTTTTTGAGGTGCCTCAGATAACTCTAGCATGATAGCTAAGATGCTCAGAATGCACAATTGATCAGATCCTGTCATAATTGAAAAGCCTGCCCTAGTCTTTCAGCAGAATCTCAGAGCATACTGTTGCAAGAAGCAAAGCTACTAGTCATTTAGGGATTTAGATCACCTCCAAGCGATAGTAGAGCAAGGCCTGGATCTGCGTGGAGAGGCTGGCCACTGATGTCAGATAGTGTGGCAAAAACCCAGGAGTTTTCCACGTTTGTGACTCCACCACATATGAAAGAGAGATCGCCGTTCTCCACATCCCTCCCAGCCTAATGTAGATATCAAGGGGTTAATCTGGCGCTGTACCTATGTATTGTGTCACGTATTGAAGGGAACACATCACAAACAAAAATAATGTTGACTCCTTAAAAATCAACACTCAGGGCTGTTCCTCATTATTTATTCATCTGTTCTCGTTAAAATGTTTGCTCATCAAGTATAGCTATTGGCTTCCTTGTCTAGCCTTGCAATGGTCACAAATTCAGTACTGTACAATACGCCCTGCTTCCCTTTTGTTGCTATTCCTCATTTTAATTAGCTAGCATAAACATCTTCCCCACCCCAACATTTGCTTTTTTAGCGCCTCCTGTCTAATCTTGGAACAAGCCAGTCTCATAAATTTCAAAGCTGTTTGACTTAGCTGATTTCAAATCAGAATCAGCCCTTTTTTTGGGGGGGGGAGTGGAATTGTGTCATATTATAATTTGTCACAGCTGACTGTGCTACACATGTGGAGGGAGTTGTAAATTTTGATGTAGTGCAGCTGTACAAATGGTTATGCAAGTGTCAGGTTTTAACTGGAGGGCTGAGTATTCTTGTGTCTCATTCTGGCTGAGTGTTAGATTATGCTGCAGTAACATATAGTATTCTAAAACTCAATTGTTTGAGACTTTATATATGCACAGAGTAGGTATGAATATATTCATCATCTAGACTATAAATCCCTATACCTCTCTTGACATTTCACATAAAATACAACAATAGATTTTTTAATAAAAACTTTTAGGAAAACAATTTCATAATACAGTCCTATATTATTATAACTAACAATCCAATATAAAAAATGGAGCCTAAAATAGTAACCAAGACCTGGCCACACAATCAGATACCCAGCCACAATTATTTTCTGCAAGCCAAGGTTTATCCAGGGATGGGTCCTGCCTAATAATGCTTGGGTATTTCACAATTGTGGGGCCACCACTGAAAAGCCAGTACTCATGTGCTTGCCAGCCGCATATGGAAAAGTAAACCTATTCATGTGTAGATTTTGTATAATGGCTCAGTTCAGACATCATGTAAAACTATGAATAAGGAATGTTAAATATGGCTGTTTTCATAAGTGTTAGTATTGTTTTAATCATTTTAATTATTATTCTGCCCTGTATCAGTGATTCGTTGTGTACACATTATTGTACACTGCCCTCCCATTTTATGAGATGTCGGTAAATAAATACCTTTATAAATATTACATATATGAGCCTTAGGCTGACATACTCCTTGCCTTCTCCTTCCCCCTCTTCCTGTTTGTGTGCTGCGAATCCTGGAAGAGGGCATGGCTGGCTAGAACTCTGAACAGAAACAGGCCACCTCACTACTGTACATTTTGCACTTTTATTTGTTGTTGTATTGGTTACTGAATTCAGCTGTCTGAGAATCTCAGCTGTCATTAAAAAAAAAAAGGAAAAAGGAAGTTCCTGTCTGCTATATTATCAAAGACAAACTTGTGTGTATGCTGGCTGATGAAATATCAGGAGGTTAGTAGGTGGGGACTTCACTGCCAGGACAGCCCGTCATTCTTTCCCAATGATGTAAAATCAAGTAGTTTGTATTTTTAGTTTACCCTACTCCATAAATCACTGAAGCATTTAGAGAAATGTAAGTGAAACAATTAATTTTACAGTGATGCAAATGAATCATAGTGTACTTTCTGTAAATGTCAGGCAATAGTATGAACACTGCAGTTCTGATGCAGAGAAAATGAGTTAGCTTTAGAGAGCAGAACTGAAGGAGCAGGGGGTATAGCTCAGTGGTAGAGCATTTGACTGCAGATCAAGAGGTCCCTGGTTCAAATCCAAGTGCCCCCTTTTTTTAAATGGAAACAAAAGCAATGCTCTGTTTATTTGAAATATCTGAAGCATGCTAATTTTGATCTTTGCAAATGCAGTTTTAGGTTCACATGTTATTTTCTTCTTAGAGACACACAGAAGCACTGTTGCATTAACGGTCACTGTTGCCTTTCCTTTCTGTTAAGCTATGAATATTTAAAGTATAAATTCAGATCCGTTTTTGATGTTTGCTGAGAAGTTCCACCCTGCTGGTTAAAGACATCTTATGTTTTCAGGTGCTGAAATCGCTTTACCCTATGTGTATATGCCCCAACTGTGAAATGAAAAGGGAGACTGATGAAAAGAACTATATAAAACATTCTTAGGCAGAAAGCATTACCCACCCTGATCTTTGCATGATGAAAACTGTATTTTAACATACTCTTTTTCAGATCTGTTAACATTAGTATACAGGCATGTCCATTATTTCCATACAACTGCAAGGAGGAAGACAAGAGAAGAAACGCCATGAGCCCGATTCTCGTTTTCTTCTCAATTTCCTTTGTATGAATCTACTGAGATTTACAGTGGCATAGGTGCAATTGTGCAAACAGTAGTTGTTTTTAATACTAAAGGCTTGTATTCTGAGAGGAGGAAGCACGGATGTCTATAGAAAGCGTACAGTGTCAGAAAAGCAAGGAACAGAAGACAATTTTTCATGTGGTTTCTATTTGACACCGGCAATCTGAACAGTAACCCTTATCTGAAAGATTGTTTGTACGTGTAACCAAAAGCTAAAGGCTGACTTTCAGCCTGAGCTTGCTAAAGCCCTATCTTTTTTACCAGCTGGGACCTATACAATCAGTGGCTACAGTATCATATGAGCACTGATCCAGACCATATATTCTACAGCGTTTTTATCTGCTTACATGTAAGATTAGGTAGTTTGTTAAGAAATTGAACTGCAGCCTTCTCATATTAATTCTTACAAGACTGGCTGATGAAGAATTGATCAAGACCGGCGATATTTGGTGACAGATTATGTATATATCCAACTTTTGAATTATTCTACTGCAACTGGTGAAAAAGATTTAAAGACTTTGGTTGTAATTTCTGATCATTTGTATTAGTTTATAAATACAGTGGTACCTCGGGTTAAGAACTTAATTAGTTCAGGAAGTCCGTTCTTAACCCGACGTACCACTTTAGCTAATGGGGCCTCCCGCCACTGCCACACGATTTCTGTTCTCATCCTGAAGCAAAGTTCTTAACCTGAAGCACTATTTCTGGGTTAGCGGAGTCTGTAACCTGAAGCGTATGTAACCTGAGGTACCACTGTAGTGTTTAGTGCCGTTGTTATTGGCCATCGTGTTGTGTTATATTTTTCAGCCTATCTTTTTCACCAGCTGGGACCTCTACAATCAGGACCTATACTTCCATAGTATTGCAGTCGCGCTGATCCCAAGTAAACGGGCATTTTTAGGTCATGTGTGTGCATAATAAACGGAACAGCACATTTTTGGACTCCCCTGCGAGGCGGGGCTGTCACGGGGAGCTTCCAAACCTCCTCCTGCACCACAGCTGGACCGTAAGCAAAGCTCCCCGGACGGAATAAGGGCCATCTTAATAAGGGCGGGCCTACCCCCGCGAAACAGGTAAGAGGTGAGCCCGGGCCCCGGAGCCTCTCCTCAGCGAGCCGGGCCCGCGCCGATGACGTCACCGGGCGCCGCCTCTCGCCGTCGCAGCCGGGGTGGGAAAAACAAACACAGAACTCGGCGGTGCGTCAGGTAAACAACAGGCACGCGCTGGTCCCCTCTGAGGGGCGCGGGGCCTTCGCTGCCGTGGCCTGTACCACTTTCGGCGGCGGGGGGGGGGTGAGGAAGGAAAGGCGGAGAAACTAGCGGGGTCGGGAGGGGAGGTAGCTGCTGCCGCCGCCGCCGCCACCCCCCTCGCTCCAGCCGCGACTTCCCCCCTCCCGAATCCGCCAGTTCCCGCCTTTTCTCTTCAGAGCCCTGAGGGGAGCCGCTCGAGACGGGTGGCCTCGGGTGAGGCGACTTTCCGACTCCCTTTGTGAGGCAGGCGGCGGCGGCGGCGACTCGCTCCCTTTTTGCCGTGTGGCTCCTCGGGCGCTTTCGCGAGGCTGCCGTTTCCTCACGGCTTCTTCCCTTCTCTGGAAACACACGCACAGCTTCCCACGGTTCTAATACCGCCCAGGACATCAACGGGGGGGGGGGGGCGGCGACCCCTGTACGTGCTTCTCCGAAATGTTGTTGGGCTCCAGAGAGTCGTGGTCCCACAGCGTAGAGGGCCACAAGGGTCCCACAATTGCCTTGTTGTAGTACCAAGTGGCTTTGGGACTGCAGCCTAAGACAGTGCTCGATTTACGTACAGTATAAGCTAAACAAGCTATAGCTTAGGGCCCCACTCTCTTGCCCACCCCCCATATACTTCTTCTTAATTGTATTTCAGTTCAACAATTACTCTGAATATATATATATATATATATATATATATGCAGGTTTTGGTGTCCTCGGGTGTCTTCCCGTGTAAAAGTAGAAGACACCCGAGGACACCAAAACCTGCATTCCTGTACCCGTGAAAATCTACGAAAGCATATATATATATATATATATATATATATATATATATATAGTGTTGAATATATGCTATACGGTAATTTATTATATGCTATATGGTAAATTATTATATATATAATTTGTATGTGTGCGCGGGCGCAAATGGCTTTATTAGGTCCATAAATTACCATATAGCATATATTCAACACAAAAAATAGCGACAATTTGTTGTTGACAAAGGACAGCTGGACATATAAAGGGCCCCATTACAGTGGTGCCCCGCAAGACAAACGCCTCACAAGACGGAAAACCCGCTAGACAAAAGGGTTTTCCGTTTTGGAGGCGCTTCGCAAAACGAATTTCCCTATGGGGTTGCTTCGCAAGACGAAAAAATCTTGCGTCCCCCCCGTGGGTTTTTTTTTTTGCTTTTTTTGCCCTTTTCCTAAGCTGCTATTTCATAGTCACATAGTAAGGTTGTTAACAGCTGATCGCTAGAAGCCACTAGACAGCTGTAGCGCTAATCCGCTAAGCTGTCAATGGGCTTGCTTCGCAAGACGAAAAAACCACTAGACGAAGAGAATCGCGGAACGGATTCTTTTCGTCTAGCGAGGCACCACTGTATCTTCAGTAGCTTAGGGCCTCATCAAACCTAAATCTGGCCCTGGCTTAAGAATACAAGCATAGTGTAGGCACATGACCTAGGGCAGGGGTGGCCAACTCCCAAGAGACTGCGAACTACTCACAGGGTTAAAAACTGGCAGTGATCTACCCCCTTTTTGGGGGTTCAGGTCAAAGTTGTTGAGTTTTTCCAGGGAGGAGGTAAAATGTTGAGCTTTTTTTTAGGGGAGCCAGTTGTTCAGCTTCTTTGGGGGGAGCCAATGATCTACCAGTGATCTACTGCAGATGTCCAGTGATCTACTGGTAGTTCACAATCTACCTGTTCGACATGCCTGACCTAGGGGTAAGGTTCAGGGAAGGGCCTTCTGAGTAAACATGCATAGCATTGCGCCAGTACCCCACCCTGTCGTACAGTTAAACATGTCACGTCTTTTCAGTGTGTACAAAGCACCCGTCCCTTTTTATCCCCCCTGCCGTATACATGAAATTTCTAATGCTTGTTGGGGAAAACCCCCACCTTTTCACCCATGAGTGTGCATTGAAAATATGAGGGCAAATTATGAATTATTTTATCACTGTTTCAAGTCTTTTGATTGTGGAGATATCAGGATGATTATTCATCTGTGTTCTTGTGTATATAGTATTGCTGGCATTGTTTAAATTAGTATACACAAAAATGCATTGAGCATGTGGGAAATTCTCTTTTAATGACAGTGAGTTCAACAGAAGTGGTTAATGGGATGTTAAGTGCTTTAGTGCTTTGCTTTGTTGTGATTTTATGGATTTTCTTCTGCATGATCTAAGAAGCTTGAAGCCCTCCATTGGAATGGAAAGGTGCAGTAAAAATATGGAAATGAATAATTGATATCTAATCAGTTTTAAGGCTGCAAACCTGTAACCTCTTGCCTATGAGTAAATCCTATTGAGCTCAGTAGGACTTACTTCTGAAGGAACTTGCCTGGTTTCTATCCATCACTCAAAGCCAAACTATGGCATGGCACAAATGTGAGTGTTCTCACAAAGCCGCTTTGCTACTCTCTGATCCTTTTTGGTGCCAGAGCACACTGAGCTGAGCCAAGGTTTGACTTAGCATGTCATCTTAACCTGGGCTCATGGTTAAGTTCCCTTCAGGCTAACCACAAGCTATAACCAAGAACAGACAAAATGTTGGTATAGCATGATGTGCAAAACAGGCTCTTGAGTATGCATCTTAGAGTTGGTTCAGAAATAACTGTGTCAGCACACAATCTTGGTAATTGTGTTGTGAGATTTCTTAATAAGTAGTGACTTGAGAAATGCTACCAGTGAGTGAGATTTGGTGGCTGCATATACCACATCTACCTGAAGGTGGCCCATGCATATTAATAGTGCTACCAGCAGCAGCCTCACATGTACTCAAGATGATTGTATAGGTATTGACTATAGAGTGTATTTCTTATACAGTGTCTTTGTCTCTACCTTCTCTATCTTCACTTTCCACACCTTTTCTCTTGTTCTTTATGCTTTGTTACCTGTCAACTTGTTATACTTGTGATACTTTATAACACTATTCCAGTCTATACTACATTCATATTTCTTAACTCACACATTCTCAAAGGGTACAGTTATGACCCACCAGAACCTGGTAGGAATCTTGTGTACGAGTCACCGTCTTGGTAGTGCTCAGGACTAGCACACTGAATACTGGTAACTTTGTCATAGGACTGGCTCCAAAACAAAAGGGTTTTTTTACACAATAAATACTTTTCTTACTACATCATTGCCTATAATTTTAAATGGGTTCCTGTAAAATTTTAGTATTTAGGCTTTGTCCTTTTTGAAATGATGTTTTATTTTGGTGCATTATTAATATAAACTCTAGCTATCAACTCTCTTTATCTATTTTTCTCTTATACCAGCAAGGATTCATTGCTTTTTATAAAAAGTTCCAATGGCCATGTGCTTTGAAAGTGTTTTAAATAGAGTTTTAAATTACCAACAGTAATAATTTGAGTGCTCAGCAATAGGACGGTTATATCCCTTCTGGGTATGATATGGAGACAATATACAATACATTGTTATTGACAAGGATACGTAGAACATTATACGAACACTAAAATATGGTTGGGACCTATGGTTGGGATTCATACATGCACAATCCCATATGGCCCCTGAGAAGCCGTTCCATTCTGTCTAATGCCAGATAGCATCAACAGGGCAACAAACAATATCAACATAGTAACTTGGCTGTCTGTAGCATAACTAGGACATAGTTGTTATAACTTGGAAATAAGCAACAGTATAATGTAACAAACAACCTTACTATGTGACTATGAAATCTAAAGTGTAGCATGCATCCTTACAGAACATTTTCCAAGGTCTCAATTCATGGTTTCATATCTAACCCATTTGTAGTGTTTGGGTTAAACATACTTTAATTTTGTTTATATTTTGTATATTTGTAAGCTGGTTTCAATTTCTGCTTGCCAAAAGTGATTGAAAACAAATCCATGGGTGCTCATTTTTCAGTGCTGAACTGTAAATTAATTACATAGAGCCACCCTTTTGCATTTCTCAAGAATTTCCGCTCAATTTTTGGTTTCCCTGTGCTTAAAAAAGTTCCAAAGTCAGTTTTTCCCTTTTTTATAACTCTGCTCCTATATTGTCCATTTTAACTATCAATTTGCTTCCCTTGTCCTGTCTGCTTCTCTTATTTCTTTTCTACATTCAGATTAGCTATTTGCTGTTCACATAGGTACACATATGTAATAGTTAGTCATGAGAAGTACCATTTCTAATGCGTAGATATCATGTTCAGGGCAGAAAAAACAAATATGTACCTAGTAATATGAGAGCATGCTTTTTGCTGCTCATAACTGTATAAACATTTCTAATTATCTTAATTAGAGTAATAAACAGCATATAGCAATGTCTAAAACCATCTTATTGATTTGTATACTGTACTAAGTGCCCTGTGCTTTGTAAAACCAGCTTGCTAGAGAATACAGTTTTCTTGTGCTTCTGAATTTGGTTAATTCCTCTAATCATTACATTAGAGTCTGGTATAATGACAAAACATGAACAGATGCCATAGCTGCTTTAAAATATTGTGAATCAAAGAATAAAGGCACGGGGATATACTGACAGCAATTCCTTTCTTTGTTTTTAGATCCATTTAACAAAATCATGTTGTCTGATAATCAACAGCCAGTGGATTTGTTATCATGGAATGAGTAGTATCGTTATTTTAACTCTAAATGGGTCTGGTTTTGTATCATCCATATTTACATAGAAGAAGGTAATAGCAAAGAAAACTGATCTAATTGTGGATGGGAAACACTGTTCATGCACTATGTCTTTGCCTTGGAAGACTGTCACCAAGACTTTCAAACTTGAGTATTTATGATGTGTGTGTTAGTTTATGCCTTGTTAAAAACAACTATATTGTTCTTTCATACTACCTTAGAAAATAGAAAAAAGATTGCAGTACTGTATTGATTAGAAGATAATGAAAAAACAACAAGCTCAGTAATGGTGTGCAATTTTTAATTTACTGTGTGAAGAGTAATAAATACATGTTTTGTACAATCATGAAAAACTGCTTTCTATCACAACTGGTGTTGGTGAATTTTATTTTATGTTTTCTTCAGTGTGAAGGTATTTGAATATGAATGGTAGTCTTTTGTTTGCTGTGAGAAGTCTCTGATTCAGAATGTTAATGGATTTTTTAGCTATTAAGATGTAATTATATACCTGGAGTATTTAAGTATGAAGTTGAAAAATCTCCATGAGCAATCTCGAAAGAATATTTATAATGCACTACTTGTAAATTGACTGACTTTCTTGTAATTTACCAGAAGTGCTGATATGAGTGCAGCCCTAATGTGAAAAGTACATTAATCCCTGGAGTTACATTGTATGTATTAAATTATTGCTCTCTTGAGGTATGAGACACGTGAGGCCATTTAGCTTTCAGTCATGCTTGTTACTTAGATTCATAGCACAATAATAAGCAATGCCATTCTGAGATGAGAAATTAGACATGATACATTTCACTTCTTGAAAACGGAAAAGCAATAATACTTTCAACTTTTCTGTAGGTTTGTAGCAATAAGATCATGTTAGTGCTGCTATATTGTTGAGGCTTCTTATATTCAATTGACGTGAGATTGCACTCTCTTTCACTTTTTGTTCCCCATTTTTTATGCAGATGATTTTTCCTTTTAATTTTCTTCACTGAACTCATTCTTCTGCAGATTGCATGGTTGGTATATATCACATGAATAGCAAAATTTAATATCTATTCTTTAAATATTTATTATTTAGCAATAACCTTCAGTGTGGGCTGGTTCCATTTTTATAGCTCTTGTTTAAATTGACACCTGACAGTTGATTGCTTTCTTCTTCACAGGGTAAAATACAAGTTGTTATGGTTCCATTCGTCATATAAAGAACACATTATTTGATGTAATAGCTGTTTGTGAAAACTGGAAAACGTAGCATACTGGCGATTGGGAAGATAATTTAAGAAAAAAACAAGGATTACGAAAGAGAAGTGACTGTGGCTGTATAGAAGTCTGGCATATGAAGATGGAGGTTGACATTACCAAAGATGATTTGCCCTTAATGGCAAATACTAGCCACATGCTGGTAAGGCATTATGTGTTGGATCTGGATGTGGACTTAAAAAGCCATGTAATTGGTGGCACTATAGTTCTGTTCTTTGACACTGACAGCAGTTGCAGAAAAGGAGACAGTGAACAGGTGGAAGAAGCTTGTCATTCTCAGTCAGATGGAACCTGCTGTATTCAGGCACCTGAAGCCTGCTACGTTCCTGTGCCAAATGCAAGTGCTTGCTCAACTAAAAGTGGATGTAATGATTTTGCTGTCTGTGGTAAAGGTGAAAATGATACTTCTGATAAAAACGGTAGTCATGGCAACAAGGAACTGGCTTCTGGGATTTCTAGTTCAAAGAACTGCGGTGACATTGAGATTCATGGGAGTGAAGATTTTTTGCTGGTCCTGGACTGCTGTGATTTATCTGTGTTAAAGGTCGAAGAGGTAGATGTTGCTGTAGTTCCAGGCATTGAGAAATTTACCAGCTCTGCCAAGTTAATGGATGCTTCCAAAGATCCAAGGGATCTTAGAAATCAGATTGTGCATGAACTTGTGACATTACCTGCAGATTATTGGAAGGATCAGCTTCAGTTTTACAGACTGTGCAGCCAGGCACCTGCTTGTGGAGAGCTTCTGTTTGTTACTGGCACTTGGAGCTTGGAGATCAGGAAAGCAGGTGTCCAGCTGCCAAAAGACTTCCCTCATGCCATAAGGATATGTTACAAAACAAAGCCAGAAGGAAAATCACTGAGCTGGACTACAGACCAGTGTGACAGGTATGCAACAGTTTTTGGTGTTCTGCTATACAGTACTTGTGTTCTGTGCCGAATGGGGCAGAGTTGAATTATAAATAACAATCTCATTTTGAGGCTGAATTCAGACAGACTGGTAACAAAGCAGGCAGAGTTCAGTGCTCATGAAAGTGTAGCAGGATTATATCACTTTAAGTCTGGAACAAGTGAATGCATTTCTTTGAGTCTAAATATTTAAATCAGGGAACAATTGATTGGTGCATTTTGGATAAAAGGTATTGGAGAGAAACATATTCTGTAAAGCATTTTCACTTTACTATTTTTTTTTTTGATTAGCTAGAGTTAAGAGTTCATATAACAAATCCTTTTGTAGTGAAGGCAAAATATGTTTTGTTAATAGTAAGTTAAAATGTTCTGGATGTGGTAGCTTTGTAAATTTCTTTAACGTGGGGAAAAAAAACTTACTTTAATTTGAATCTGAACATGGCTTAGCGGAAGCCAAACAGCAATTTTATCTTTCTATGCATATATTAACATTAATAATATAATATATTATTTAGTAGTACTAAAAGCCTAAAGCTGTAAAAATCTGAAATATTTAAGAATTTAAACAGCTTAAATATATGTAGCATATCATTTTCCTGGACCACACACCTTGTCTACTTCTCTGTTGTCATTTGGCTCACCTTATCTAATGACAGCTTTTGGGCTCTTGGCTGTTTTGTCAATCTAATGTAGATTACAAGAGACAAGCCTTTTATTTGTGTATTTTTTCACCCCTTGACACCTGGGCTATTAAATAAATGTTTGTTTATATAGAAAAAAATCCTTTATTAAGAGTGCAACTGGGCAAGCCCGAGGGAAATCTATGACCATATTTTTAAAAGGATACATGCATGTAGGATAAGCACTGGGGGAAAGGCAAGCTTAATCTCCCTCTCCTGGGGCCATTTTCCTAATTCCTATTCTCCTGAAGCTGCTATTTGCCCTGGGACAAAACATATAAGCACCTGTATGTTTTGTCCCATGGACAAGCAGCAACTTCAGAAAAGGACGGGGCAATTTAGCTTGGAAGAATTGTATAAGGAAAAGAGTTAATGCCCCTTTCTTCAGCCGCCATCCAAATTGCTTCCCTGTGGTTCCCTTTGCCATTTTGAAAACCCATGGAGAGATAACTCATGAGTTCTACTGTCTAGTTTGACTATACAGTAGTACCTCGGGTTATAGACACTTCAGGTTACAGACTCTGTTAACCCAGAAATAGTACCTCAGGTTAAGAACTTTGCTTCAGGATGAGAACAGAAATTGTGTGGCGGCGGCAGCGGGAGGCCCCATTAGCTAAAGTGGTACCTCAGGTTAAGAACAGTTTCAGGTTAAGAATGGACCTCCAGAACGAATTAAGTTCTTAACCCGAGGTACCACTGTAACATGTAAATGAGCATACTATAGTGGTAACTTCATTTACTGATAAGTTCTATGCTAGGAAGCACTTATCTCTTCTGAGATGTGCTCAGTACTACCCACATATACTTTGTGGCAAGCTGGGGCTGTCCTGGAATTCTAAGTGGAACAGATTGTTACAGACCTCTGTTATGACTTGCTCGCTTTTTATTAAAAAATCCTATGCTAATATTGGCCAGTAGTGTTTCTGCAATAACAAGAGAGAAAAGTTTCTTTTCTCCTAGATTGTGCTTGTATTAGTTCTCTGAATTATGCCACAGTACACAGTGAAATAAACCGTCCTCAAATCTGTATTTTGCCTATAAAACTCAGAGTGCAACTTACACATGTGGCTGTGATCACCTATCTGCACACTGTAACTATATTTTCATTGCCTTCTTTCTGGTTCCTTCCATGTCAGTGGGGGTCAACCACTTTGTCCCTGTCTGAACTGCCAAGCACCTCAAGCTTGGATGTACGGAGGAGACAGGCACTACTTTGTTCCATTCTCATACTCCTGTTGCTGGAGTAAGAAATGGTATATTCTGCCCACTACTTTTACATCCTCCCTTACCGATTATGAGTTGCTACAGCTAATAGTGAAGTCTCTCTCTCTCTCTCTCTCTCTCTCTCTCTCTCTCTGTGTGTGTGTGTGTGTCTGTGTGTGGCAGAAACTCAGAAAAATCTTTGTAAATAGTGATGTGAGTCCCTTGCCTGTTAAGGTGAGTTGCTGTTGAGTGAGAGTAAAACTTTTTACAGTAATGCTTTCAACATATGTTGTTTTTAAGTCACATCCAATGATTCTTGTCCAGTTGCCCAGTGAATTTCTGCATATGCATTGGATTTTTCCTTCTCTCCTCTGCAGCTCTCAATGCATCCTCTAAGCCCGTTCTAAAGGGTCCTCAAATCTTTCAGAGAGGATTTTGGGGGTGCATGGAGAGCTGCAGTGAGGAGGAGAGGAAGACACAGGGTGAAATTCAACTTCACACTAAGGAGATCATTCTGTCAGCGAAATGATTTTTTTACTGCCTGATATAAGACTTTCCTCTCTTCTGCTGCCTGCTGTACTCTGCTCCGTAGTTTTTCCTGAGCTTCCCAAGCAGATTTGGGGATGGTGGGGGGCATACAGGGAAGAAAGTGGGGGAGTCCCATTATGCTACTAGGACTAGTGCAGCTTAGTTGAATCTGGCCCAAAGTCCTGTGGCACAAGCACACAAATCCATTTATGTGATATTGGATGTCACCTATTGTTTTTACAATAAAGCTCCCACTTAAGTACCACTAAAGTATCAGTCATATGCATTTTTATTGTTTTGGGGGGCATTGTGGCTGAAAAGTGGTTTAAATTAAAACCAACAACAATAAAGGCAACAAAATGGTAAAGCAGCATATTTAAAGCAGCAATAACAATTAACAAGTAATTAATTCATAATTTTACATTTGGATGACTATATTCCAAACTATGGCTGTTTACACACTCCATGGAATTTTCCCATTAGGACCTGGGGATGATTCAAAAGTTTGTATATCTGGAGCCACTTTAAGGATTTTCTAGCACAGAGGGTCTGCCAAGCTAGAAATTAATGTTGTACTGTGTGGGAATGTATTAATATGTGGTCCCTGAAGTGTTGTTTTTAAAAAAGACTAGGCTGGTTTTCCTTTGCATTGTAAAGTTTCCTTTGAGTTCTACCACTTCATATTTCTGGAAGAAGCTCACATGACTGAATGAACTTCCATTAAATGAAAATACATGCACATAGAAAACTTGCATACCAATAGGGGCTCTTTTAATGTGGATTTGTGAGGGTGATCTAGGAAGATACAGAAGTAGCATTGTATATAGCAAAATCATAAAGTTATATCATAACACTTTTTGACTCTGGTAGGATAATAGGGTGAAGTCTGCTGGAGTAAAGCTCATTGATGTGGGTTTTCCAGGGAAAAAACTGAATTAGGGTAATCTGCATAAGTTAATTTGCATGGGAAAATTTTCACTTTGGCATTGGAACCTTTTCTGAGGGTGATTTAATCTAGCATGTTTATTTTACATGTGTTTAGTAAAAGTTAAAAGCAATGAAACTGCCAACTTGCTTAATATGGCATTTGCGGTTGGCATCCATTTGTAATTGCTAATGAATAGGTATTAGCAGAAAAATAAAGCACTGGAAAGTTTTCTGCCCTACATCACTGGTAGAGTTGGTAAGTTGTTTGACTGTATAAGTGGTAGTATTCTTGTGAGGAAGACTAAAGGATTTAAGGAGCTCCCCAGCACAGTGCCCACGCCATTTCTCCTGCAAAATTGACTTATGGGTCATGGAAAACGTCCAAGAGACTCTGACGAGGCATTATCCTCTCCGAGGCCTAAGCAATTAAGAAAGGGTTCACCTAAAGGAGGGAGAGGCCCCGAGGAATGCACCTACTCAATAGCAACTCAAAATCGTTTCGATCCTCTAACTGCCCTTGAAACAACATCAGAAGATGAGGCCCCTGAGACGTTACAAATTGGAAACGCTAATGGTAACACAAATGGGGATGGTCCCTATCCGAAGGAGGAGTTGGTAGCTGAATCGGACTGCACAGGATGCGAGCAACTCCATCTAATAATTAGAACTCTAAACTGTATATTTAAGAGAATTGACGGCCTATCCTCTCAGCTGCATAGCCTTCAGCAAAAACTGGATGACCAGCCGGCACAGACAGCCCAAGATGGGGCAGGAGATGTTCCATTGCGCCAGCAGAAAGCTCCACCGAACACTGATTGTATGAGGAACTGCAAATACAATCTCAACCCCGCACTGAATCGCCAATCCCTGATTCTACATCCAAGGAAGATTTCCCTAACCATCCGGGAAAGGGACCTAAGTTGGACAACGCTACATGGGTCTAAAGAGCACCTCAGATGGCTTCTAAAACTCGAGACATCACAAATAGATCTTTGTGCTGTGCTTCCCTTAGTCCGCCAGAACAGATATCAGAGAATAATGCTGGCTTTCCACTCTGCAAAAATCCCCTCTCTTCTTATTCAGCAAAAAGTGTTTTTGAATAGTCTTGGCATTTTTCCAACGAGAGTTTTCATGGACTCCATAATTAGACCCCTCCTATCGGAGAGATTAATCAAGGAGACGGTACAACCTTCCCATCCTGAACCACAAAAGAGGGCTGAGCTGTACACCTCATGTCGGGGCCAGTCCCATAGCACCCCCACTCCTACAACTAAACACTATGATTGTGCCAGTAACTCTTTGACACCCCAGGAGGAAAGAGAGCTTATCGCCTCCTTTGGAGAGTTACCAGCGATGGAACAACAAGAAATTATAAATAGGCTGGACTCACTTAAACTTCAGCTCCTAAGTATCGCCTGCAACGGAGTTACTATGAATAATACCCACTCTAACTTAGCGGTGCCATGCCCCATGGAGGTGGAAACAACAATCCCCCAATATCCAGCATATAAGGTGCCATCAGCATTGGATGGGAAGGTCCCACTGCTGGAGGCAGACTCTTCCCCTCCCCTTCACACTGGTAACTCATCCCTGCTTTTAATAGACTTATCTGTTCCCTCTGAGATTAACCGATCAAAGAATGAATCTCAGGATAACACTCCCCTGGATAAATCGTCGCCCCTGCACCCCTCCATGCCGGACTTGGAATCAACATACATCGAAGACCATCCACGACCTGAGACGGTAGTGGCCACTCCAAGTCAGGCTTCTCCACCAAAAATCCAAAAATTACGCGAGGAAGACACTATAGTGTCGAGAGTCAACACAGAGTGGACTGAAGACCCAGCAGGACATATAAATCAAATGATCACAAGTGTTTCGGTTAGATCCCCAAAGAGGACGGCTCCAGCGGATTTGGCAGGAGCCTCTTCAGAGCCTAGTTGGGCCCGACAGCTAAAATCGCCAAATATTATCTCTACTCACCAGGATGCTAACTCTTTTCTGCCCCCCCAAAATTCAGGCCCTTGCGACTTGATCGTGCCACAACCGGCTCGCACTAGAGCAAAAGACCCACCACACCAGGACGTCAACCTTCAGCAAAGGAAAATAACGGACTTCTTTAAGGGAGCGTCCTTGCTGCATAAGAGCTTCCCACAAGAATTTAAATGACGGTTAGCCGGACAACCCAAAAAACCACCAATATCGATCCTCTGTTGGAACATCGCTGGCTGGCGTAGGAAAAAATGTGACCCAGAATTCCAGTCGTATATCAATTCGTTTCATATCATTCTATTGCAAGAAACTTGGGAGGAGGGTGAAATTGTTATAAACGGATTCGACCTTCTATCTCTTCCAGCTTGCCCCTCCCAGAAAGGAGGACGGCCGAAAGGTGGTCTAGTAATTGGTATCTCACTGAAGCTGCATTTCAAATTTTCATTAGTTTTGACTGCTCCCCCCTATGCTTTATCCGGGTTGATGTCAGGGGGGGAAGTATCACTGCTAATCTCCAATGTCTACCTCCCGCCAGGGGGTTCGTCCCTTGAACTGCATGATAGATGGGAAATATTAGAAGATCATTTAGTATCATGCCGAGTTAAATATTCCAATAGCCAATCCTTAATTGGGGGTGACTTTAACGCACGCATAGCAGCAAATTGGGTCGATTTAACTAAAGCTAAATGGTGGTCTGCTCCATGCCTCGACAATTATGATTTGAGACATGCCGTGAGGAGAACCTCAAAAGACTCTAAAGTAAACGAGGCGGGAGTACTTCTTTACCAAATGGCTATTCGCTTAAATCTAGTACCCCTGAATGGTTGCTGCCCTCCCGATATACCGGGGGAGTATACCCACCTAGGCATAAAATCAAACAGTGTACTAGATTACCTTTTAGCCTCGAGTGATCTGATGCCGAAAGCTCTCTCTTTTAAGATTGACAATATTCAGTTCAGTGACCACCTTCCACTTGCTGCTATGTTTGACCTAGACTGGCACGGGGACGAGTACAGTCATCCAACTCAATTAGACACTAACACAGAAAACCCGGTAGAGGGCATTAATACAGCATTACGAGTGAAAGGTATAAAGTGGTCTGTAACGCAGGCTCAAAAATATTCTCAATTTTTTCAGCAGGAGATCATACAAACCTATTCAGCCCTTGACATAACCTCATATGAACACGATCAAACTATTAATCTATTTGCCAATCTGTTGAATGACCTTACGTCATTCTTTACTGTCCCAACCCACCAGGTAAATCGGGCCCACTCCAAAACAGGTGCACTGTGGTTTAACCGTAATTGCAAACAAGCCAAACAACATCTTTGTGCTATTTATAATGATTACAAATCCTCAGGGGCGACTATGCTTCCCAAGGAGTACTATCAGGCAAAATCAGCTTACAAATATGTGCAAAAAAAGGCCAAACAGGAATGGCAACTGAACCGCTGGCATGCACTTATAGCTGCCTCAAATACCGGTAATTCCCGAAAATTCTGGCTGTTGGTTAACAGAAAATCTAAAAGTTACCCACTAACCGTTATCCCTGCCCCAGTTTGGGAATCATTTCTAAGGAACTATTTTGCCTTACCAGACCTTAATATTAATACAATCGATGGATCCTATGAGCAGCTCCCGCTTTGGCCACCCACTGACCCGGAAGAAATCCACGGACTCATTTCCAATCTCAAAGTTGGAAAAGCCCCCGGTCCCGACCTAGTCCCGGCGGAAGCTATAAAACTTCATGCACACTGGTGGGCGAAAATCCTGGCCGTTACTTTTGATGCCTTAAACAACAGTGGGAAGGTTCCAAGAATATGGAAGGATGCGATTATTATTCCAATCCATAAAAAGGGCTCAACAGATGACCCGGGAAATTACAGGAATATCAGCTTATTGTCAATAATTGGGAAAATATATGCACGGTTCTTGTTAACTAAGCTTACTAAGTGGGCCGAAGAGAACAACCTGATTGGGCCTGAACAGGCTGGTTTTAGACCGAATCAGTCAGCGGTTGAGCATGTCTTAGTTTTATACCACCTTGCCCGGAAATATTCCGCCCCAAATAGAGGCCAACTTTGTGCAGCCTTTATTGATTTAAAGGCCGCTTTTGACAGCATCCCCAGGGGATTACTTTGGGGGAAATTAGCACGATGGGGAATAGACAAAAGACTTTTGTGGCTAATAACTAAATTGCATGACGGATCAGCCGCAAGGGTGAGAATCACTCCGGCCGGTGACCTCTCAAATTCAGTAACCATCAATAGAGGTGTCCGTCAAGGATGTATCCTTGCTCCGACCCTTTTTAATCTATTTATAAGTGATATGAGGGCGCCTCTGATAGATTCTCAAGAAACGATCCATGCCCCTCGCCTTGCCCAATATCGTTGCCCCCTTCTACTCTACGCAGACGACGCAGTGATCCTATCTTTCTCAAGAGTAGGCCTTAGGAGGGCACTGAAAATTTTTGATGCTTACTGCAAATCAAATTTTCTTACAATTAATCATGCCAAGTCCAAAGTTTTAATTTTCACCAAGAGTCGAAAAACCTATAATTGGAGAATAGACGGAAAAGCCATCGACCAAGTCTTTAAATTTCAATACTTGGGAGTCCTTCTCCAACACAACATGGGCTGGAAGGTCCATCTGGCATATGTATTAAATAGAGCTAAAGCCCTTTCCTTTGCGCTACTGCGTTTTTTCTTTTCAGATGGGGCTTTCCATATTCCATCAGTGTTAAAAGTTTTCAAGGCAAAGGTGATTGCAACAATAGCATATGCAATCCCAATATGGGGGTCCTTTGTTAATCTAACCCAATTGGAGGTAATCCAAAACCAGCTGCTAAGAAGGTTGCTAAAATTACCCAGGTGTGTAGGCAATACTGCTATACGTCTCGAACTAAATATTGCATCTCTAGAAACCTCATTATGGAAATGCATCCTCTGTTACTGGTTGGCATTATGGCATAAACTTCCAAATCTCCACTTGATACAGTGTCTCTGGAGAGACGACTTCCCTAGCCCTTGGGCAAAAATAATACATGGGAAACTTGTGTCCTTAGGGCTATCTCCATCTGAACTACTAAAATTGGATTTAATTTCTGCCAAGAGAATTATAACTCACAAATTAGAGGAGATGGATTTACAATTTAATATTGCGACAGGTGGTGGCACCTGTTCGCCGATAAACCTTGGCTTAACACCACCAACGAAGCTTCCATCTTATTTAACTACCTTATCTGTGGTGATGCACAGGTACGCCTTTATAAAGGCTAGATTCAATGTTTTCCCATCAAATGTGTTGGGTAACAGACTCTCCAACGGACAGATCTCACTCCTCTGTGACTGTAAAAGTGGATCTACAGAATCGTTATATCATATAATCTTCTGTTGTCCTATACATTCAGCTTCACGGTCCAAGTTTCTGGCCCCATATTTATCGAGAATAGCTGACAGACCCCAGGAAGCCCAAATAATATACTTATTAAACGACGAAGACTCAAGTAGATCCCTTGCAGTCGCTAGATACCTGATTAATGTCTTATTTCATAAGAGGAGAAATGGCTCACTGTATGACTCTGACAGCTTAGCCAAACTTAAGAACCATCAATAAGTGCCAGAACTAAGACGCATATCCCCCAAAATCTGAGGGATTTGAATTGCGGTCGACATAGAGGGAGCTTATTACTTCAAACCAATTGAAGTAAAATTGGTTTTATAGGGGTGTTTTAACTTGGAACTGTTTAAATTGTATTGTTTATGGATAAATTTTGATGTATTGTTTTTAGATATGGGCCAATGGCCGTAATAAACCAATCAATCAATCAATCAATCAAGGGGTTTGACTGTATGGTTTTTTGGGACCCCCAGCACTGGCAGGAAATGTGCAAAGCAGGGTTTTTGATTTGTTTTTGTTCATCTGCTCCTGGACTGCATTTACTGCTGCTCTCTGTACAAGGAGAGGAGAGCTGCAGGATATTCCTTGAAAGACCAACCCCAATTGATTTGCAACCACTGGTCTTGAGGCCAAGACGTCTAAGTGGGGTGGGAGAGATAAATTTCTGGGCTGACATGACTGTTATTATTCTTTATTAAATTTATATACTGCCCTTCATCACAAGATCTCAGGGCAGTTCACAGAGTAAAAACAAGGTAAAAACACAAGTAAATAGCTAAAACAGAAAAAACCCAATAACCACCCTTCCCAGAAACACATTTAAAAGGCTGTAGAATATTAATCAGCCAAAGACTTGGAGAGTAACATTTTTGACTGGCGCCTACAAATATACAATGAAGGTGCCAGGTGAACCTCCCTGGGAAGAGCATTCCACAAATGGGGAGCCACTGCAGAAAAGGCCCATGCTTGCGTTGCCACCCTCTGGACCTCACATGGAGGAGGCACATGAAGAAGGGCCTCAGATGATGAATGCAGAGTCTGGGACTGTTTGTATGGGCAGAGGCTATCCTTGAGGTCCTGAGCCGTTTAAGGATTTTTAGGTCAAAACCAGCACTTTGAATTGGGTCTGGAAATTAATTGGCAGCCAGTGCCGTTGGGCCAGGTTCGGTGTAATATGTTCAAACCGTCTTCCCCAGTACTGCTGAGTTCTGCACCAGCTGAAGCTTCCAAACCATCTTCAGAGGCAGCCCTACATATAATGTGTTGCAGTAATCAAACCTAGAGGTCACTAGAGCGTTAGGCTATCCATGTCCAGATAGGCGCACAGCTGGGCCACAAGCCGAAGCTGATGGAAGGCACTCCATGCCACTGAGGCCACCTGCGCCTCAAGCTACACCAGATGAGTGAAGAGTACTCCCAACCCAAGCTACGTACCCACTCCTTCAGAGGAATTGTAACCCCATCAAGAGCAGGCAACCTTCCATCCGTTCGGGCTAGGGAACCACCCTCTAACAGTGCCTCTGTTTTATCTGGATTGAGCTTCAGCTTGTTTTCCATCTTTTTGGTTTTTCTGGCGTGTTTGTACTTTGTGTTAGGCTAATGAGACAGATTGGGGATACTGTTGGTGTACTGCCCAACCGTCTCCCTACCCGAGCTGACACATATGATCTCTGACATTGCATTAAGAGGTCCCAAGACTGTTTATGTCAACCATCACACAGAGGGGCTGTTTGGGACTTCATGGTCACCATGACAACCATGGAGCTGTCTAAACATGTTATTGGGTAACTTATCCAGGCACTCTGTCCTTCTCTGGATCCCTCTTCTGAGGGAGACGTGGAGGGTAGTAATAAAGGAGAGGGCCTTTTCAGTTGTTGTCTCCTACCTATGGAATGTCCTACCCAGTGAGGTCTAATGCCTTTGTTGACATATTTTCAGTGCCGGGTAAACACTTAGCTTTTTTCACAGACTTCTGATGGACTGGGATGATTTTGGCCTACTGTTAGTGTGCTGCCAAAGCTTCTTATGGCTGTTATGGGGTGTGAGTGTAATGAATTGTAGGTGATGTTTGAAAATGTTAATCTTTTATATGATTTTGAAACAAGATGCTGTATATTTATGTTTTTAAAGGTAGGTTGCTTGGAGACCTTTTAGTTCACAAGTGACTTAACAAGTCTAATATTTCTGTTCCATGAATTAACAGTTCATTAAATTACTGCCTAATGTAGTGTAGTCTGGTGAATAGGTGGACGTTTCCCACTAGAGTTTGTGAGGATTTAAACAAAGAGAAGAGTGGCAGTCAGTTCCATAAAGGCATTCTTATGAATATTTTTAGCTCTAGTGTTAAAGTCTCTCTGTGTGGAAGGATAACAGCATGTGCCAGGTAACAGGTGGTCTGGCTGTGCTTCCTCTCCCTTCAGTGAATATCATGATAAAAGAGTGGGCCCTGCTGGGCTACTGCAGTAAAAGTCTTGAGAAGACAGAAATAAAAGGTCACTGGGCCGTGCAGCTTCTAACTATTTCATTTAAAATTTTGTACTTAATATGTGAAAGTTTGAAAATTTGAATAGACTTTCTGTATCTCTGGAAAGAAGTGTGACCAGAATAAATTAATTAGATTTTAAACTACTCCTTTCAGAGAATTAACAACATTCTAGCTGTCATATGTACAAAAACCGAATCCTGTGCCTTTATGGAACTGACTGCCACTCTTCTCTTAAGTCAACCACGCTTCGTTTAATCCAGGCTGGCATGCTGATGAAAAATCTGAATCCAGACTAGTGCCATACAGGTAGACCTATGCTGATAGAAAGGTGGCAAAACCTGCCCAAGTTCAGACCATGAAATAGCCAGAGGCTAGGACAGGGTTAGCCCCCATTCCAAACAACTCCTTGAATATAACCTTTGTCTATTTTCTACATATGTTAGTGGCTGCCATTCACTAGTGTGGGGAAAGCAAAGCGCTGGACTTGGGAAACCATTGTGGACCCAGCCTGCCTTCCCTCACTAATACTGGGTGACCTGACCCTCAGTGACAGGGATTCTGCAGGAAGCTGCAGTTTCACTGTGTGTGGACTGCTCTGATAGTCATTGTGCTCCCATGCTGGAGAACTGCACTAGAGGAGCTAGACCATCCTTTCACACAGCCAGTCAAACCTGCATTAATGGCAGGCATTTTCTTGTTATAAAATATTTGATCAATTTATGGATATTTCCATGATATCTGTGACATTTGATTATATATATCTGATATTTGATGTTCATGGATATTTCCATACTATGACATGATTCTAAGTGGTGAAAAAGTGTTCTTCTTTTGTAGCAAATATGTCTTGTGTTTCTGTCCTGTCTTATGGTTGCCAAGAAATGAAAGAGCAACCCAGACGTTATTTAAATTGCATTTAAAGATGCATTAAAAAAATATCCAGTGTTTTTATTCTTTCTTCTGAGGACAGAAGGAGACGAGATGCACTGTGGGTATTGATACTTTTAATTTCCATTCCTACTGGGAACTCGGTTTTCTGCAGTTATGGTGTACATTACTTCACTCTTATCTTTTTTTCTTCCCTATAGGCCATGTGTTTATACAGCGGGGTCTCCAATAAACAACAGGGCCCTTTTTCCATGCCAAGAACCGCCTGTTGCCATGTCAACATGGCAAGCTACAGTCCGAGCAGATGCATGCTTTGTTGTTTTAATGAGTGGTGAAAATGTAGCGGAACCAACAGAATCTGAAGAAGGTACAGCATGTATTTGCCATCTGAATGTATGCTACAAAATGACATTTAATAAGTGTTTTATATCAGACCAGAGCTTCTGCCACATACAGTAGTCCTTTAAAATTCCCAGGCTTTCCTTTTTAACTAACCTTGCTTTGACTCCGCCTCTTTCTGGTGCCCATTGCATTCTACTTTCTTTTACATGTCTCATTCCTTTATTAGTCTGTTTCTTCTGGTTTTGCCTTCATTCCTGGTTAATCCCTTTCTCTCTTTGCAAAGTCTTGGACTTTCAAGAGTTAGTAATTTTGTAGATGTCACAAACATTACTATCCTTTTACTTAGCTGAAGAGACTAATAACAATAAGATTTTCATGTATCATAACAACTCATAAAATATTGAAATCCTGATCTAAAACATTTGTGAAACTGTGTTTACTTGTGATATTGGAATGATGTTCTTACGTCGTGGATGAAACCAGAGTGATATATTAATTAATAATATAGTGATCAGACTATTTTATTTCATTTCATAATTTTTCTGTACTGCTTGATTGTAAGAATAAACCTCAAAGTGGTTTACAGAAAGTATTGGTGTAGAATGGGGAGATGTAGGTTTAAATTCTCACCACTAAAGCTCACTGGGTAACTTGGGACACTCACGGTCTTTCAGCCTAACCTACCTAAAAGGGTTACTGCAAGGATAAACTGGGGAAGGAACCATGAAATAAATGTGCCAAATAAGTAAATGTGCAAAATATTCTTATAGTGGATACTGCACTGGGCCTGCCTAAAGGAATTTTTTAGTATATGTTGGGTTGGCAGATCTTTGGTTTGAAATATATTTTGTTTTGGCAAATCTTTTAGAAATGTGCAAGGCTCATTTCTGCTTTCCATTTTGGTGTAGGCATTGAACCAGTTTGCTTGACTTTAAAATGCAATCCAAATGCCTTGATCCTTGCTGCGGGGAGGGGTGATGGTTAGGCTACAGTGGACCAGCTATCTGCTGGCATCTTTAGGCTCCCACTGGCGTGGCGTAGGGGCTCCAGCAGCTGTGCAAGCACCCAATACAGCTGTGGAAAGCTCAATGTATGGAACATTACTGCTGACAATATTGCCAGTGGTAGTCACCATAGGGCATTAAAACAAAAGTTATGGGTAAAGCCAACCATGGGTCCATCAGATCCTAATCTGCTCTTTCTCCCAGAGTTGAAATAGCCTGGATCTGGCACAGAAAAAAACCATCACCTGCACCTTCTGTCCTGGTTTTCAACCAGTCTACTCTTTCTCACTGCTCCCAGGCCAGATTTATTGCTTTATTAGTTTTAACCAACTGAAACCCAAATGCATGTTACAAACAGAAGTAGGGAGATGCAATCCTCTCTATGTTGCTCAGAAGCTACCTAGAAGTCTTGGAGTGCAATTTCCTATTAGCTATAGTTTATTTCTGTGCTGATTTTTGACTGAAAATTCCCCAAATATGGCTCCCAAAAGTTAATACAAATGCAAATTTCAAACAATTAAATGCAACTTTCAAAATAAAATAAAATAGATGGCAATAATTTTCTTTAGAAAAACAAAACTAGGGTTGCAGAGGATTCTAGTTTGCTCTGCATTTTTGAATGAAGCTTCCTGTTTTGCCCTCCTCAGATTCGTGTCTGGATCAAAACATATATCTGTGGATTAAGTTGCATAATCAACAAAATGAACCATGCAAAGTTGCATGGTAGTCCAAGGGCTACCCCTTCCTTTTAATGTTTTTTTAAATTTTAAACTGCTTAGAACAGCTCCGGGGCTTCATGGTTAAAAGTCTTGTATGATATTGTCCCAGGAAGTGACTCTGTATCATAATGTACAGCCCCTTTCTGTGGAACTGTACTTGGGTAGCGAGGGGAGAAGCAATTTGCCAGGAAGGGACTGTAGATTATGTTGTACATTCACTTCCTAGGAACATTTTAAAAAGAAAAATCTTAGTGCATGGCCATGGAGCTGCTTTACGCAGCTTTGAATGTTGAAGACAAAAGCAAACCTTGGCCCATCTCATGAGTACTGTTTGTCTGTGTAAAAATGGGATGAAATGGAGCTTCTTTTTTAAGCAAAATGAGCACAAGATGGGAATACAGTGATTTGTCTGTCCATAACAAAAACAACAGTGCGCTGCATCCTGATGCATATTGTGGGCCTTCTCACAATAACAACTTCTGCTTGGTCAGAATGTGTCATGTAAGTTGTATAAGATTTATGTGTGGATTTTATTCATTCATTCATTTTATTTGTATGCTACTTTCCCACACAAAAACCATGCTCAAAGCGGCTTATTTGCAATAATTTCTAGAAGGCTTTTCAATATACAAAGTACTCAGCTAGATTGGTAAATAAAAAGCGTTTTATATGCGTTTTATATGTGATATAACACTGTGACACTAGATGGCACTGTGGAGTGCCATCTTTCCCTAGTGGATTTCTCTGTATGAGTTTACAACACATTTAACTGAATCACTTCTCTGGCATGTCTAGATCTAGCCTATGTGCTTAACTGTTCTTATCCTGATTATACGCATGCTACTCAGAAGTAAATCCCACTAAGTTCATTTTGGACATTTTCCACATATAGGTGTTTATAACTGGAATCTTAGAACCTTCCTCAAACTCTTTAAGATCTATGGTGACAATGTATGTGAATGATTTCTGTAACTGAAATCATGTTTATGAAATGCTACATATTTTAGCAGTTTAACCAATTCTGACATTATGTTGCTAATAATTTGGTTAAAAAATGTTCTGTGCAAATCAGTGCTAATTTCAGTGTCAGATTAATATAATATTTTAGTGGATTTTTTTTAAAAAAGAAAATGTAAAATCTTTTTCAATATTATTCTGAAGGCAGGGAGCAACAATCCAAACTTAAACCAAAGTCAGCAATATCATTAATTGAAGGGGATGATACATGGCAGGTAAACATATACAAGAACCATTGAATTAAATCAAATCTATTTCAATGTGTTTTCGATGAGAATAAGTGATGTAAAAGATATTATGATCAATCCTAAAACAATTTACATGTAAATTGCAATAATATACTTAGATTGCTATTTTCACATATAGCACTATTGTTCCAAATGTATAAATAATGTTGCTTCAAATAATATATTTCTGCATAGCTTGTGAACAGATTGGAATCTTCCACCAGTTATTTACATGCAAAGTTTTGTTTAAAACATGCTGTAGGAACTGCAGGAAACTTGAGTCACAGTTCAAAGTCTTGCCAGTGGTTCTGCATACCAGTTGGACCATTTCAGTGCCACATGGAAATTTGCATTGCTTCCATGAATATTTCTTTCATTTCCACCCTAGGTGGTGCTGTGTCCAAGGGAGCTACACAAGGGCATACTATTGAGACAATAGCACCAAAAATACTAGAGGAAGATGAGAATTTAACATTAAGGGCAGAAAGGCAAAGAAAAGAGAAAAAAGCTGCATCAGGAACAGAGAAGAAGACAATCAAGTTTAGTTAGTTAATTTTTTTAAAGTTCAGTGAGTTCTTTGAAACAATAAAAGGAGGAATAATAAGAATTAAAATGAGAGATTAATGAGACTGCAAAAGAAAATAAACAAATGACCGAATCCTTTGTAGTTTCAGGAAATATCATGCACAATAGGAATACAACATAGGTATGTGAACATAGTTTCAGAATTTCTAGCTGTGGTGAGGACTACAGCTGCTACAATCCACGAATCCTGTAGAACCTTGATAATAATAAACTATAGCTTGGATCACAGCAAGGCTTCTGTAAATGGAAGGGCTGGGTTCACAAGAGGACTTTGTTCATGAAGGGATCAAGATCCAGTGAAGGATCACACTGCTTGAAGGGTAGGGAGAGTGTCAGTTTTTACTGACTTCCCTTGTGCCTCTTCTCATGCTGTCCTGGAGACTCCCCCAATCCTGCAGAGCAAATTTTCCAGTGGCACATGGGGCTGAAGGGAGAGAGGGAATTAGGAAGGGTTACACCCACCCTTTCATTGAGGGGAGAATCACATGAATCAAGGTTTGCTCAGGGCACTCCTACTAGGGTGAACAAACTCAAGATCCCAGTCTATGTGTCAATAGGAATGGTCCTAAATCATAGTTATCATTTCATAACTTTAAAGTGTTCACAACAGTTCATACGCATTTTCTTAGTAATCCTTACTGAGATGAACATTAACATAATTAAGCAACAATTATCCCCATACAGTGGTACCTTGGGTTAAGAACTTCATTCGTTCTGGAGGTCCGTTCTTAACCTGAAACTGTTCTTAACCTGAGGTACCACTTTAGCTAATGGGGGCTGCCGCACTGCTGCCGTGCAATTTCTGTTCTCACCCTGAAGCAAAGTTCTTAACCCAAGGTACTGTTTCTGGGTTCTTCTGTAACCTGAAGCGTCTGTAACCTGAAGCGTCTGTAACCTGACATACCACTGTATTTCAGAAGAAAAATTGACGGTGAGAAATAGTGACTTACCCAAGAGTCAAACTCGGCATGATGGGAGAATCCACATTTATTTATCAATTTATATCTAGAATTAGGGGAAGCTGTCTCTTATATGCAGCAAATGTTGTGCACACATGTGAATATAGGGACATTTCTCCATTTTACGTCTCTGTCTGCTTTGGCCCTAAGGCAGCCTAGTAATTTATAATAGATGAACAATTTGAACCAGGGACTTCCTGGTTCACAGCTCTGTCTCTAAGCCACAATGATAGAGTAGTGCATAGCAGATGTGGTGGTGGTATGCAGTATGTAAGCAGCTTTTCTCTGGAATCTCTTCGTGAAGAGAGAGAAAAAGATAAAAAGAGAAACAGCTGTTTTATGAAACTTCACATGTTGCAATTTCACTCCTGATTAATGTTGCCGGTGCTGCCTGCAACCTAGGTGTTGCATTCTATTTTACTGTTTTCATTACACTGTAGTGCAGGATTGGTAAATATATCCTGTTCTTTTAAAACTGTTTGCAAAGCTGTGTACTTAAACCACTGTTTAAGTACTAAACCCCCTGTTTGTGTATCCCTATTTTTTGTTTTCTTTATACTGTTTTCTCCCTTGTCATCTTTTTTGTTTGGGATCATTGACTCTCAGTTTGGATAATTTTTCTTCAATTATTATCTCTCATATAATTTCAGTTTACTGTTTGACTTGAAAATTGCCACTGTGGCCACTTCCAGGCAACCCACTGAGCATTCATCATGATTTGTTTGTATGGAGATTAGATTACATTGGCTATTTAATGAGGGTTTATTCTTATTTGTTTGTGGAGAGGTTAGATGACATTGTTTTATTCCAATTTCTAGGACATTTTCTCATCACATTCTTTATCTCAAGAAGTCAAATCTTTTTGAGAAATGATATTGTTTTGCTAGACCTCTTAATCAATTACAATTGCCAGTAAGTGCTTGAATCCTGCCCCAAAATATTGACAGTCTGGAAATACCCAGTGTTTATTTTGTAGAATTTGGGGGAAGTATGAATGAGGGAAGATATGGTAAAGCAAAATGCTTTTAGTCTTGGGACCTGTGTGTTGAAGCTGTTGAAGTTCAGTTGAAACCAATTCACATGTGCACGTATAAGTTGCTTGCACAATATACTGATTGTGTTTGAAAATCACTGTGTGATTTGAAACCCCTGTCTGTAGTGTTGGTTGGATCTGTGATAGCTGCTTCAGATGTGCAAGTCTTCATTTGGTATTTCAGTCATCGTGGTCATGCATTTGTGAACTAGGACATCAGGCTTCAAGGTCAACAGAGCTGACCTGTCAGCATTCAGAGACTGAGAACTACTTTGGTTCCTCCCAGTTTACTGGATGTCAAGATTAAGGAAAAATCCATGCTCCCTTTCATCTGTTATGTACAAAGACAACTTTCGAAGAGCAATTGGTTAGCTGGCCAGATCCAGCTCCCCATACTTGAGATAAATGATTCTTGAGAGATAGTTACATCTGATGTTTAAAATTCAACCGTACTATAGAAAGGAAGCTATTAGAGGGTCCTTCTTGATTCAACCCTTAGTATCAAATTGAGTGTTTTGGATTATTTTTATAGAACCAAAGCTATTAAAATGGAAACAGGTCTGATTGTGGTGATGTGAACGCTACCGTGACACTTTTGCCTAATATTTTCATGAAGTGAAAGGCTTACTTTTTCACAGTTGTACTAGATAGTAGAAAAAATAACTTCTATATAGTCATAAACTATGATCTTTTAAAAACAGTATGGTTGAATAATAAAATAACAACAAGAAATCTAACCTTCAGGCTTGGTGGGAAGTCGAATCAGAGAACAATGTGTTGGATTTAGCAGCTCAAGTGCCAATGCAGAGTGTAACTTGTGCTCTTTTTTTCATAGGTGTATTAAATTGGTTTTATTATGTGACCATGCCAATGCCAGCATCTACATTCACTATTGCTGCAGGATGCTGGGCAGAAGTTAAAAGAAAAACTTGCGCAACTGATGTTCAGAGGAATGATGGGCCTTTTCCACTGTTGTCAAAGGCGGATGTCAGGTCGGTGATTACAGTTGAAAAATATGTACTTTAGAGAGCATTCCATTTTTTCCCTGTTATACAAGAAAATGAGTCATCATAGTCAAGGAACAATAGCAGAACATGTTTAATCAAAGCAAAGGGAAACCATATAAGAGAAATTACTCCAATGGGCAAGGATGAGCAAAGGCATGTCGCTTACGTTGAAAAAAAAGAGAGCATTCTTTGAGTAATAGAATTTGTTTCTACATGGATTCGCTGAAGTATGTGAAAAGTGAACTCCTAAACTATGAACTATTCTTTTGTCTTCATTATAATCCATTATAATCTTGTTTTTAAATCACTTAAGTTGCTTTTGTTCAAAACAAAACACTACAGTTAACATCTGTATGGTTGCAAATGTTCTATTTGCATTCATAATACTAAGGAGGTGCTCCTTAAGTGGGCATCCTTTAGTTCAGTAGCAGTCTACTCTCTGAGACTCTAACTCTGGATTTTTTAAAATTCATAGAGAAGCAGTACTTTGTCTTTCTACCCATGTTTTCCATCCTTTTTCCAATTCAGCTTTGTCTTAAGTATCCTGTTTCTAATAGTTGCTGTTTGTTCACATATTTGTAGTATGATAGGCTCACAGACAAACATATTGCAGTTGTGATACATTTGTTTTTAATGTTTTTGAGTCTGTAACAGATCATCAATTTCATGGCATGATTTTGTTCAAAGGATTTTGAAATACATTGCTTTTAATATGTTCTGACTGTATACTATTCAAGATTAGAAACATCATTCAGAACATCTTCACGCAATAAGAATTTATTATCCAATATTCTACAGATGATAAACAGGTTAAGAGTCAGGAGTGAGCTCTGCACTCTCTTTCCTTTCTCATGTCTGCTTTAGCTATGCCTTACTGTTCTAATTGCATCAATGCTGACCAGAATTCTCATCTTAACAACAGCTTTAAATGGATTTATGAACCCTAGTTAAGATGGTTTACGTTTAGTATATTCATGTTCTCTTCAGAGCTTAGAGGTATTGGCAATAATAAAGAAGAACCACACTCCTTTTCTGATAAATGAGTAATTTGGGTGCTGTTAAAGTTGTAAATATGGAAAGGAAAGATGTGTAGTTTAAATTCTGTAGCCCTGAAACAGAAGTACATCATAATTTTTACCTATAGGGTAGGTCTTTAAAAAACTAGAAGTTGTGTTTGGATTGAAGAGGAACAATCCTAGAAACAGAAATATGTATCTATGTAGTCAGTTATTCAGAGCAATAATGTCCCTTTTGTGATACAAATGAAGGAAGAGGCTAAGAAAATAAGTGCAACAGTGATACATATGGATTAACTTTCAGGAGAAGCTTTCTGCTTAGAAGGATATGGAAACAGGGCATTAGCCTGTGATAAGCAGCAAATGAATCAACATGAAAGACCTAGAAATGTGGATGTGAGGGCGATCTGGCTGCGACATCTCTCACCCCATTGATCGCCAGGGTTGATTCGGCTGATCTGGCTGGCTAGGCGGGTGTCCCCTTCCTCCTTCACCGCTCCATGTGCGTCCCTCCCGAAGCTGCGCGCTCGGTGGAAGAGGACGACCATCCCAGATAGAGGGAGTGTACCGTTCTTCGGTCAAGGGTATACGATAGCTGCGCTCTAGAAAACACCACCATGGTCAGTTGTGCAACAATTTGCATTGGACTATAAAATATTAGACATGGTTCCCATGGGATGCCTCAGTCTCAGATATGCCGTGCACCTGACTGGATTGCCCCAGCCACTCTGGGCGACTTCCAGCAAATTATAAAATCACACCAAAACATCAGCCATTAAAAACTTCCCTATAAAGGGCTGCTTTCAGATGTCTTCTAAAAGTCAGATAGTTTCTTATTTCCTTGACATCTGATGGGAGGGAGTTTCACAGGGCGGGCACCACTATCAAGAAGGTCCTCTGCCTTGTTCCCTAAAACCTCACTTTTTGCATTGAGGGAACTGCTGAGTAGTCTTCAGAGCTGGATCTCAGCTTTTACAAAAGTACGTAACTCAAAAGCAATTTACATTCAAGCCTAAATTACATTACATTAGTACCTAATGAGCCTAAAGAACTAGGAATTAGGAATTTTGTAGTATGCCAATCCAACCGATTAAAGTAAACATCAGTTTTCTTCTTAGGATCTTGATTTTTTCCGATACATGCCTGATTTTTTTGCTTCATCTATTTTTTCTCTTGTATTATTCTTTATTAACTATACCTGTGTGAAAACCAACATGGATCAGTGGATGGCATATTAATTTCAGGTCTTCAAATATTAATTTAGACTTGAACCCCTTTAATGACATTGTGTATTATTTTATTTTATTTTTTTAATCACTACTAAAACATATTCTCAAGGTTGTGGGATATATAATAGTTGGAAAGTGGCTGTACAGCAGAGACATTCCTACAGACCTGCAGACTCAAGCAAGTCAGCCAAACCACATGTCACTAGACCAGCTTGATGTGGAAGGGAATATTTTAGCAGAAACCCTGAAAATCAGCAAAATGTTAATCTTTATACTGAATCTTCTTAAGAGCAGCATATTTCTATGCCATCCAATTTTCTCTCAATAGTTGTGGCAGTCCCATTTTTTTTTCCACCAGAGAAAAGAATTGGTTTTCCTAATGCAGCAGGCCACCTCTGGTTATCCATAGCTGCGTTACCTAAGTATGTCAGAACTTTACTTACTAGAAATAAGATATTATTTTTCAATTTCAGGTTGTTAGAACAGACTTGTGGTCATCTGCCATATCCTTGCCGCTTCCAAGATCCTGCTGCCACTTCTCAGGTGGTCATTCCTCATCGTGTCTTTGCTCCTCAGTGCCTTAAGAAATCCTGCGAAGAGGTTCTACTGCAACTGATTCCTCAGTGTCTCTCAGCTGCTTATGATCTCCTGGGTACCCATCCCTTTTCTAGGCTTGATGTCTTGATTGTTCCACCCAACTTTTCCAGTCTTGGAATGGCCAGGTATTGATATTTTTCCATTTTTTCATGCATGCTGCTAATTCTTCACGGTATCTACCTTGCTCTGTTGTCCTTACCAAGCAGAAGAGCATTGTTTAAAATCCTATCTATATTTGTCATACCTGCTGTACTTCAGGAGATGCAAGACCAGTAGTAGTAAATCATAGCTCAGCTGTAGCCATTTGGAAACTGAAAATGTGTTTTTGAAAATTATGACTGCGTTAAGATAAAGAGAACCAGTGGAGATAGCAAGGACCATGTCTACTACCTTTTGGCTGTTGGAGGCTAATTAATGGCCAGGTAAGATAAAAGGTGGGATATGAATGTAATAATAGGCATATAAGTAATGACTATATCAACTGTTTAACTGCAGTGTGAATTACTATATTTGAAATATCTTTCTTCAACATATGTATCAGAAGGAGAGCAATGATAGATACCAATTATTCCACTGATGTTAGCAGTGTGCTGTGCTAGCTGATTTATGGGAACAAATATAAAACATAAGGCCACAAATGACACCCTTAAAATATAGGCATGTAGTCTGGAGGTAGTGAGCCTCTTAAGTGAAAGAGATCCTGTTCTGATTTTGAGCACCCTGGAGGAATCTAGTTAATGGATGGTACAAATGATTCACATAGACCATCAGTTATGTTTCTTGGGCTCTGCAGACACAAAAGAGCTATTCGGGGAATTCTGAAAAGGGAGCACAAAATAGACCTTCCCACTGGAGCTGTTACGAGGACAGAAAGGATATGTGGAAGCATTGTTTATATACTTACCAAAGAGATTCCGAGATTCTAATACTGGTAGCTGGTGGCAGTATTGGGTTATTTGAAATGTTATGTCCTAATAAGCACTTGGGTTTTTCCATATTTTGACAGAACTACTAATAGCACTGTATTGTAAACAAGGAGATTCCCCTTCAGATGATGATTTATATGTTATTTTCATTTATAGACTGCACTGAAAGATCTTGAAGAGGTTTACAATAGATATATATTGTACCTAGAAAGTACAATAAAACCATGTCAAATGATTCATAACAAAATACAGAAACAATACCATGTACATAAACATAATATCAAAATAAATAAAGCTACAGCACCTGCAAGGCAATAAAATATAAAATTTCAATCAACACAACATACATACGGTCACTTAATCTCACTCAGCACCTATTTCACACAACCACTACAATCATTCATTACATCCATCAACAACTCATACATAAATTACTGACATGTAGCCATATTACAACCCACATAGAAAGGTCCGCCGCTGAGCCTAATCTCTGAAGCACTTATAAACTCATGCTCCTAATATTAGGAGTGCTAATAAATAATACTCCTCTCATATCTCTCACCTGTGAGGAGCCCATATCTATCAGAGCAAGCTCTTGCTCTGGTGGGTATAGAACAGGGGTCAGCAATCTTTTTCAGCCGTGGGCCGGTCCACCGTCCCTCACTGTCCATCGGAACATATATTTTGGAGGGAAAATAATGAATGAATTCCTACGCCCCATAAATAACCCAGAGATGCATTTTAAATAAAGGCACACATTCTTCTCATGTAAAAACACCAGGCAGGCCCCACAATAACCCAGAGATGCATTTTAAATAAAGGCACACATTCTTCTCATGTAAAAACACCAGGCAGGCCCCACAAATAACCCAGAGATGCATTTTAAATAAAAAGGACACATTCTATTCATGTAAAACCACGCTGATTCCCGGACCATCTGTGGGCAAGATTGAGAAGGCGATTGGGCCGCATTCGGCCCATGGACCTTAGGTTGCCTACCACTGGTATAGAACTACAGTACTTCTATCCACTCCCAGGTTCCAACTATATAATCATAACATGCACAGTACCGCACAACCTCAGCACCTGATAATCAGCGCTGGTAGCAGACACAAACATCAGCTTCTCATTCAAGGTGGCCTCGAAGGTCACCATAAACTCAGATTGTTGGGTTTTTTCATATTTTGGCATTGATCATTGGTTTGACTAAAGTACAGACTATAGGAACCATGGTAAAATTGACTTATGTCATTACACACTTGGGAAAACAAGGTTAATGTTCTGAACAGGCAAACTGTTGTTAATGCATTTGTTTCCTTTTGGGATAGTAAGACTGTTTAACTACTTGTGGTTCATAGGTCTTCGTATGTAGTATTTGTTCAAGATAATACAGTGCGTGTTCAGATAAAATAACAGGTGAATTTCCAGCATGCTGGTAGGATATAGTGCACGTGGGGAGTAATTGCATCAGAAATGAGTTCATGAATGAAACCAAAGCAAAGTAATTATGATGGAAGTAAAACCTGATTAAATTTAGAGTAAAGTGCTACATGTGAATGTGTCTTTGTGCATAAGGAAATATTTTTGTGGTTATTCTAATAATTCCAATTTTTTAATGTCTTAGTTACATTAAAGTGAAATGAAAAGAATGGCACTTTTCCATGTTTCTTGTGCTGTTACATACCGTATTTTTCGCTCTATAGGATGCACCTTGTTTTAGAGAGGGAGAACAAGAAAAAAATTCTCCCCCTCTCTGCGCAGTGCCCCTTCAGCAAAGCGGCAGGAGAAACGGAGCCCCTTCCATTTCTTCTCCCGCTTGGCTGAAGGGGCACTGCACCTTAGCTCAACTGGCACCTACCCTTCAGCGAAAGGAACCCGAAGCATCTGGAGGCTTCAGGCAGCTATCTTTGAAGCCTGGAGAGCGCGGCGGGAGCGCTCCCACTGTGCTTCGGAGGCTTCGCGTTGCTTTCACTGAAGCCAAGGAGCCTGCATTTGCTCCATAAGACACACACACATTTCCCCTTAATTTTTGGAGGGGGAAATGTGTGTCGTATAGAGCGAAAAATACGGTAAGATGCTTACATATCTGACTACTTTTTGACACCTAAAAGAGTGTGTGTGAGATACACACACACACACACACACACGTATGAAATTTATAACATCATGTTCTTCTGGTTGATGGTGCAAGATATTCTGTACATCTAATTCCTGTCAGTCCTTACTGTAACAATGCAATGACATCAGTTCAGATATGCTCCTGTATTCCAGCGCTCCTTTACTACTTTATGTATTATTTTGATGCAGAAAGGATGCTGCGCTATGTATTTATTTAATCATCTAGCTGGCCTATCTGCAGTAGTATAAACATAACGCAGCCTGCTGGCACAAAGGATCTGCTGTTCTGAGAATTCTAATTGTACTCCAGCCTGCCAGAGAAGGAAAGAGCCATAAATTTTCAGTCATTATCTTTAGATTTGGGATATTGTATGTGTGTGTCCATGTACGTCGGCAAGTCTGTTCCTCATTAGCCTTGTAGCTACTTCATTTTTAATGCACAAAAGTAGTACCATCTCTTATTTGAGGGGGATGGTTATCTCACATTTCAGAGTAGGAAGAAATGATGGTGCTTCTTCCGCAGAAGAGCTTAATTAGAGGCTTGAGGTTGTATTTTCCAGCGGCCACCACAGCAGATTCAGCAGCATTTTCTTTCAAGACCTGCCGACGCCTTTTAAAGGAAAATCTTCCTTTGAAATCTTACTTATATGTCTTGCATGTATCATCACCTTATGTTTTTAATTTGCTATGGACTTTTATATGGTAAGAGAAACCTGATTACTTATTTTAAAAAAATAATTAGAGGCAGCCCCGCCTGCTTCTAGATCTTAAATAGAAACTTAGGGGTGGGTTTTTTGTTTGTTTGACAATGCCTAGGTTGGTATTGCCATCATCCAGTGGTTCCTTTCAAGTCAACAGAACAGTGAATTGAAATTCCACAGTTGCTGTTTCCAGCATTAGCCCTGTTCTCTTGCTCTGCATCACACTTCCTATTTTCAAAGGCTCCTCATACCCACTGGTGCCTATCACAAGCAAATGTTTAGATGTGCTCTTTATGAAGCCAGAGGAAAGTGTCACAGTTAAAAAATAATAGTGTAAACATATTTTCCTTCTCTGAATCCTGAGATTTATTGAGTTTTGAGCTTTGATTGTTTCAGCAACATTTAATTAATTAATTAATTAATTAATTAACCAACCAACCACCTTTATCTTCCAAGTATCTCAAGGTGGTGTACATGGTTCTCCTCCACCCCATTTCATCCTCACAACAACCCTGTGAGGTTAGGCTAGGCTAAGAGATGGTCTAAGGTCACTCAGTGAACTTAATGGCTGAATGGGGATTTGAATCCTGGTGTCCCAGGTCCCAGTCCAACACTCTGACCATTATGTCTTTTTCTGTAGAGCAGTGATCATTTGAGTTGTAACCAATTGTTTATGTAAGATGCTAAAGCTGCTGCTACGTGCTCTGGTTACCTGCAGTGTTTTCTCTAGATGGGGCAATAGCAGTGCAGCCCTGTAGCAGCTGTTCATGCACTCCTCCTAGTGGTGCAGGAATAAAACTGCTAGCACATTTGCAAAACTAAACAGTCCAGTATGGTTTGACTCTCCCACTCCCTTGAAAGCAAGGAGGGAAAAGGAGATCGAAAAAGAGATATACAGTATGCAGTTCTTGTCGAACACAAACTGGTGTTTTCCTGGAAAGAGCAACATTGGCTTATCCATGTGGTCTTTCCAGGCTTTAAGGTCCAGTATAGCATTAAATTGATGGCAGGAGTGGGGAGGAGGGGAGTGTTGACAAGTGTCTGCCAAGTTTTATACATCTCTACATTTAGTAATGGCTAGAAGTAATTAATTAGACATAAGGTAGGAACGTCCCAGAAAGATAACAGCAGCTGACTGTCTGTATAATGTTGGGATAAATAGTAAGTACTATTCTCGAAGCGTTCATTATATATTAGTAGCAAACGAAAAGCTAACATAGGCCCTTTGTTGTATCAATCATATGAAAATTCAGTCAGTATCTAGTTAGGACATTAACTCCAGTGTATTCCAGATGCTGGCTTAGTTTTTTAAAAGGCTTGCCTAGAGGCAGGCTTTAGCGTTCTTATTTTGGCTTTATACTGTGTGATTGTTCTTCATCAAACATACAAAAATGGTTTAACGGCCATTAAAACTAGTTTGAGATGTTTAGTACCCAGCATATTCTCTGCTGCTCATATAACTGCCTCAAACAGAGGGTGGCTTCAGCTATAGAGAAATGATGACAGAATGCCTGATTAACATGGCATTAATTGTTTGTGCTTCCTGAATCAAGCATACTGTTGATGAAGTCAGTTTTCTGAACGCATAAGAGGAGAGTTATCAGCAGACTAGGCGGACCCTAGGAAATTAGGAAAATAATCCTAGTTAGGGAGAGTGGTAAAGTCCAATACAGCCTTATGAAGATTAAGCATGTTCGGCTGCCACAAAACATTGGCCAACTATCGAGGAGAGGAAGAGAAATGGAAAACTTGCTGGGAGAAGAATGGAATGGAGTCCTGAACAGGAGCACTCCACACTTCGACATTTTGTAGTATACAAATTGAGAACTTGTACATTGCTACATTGTACATGAACATGGGAAGTATGAAGCAACAGGGAAGATATACTCTTTCATATAAAAGGCAGGAGAACTAGAGTGATTGGGAAGAGTTTTATGGTCTTAAAATTGGGGTTTGGAGTAGACCTTCACTAGGGAAGTACCACAGTGTAGCGTGGAATGAATTTGGTAAATAATTGGGTGGAGTGTGGAGAAGGATGTCCCCTTGATTAGAGGCATAGATGCAGAACCCCCCTATTTCAAATATTCAGGGTGAGTAAGAAACACTTTAACACTTCAGCAAAATAGAATAACATTCTATTGCATTGTAATATAACCATTATAAGTTGTCCAACATCTGATGACCACTTAAAAGCCAGTCCCAAAGAGGTTGACCTTTTGAAAAGGCTTCAAGCTTGGGATCTGCTTAGGGAGGATCTGTAACTTGCGGTGAGGAAGGCAGCCCCTGAGAATGCATCTTCTCAAACTTTTGCTATGTGGACCTCTTACATAGGGGAAGGGGCACTAGTTAGTGGTTTACATGCTGAAGATCCCAATTTCAGTTTCTGGCATCTCCAGTCAAGTCTGGGACACACTACTACCTGGAAACCCTGGAGAACTGCTGCTAGTCATTGGGAACCTCTCATATTAATGATAGGATAAAACTGAAATGGCTTTAGGGTGATTGTTGCGGTCAACATGTAGATAAGGGTTTTGGTTCCTTCTCTTCTCTTTTTTCTCTTCCCTTCTCTTCCCTTCCCTTCCCTTCCCTTCCCTGTTTTTATTTTTGCATAGTATTTCTAGTATCAGCTTATACCACATTTCTTCAGAAATGTGACTAGTTTGGGTCTTCAGTTGTATGAAGTCTCCACCTACTGCCTGCAAATCTAGCTCATTATCTTTCCATTCTTATGTCAATTCCTGTTCAGAATCTTTTTGTTTTTTGCTTTAGAAATGCCAGAACATGTTTCAGAAGCTTAAGACTTTGATATTTTTTTTAATAAACTAATATTACGTGGTGGCTCAACTGCATTATGAATGCCTTTTAATTAGTGGAATTTCCTTGTTTCCCACTTACACAATCTCTCTACTTTTACATAACATATAACTGATACCTAATGCTGTATTGTGTTTTTAATATTCAGTTGGGAGCCGCCCAGAATGGTTGGGGAAATGCAGCCAGATGGGTAGGGTATAAATAAATTATTAGTATTATTAGTATTATTTACTGTTCTAGGACACATTTTTTTAGTCATTTTTTAATTGTGTGTGAATCACAGCTGGTTGGTTGCTGCGGACTTTTAAGTCCAAAAGTCCTTTTTTGGGACAGTCACATTCATGTGGTAAACTGTTTTTAAAGATTACTGTGACAAAGTGATTCAAGGGCTGTCATCATTTACAGTATGTGAAGTGATAAAAGTGATGATTTGAGGCATGCCTATTCATATTATCTGTAGGAGCATTATGAGAAAATGTTCTACCTCTTAGCTAAACCTAAAGTCAAATTTGCTACCTCTTTGGAAATGGCCCTCCACTCAGTTGTCAATTGGGGATCAAAACAAGATTTGGAGTACATCAAACACACAATATTTCCTTACCAGCATGCTGAACCACTTAGCCCATAAATGTGTAACAGATGTGTTTTGAGTCCAAGTCTATCATAGGGTGGAACACACAGTAATTACCTTCTGGTGGAGCTAAAAGAAGGATGTAGGAAAAATGAGGCTGTTATGATTGAACTCAAGTTGTGAGATCATTGCAGTGATGCTTCTAATTGGATTTCAATTTTTTTATTCAAGTATTTCCAAAACTTCAACTTTTTTTAAAAAAAATCTTCAAAAACAATAATATATAGTTCCTGAAACACATTTGAAGTAAATCTAGTTAATGGATAGAACAGAAATTTTTGCAGGTTTTCTCATTTCATAACCCATTATTTTTAAGAGAGAACCTCAGTTTAAATTAGAACTTTTTGAACAACTGAAATCTGTGGAAACTGCTAATTATAACCCTGTTAATGTGGATCAGAGAATTGAACAAATAACCCTATTGGATGCCATGGCAAAATGGAAAAGATCAGTTATTTTCAGTGTCTCACTTTCAAACAATTGACTGTCCTTTTAACTGAAAATATTTTTCTTTTCTCCCTCATGTTAAGCGGGCGGTCATAATTTATAGTCTTACAGGGAAGGGAGCAGAGAAGATTAAAATATCAACAAAATATGGATTGCACCAAGATCCATATTGCTTGTCATTCTGCAACTACACAGTCTTCCACCTAAAATAATTTCTGTATGTTGCTTGATAAAGTTGGTGGAAAATGACTACAATTGTTAACTTCACGTATCACTGGAGATCCAAGTTCTGGGATTGTGAACATCTTTCAGGATTTGTTGAAATCTAAATTGGGGATAGGAAAAAAAAGTGGATAATGACATGTCTTCTTCATCTCAGATACATATTGTGTTCCATTCAGATAAATCTTGTAGCTCTAGGTATCCTGCGTTTTTCAAAAGTAATTAATCTGTTAAGAAAGATGTATAGACTACTTCATCACAGAACTGTTGAAGCAGTGTGCAGTACCTAGTTGCTATTCATACCTTTGGATGTTATTGTCTAACCAGGAAAAGCTTCAGCACAAGTAACAATTAGAGTGAGGGAAATACAAAGGTATAATTTACAATCCAGAAAGCTGCATGTGTCTACTGACCATCTCACTTCTTGAAGCAGCAGACACTCATTCCATAAAGTATTAGATACTGTTTTAAAGATTTTCTTAAGATAGGGTGGGAGTTGAGAGATAGGACTGCTGTTTGACCAACACAAATCGAAAGGCTTTTTCTTTTGATTTTTGGGTGACATTGTGTAGTTAAGTATAAATATGCTTACTCAGGACTAAATTCTATTGAATTCAGTGCACCTTCTGAGTCAATTTGAATAGGATTGGGTTGTACTATTTAGTGGTATATATGTTGCATTAATATCAAATGAACTGTAGAATTATTGCTTTTTAACAAGCATTTCCATTGCCTCTGAGAACCTTTTTGTAGTGTCAAAACATGCTATGAATATTACACAGACTCTTGGTTACACTTTACTTGATTATATCCCCTACCATCAGTTCCTTATATCTTCTTTTAAAGGTGTCAAAGCCTTTACTTGTTTAAGGGAGCATAGTGTAAGATGAACACTACATACTTTGGAGTGGACCTTCATAGTCTAAAGATCTCTTTCAGAACAAGAAATGTTCTTTCTCCCAGCCTGAATTGTAGAAAATGTGCTCAGATTGTAAATAGGGACCTTTGTGGTACTACTCTAGAATAATGGTTGTAGTCTATTGCATTTTGAGACTGGAATTATAGCGGTGCCTGCTAGGATCATTACAATTAACATTGTACAAGTGTTTTAAATATTTGAACTTTTATTTCAGTCAACATTGATAAATTTGATCATGAATGAAAATCCTAATGAATATACACATATTTTTAAATTGATAGAAACTCATCTCTTTAAAAATATGAAATCTACATTGTGAATTAGTTTATGAATTATTATAGAATATAGCAGCATGGCTAATATGTATATATGTGCAATCTTACAAAGTTCATACTAACGCTTTGCTGGTTCTGATCCTTCAAGAGGAACTGTCAATATGTTTCTATTCTTTCACCAGCTTTCAAGAGTAGGACAGTTATTTTAGTCTGTAGACTAGGGGTGTGAATATGGGGTGATCATTACCATCTGGGGCGAATAAACAAAGCTTCTTGTTTAAAAAAAGCATGTGTCACAACAGTAGTAAGATTATCAGCCATGTTGTTGGTGGTAATGAGTGGTTCCAACAAAAACAAAAGAAAACAATAAGGGAAATTTTGGTATATAAGTATGAAGATGACAGCTCACACCTTGGCCTTGAAGAACAGTTTTATCCATAAGGGAAATCTGAAAAATTAGATTTTCCCTCATAATATTTAGATCTGTATCTCTGTTATTATTTCAATACATTATGGATCTTTTCAGGTCAGTTTGTAGCCTCTTGGGTCCAAATAGAGCAAAAGCTGTGAAATGTCTAGCCCTAAACTAGGTAGCACATAGTTTTGACTTTTGTAGGGATGGGGGGGGGGGAGGAAAAGGTTGTTGTGTGTGAAAACTATGAATTATTGGTAGGGATGAAAGGATCTGCCAATTTTACTTATGTCAATTTTTAATTTTTCAATTCTTCACTTCAGTTCTCTACATTTCTGCAGCAATTTGTGACCCCCCCAAAAAAAAAAATCACCATGAAAAATATTTAGCATTTTAGAGCTAGGCCACTTTCTCTCATATATATATTAGCAAACATTGATTGGAGAACTACCTAATAAAATTTTAAAAGGGTGAATTTCAAACAATGACTGTGTTTTGGTTCTCATATTGTTTCAAAAAGTGTAAATTTGAGATATTCAGCTTTAAATATGAACTCAGTTGAATTTCTCCCCTATCCCTAACTGATGGCCAGAATGGCTGGTTATTTTCCTAGGGCACAGGAAAAGCTACCTCATTTATTCGCTCCAGATATTAATGATCACCCCTTCTGGCCAATATCTATTAAAGCTCAGTTCTCAGGATTTTGTGGCAGCTGGTTTCTGTATTAGGGGCCATATTCCATGATCCACAAGACAGTCTCTGTGTAGAGGCCAAGATGCCCTGTGCATTATTATCCATGCCATGAATCCTTGTTCCCAAATCTAGCAGCTTCATGAAAAACACCTTCCATGTAGTTAGGTTCTTCCGTTTAATTTTTGCTTTCATTCTCAGCAATATATTGCAGCATTCATTTCATGGTTTTTCTCATGGGAACAGTACAGTTTTTAGCCTGTTTCAGTTGGCACTTATCACAGCGGCCAACTAAAAGCTGTGCAAGCACAGAACTGCTGCTGCTTGTCTTTCATTTTAGTCCCTGTTCTAGTAAGAAATGAAAGGGGGGGAGAGAGAAGCTAAATTTAAAGTTAGAAGAATACAGTTGGAGCAGCAGCAGATTTAAGGATATGGAAGGAAAGCAGCACTGCCACGTTGTTACTCACAAACAGGTGCATTTTCTATAAGTGGGGTAACAGTTATGCACTTTGTATGTAGTAAAAGGGATGCGGGTGGCACTGTGGTGTAAACCACTGAGCCTTGGGCTTGTCGATAGGCAGTTCGAATCCCTGCAACAGGGTGAGTTCCTGTTGTTCGGTCCCTGCTCCTGCCAACCTAGCAGTTTGAAAGCACGTCAAAGCACAAGTTGATAAATAGGTACCGCTCTGGTGGGAAGAAACAGCATTTCTGTGCGCTGCTCTGGTTTCGCCAGAAGCGGCTTGTTCATGCTGGCCACATGACCCGGAAAAACGTCCGACAAATGTCTGCTCCCTCGGCCAGTAAAGCGAGATGAGCGCTGCAACCACAGAGTCATTCGCAACTGGACTTAACTGTCAGGGGTCCTTTATGTAGTAAAAAGAAATTCTGCAAATATATCAAAATTGAAAATGCACGCACACAAACATAGAAGAGTGACATAGCAGAGGTCTTTATGATAGCAATACTTGAGTTAATAATAATCTGATAAAAACCCTTTTGAAACGGTGACCAGAGCAAAGAAGGCAGCTGATCCATAATTATTGAACAGAACTGCAGTGTTGAAGGGACCCCAAGGCTCCTGCCATAGTTGCGCGTCACCTCTCCAGCCGGGAGAGGGTTGCGGGGCTATGGCGTCTTCGCTCCATAGGACACACACACATTTCCCCTTCATTTTTGAAGGGGAAAAAGTGTGTCCTATAGAGCGAAAAATACGGTATATGATTGAAGTAACAGGCTAAATATGTCCTGGCACTCCCTTTAAAAGGTTTCCCATCATATTTACCAGCCTGCCTGGCCACTCATTTGCCATCAAGTGTTAAATTAATAGAGCAACAATTTATACTCCTGTTGGTTAAGGCTAGAACTTGCACTACTGTTACAATTTTGAATGCTAAGATATGATGTTACAACAACCAAGTACTTTGGAAAGCTTCATTCTTTGGAGGCTAGTAAGATGGTACAGTCTGTATTCTTCTTTGGGTTGGGTTATAAAACAGATAATTCTGCAATAAAGTCTTATGTCCTGAGCCAATGATCAGATTCAGAAGTACAATTCAGACATTAATGGAATTCCACAGTTAGGTAATGGCTTCCTTATTAAGTCCAATGGAGGGAGCCATCTTGATTATGTCTCTCTCTGGGTTCTGCAAACTAAAAATTACAAAGTTAAAATTATAACGCTTTACATGTATGCATGGTGCCAGCATATCAACTAAATTCTGTTTTGTGTTAAGCATTAGTGATGAAAATACAGACCCACTGGACTGAAGTCAGTGGATTCATTCTTGATTTATATCTTGAGTAGGAAATGGAAATGAAATGTAGCCAAAGATTTCTTAGCAGGACTGCTAACATATAGGATTTGTTTAAATTGGATGGTTTTAAGCTTTAACCATGTTTATATATTGATGTATGTTTATATTCATTAAAGCGTTCACTTCTATCCTGGACTTCAGTGCACACAATGTTAATGCATATTTTCAGGAGTAAGTAAACATTTGACATCCATTAAAAGGATGGTAATGCTTATAACAGTACATCTTTATCAAGAAACAATTTATGGAACATATAGAAAACATTGGTGTGTAAACTTTGTATACTAGATGTCTGTGTGGACTATATATTTTATTTACGTTTCAGTTTTAAAAGTGTTATTCTATTTCTTTCATAATCATATTGTTTTTGGAACATTTTACTTCCTTTTCTTTCATGGTTACTTCTTTGGCAGGCTTGAATGTGTTTATGCTAGGTAATAAATGCAGGCTTCCTTTTATTATGGCAGCCCAATAGCTCCCATTGCAAGAATCAACAGCCAATGACCTTGTGTCAGTTACTGCTCTGCATTGTCTCTCAGGTGCCAGCCTAAAGTCATTTTCTGTTTTCCTCCATGTTTCTTGAAACAACTTGTCAAATTTGCAGAGAGGGGAACAGGAAATCTTTTCATTTCACCTTTCTCCTGTCTAGCACACCCTCTTTTTTGCAAACATACTTGAAGCTAGTGCTAGTTATTACTTGTGTTGGTCTGTTGCCTTCCACTTCTCAATTTGGTTTTTAGGAAAAATGATAAACTGATCATAGCTCTTTAGCTTGAGATGCCTACAGTGTTTTCTTATCATTATCTGATATATTAGTTTCTAATCATGTAGATTTAAAAAAAGAAAAGCATTGCACATAACTGTAATTCAGTGATTATGTATATATGTATAAAAAGTAATTCAAGCTTCAGATGCTTTTGTGTTGTTGGATGAGTTGATTATGGAACCTCTGAAAAGGTTTGTTTGGGAGAGATGTTTACATAAAAATGATACTGCCAGGACTGCCTCCAGGTCCCAGCTCACAGAGGACCAACGCCCAGTTGATTTAATGTACAAAAGTCTTTATTGAAGCTTAGTTTCCATTTCAAACCCCAGAGCGTGCAATCCTACGTCTTGACTTCAGACCGGCGAAGTCCCCTCTGACTCACTACCCCTTCCGCACCAGTTTAAGATCCTAGCCCGGCTCCACCTCCTGCGCTGTTCCTTTCTTCGCTGGGTCCTTCTGCCCCCTGGGGTTTCCTCCTTCCTGGACTCTTCTGACGCTGACCCTCCTGAGTCTTGCCCTTCCTTCCGGCGGGCTTTAGGACCTGGCTCCTCATCCGGGCTACCTGCTGTGCCGCTCGCCTGTACATTTGAACTTGGCGCGCGCGCCCAGCCGGTAACCTTCCTCCTGACCGTTCCCCCACTCTCCGATGTGGGCGTGGTCAACCCTGACTCATCTCCTCTCGCTGGTGGCGAGAACACTGTTCCCGATTCCTGGGACTCCTCCCCCCTACTGTGCTCTGGTGGGGAAGCTGGTCCTGATTTCCAGCTGCTGCTAAATGAGTTCCCCGCTGGCCCCTTGCTTCTGGGGCTTCCCCTTTGGCACCCCCCTCGCCCTGGCCACGGGCGCTCCCTTCTGCGAGTCTTCCGATTCGCTGGTGAGACTCGAGGAATCTCTCTGACCACTGTCACTGCCTACTCCCCCCTCGGATTCCTCCTCCTCGCTCTCCATTTGCTCCCCCTCCTGTGTCTCTGCTCCTGAACCCCTGACAGATACCTAAAGAGATTCAGATACGTTTTTGAACTTGGAAGTTATCCTTCTGCATTTGAATTCTGAAATACAAATGGAAAAATACTTATCAAAGTTATGGGGGAGAAAAACTTTTGACTTGTGACAGCTGCATTTGTTTATAGATTTCTATCTGTAAAATCCCAGTGTAATTTGATCGCATATGGACAGCTGTTTGAATTCTCATATAAAACCATACTCCAAACAGTTTGCCTCCCGCTTGACAAGAATATGATATATGTCAGAGCAAATATTTTTCTTCACAGTAATAATTACTTTGATAGCAGAAAACAGGCTTGCTATTTTGTATTATTATGTTCTGATGTGGTCCACTTTCTTGTTTGTATTCCAGCACACTTAGCAATAATTTTAAAAATTAGTTTTAGTGTGGATCATATTATGATTATAGCCATAGGTATAATCATATAAAGGTAGGTAACCTTCCGTAGGGGTAATAACTGACTGCATTGCTATTTTTGTATTCCCAAAATTCTTTATTCAGGGGAATCGTTTGAATTCCAGTTTTATTTTAGATATATAACAGGTTTATAGCCCATAAAGTTGCAGGTATCTGTATTTTTAAAAGGTAAATATGAGGTTGCAGTTGGTTCCTAAGTCACAGCAGAATCTGAACATGTGACCTAGAATAATGCAGAAACTCCTGGTGATGATAGCAGTTAATACATTCCAACTGTGTGAGCAGTTTGAAGTGATGAGGCAGGAACAGAAGCAAGTGGCAGGCAGTTGAGAAAGTATGCCGGTGAGTAGTCTCATCCAACTAAGAGTGGGGAGTTGCTCAGAGTAAATAGCTGGAGAATGTTCTGAGAGCTTATAGTGGAAAGTGAAGCACCACTGGTTCCTTAAATCTTTTGGTAGACAGAGATCAAGTTCGCAGTACTTACAGAAGTTCCTTCTGGCTAGCTGCCAGGGTATTTGAGAGGGTGGAAGTCCCAGGGCCAGCAGAGACCCCCAGACTCTGGGCTTTCTTTTTCTTTTAAAGTAAATCTCTAACACTTGTAGAATGGAAGCTTATGAAGCAAAATGTGCCGGGCAGCTAATTACAGGGTGTGCTTGGGGGAAGGATAGGGGAACTCCATTGGGGCTGGTACACTGTCCTTGTGTACAGCTTCCTCTGATGGGGCTGGTTAGGTGAAACCCGCCCTATACAGTGGTGCCTCGCAAGACGAAATTAATCCGTTCCGTGAGGCTCTTCGTATAGCGGTTTTTTCGTCTTGCGAAGCAAGCCCATTGACAGCTTAGCGGATTAGCGCTACAGCTGTCAAGCGGCTTCCAGCGATCAGCTGTTAAGCGGCTTATCAGCGGAACAGCTGATAAGCGGCTTAGCGGCTTAAAAAAAGGAAGAAAAAAGCGAAAAAAACCCTCAGGGGGATGCAAGATTTTTTTTGTCTTGCGAAGCAACCCCATAGGGGAATTCGTTTTACGAAGCGCCTCCAAAACGGAAAACCCTTTCGTCTAGCGGGTTTTCCCCCGCGAGGCGTTCGTCTTGCGGGGCACCACTGTATTTTTTACTAGATTCAGACAATATACATGGAGCTTCCAGGTTCTTTTGTAAGAGGCTTTCTGGCTCATTTTGAAGCAGTTTTTTTTAGTGTTGCCCAGTGAAATAAATTGGAAATCCAGGATTTTTCTTCAGGTATAGTGCCTCCATGGTAACGAGAGTGCAGCTTCTGAGAGTTCCTTGCTACTGCCCTCAGCTTTCTCTCTGCCTTTTCCAACTTGCAACTTCCTCTCCATCATTTCCATTCCCTGATGGAAGAGGGTTATTCCTCACTCTCTTATCCCTCAACAGATTCTCAAAGATAGGTCTTCACCATATTATCTCATACCGTTTAATGCAATTTGTAGATTGCAATATAATTCATTTCCAGATTTGCATTGCATACATCCCTGCGAATGGACATCCCACCTTTAATTTCATTAAGTGACCAAATTCTTGTTAAACTTTCATCTAGTGCTGATTTTATCCCCAAAGAAAAAGAATTTGATAAAAAAATTAACAGCCTGGATTTTTTTAAAATCCCAAAACAGTTGCACAATTTACCTGTAACATTCAGTTGCTGTTTATGCTTAACATCTTAAACTGTCCTTGATTTTGCAGCATTGGAGAAAGAGAGGCAGGAGAATTTGTTCTTACTCCTATTTCTTTGTATGCATGTCACCAGAGCCAAACATTGATTATCCAACTCAGAATATAATACTGTGCACTGTAATCTTGTTGTAAAGTTAATGATGTAATACTACATTAGAAAAATGGTCATTAGATTATGGGCTTTATTTAGTCTGCTAGCAGGTTCTTCGATATTTCTTATTAAATTTGCCTCAGACATTCAGATAAAAGACAATAAATCCTTTTTTGTATTATATTTAATTTTTTGAACATTTCATTGGCCAGAAGGGCACGTTATTATTTTTTTTAAAAAAAATTCAAATATATTTAACTATTTTATCCAGGTACATTAATTTTTCACTAAAATCCACCCTGCTCCATGTGTGTTTGTTTGTGTGCATGTCTTATAGCAGTTCCTCATAGAGACTAACAAGCTGTTTGTGCACAGTAGTGTCTCAGATATTCCTGTGTCTGGGGAATAGGTGGTTGGTCTTGAAATGTAAATGTTTTTGGTGTTTTGTGAATATTTGTTCATGTCACAACATCACAATAAAATATATTAACTACAGAACTGGGAACAGGTAGTTGGGGCTAGAAAGTACAGACTGCATTGCTCACATGAAAAATTAACAGTTGCTAATGAAATGCAGCCTCCCTTTGAGAACAGAACCCAGATAATCGAATTATTTTGGGGAGACACAACTTGTCAATGGACAGGAATGCCTATATTTTTATTAAAGATTCTCAAGCTGGAGAATTAAGAATCTGCAAGATGGACCACATCATTAGTAAAATTTGACTCATCCCATTCACATGATCTTATGACAATTTACTTTCACTCAGATCAATGGAAATGTGTTGACTTAACTAATAAGGGATTGCAGTGTGATTGATTTTGGCTTGCTTAGCATAGTTTGGATAGCTTTAAAAGGAGATTAGATACATTAATGGAGGATAAGGCTATAACTGTCACTAGCCATGATGGCTATATTGTCAAAGGCAATATGCCTCTGATTGCCAGTTGCTTCCCAAGTGGAGACAGTTCTGTTGTGCTCAGTTCCTGCTTTCAGGCTTCCCACAGGCATATGGTTGGCCCCTGTGAAGACAGGATGCTGGTCTAGAAGAGCCATTGGCCGTATCCAGCAGCTCTTCTTATGTTCTTATTGCCTTTATAAAGTTTACAAATTCAATTTGGGATGTGCATAGCTAGTTTGGTGTGTATTGCTATGTCTGTCACCCAGGCAACAACTGGAGAAAACTCGTCAGACTTCCCTGAAAGGTGTCAGGCAGAAATTCTATCTTTCCTTTTCTAAGTAATGGAAATAATCCTTTATTAGCATGAGGAATAGACACATGATTGGCTTTTTTACTTGCATGCCTTCTAGTCATCTATAAGGATTTATAATGTAGTGATTTGTTCATGTAACAAAGACTGGGTGGAACCATTTCCCCAGTGCTGAAACATTTAGGATTTTAAAAGAAGTTGATCCAGTAGATCGTACACTCTTCGATGCTCATTCAGGTCTGGCTGGAGTGTCCAGAGACTATTCATCTATTCTATAACAAATTTGGATGTCTTGAAATGGCTTAAACAAGGAGGTTTAGGCTATAATCCTGTAGCCGTTTTCTTGCATATATGCTCCATTAAATTAATTTGGACTTATTTTTTAGTAGGTGTGTAGATAAGTGCACCAGCAGTTTCAGAGACTTTCTATTAGATACCCTTTTGGTTAGAAGAAAGACTATCCTATTCCTTATGATTTTTGTACAAAATATATTTTGTACATTTATTGTGCCCTCAAAGAAGAAATAGTCCAAAACATGCCGGGCCTGAAATAAATCTTTATTTGAGTGCACAGAGGTTTTTTCCACCTTTTTTGAGTGCACAGAGGTTTTTTCCACCTTTTTTTCATTACAGGAATCGGGAATATCTAATTGGGGTAGTGCTACAGTAATACCTGTTTATTTGGAGGCTGTTGTGAGCTAAGGGGTGGCAGGTAGCACCATTAGGACTATAGCTGGGTGGAAGGTGAATACCAACTTGAGTATCCCCTGTTGTTCTGTTCTCGTGTCTCACTACAAAGTATCATTCACCTACAAACCATTCTTGATCTCATAATTTTCAGGCTTTTTGACACTTGAATGTGATGCATGCACACAACTCTTAATAGTGGGTGAGTGTAGTATTCACATTTAGAATAAATCTGCCACAAACCCCAAGCAATGTCAAACACATCTTGATATTTTTAACCCCCTTTTACTCATTTGAGAGATCACTTGATTTAAAATTATAAAGTAGCACCCATTGTTATTGCTAGTATCTACAGTGGTACCTCGTGTTACGTACTGCCCCCCCTTATGAATGCTTCAGGTTATGCACTCCGCTAACCCGGAAGTAGATGCCCCTTGTTGCGAACTTTGCCCCGGGATGCGAGAGGAAGTCGCGCTCTGGCAGCACGGCAGCTGTGGCAGGCGCCATTAGCGAAAGCACGCCTCATGTTACGAGCAATTTCCGGTTATGAATGGACCTCCGGAACGGATGAAGTTTGTAACCGGCAGTATCACTGTAGTTGTCAAGCCATTGTTCCAATGCACTTTGCCACACTGTAATATTTTTTCTAGGTACCACTTGTTCCCTCTTACACCCAACGTGGGTGGTGGCCATATTTGGGGGACACCTTAGGTATAAAGAAGGATATTAGTTTGTAATTTAAAATAAAAACTCAAGAATTAACAGCTTCTAGAACCTGTTTATGTTTAGGGTGTCAGATGGTGCAGTGTGAGGTATGAAGGATCATGGAAAGGGAGAGAGAAAATTGGTTGCTTTGATACCAGGCTTGCTTGTTGAGCACACTGCTTTATGGAAGTGAGTCGTGGGCAACTTAAAACCACCAGGAGCAATCCCTCAACACCTTCCACATTCTCTGCATTAGGAGGATTTTGAGTATCACATTCACATTCCTGTCTGAGCTATGTCTATGCTGCCTTGGCCATGTCCACAAATGGAAGATGGCAGGATCTCCAAGGACATATTCTATGGGGAGCTGGCTTCAGGCACCAGGCCCGTTTGCAGAAAATATGTCTGCAAACGTGATATGAAGGCTGGCAACATCAACTCTGCCATGTGGGAATACAGTGGTACCTCGGGTTACATACGCTTCAGGTTACAGACTCCGCTAACCCAGAAAGAGTACCTTGGGTTAAGAACTTTGCTTCAGGATGAGAACAGAAATCGTGCTCCAGCGGTGCAGCGGCAGCAGGAGGCCCCATTAGCTAAAGTGGTGCTTCAGGTTAAGAACAGTTTCAGGTTAAGAATGGACCTCCGGAATGAATTAAATACTTAACCTGAGGTACCACTGTGCCTTGCAGACCTCACCCCCAAAACATGCTCCTTTTGAAGCTGAGGACACATTGCAATGTTTTGTTGCAGATTTCTAAACCAGTTGCAATGATGCCACATTTTTTTGTAGAGGCCACTGAAACAGGTGAGCTTTGCCCACAACAATTCTAATGAGTAAGTTGATATTATGTAGTCATAAGGTTAATCACTTCAGTGGAGCTGGAGTAATTGGAAGATTTATACTTTAGTAAGTGACCCAAACCTCTCTGGAAATGCATGCATTCTTCAGTATGCCTAGAGAGTGACTCTACTGAAGAAGAAAAAAATCCTTACAAGAAGTTGTTACCTACAATACACAGGATGACTCTTTAGTCTTGCATCATATGGTAAACCAGATTTTCAATGTACAGTTGATGATGGGCCTTTCATTTATGATATCATTTAACCTTATTTCCCTTCTAGTTTAATAAATGAGGCTATTCCAAATGAATTTATGGCTCTGTATTTCTGAAAATCATGTAGTAAATATTTTTTAAAGACCTTGGTTGTTTAACTTATGTGGGGCTATTAACCCCCACACAATTTTGTTCAGAAAAAAAAATGTTTTCTGGCCTTAGTTGCTCCACAGCTCTGTTTAGAATTGCATAATCTGTGGGTTGCCGTAAAGTTGTTACAAATTGGAGGGCTGATATAATATGAAATGAGGCACCTCGCCTGAATGTTGCTTTTGTTTCCTCTTCGACAAATTAGCATGTTGACATTTGTCACTGATGGATTTTATTATTTGCTGAAAGGGTTTAGGGGAGTTTGACAGCATGAATGGTTTGTCCTACAGACTTTGAGAATCGATAAAGGCATCTTTGTTCTTTGTGCAAAACACACAACAGATATCTTATTGACTGACACGCATAAAAAGGAAGGCTTGTATAGCTGTTGCACAAAATAAGCTAAGAAAATAATTTTGAAGTCATTGCTTATTCTGTGTTCTCTCTCCCTATGTGTCTTTCTTTTTGTTAACATGTATCTCATTAATCAAAATAATGAGAATTGGTGGATGCTCAGTTGGTAAATGGAAGACATTCTATTTTATACCCTGAGCAGTATGCATACGGTTTGCGGAAGCTGATAAAAGCAAAACACAAACAGCATTCAATAGTATGACTGGTTTATTATGAAAACTATCTTTACCAATGGAGATCTAAGATAGGTGTTCTAAAACTTGTTGAATGTATAAGGCAAAGATATAACAAACTAACTGTGTGGATGGAGAGAATCTTTGTATGTTAAGATGGAGTTAGACAACATTTGAGTCATGCTGCTTTGTTGCTTGTTTCTTGCAGAAGAAAAGGGGAAGACAGTTTATTAGTTCCTGATGTCTTCATTGCTTGAAACTGTGCAGAATATTCAGTAAGACTATACAGATATTGCATGCAAATCAGGCAGTTTGAAGACTTCATAATTCTATTTACTTATTGAAATGTTCTGTGGCATGGAAAGTTTAACTGGATGTGATGTGATCTAGTAAAGGAAAACTATACATCTCCTTTCTTGGTAAACAGAAATTACTGCCTGGTTCTCAGGACATACTAACTGAAGTGTATAAATTTAGGTGCTGGTAACGCTTTTCTTCATTGCCGCAACCCCAGTTTTCTGCTAGAAAAACCTGTTGCCAAGCAGTTGAATTTTATTTTTTTTATTGCTTGTAACACAGAAAGCAATTCTTTTTTCTTTGTGTGACTAGGCACTGAATTTTTAACAATATTTTTAAACATAACATGGGTTAGCACAAAAGGTATCCGGTAATGTAAAATTTTCCTGAATACATTTGATGTATCCCTTCAATCAGATTTCATGTCCTTTATTTCTTTTATGCCATCTTACTAGCTGGGACACGGGTGGTGCTGTGGGTAAAACCTCAGCGCCTAGGACTTGCCGATCATCAGGTCGGCGGTTCGAATCCCCGCGGCGGAGTGCGCTCCCGTCATTCGGTCCCAGCGCCTGCCAACCTAGCAGTTCGAAAGGCGTTCCGTGTGCTGCGTTGGCTCGCCAGATGCAGCTTGTCACGCTGGCCACGTGACCCGGAAGTGTCTGCGGACAGCGCTGGCTCCCAGCCTATAGAGTGAGATGAGCGCACAACCCTAGAGTCTGGCAAGACTGGCCCGTACGGGCAGGGGTAGCTTTACCTTTACTAGCTAGCTTGACAGAAGTAGATTCAGGTAGGTAGCTGTGTTGGTCTGATGCAGTCGAAATAAAATAAAAAATGTCCAGTAGCACCTTAGAGACCAACTAAGTTTGTTCTGAATATAAGAAGTGTGCATGCACATGTTTTTTTTTTTTTTTTTACAGAAGTAGACTTCACAGTTAATAAAGGTCCACTGAATCTCCCCCCTGCCCCTTTTTAAATGGCTATTCAAAGCTACATGATTTTCCTTCTGGCCTGAAGAAACGGCACCGTCTTCTTTTTATTCCCAACTTGGATAGATTCTCCCTCTATGCTCCCTTAGATTTCTGCCTGATCTGTTTTAAGAGCTTTCCCAACATATATCAGTAATATTAACATCCATGTATGGTCAACCAGTACTATTATTCTCAAGCAGATCCTGAGAGCTTTCCTAATGTCACCCCATCAGACTTCTATCTGATGTTCTTTACACCACACCAGCTCTCTCACAAGCTTTACACAAGCCAGATTTAAAAGTTGATTCTGGGAGGACTTCCGGTCGGCGCCAGCGTTAATGGCGGTCCTTGCTTCGAGCTCCGAAGCAGGACTGCTCCGTGAGTTCGGGTCTGACCCGCTACGGCGAGCGGGGGACCCCTAAAATCACAGGCGCTGAAGCCTGTGAGCAAGGAGATTCAGTGGGCACCTTTGCGCCCCCCGGTATCGCGAAAGAGCCTTTTTAAAGGCTCCGGAGCGGCATCGGGTGTGAGCGCGGTGCTGAGGATCGCAACCCAGCCCACGGAGTGAAGCCGCGTCGCCATTGACGGAGAGCGCCCATACCTTCCTGAAACTACCAATTGGCAACAACACCCGTGAGTAAGATCGACAAATAAAGTGAACGGGACTCTAAAAATTAAGAAGATTAGGCTGAAAACGGGTTAGGCAAAAATTAAGGAAGTCTGCCTCCCGGAACTGTATGACTGACTGAGCAACGAAAGGAGTAAGCTGTGTTTAAAGGGAACGTATTTATGCTTTTCAACTTTGTTAACCTGACATCGAAAGAGGACCTCCCCCCTAATGAGCAGGAGAGGGGGGAAGAAAATTGACTTAATTTTATCTGCTTGAAGAAAGGAGTTTGGAAACGGAAACTTTCCGCTGTCGATACCTCTGGCCAGGCTGCCGGAGCAGTGAGCGCCTGGGAGCGAACTGTCAAACTAGATGGTGGATACAAAGTAAGATTTATCTGAAATAAAATAACGGGACTTTAGTGGACAAAAACTGTAACATCTTAAATCGCAACAAAGTAGGGTCTTTACTTGGACTTTCACTTTTGGAACTTTGTATGGCTACTTCTTTCCCTGTTTCTTTGTTCCTGTACTGGATACAATGTACTCCCTCTAGAGGTCTAAAAGAGAGACTGTCGTATTGAGGCAGAAATAGTGGGATTTTCCACTTGCAACTGTTCCTGTGGGAACGACCTTGAGATATGAGCGGTCCACTGGATGAAATATCAACAAGATCCAAAGCAAAGCAGGCTCAAAAGAAAAGAGGCTCCACATCAGGAGCATCAGCTGCACAGGAAAGAGCAACAACAGTATCAATGGATTCCATGACACAGGCTTTACTCAGGATAAATGAATCTCTAGAAGCACTTACCAAGCAGTCTACAGAGAATTCTAAGAAATTGACAGAATTGACAACAAGACTGGATTTGAACACAACGACAATATTGGCTAATACAGATTCTATAAATCGTTTAATTCAGGAAAGTACAGAAACAAGGAGAATAGCCGAGAGCGCTAAGAGCACGGCCGAGGAAACTAAAGGGAAATTTGTCCCTATTGCAAAGAAAGTATATGAACATGATGCAGCCTTGGCCCTTATGGAACTGGAGAGGAAAGGCAAGAATCTGAAATTGAGATTGGTACCTGAGGAGGAAGAGGACAAGCTTGGGGAATTTCTTACAGATAAGTTCCAAGAATTTTGGAGTGATGAGTTAGAGGGAGAGGAAGAGGATTTTGCAATAACTACAGCCTTCCGGATTGGCAGAAAGCAAGGCAAGAAACCAAGGGATTGTTTAATTACCCTCAGATCCGAGGAAGAAAGAGACAAAATATTGAACTTACACTTCCAGAAGGCACTGGTTATTAAAAACTCCCAAATACAGATTTTTAAAGATATTCCCAGATACTTTTTGGAGGTGAGAACACAATTTAAAGACTTAGTCGACCTATTGAAACAAAACAACATTCAATTCAGGTGGGAATTCCCACAAGGGCTGTCTTTCAACTTCAAAGGGAAGAAAATCAAAATAAAAACAATTCAAGATAAAGAACACTTTTTGGAGAGAAACTTTGAGGACTTTCAGAAAGGAACCGTGAGAGAGAGGGAAATACCGGACATTGCAAACCTATCGTTTGGATTGAACCCAGCACCGACTGACGAGGAACAAGAACTTGGAGCAGTGGGTGGGAAAAATACCCAATAACAAAAATGTCCCTGCAACTTCTGAGTTGGAACTGCAATGGTCTAAACCATCCCCGAAAAAGAGATCAAGTCTTTCATATATTAAAGAAAGAACAGTTAGACATAATCTGTTTGCAAGAAACCCATATTGCCAGGATACACAGGAAACTTTTGATAAATAAAAGATTAGGACTGGAATTTGTTTCCTCAGACAAAGTTAAGAAAAGAGGGGTGGTGATCTACGCCAAGGAAAAATGGGAACCAAAAATGATCTTTAAGGACGATGAAGGAAGATACCTGGCAGTAGAAATTCAAATTCAAGGAGAAAATATTTTAATTGTTTACGCACCTAACGAGGGGAAGGCAGAGTTCTTCAAGAAGTTGCATGAGACCTTAATGGATTATATGGACTTTAAAATCATATTGATGGGCGACTTGAACGGAGTTGTCTCCACAAATATGGACAAAGCACAAAGACAAGTAATATCTAAGGACGGGAGACTACCAAAGACTTTCTTTGAACTGACTGACACCATGGACCTGATTGATATTTGGAGAACAAGGAACCCTCTGGAAAGAGAGGGAACCTTCTTCTCTGAAGCAAAAATGACCTGGACTAGAATTGATCAAATTTGGATTTCTAGCAATCTGGCACCAAGAGTGAAAAAAACAGAAATCTGCACAAAAACCTGTTCCGACCATAATGCAGTGAAGATGGAAATGAAATTAACAACGGCTGGAACCTTTAGATGGAGAATGAATGACACCCTATTTAGAGATGAAGAAATCTATCAAAAGGCCCAAAAAATAGTGAAGGACTATTTTGAGATAAATTTGAGAACGGAGGTGGAAAAAAGAACAGTATGGGACGCAAGTAAGGCCGTGATGCGCGGTTTCCTAATTCAGCAGAATTCTATAAAGAGGAAAAAACAAAATGAGAGGAAGGAAAAGATTTTGAAACAGATAAAAGAAGGAGAGAAGAAATTGAGATCTAAACCAAAGTCTCAGGAGATCTTAAGAGAAATAAAATATTACCAGACGCAATACATGGAATTGATGAATCAAGAGATAGAATGGAAAATAAAGCAAATGAGACAAAGGACTTTTGAATCAGCAGATAAATGTGGGAAACTGCTGTCATGGCAACTGAAAAAGAGACAAAAGTTAAATACTGTGACATCCTTGGAAATAGATGGGAAACTTGTCAACAAACCGAATGAGATAAGTAACTGTTTTCAAAGTTTCTTTAAAAAACTGTATGCACAAGGGCCTGTAAATGAACAAGAAATGGAGGAATTTGTTAAAAAATATGGATTATCAAAAATTGCAGAACAAAACAAAAGGATTTTGAATGAAAAAATTACAGAACAGGAAATAGAGGGTGCCATTCAGAATATGAAATTGGGGAAATCACCAGGACCAGACGGCTTGACTGCGAAATACTACAAAGCTCTTAAGGAATGGTTAATACAACCATTGAAGGAAGTATGCAATCAGATATTAGAGGGGAAAAAGGCTCCCGAATCGTGGAAAGAAGCATTCATCTCACTTATACCGAAGACAGAAACTGAGAAACATCAAGTTAAGAGCTACCGCCCTATATCACTCTTGAATGTGGATTATAAAATTTTTGCAGACGTTTTAGCGAAAAGATTTAAGAGAGTACTGGTAGAGGAGATTCACAAGAATCAAACAGGCTTTCTCCCAGGGAGACACATGTCAGATAATGTGAGGAATATTATAGACATTTTGGAGTTGCTAGAGGTGGACATTAACAGAAAGGCAGTTTTGATCTTTGTGGACGCGGAGAAAGCCTTTGACAACATTTCTTGGAAATTTATGAAGAAGAATCTCCATGGGATGGGGGTAGGCCAAGGGTTTGAAAACGGTATAGGTGCAATATACTCTGAACAAAGAGCTAAACTAATTGTGAACAATGTGGTAATGGACGAAATACCAATAGAAAAAGGCACACGACAGGGATGCCCTATATCCCCCTTACTTTTTATATCTGTCCTGGAGGTTTTATTAAATATGATTAGAAAGGACCAGCTGGTAAAAGGAATACAGGTCGGAACCAAACAATACAAATTAAGGGCATTTGCAGATGATTTAGTGTTAACTTTGCAACGCCAGAAGCTAGCACCAAAAGAGTTTTAGAATTAATTGAGATATTCGGCCAGGTTGCAGGATTTAAATTAAATAAACAGAAAACAAAGGTGTTGGAAAAAAAATCTAACAAATGAGGAAAAAGATAGGTTTCAGAGTGAAACTGGGTTGGAAATAGCAAAAAAGGTTAAGTACCTGGGGGTAAATTTAACATCTAAAAATGTGAATTTATTTAAAGATAACTATGAAAAATGCTGGTCAGAAGTAAAAAAAGATCTAGATATATGGTCTAGGCTGAAACTTTCCTTGTTAGGCCGAATTGCTGTTATCAAGATGAATGTATTGCCAAGAATGCTGTTTTTATTTCAGACGTTGCAGATCCTAGACAAAATGGACTGCTTCAAGAAGTGGCAGAAAGATATATCCAAATTTGTCTGGCAGGGCAAAAAGCCCAGAATAAAATTTAAGATTTTAACTGATGCAAAAGATAGAGGGGGCTTCGCCCTGCCAGACTTAAGACTCTATTATGAATCAGCAGCATTTTGCTGGCTGAAGCAATGGCTACTTCTGGAAGATACAGACATTTTGGATCTGGAAGGATACGACAATAGTTTTGGTTGGCATGCATATTTGTGGTATGACAAGGTAAAGGTGTATAAAAGCTTTAAAAACCATATTGTCAGGAAAGCATTGTATAATGTTTGGAATAGATATAAGGACCTACTGGAAAGTAAAACCCCCAGGTGGTTGTCACCAATGGAAGCAAAGGCAGTGAAAAAACTTAACATGGACTCTAAGTGGCCTAAATACTGTGAAATTTTAGAATATGATGGTGAAAAACTGAAGCTTCAAAGTTTTGAGAAGCTAAAGCATAAAGTTCGAGATTGGCTACATTATCGTCAGATAAATGAGACATTTAAGCAGGACAGGAAACTTGGTTTTCAGAAGGAGAGGTCAAAGTTAGAAACAGAATTGTTAGAATCCAATACTAAGAATTTATCTAAAATGTATAATTTGCTGCTGAAATGGAACACACAGGATGAAATGGTGAAATCAGCTATGATTAAATGGGCACAGGACATCGGTCATGATATTATGTTTGTTGACTGGGAACAGTTATGGACCACCGGTATTAAATTTACGGCATGTAGTGCCTTGAAAGAGAACATAATGAAAATGATCTATAGGTGGTACATGACCCCAGTCAAACTTGCAAAGATCTACCATTTGCCCAATAATAAATGCTGGAAATGTAATGAGACTGAAGGCACTTTTTATCATCTTTGGTGGACCTGCCCAAAGATTAAGGCTTACTGGGAAATGATCTATAATGAAATCAAGAAAGTCCTTAAGTGGACATTTGCAAAGAAACCGGAGGCTTTTCTCTTGGGCATGGTCGGCCAATTGGTACCAAAGAAGGATAAGACATTTTTTATGTATGCAACCACAGCAGCAAGAATCCTGTTGGCAAAGTATTGGAAGATGCAAGAACTACCTACTCTGGAAGAATGGCAGACGAAGGTGACGGAATATATGGGATTGGCAGAGATGACCGGCAGAATCTGTGACCAGAGGAAAGAGACAGTGGAAGAGGACTGGAGAAAATTTAAAATATATCTTAAAAATTATTGTAAAATTGTGGACTGATAAGATGTCAAGGGGTAAGAAATAAAGAATTACAGCTGTAAATGTTAAACTTTAAGTAAATTTAAAAGGGACTTGATTAAAAATTGACTGAAGGGTTGCTTAAAAAAAATGGCAAAATAAGGATGTGGCGAAAGGAAGGTATGGGGAAGTCAAACTTGTATGTTTGTTGTATGTTTTTGATGTTTGTGTTTTGTTCTGTATTGTTTTTTATATGTGTAAAAAACCAATAAAAATTATTTTAAAAAAATAAAAAATAAAAGTTGATTCTGCTTTATTAATTTTGGTAAAGGGATCAGTACTATGAAAATAATCACAACATGGGTAACAACTCTTAATGCAGCCATGGTATGTTTCCATTGTTTGTCTACCTCCCCTCTTGGGGAAAGGGGTTCCCCATAATTTAACAGGTTAGCCCTCATGAAAGTCAGTCCAAAGCTTCCAGCAATAGCTATGATGGAAAGCTGCAAAACACAAAATCCATCTGGAGACAAATAATAACATTCATCAGTGACAAATGTGACAAATGTCAGACTGAAACAAAAAACCCTGTTAGGGATTATTTATCATGTTTATCAATTTAGTAAAAGTATTTGGAGGCTTACAAGGACAATGTACATTTTGATCAAAAGGCTTTAGATTGGGTTGTTGTATGTTTGTAGTTATACAATAAATAGGAGCAATGGCAAAGATACTCGCCTTCCCTTAATCAAAAGACAGGGGCTTCTATTCACCTTTAGAACAGGATCAGAGAAGTGGCAGATGTCCTTTCTGGTTAATTACTTCAGTGTCTTTTACCATATTAAACTGAAACAACCCATTTAAGTTGTGTAAGCCTCCTATGCAATAAAGGGCAGTAGTTCGGTGGTAGGGCAAACACTTTAAATGCAGTTGGTCCCAGGCAACTCCAGGTGGTTGGAAGGTCATTTCAGATTCCTGTGTGATTGGGAGAATGCCTAAGGGCACTGACTCTGTCCTCTACCCCTCTGTGGTATGAACAAGGTTTCCTCGTGAAACTGCTGAAGTAAACTACTCCCCGGGTGACCTTGTCTACATGATATTACATATATCAAATAATTTAGATCCTAGGCATAACAATGTGAAGGAAGGTGATTAATTGTAATCATGCACTTCAATCCACAGCGAGCTTCTATGTAGTCAGTAACTTATACTTTAAGCTTGGCCAGGCAATGTAGTATGTAACCAGGAATGTGTGTGTGCCTCTAAATACCAGTTGCTGGGTATCACAAGTGGAAAGAGTGCTGCTACAGTCAGAACCATTTTGTGGGCTTCCTGTAGGCATCTGGCTGAGCTCTGTGAGAACAGGATCCTGGACTAGATGGGCCTTTGGCCTGATCCAGCAGGGCTCTTCTTATGTTATTGTATGAGTATGATGGGACCTTGCCAACAAAGGTCTGTATAGTGAAAGCTATGGTTTTCCCAGTAGTGATGTATGGAAGTGAGAGCTGGACCATAAAGAAGGCTGATCGCTGAAGAATTGATGCTTTTGAATTATGATGTTGGAGGAGACTCTTGAGAGTCCCATGGACTGCAAGAAGATCAAACCTCTCCATTCTTATGGAAATCAGCCCTGAGTGCTCATTGGAAGGACAAATCCTGAAGCTGAGGCTCCAATACTTTGGCCACCTCATGAGAAGAGAAGACTCCCTGGAAAAGACCCTGATGATGGGAAAGATGGATGGCACAAGGAGAAAGGGATGACAGAGGACGAGATGGTTGGACAGTGTTCTTGAAGCTACCAGCATGAATTTGACCAAACTGCGGGAGGCAGTGGAAGACAGGAATACCTGACATGCTCTGGTCCATGGGCTCACGAAGAGTCAGACATGACTAAACGACTAAACAACAACAACAGCACAATGATGGGAAGAGGCAAGTAGTGTACCTGGAGCAACCTCTGACCCTGTTCAACACAAGGAAACCAGCCTTAGTAAGAATGCATAGTGCACACTGCTCTTTGTTAGCCTTTTTTTTGCTGGTAGAAAACTAGGGCAGGCTGCACAGCATTGCCTGTGTAGACTGAATATCAGATGTGCTGAAATAAATAGATAAGTGATAAGCTGGTCCTGAAGCTGACAAGCGATAAGAGGAAAATGGTTATCTGTATTCTCAAGGGAGGGAATTGTAATGTGCAGAATCCGTAGAGACTGCTTTCAAAACAAAAATAGGTTTGTCTGTAGTCTCTTGCCGACTGGAATCGAAGTCCGGACTTAAAAGGCTTAGAGCTAAAATTTCAAAGACATCTGTGGGCTTTACCCACATGACTTCCTTTAACTTTGAAGTGAGTCATATGCCTAAAATCATGGTTTTGTGAATTTACTTTTTAATTCAGTACACTGAATTACTCTTCATTGTTTGGGAAAAAAGTTCCCTGTTGCTATCTAAATGTAGTGTATTAAATAAAGGGGTTAGCTGGACATTTCAGCAATGTATTCACAGTTACAAAATGTTCTCATACAGAGTCTTTCCCATATTATTTCACTATATGCTTATGGGTGAAGTAGAGATTCTAGACCACATTGGTAACTGTGAATAAATAGAAAGGTTTGCTGTGGCACAGAGTACATTGGTGTTGCTTTGCTCATATAACATTAAATTTACAGTTCTCAATCATTTGAGTTCAGTGGGCTTCTTGGGGAGGAAGAACGGGATGTGAATTCAATCGATTAATCAGTACATACATACATACATACATACATACATACATACTCCTAGGTATGTATAGGATTACAACCTAATTCACCCATATTGAATCCAACTTGTTTTGAAGAGAGGCAAACTTGAAAAAGACCAAATGTGCCATAAAATGTATTTAGGTTCATTTGTGTATTATCATGGAGCTTTCAGAGCGTTTTCAGAGCATCTAATGAAGGTCAAGAAGAAAGGCTGGGAGTCCACAGTGAGGTTTTGCTTGTGTTTGTTTGTCTATTATATTTCCAGACTACTCTTTATCCAAAAGATCACAGAGTGGTTTATACGGTAATAGCCATATGGAAATAACAATAAAAGAGTCATAAGATAATTAACTTAATTAATACAATCAGCTACTTAAAAATTGATTTTCTAGATCTGTTTCAATTGGGGTTTAGGCCTGGTTTTGGCACAGAAACTGCTTTGGTCACCCTGTACAATGTCATTTGTTGGGAAAGCGAAAGGGGAAATGTGTCCCTGTTAATTTTCCTTGACCTCTCACCAGCTTTTGATGCCATTGAACATGGTATCCTTCTGGACTGCCTTAGTGGGTGGGAAGCAGTGCTGTGTGGTGGTTCTAGTCCTACTTGGGTGGTTGTTCCTGGAGGCTGTTGCTTGGGGAGTGTTTTTCAGCCCTGTGAAGCCTTCAATGTCAGGTTCCGCAGGGTATGATTCTATCCCCTATGCAGTTTAACATCTACGTGAAACTGCTGGGTGGGATTATCCAGAGGTTTGGAGTATGTTGTCAGCAATATGCTGACGACACAGCTCTTTACATCTGCAGGTGAAGCAGTGGATGTGCAGGACTGTTGCCTTGCCTTGATAGTGGACTAGATGAGAGCCAACAAACGGAAGCTTAATCCAGATAAGACTGAGGCGCTGTTAGTGTGTGGTTCCCTAGACCGGATGGCTGGGAGGTTGCCTGCTCTTGATGGGGTTACACTCCCTCTGAAGGGAGTACATAGCTTGGGGGGGATACTCCTGGATCCTCTGCTGTAGCTTGAGGCTCAGGTGGCCTCAGTGGCGTGGAGTGCTTTCCATCAGCTTTGGCTGGTGGCTTTATCTGGACAGGGCTTTATCTGGATAGGGATAACCTAGCAACTGTTGTCTATGCTCAGGTAACCTCTAGGTTAGATTACTGCATGATGCTATACGTGGGCTTGTCTCTGATGACGGTGAAAGAGCAGATTATTGGTTTGCTTTTGTTTTTATTATGTATTCTGTGTTTTTTATATTGTGATTCTATGTTGCGAACCACCCTGAGATCTACAGGTATAGGACGATATAATAATAATAATAATAATAATAATAATAATAATAATAATAATAATACAACTGTACAGCAAAAAGAGCATTTCTGTTCACCTGGTTTCATCAAACAAGTAAGATCTATATCCTCCCAAAGGTTATGGGGCCAATGTTAAAGGTAAAGGTAAAGGGAGCCCTGACCATTAGGGCCAGTCGTGACCAACTCTGGGGTTGCGGCGCTCATCTCCTTTTATTGGCCGAGGGAGCCGGCGTACAGCTTCCGGGTCATGTGGCCAGCATGACTAAGCCGCTTCTGGCGAACCAGAGCAGCGCACGGAAATGCTGTTTACCTTCCCGCCGAAGCGGTATACCTATTTATCTACTTGCACTTTGACGTGCTTTCAAACTGCTAGGTTGGCAGGAGCTGGGACCAAGTAACAGGAGCTCACCCCGTTGCGGGGATTCGAACACCGACCTTCTGATTGCCAAGTCCTAGGCTCTGTGGTTTAACCCACAGCGCCACCCACGTCCATGTTAATGTACCATTAATTTAAGTGTAACAGTGAAGCAGAGGTTTAAATAATGTTACATTGAAATCAGCAGAGCAGACAAATGTTTAACTTTTATCCAATATGTACATATCTATCTGTAGGATAGGTCCAGATTAAAACCACTCTTCCCAGCTAGTATTTGTTTTGCAAGCAGTAATTAATTTGCTATGGCACAGTCAATTGCAAATCCGTTTTGGGGATAGAAAACTACAATAATAAAGTTGTTCCATGAACATGGCCAATTCCTGTAGCAAAACAGTTTTGACCCTGCAACAGATCAATGATTTTTTACATATGCAAGTTCCATTTACACAGAATGTGATCTGAATCTACTATTACACAGTGTTACAACTCTTCCTACCTCACCGACCTTCATGATAGCAGCTTTTTCTCATTTGCTCCTGGGAATGTGCTACCTTTGAGGGGTCACTACATTCAGTGCTCCAGAACTATGTTGAGTCTTATGCATATAATGCAGAAAACATTACCTTCTGGTAGCCTAAAAAGACTAAATAATAGGAGCCTTGAGCTTTGCATATGCCAGTTGATAGCTATCTAATTTATAAAGGGATGTCTTTATTTCATTAATAATATGTAATTTGTTTGGATTCAGTCACTTTTAATTGATAAAAATGTATTTGTTTACACAGAGTCATTTTGGTTGTGTGACAAGTATGATTACCTCAGTGTGTTAAAATTCACTGTTGTGAATTTTATCCCTAATCATACCTGTTTTGGTTTTAAGAACATGAATCAAGTATGTTAGGAAAACCTTTTGTCCTTGTGTGCAGTCTCTGTTTTTTGTTTTTTACCAAAGAGCTTCATTAAACTTTAAGCATATACGCTAAATTAAGCTAACGTGTCTATGATGTTTTTGTTGATTAAGTAGTACATGAGAATGATCTAATGTTTTTCCCCCTGTGGCTAATTTTCAAATTGGCACCTGTTACTCTCATTAGTCTTGAAGCCGAGCTGTATAGACTTGCTGACAGAGAGCTGAGTCTCATGCTGTTTAAACCATGGTTTGGATTTCAGTTGCTCTTTAAGAGTTTGTTAAGGAAATCTAAGAAGTTGCATCCTTAGATCTTCAATAAATAAGAAAGATTTGAGCTTGGTGAAAGAAAGTATATCTGTGCATTTACATTTGTGGTGGTGGTAGGAGCGGTTCCTCAAACTCATGCTGGTAGCTTCAAGAACACCATCCAACCATCTCATCCTCTCTCGGCCCCTTCTCCTTGTGCCCTCCATCTTTCCCAACATCAGGGTCTTTTCCAGGGAGTCCTCTCTTCTCATGAGGTGGCCAAAGTATTGGAGCCTCAGCTTCAGGATTTGTCCTTCCAGTGAGCACTCAGGGCTGAATTCCTTCAGAATGGATAGGTTTGATCTTCTTGCAGTCCATGGGACTCTCAAGAGTCTCCTCCAGCACCATAATTCAATTCTTTGGCAATCAGCCTTCTTTATGGTCCAGCTCTCACTTCCGTACATCACTACTGGGAAAACCATAGGTTTTACTATACGGACCTTTGTTGGCAAGGTGATGTCTCTACTTTTTAAGATGCTGTCTAGGTTTGTCATTGCTTTTCTCCTAAGAAGCAGGCATCTTTTAATTTCGTGACTGCTGTCACCATCTGCAGTGATCATGGAGCCCAAGAAAGTAAAATCTCTTAGTGCCTCCATTTCTTCCCCTTCTATTTGCCAGGAGGTGATGGGACCAGTGGCCATGATCTTCGTTTTTTTTATGTTGAGCTTCAGACCATATTTTGCGCTCTCCTCTTTCACCCTCAATAAAAGGTTCTTTAATTCCTCCTCACTTTCTGCCATCAAGGTTGTGTCATCTGCATATCTGAGGTTGTTGATATTTCTTCTGGCAATCTTAATTCCGGCTTGGGATTCATCCAGCCCAGCCTTTCGCATGATGAATTCTGCATATAAGTTAAGTAAGCAGGGAGACAATATACAGCCTTTTCGTACTCCTTTCCCAATTTTGAACCAATCAGTTGTTCCATATCCATATCTAACTGTAGCTTCTTGTCCCACATAGAGATTTCTCAAGAGACAGATGAGGTGATCAGGCACTCCCATTTCTTTAAGAACTTGCCATAATTTGCTGTGGTCGACACAGTCAAAGGCTTTTGCATAGTCAATGAAGCAGAAGTAGATGTAGAAGCATGAGTTTGATCAAACTGCGGGAGGCAGTGGAGGACAGAGATGCCTGGCATGCTCTGGTCCATGGGGTCACGAAGAGTCGGACACGACTAAACAACTAAACAGCAACAACAAAGGAATGGTTCCTGTGTATTCTATGAAATGGTTTGGTCTTGTGGATCAAAATTAATACATAAGATGGACTTGGAGGATTCTCATCTCATTTTATATCTTAGCTAAAAAAAGAGAATCACACTGAGAGTCAGTTCTCAGGTTCTCTTGTAATATATTCTGTTGGGTGAGATTTCATTAGATTGCCTTTTCAACTGAATGATGTGAAAAATAAACATTAGATTTGATCACTATAATGCCCCTTTTATTGAAAAATGTACCCAAGAGTGCACATGTAGAAAACAAGCTATTAATTTGTTTTCTATAGGGGTATTGGGAGCCACTCCAACTTTCTGGGAGGGATTGCTAATTTTTTTGTTAACTGGGTGCGGTTTTCAGTCCTTTTTACTCCACCCATGAACCTGTTCTAGCCTGCTTTTGAAGTTGCCTGCAACTTGGGTTCATGCTGTGTTATAAATTGAAAGCATAGCACCCTGAGGCTCTCCATAATATAGGAAGACTTGGTCAAATTGTAATCTTTCTTTCTTTTGACTTCAACCAGAGAAACAAGTTAATTTTCCCTAACTGTTACTCATTATATTCACAACTTCATTGTTAAAAGCAAGTTTCAGTTTGATGCATAAAAGAACTTTGGGAGAGGACAGCTCCAAAAACCATCAAGAAAACACATTTATCAAGTCACATTTGCTTGGTGAATCTGCCTAACTGCAGCAAAATACAAGAAGTTTCAATGGTATTCTCCCATGAAAACCTGGCAATTCCACAGTGTGAATGAGTGTCAGTGAAAACACTTAAAGAGCACTGCTGGAATTTGAGATTATATAAATTAGGTTGAGATAATTCAGTTACATAATTTTAAGCCACTAAAGATATTGTGTCTGACACAAAATTAGGTGTATGGTAGTCTGCCCAAGCACAACCACACTACCAGTGTTGTGGAAGAAGTCTGAAATTGGTTAATGTTACAACAAGAAGCATCAACTGAGCAAGCTACATCAGTCCACCGCTATAAGGCTATATAAATCAAAATCCCAGACCACCCTGTGGAGAAGTTTCACAAGTCTCTTGGCTACTGCTTTTTTGCCATGTACGAGGCCTTAGCTTCATATAACTTTCTTACCAAATGCCAGGCAAGTCAAACCTGGAGGCTGATCTGCCCTGCTTCACTGAGACCTGGGTGGATGCGCAGGGTGAAGTTGGTCTCACCTAGCTGTGCCAACCTGGGTGCAACATCAGGGCAGACTTGAGGGTCAGGGAGGGGGAGTTGCTGTAGTCTAGAGAGATTCCATCTGTCTCAACAGGCTATCTGTCCAGTTGAGGCGAGGGGATCTAGAGTTTGTGTTCCTGGCACTGAGCAACTGGGACAGGTTAGGGATTCTGCTTCTTTACCACCCACCTTGTTGAGCAGCAGTCACGGTGCCTGAGCTGGTTTTGGTGTTGAAAATCCCAGACTGCTGGTTGTGGGGGGACTTCAACATCCATGCCAAGGAAACTGGTTCTTGGGTGGTTCAGGACTTCATTTCTGCCATGACACACTGGACCTTGTTTTCTCAACTGGGCAGTAAGTGGGGGATTTGAAAGTGAGGGGTAGTGAAGTCAGTCCCTTATCATGGCCAGATCCCTTTCGGCAGATTAACATTAACTTTTAAATGTGTTTGCGGAGGGGGTTATTGGTTTGCTTTGGTTTTTAATTTATTATGTATTTTGTGTTCTCATTTTGTATTTTTATGTTGTGAACCACCCTGTGATCTTCAGATGAAGGATAGTATACAGTGGTACCTTGGGTTACAGACGCTTTAGGTTACAGACTCCGCTAACCCAGAAATAGTACCTCAGGTTAAGAACTTTGCTTCAGGATAAGAACAGAAATCGCACGGCCATCAGCTAAAGTGGTACCTCAGGTTAAGAACAGTTTCAGGTTAAGAACGGACCTCCGGAATGAATTAAGTTCTTAACCCAAGGTACCACTGTAGTAATAATAATAATAATAATAATAATAATAATAATAATAATAATAATAATAGCAGCAGCAGCAGCATTGAATACTAGGGAATCTGTCTGCTGTTCTTATGGTGTTCTGCGTTGCCCACACTGATGTGTTGTGGGTATTTGTATGGAAATTGTTATGGTGCCCAAGATCTGTGGCCAGGGAAACCATACTTATGATGTGAATATTTTTGTGAAGTGCTAAGCACGTGCACTGTTTTTCCACTCTCCACGCAAATGGCAAGCTTTGAAAATCAATTCAGCATTCATGTGGTATACAGACAATCCAACACATGTGGATCTCATCTTAGGTCGGGGGCGGGCGGGGAATCACCTTGTGACAGAATGGTAGCTGCAGGACAACCACAATTCCCGTGGTTGGAGGAGGGGTTGGCACATGACACAGTCCCTAACTGCCCCTTTCTCAGCCTGCCCCACCCCACTCCCCACTCCTTCACCAGAGCTACTGTGATTGGCACCAGCCCTGTTCTCCCCAGCTCCTCTCTTCCCAGACACATCTTACGTACTTTGAGAAACAAAAAGAACCCCAAATTTAAAAGCACACAAGTTAAAAATCTGTTACAAATAATTCAAAACATTTTAAACAGTTAGGGCAATAATAACAGCAAATAACACCCCCCCAAACAACCCTACCCTAAACTGTGCCCCAACCCAAGAGTCAGTTCAGCAGCCTCAGCAGACCCACCTTTCCAGGCTAGGTGGAAAAGGCCAACAAGGCAGTGAACAGGTGTTCCAGGGCTCACAGCCAATATTGTCTCTGGCCTCTTCAAAAACCTCAGCCTTTTGTAGCTGGAGTCAGTCAGGGCCCTGCCCTCCCAGGCCTGAAAAGAGCAATAGAGCAACCATACACTGTATCTATAATCAGTGTCAAAAAGTAAAAAATAAAATAAAAATTAGTGGCATCCGCCCTGTGGAATGCCCTCCCATCAGATGTCAAGGAAATAAACAACTATCTGACTTTTAGAAGACATCTGAAGGCAGCCCTGCTTAGGGAAGTTTTTAATGTTTGATTCTATTTTTTATATTCTGTTGGGAGCCTCCCAGAGTGGCTGGGGAAACCCAGCTAGACGGGCAGGGTATAAATAAATTACTACTCCTAGTACTACTACTACTGCGGTTATTTTAAAAGGCAACTTAACTTCACAGGGTTTCCTAATATATTTCTGTTTTACATGCTAACTATATTTAAAACCAAGCATTTGAGATTTCTTTTACGTAGTATTTTTTTCTTAATTTCAAAGTATGTATTACATTATTAGTATGGTGATGTGAACTCCCAGGCTGGAGCAGAGACTTGATGTTTATATGTATAAGACCTCTGGGTATAGGGCGGTATATAAATTCAATAACAAGGAGGAGGAGGAGGAGGAGGTTCAAAATGTGGTGTTAGGATGGTCAGAGTTAGCAAGAAGCAAACTTTTTTTAAAAAAAGTCATAATGAAAAGCAGTGATAATAAAATATAATGGATAGAATACAATGGGGTTTGATCTCCTGATCAAACACATTCATCAGAGTATCTGGAAAAGGTAACTCAGGGTGATTCCTTTTGCTCTGTGCAAGAGAGTTAGGGGGTTGCTTGGGAAAGAAGAATTATCCCAAACTCCCTTTCCTGCTTCCGCTGATGGATGCGATCCATCAGTGAAGCAACACCAACTGGATTCTATCTAGTGTACATAACTAAACATAAAAAGCAGTGACCAAAAGGAAGCCCACATGGACTGCAGTTAAAAATATGCGTGCACATGAACCCCTCAAAATCAAAAGCTCTACTGAGGCAGCAAAGTTTGTTATGTGGGTCTTTTGTGTCCTGAGTGTGAAATCGCACCAGGCCATTCAGGATCCTTGCCAAAGAACAATTGGCGCTGGAAGTAATATAGAACTAATATGTCCAGCTCTTTAGACAATTTGTGTCAAAGTTAACAATTACCTTCTGCTGCCCTGTAGTGACACCTAATTCAGAAGTGTCTTTGATAAGTGGCTGAGGATATTGGGCTGAAGAGGCAGCCTACATGCCTTTGGTGAGAGAAATAAAGAGGAACTTTTGAGGCTTGAGTGGGAATAAAGCCCAAGTAATCCTTTCCAAACCCCAGAGGAAGTGCTTTAAAATGAAATTCTGCTCCTGCTGACCTGCTTGCAGTTCAGTTAACATATGTTTATGTACATGCGTGCAATTTTGTTTCTTTCGCCTTCTCATAAGAGGGACATTTTCCAGTATGTGACCTTTCTATTACTTAAGTGAGTGAATCAAAAATAGGTACTTGAAAACATAATCTCTGCCTTATTTCTTCATATAAATACAACAGATGCTTAAAATGCAAAGCCCTTCTGTGTGTCTGTTTATAAGGCCTGAAGTTACTTTTGTTTTGTTTCAGCCAAATGGCCAAAAGGCTGCCAGCAGTATGTCTGGAATGTTATTTACTTGGTACATTTCTAGGCTCTTTCTTTGTAGCATTGCATACACCACAGCTAGGGGTCATTTACTTAAAAATGACCAATGCAGTACCCCCAAGCTGCACAGTTATTCTTCTCAATGGGGGCTTTGTAATAAAAGGGAGTGTCTCATTATGTACTGTAGCTTCTGTGCCCCCCCCCCGCCTTTTTCGTTCTTAATAATTTGATTTGGTTTGGGTGGAGGTTTGGGGAGGTGCTGTTTATTCTTGCTCTTTGTTCTCTGTGACTTTCTTTCTTTGCTAGGGCTTCAGTGTCTTGTGGTATCTTTTGTGATACTAGCTGACTTAACTCCATTTGACCTGCTTTTCTGAATTTTCATTTTAAGACGGTTACTTATAAATGTGTGAGTGTGTTTTTCCTCCAGCAGAAACCACTCTTAAAAACACTGCTCTGCCGACAGATCCAGACAGATAAACTTCTTTCAAGAGAAGTGTGGGTGTTCATACATTTTTGAGGGAAGGGTTGGGCTGCATAATAGAGGTTCTTTGGAACATGGATTAGTACATCTTGAAACTGTCTTCAGGCCATATCTGCACTTTTACACACATGGGAAGAAGACTTTACCTTTTCAATTATGGCATAATCAAGGTGTAGCCCTTGATATGCCATGCCCTCTTTAGCTATATAGTTTTTGAGCTGACCTGTGCATTATGTTACATCAAACTACAGGGACAGCTTTGTAAAACATGAGAGCCAGGATGGTTAGAGTGTTGGACTAGGATCTGGGAGACCAGGTGTCACGGTCCAGTCTATGGGTGATCAAAGTCCTGGCTGGGGACGTCAGGACCAGGGGCAAGATGGCGAGTTGGGAGCAGGAACGAGAGTCCAGAAGCCAGGAGTCCGAGGGTCAGGAAGGAGGGAGTCACGAAGTCGAGGGTCCAAGGGTTGAGAAGCAAGGAGTCAGGAAGCCAAGGTCCGAGGATCAGGAAGCAAGAAGCCAAACGCAGCAAGGCAGGAAACGTGTTGCTGTGGCAAAGAGCTGAAGGAAAATGCTGACCTTATATTCTTTCCCAGCTCTTGCCACCAGGTGCAGTGAGTTACCAAGCGGCCTCACCTGTGCGGCCATGCCTTGCCTCTCCAGAACAAACTTAGGAAGGCCCCAGTCCTGCGAAGTCCTACTCGTCACAGGGCCTGGCTGCTGCACGCACTTCTGACACCAGGGTTCAATCCCCCTTCAGCCATGAAGCCTACTGGGTGACCTTGGGCCAGTCACTGCCTCTCTCAGCCTAAGTTACCTCACAGGTTTGCTGTGGGAATTAAATGGGGGGTGGGGAGAACAATGTATGCCTCCTAGAACTCTTTGAACAAAAAGGTGTGGGGGGGGGAATGCAATAAAATAAATAATAAAACATAGCTAGGTGAAGAAGCAGCTACTTGGTGTAAGATGCCACTCAGTAAGTTACATTTGAGAAGCAGAAACCCTGTGTCCTGTGTTATCGGAACTCCTTTAGTTAAAATGTCATAATGGCAGGGCATATGACTTCCATTTTGACTGCTGAATGTGTTTAGCTGTATTCAGGAAGGTGGCCGTCATGCTGCCTGACTACCAGTGGAGAAGAAGTTGAGAAAAACTTCAGGATGGGAATAAAACTTACAAAAGAACACCATGTCATATACAAGCTTATGAAATTATATTCTCGTAACAAGCTTTTGAGGCAGTGTAGGTAAGAGATAGTGGCTTCTACCACCCTGTGACCTTAACCGATGTGCAGGTATTTTGACCCAGATCTTCCTGGCCCATGTCCATCACTCTTCAGATTTTTTACTTCACATATTCTCCCAGATTACAAGACAATAAAATTTTATCAATAAGGAATCAATGGATCAAATACATATAATGTGGGAGGGGAGGTTATTGGTTTGTTTTTGTTTTATTATGTATTTTGTATTCTCATTTTTGTATGTGAACCAACTTGTGATCTTGGGATAGAAGGCTGTATACAAATTTAATAAATGATAACAATAATGCAACCATATATCAGTATATCATAGAAGCAATAAAATTACATGTTTCCTTCAAATTTTCTTGTAAGCTTGCCAAAAAAGAAGAAGCTTTTATAGTTGTTTCACTATAGCTCAGCAAAGATGTGCTCTGTATGTTCTTGTGGTAACCTAGTGATTAATTTCCTGCTCTGTGTGTGTTAGGATGTTGGGGAAGGAGTTTATTAAGTGAATTCTTGTGCAAAGGTTGTGTTAGCTTTGTACTTTGAAACTTCCTTGTAGTTTCAGTCCAATTTGCAGTTGTTTTTCACGGGGAAGTGCAATCCAGAGTTTTGGGGCCACTTCAGAAAAGAACCTGCTCTGCCTTGCAGCTGAGAGAACACAAGGCAGATTAAGGTCAACCTCACTTTATGAAATATTTTGGTTTATCTCCAGCTCTGACTTGTGAATTAAAGAATTATAGCACTCTGCTAATCCTGGTTTTGTATTGAAAATTTTGCTGGTGTGGTTTCAGTCAAGAACTGCGTTTTCAATCATTTTCATGGCAGCAAAGAAGATCTGCCATGCATGCAACTTATGAAATAATCCCATTGCAGAATAAATGTACTGATTAAAATAAGCAAGAGTTGACTAGGTGGTGTTTGGAAATAACATCCTGGGTAGGAACAACCTATAAATAATGCAACAAGTTTTAGTTGTTTTTTCCTGAAGATTTATCTGCCCTTTACACCCCAAATCCTGCAAATTTTGTAAATAATTCCAGAAGCACACTCACCATTCAGTTGTCTTCGAGCGAAATGTTACACCAGCAATTTGGTCCTGCTTTTAAGTGTTGCATTTAATTAGTAAGATTTTAAAAGAATCTGAAATGTATTTCAGAGCGTGAAAAAAGTCCATGGTTTACAAATTCCAGCTAGCTATATTATTTATTCAACTCCAAATAATGCCTTGTATTAGATATTGGAAAGTGGCAAAACAATGACTTCATTAGGCTACACAACAAAAGTGGCATGTTTAACAAAAATCCTCTGTGTTCACATACACATCTTAGTAGATCAGCCATCTTAGTAGGTCCTGATAGAAGCTGAAATGGGGAAGACATGTTCATTGTTATTGGAATTGAGTTTTTTAAAAGAAGAAAAAAGTCACAGATGCAACAATAAATAATATTAACTTAGTTGTAGGCAACCTTTCTGTATTTCAACTGCCATTTCCACGGTCGTCCTCAGATATTTTGCAGAATTGCCTATGACATTTCTTTGGATATCCAAAGTTTTAATACCCCAAACCTGTATCATGCAAAAGGAGGCATTGGGTGGTTTATAGAAATGGCCATATTAATTTCATCCCAGAGAGAAGCCTATAGCTTGAAACAGGGATCATTTATTCATTTTTCTTGTGGTACTTTGCTATAGCTGCTCCCCTATCCCAATTTCTGTAACATGTTAGAACAAAATCCATGTGCTTTCAGGAATTGACACCTACTCTTGCACGTAGAATGCTGTACAGATCTAAGAACCCACTCATCGACAACTGACAACAGACACCCCCTCAACACCAATGCCTATTTTAGCTTCATTAGGTGCTCAGCTTCCCACACTTTTTGTCCTAAAAGCTTAGAGTTTTCAACATTTACAATGTTCCTTTTTGAACGAGAGCCTCTCTCTCTCTTTTTTTCCTCTCTCTTTGTTTTCCCTGGTTGCTTTGATCATTTAGCCGAAAATACCTATGGTCTGTATTCACACCTGCCCTTCTTTTATTATCTTGGCTTAGGCATAAATGCTTCCACTGAAATAAATCAGCCTTGTAATTTGAAAAATATAAAACTTTGGTTTAAGTTACTTATTACAGGTAATAGCTGTTTGATGGTTGAATGTGAAACAAATGCTTGGCAGAATATTTAGCTTGAATCTCTGCCAGAAAACAATAAAGTGCAACCTAATTCCTAAAAATGTCTGAGCTATAAACTAACTGTCATGACATAGCATGCATACAGTAATAACAGGCTGACAAGGCTAATAAAGTCTACATATTGCTATAGCCAGGCAATGCATGCTGTAACAGGTTCATAATTTTGTCCTTCATTCATATTATGCAGCCCACACATCATCTTCATGTCACAGAGCACATTATCTGGAGGGAGCCATCTCTGTGGAACACGCCTGTGCCATGAAATTGCTCATGCCTGGTTTGGCTTGGCTATTGGTGCACGTGACTGGACTGAAGAGTGGCTAAGTGAAGGATTTGCCACTCACCTAGAAGATGCATTTTGGTCAGCCGCACAACAGGTATGGCTCGAATAGTCGTTTTCATAATGTAGAAATAAGGATAACCTTCAGTTTACACATTTACAAAAAGAGCAAATAGACTCCCTGTTTAAGGATATAAGTATTGCTATGCTGGATCAGAACAAACATTTATCTAGTCCAGCACTGTGACTATTTCTGACAGCAGCTGTCCAGACCCCAAGGAATTTCACTAATAGGGTAGTAGGGATAACCTTACGCCCTTGGAATCTAGTAAACAGAGGTATACTGCCTCTGAGCAGGAGGAATCTGTTTGCAACTGTCTTAGGTAATCTCTTATCTAATCTCCTTAAATTTATCATGCCATTGGCCATGAGCTTGGCTTGATTAACTTCCATATGCAGAGAAATCTGTTAGATGAAATTGTAATTGGTGGTACCTGAAATAATTTGCAACACTATCAAATGTTTCTGTTCTCCCTTTTATCTCTAATGCATTGGTAATGATGTTGTTATGCACTAATTTAGCTATGTAGATGCATCCTGGCAGGTGAAGTATAAATAAAGGTGTGAAAACATTCTTTATCATAAGTAGAAAATCAGTTGTTCGCTGATGAACTGGTAAATTGGTATATAATTCATTCTTCAAGACAACACTGTAATTATTCTTGTGGGTTGTGGGACAGGTACCGTACTTTTCGCACCATAGGACGCGCTTTTTCCGTCTTAAAAACTAAGGGGAAAAGTCTGTGCGTCCTATGGAGCGAATGCAGGGGGGAGGCAGGCAGGAAAAGCCCCCAAGAGCCCCACACAAGCTTCACGCGGCTCTTGCGGGCTTTTCCCCAGGAGGGAGAAGGGAGAGACACCACCAGTCAGTCCCTTCTCCCTCCTCTAGAAAAGGCTTGCGCAACCTCTGCAGCCGGGGGGAAGCTGCACAAGGCTAAAGAGGAAGCCGGGGCAGCAAGCGCGATCCATCCCGTTCGCTGCCCTGGTTTCCTCTTTAGCCTTGCGCGCCCCTCCAGCCGGGCGGGGGAGGCTGCGCAAGGCTAAAGAGGAAGCCGGGCAGCGAGCGCGATCCATCCCGTTCGCTGCCCTGGTTTCCTCTTTAGCCCTGCACGCCCCTCCAGCCGGGCGGGGGAGGCTGCGCAAGGCTAAAGAGGAAGCCGGGGCAGCGAGCGCGATCCATCCCGTTCGCTGCCCTGGTTTCCTCTTTAGCCTTGCGCGCCCCTCCAGCCGGGCGGGGGAGGCTGCGCAAGGCTAAAGAGGAAGCCGGGCAGCGAGCGCGATCCATCCCGTTCGCTGCCCTGGTTTCCTCTTTAGCCTTGCGCGCCCCTCCAGCCGGGCGGGGGAGGCTGCGCAAGGCTAAAGAGGAAGCCGGGCAGCGAGCGCGATCCATCCCGTTCGCTGCCCTGGTTTCCTCTTTAGCCTTGCGCACCCCTCCAGCCGGGCGGGGGAGGCTGCGCAAGGCTAAAGAGGAAGCCAGGGCAGCGAGCGCGATCCATCCCGTTCGCTGCCCTGGTTTCCTCTTTAGCCTTGCGCGCCCCTCCAGCCGGGCGGGGGAGGCTGCGCAAGGCTAAAGAGGAAGCCGGGCAGCGAGCGCGATCCATCCCATTCGCTGCCCTGGCTTCCTCTTTAGCCTTGCGCGCCTCTCCGTGATCCACCAGAGGTAGATCTTAACCCTTGCCTCACCTAGGAGCTTCTCTGGGCAGAAATTCCCTCAGCTTAAGTGGGGTGGGGGAAGTGTGGCAGGTAGGGGGGTACCTACCTAGACACTGAAGCCAGTGTCTCTCTGATGAAAATTGGGAGTGGGCATTGTGTGAAGTGGCTTGGATCTCCTGCCGCAGAACTATAGGACTGTATAGAGTTGGGGGGGCCACCCGAGGGTCATCTAGCCCAGCCCCCTCACAATGTAGGAATCACAGCTAAAGAACGCCAGGCAGATGGTCCCCCAACCGCTGCTTAAAAGCCTCCAGTGGTGGAGACCCCCAACACCTTCTGAGGTCATAGAATTGCAGGGTTGGAAGGGAACCCCAGGAGTCATCTAGTCCAGCCCTGGTGGACAGTGGGCACGATCCATCCCGTGGCACAAGGCTAAAGATGCTGCGCAAGGCTAAAGAGGAAGCCAAGGCAGCGATGGATCGCGCTTGCTGCCTTGTCTTCTTCTTTAGCCGCGCTGGAGAGGTTTAGCTCCTGGCTGGAGAGGCTGCGCGGCTATGGATCCCGCTCGCTGTCTTGGCTTCTTTGCTCTTTGGGGCTGGGGGGGTGGAACCCGGGCCTCCCCCGCAGCCCTGAGAAGCTCTGGGAGAAGCAGACAGGCTGCGCGCAGCCTGTCCATTGCTCTTTGGGGCTGGGGGGGGGATAAATTTTTTCCCTTGATTTCCCCCTCTTAAAACTAGGTGCGTCCTGTGGTCCGGTGCGTCCAATAGAGCGAAAAATACGGTATGTTATCAAAGAGAAGGCAGAAAGATTTAGGGCAAAAAAATATTCTGACTTTCAAGGTTGTGACTAGCAGTATTATTATACTGAAATAATATGTCAGCTGTCTTAACTGAATATTCAGTCTGGTGTTCATATTCTTTAACATGTTATGTAGGAGTAGGAGAACCACACTTCATAGGGTAGGAACATGTATGGCTGCCCTATACAGTCAGACCATTGATCCATCTAGCTCCTTGTTAACTGTGCAGACAAGGACTCCAATGTTTAACTTAGTATTTAATCAAATAATTTATTTGATTCATTGATTAAAATATGTAATCAATAAAAATGTCTCACAGATTCATCGGATAGATTTTTCTTTAGACGGTGATTTCTAATACAAGAATATATGAGATATGAAAATATAAGAGCAAGAATGCATTCCTCCTCCTTCCATTGCACATCATTGCACACACAGGGTGTTTGCCTCTTTTAAGATGATACCTATGATGACCTGTGTGAATAATATAAAATCAAATAATTGGTGCTTCTCACTTCAGCACCTATTTTCAAATTGAATTGGTTACTTAATGGATTAAATATCATAAGAATTAATTGACTAAGACATCTTTAGCCAAATAACAGCTTCACTGAGAACCTTTTTTTGCACTCTGTTCAATGCTGGTGTAATTATGCCTTAAAGCTTTAGGTCATGGCCACCATCTTGCAGAAAAAAACACAAATGGCAAAAAACCCAGTGCCCAGTTCCACTGTTATATGCCTTTGACCTAGTGGTTCAACTCCCTCATTTGAGCTGTATGCCCCCATGCCATATAGAAGGTGAAGGGACCCTCTGAAGTAGCACCCACAGAAGTCCAAGGGGCTGGCACCGCAAGCAAATAATGTATTGATTCATGCTTAGAAGTGCTTTCCATTGCACACATACCATATAGTTCCTCTCTTCTACACAGAGTATGGATAAGGCCATAGCTCAGTGATAGAACAACCACTTTGCATGCAGAAGGTCTCTGGTTCAATCCCTGGCGTATTTAATTGGGACTGGAATTGGTCCTTTAATTGCGCACCCTACACTACCTGAAATTGTCTATGTGGGGGTCAGGAGATCTCCCAAAACAAAATATATAGTAATAATAATTTGTATCGGTCACGGTAGTAGGAGATAGGTTAGGTGCCTGCTCTTGCCTCCTCTAAAGGATGACAGGGCTTTCTCTAAGCTGATGTGATTTCCATTAAAAACTACTGAGAAATTGAAGAAGCCTCTAACAATAAACTGAATATTTGTGTCCCAAGTAGCTGTCAGCTGATGAAGCAAAAGAGCAGCAAGATCTGAAAGCTGTACTGCGCTGGCAACGCCTTAGAGACGAGGTGCAGAATTCTGAAGGAGATCTGCAAGTGTTAAGGTACAGAAAAGGCTGCTCACTTATTGTTTCACATTTTCCCTCTCTAAAAGAAGGATATTGGAGTGTTCTGATTAAATTATTACATCTTCCAAAGGGTTTGTAAAGCAAATATTTAGAATATTTGTGTACCACAGTTTCATAAAAAAAAAAAAATCAAAGAGGTTTACAACACTTAAAATACAATACAAAAATTAAAACAGCTCACTATTATGGAAAAAAGTTTTTCTTTAATTGTCTGCATAATCCTGGTGGCAAATAGAAGTATACGGCAAAGGTTTGAAAATTAGAACAGAAGGCGTCTGCTCAGCCCCAAATGGAAGAACACTCCACAGGAGCAGGCCAATAACACAGAAGGCTGGGTTAAGCGTTGCTGTCACATCAACCTCACCAGCTGAAATGTAGAAAGAGAAGACTGGACAAAATCAAATGGGTTGAGGTTGGAGAGAGGATAAGGAAAAACAACCTAGGTTGCAATCCTATGTACAGTCCCGAGAGTACTGAATTCAGTGGAATGTACTTCTGATTCAACATGCATAGGGTTGCACTTGACTTTTTTAAAATGAGGAGGAAGTCTTAAATATTGATTCCAATAAAAAATATTTTCTCAGAAATTACTGCTCAGTGGAACATATCCAAATAAATGGTTGAGGGGCTAAGTTCTATGAAGTTGAAGGCACTGGGTATATTTAGGCTGAAGAAGATAAAATAATTAAATAAGCTGTTTACTGAAGAAGAGATAATGTGATAGCCATTTTCAAATTTGTTTTAAGGCTGTCAGATAAGGGAGCAAATTTGTTTCTGCTTATCTCAGAGCAAGAGTGGGGCAGCCTGAAACCCAATAATTGCCTGCAGATTGCACCTCAGAGGGTGGGGAGCTCAGAGGTAGAAGTCAAGGTGGGTAGGAGTGGAACGGGAGCAACCAAAACAGATGGACGAGAAAGTGGTACTCGTGATTAGTTCTCACTTCTGATATTTTCCTCCCCTGGCAACCTGCTGGTTGGATAGTAGGAGAAGTGGGTGATTCTGTCTGTTTCAGTGTCCAGCCTCGCCCACTGCTGGCTTCAGCCCCACCCATCACTGGCATGGTGACAGGTTGCTCTGAAGGAATGGAGCCCTTGACAAAAAAGAGAGAAAGGTTCCCCACCCCTGCCCTAGAGAATAGGACATGAACCCACAGGTTAAACTCAAAGGAGATTTCAGCTAAACATTAGGGAGAATTTCCTGATACTGTGAGTTGACAGTGGGACAGACTGCCTCAGAAGGTGGTGAACTGTCCCCTCTTTAGAGGTTTTCAAGCAGTTGCTGGATGGTTACCTCTGAGAAATGCTGCAGTAGCTAGAGCTAGGTGGCTTTTGAGGTCAACTCTTTGAAATTGATCCACTCAATCATAGACTCAATCTATCTTTTGCAACCTGAAATTTGGCTTGTCTGGCTGCAGAGCAATCTGCTTACAACATCATATTAGGCTACACCACCCCATAGACTTGTGGGTGTAGAAAACTTAAGCATGGGGCGGATTAATTTAAACCATGTTTCAGTGAGGAAATTCTTCTTTGTTTTAATCATGATTTTCATGATTTTTATTTAATTTTCCTTTTTTATGTGTGAATTTCATTCATTGGCTCTAAGCATACTAAAACATGTTGAATTGATTATTTTACAATTAAATACAGCCTTTAAGCTAGATTTTATACTATGTTTACAGACAATGTATTAAGTATAAACTCTAGTGTATAAAGTTGAGTTGACTGTTAGCTTTCAGTTTTGTTGTTTCATAAAATGTCTCCAACCCCCCAATCCAGTGCATAATTATGCATGAAATTTGGTGAGACTTGTTTATTGTGTTATCCATGTATTTATGTGTAATCCTATGCACAGGATTGCAGCCTGAATCTAATCCAGGGACCTGGGTGGGGCGGAGGGGACTATGTGCAGAGCACAGCATCTTATTTTTAAAAACAGTATTCCCTTATGCTGCACTGTATGTTAATTTCTAAAGTATCCCAGTCTGAAAAAAAGTTTGTAATGCAGTTCAGGGGACTCACCTGATTGTTGTAACCCCGGCCTCATGCTAAACACTACACATAGAGTACTGACCCTAATACAGAATATTTTCCTGGCTGATACAGACCCAGTAGGCAACACCATGTGCACTTGAACTTTTTCTTATTTAGCTTTTATCCTGCTATTTCCCCCAAAGATTTTAAGACAGTGTGCATGGTTTCCCCCTCATCCCACATTTGTATTTATAAAATCCCATGTTGGGCAGGTTAGTCCAAGAGATAGTGGCTCGCCCAATATCATCAAGTAAGCTTTGTGGCTTATTAGAGATTTGAATAAACATGCGCCTGGAAAAGTAGCTGCTCCTGGAATAAATGTAGTTCTAAAAGCCTTCCACCGGTGGCCTGGCCCAGTGTCCATCTTCTGAGCCTTCCCTCTACATCAAGTTCTCACATTACTATAGTTGTGGTATAAGCTATTTTCATTAATATTTATTCGTGTTATTGTATATATGCTAAATCAGACAAGTCATACGTTTGCAAGTGTGTAGCTTGACAATAGGTGCAGATAGAGGAAACAGCCTTATCGCTAGCTGCAGCCAACACAGCTGCTGATGGCCGGTTTTTTTGTGTATTTTGTTTTGTTCCATTTTTTAAAAAATGTGAACATGGCTTGCTCTGATAGGAGGCTTATCTAGACATTAGCTTTCCTACTTCAATTGCTAAGGTATCACATGGGTTTTATAGTGCATTAATTTTACAACAGAGACTGTTTAAAAAACCTATCTTAAAAGTATATAATAAAATTATATTTAACCAGCAACATATCAGAGCAACTAACAATAGTTTAAAAACACACTAAAACTACATAAAAATAGTAGAGCCGTAAATATAAAACATGGGAAGTTAATATTCCAACAGGTTAAAATAACAAATACAATTTTTTTAAAATCTAAGAGGTGTGGACAAATGAAAAGGTATGTCTTGGTGCCACAAAGGCACTAGAATCTGCCATGCCAGACTCCCCGGGGATACATCTGAAAATGAGAAGCCATCACTGTAAAGACTCTATCTTGGCTCACCAACAGCTTCATCTCTGAAGGGAGAGGGACTTAAAAAAGGTATTCAGATGAAGATCTTAATACGAGGGGGAAGGACATGGATTACTGGGGCCAAGCTATCTCTCCATCACTCCAGCCTCATTTGATTCCTGCCACTTCGACATTTACGGTATACACAAGGCTGGAGCTAAAAGAGCTCCTGAGCTGTGAGTCTGATATTTAAGGGGAGTTACAACCTTATCTAGAACAGGCTGAGTACCACCTACCAACAATAATCTTGTTGGGATTATGTTGTAGTTTATTGGCCCTTATTCACTCTATTACTGATCCCAGATACTCATTTAGTACTTCTGCTCACCCCAGATCTCCATATGACCTCAGTCAACACTTTCATGTAGATGCACTAAAGCACGCCACAGTATAAACACCAGCTTTTGTTGGACATAACCTGGGAAAAATAGCTAGTGCAAGCATCCCTTAGCTACTTACTCTGTTACAACAGGCTCTACCTGAGAGAAGAAGGTTGCCCCTTTTCCCCCTCCCAACCCTGTGATTTAAACTAAAGAGGTCAGGCACTAGTAAGCAATAGTTTTCTGACACAAATTTGGAAACTGGACAACCATTGATGAAGAATTCACACAGTTTGAATTTGTTCTGGATATTGTCCTCATGGGTGATAATTCAGTGGGCTGAATGTTTCAGGCTTTGTTTTCAAAAACTCTGGCTGCTTTTCTTTGACGTGCATGGAAAATTGCAAACTAAAGAAAAATAAAGAGAAAGCTTAAGTCCTTTTTTTCAATGTATTGGGCATAGATGAAAGAGCCCATTCATCCTTCCAGGTGTAGCCTTGTGAGCTGCTAAGCCTATGTTCAGGTAAGAGCAGCCAAAATATGTTACTGGATGTAATGAATTCAATATCCTTCCTTTCCATTTCCCTCCATCTAAAGTGTCTCCATCTCTTCTAATTTCCCTTTGCGCATAGTGTGACACTCCTGCCTGTGTAGCATGTCTTAGCAGAATGCCATGTGATATGATGTCATGTCTGGGAGAAGAGTTAAGTCGCTTCACACCAGCTTAGAATTGGCTACTAGTTTAAACTTCAGCTGTTTGCGTAGCCATATATAAAGTTACATTAGAAAAATGCATTGCTGTACTACTTTTCCCACGAACGAAGTTACCTGAGTAAGTATGAAACCTCCTATATAGCAGACAATGCCTGAAGTAAAACAGAACGTTGTAATTAAGTGTTTTAATTGTGAGACTTTTTTTTAACATCCTCGTTGTATCTGTTTATCCAGATCTTGAATTATTTGTGCCCTTTTAGGCCCAAGAAAGAGAACACTGGCAAAGCAAGTGAATCTGGAGCATCTATAATCAAACATGGCCTGAATGCAGAAAAAGTGTTCATGCAGGTTCATTACCTGAAGGTCAGAATGCTAAAACCGGTACTCTCAATATGACAAATCAGTATTTTGTACAAATAAGAAAGGAATAACATCTTGTATGCCTTGTTCGCTTCATCCAGGGTTATTTCCTTCTGCGATCTTTTGCGGGGAAGGCTGGAGAAGCTGCATATTTTGCCTTTTTAAAGAAGTTTGTGCGGGCTTTTCATGGACAGCTGATACTCTCTCAGGTACTTGCATCTTTAACTTAAGTCAAAGTAATCCAGGAGTTGAAGAACCTTTCCTATGAGGACAAGCTAAGCATTTATGTTTTAGAAGCTTGGAGGTGGGGGAGCGTGCAGCAAAGTGAGCAGAGACCATTTTAAATCTCCCTTTCATAACACTAGAACTTTCCTGGTGAAGTTGTAGGCAGTTGATTCATAGCAGAAAAGGGAAAGTACTTATTCACACATTGCAGGATGTGGTGATGACCACTGGCAGGCAGAACTATTCAACTCCCTGATCCTCTGTGGAGGTGGCCACCTGCCCATGGGACTGGGCCAGCATAGGTTCTGCTGAATTCTGTGTGGAGTATGTGGTGGCAATGGACTTGAACCAGGTCTCTTGCTTGCAAACTAGAGCCGTGAAAGGATTCTTTTTCCACCCCTCAGCTAACCAGCATAAGCACCAGGTGTTGTGATTGCAGTGTTGGCTGTGCCACTCCATCAAGCACCACTGTTGCCTGAGGATTGCATCTTTAAAAGGGAACTAAATAAATTCATCAAGAACAGCTTCATTGGTTGGTAACAGTCATGACAAGTGGAACCTGTAATGAAATGTCACAGTATATCCTCACCCCCTAACAGGAATGGGCCCATTCAGGGTTCCAGCCAGCCATGTCCTCCTTCAGCATACTATGAATTGTAAACAGCTCAGGAAGGACAATTTATCCACTCCCCTGGTTTTCCAGTTTTCCATTCCAAGTGGTGCTCGAGATTATATGGCTCCTGGAGGCCTCTGAGAATGTTTTTTTCTTGCTTTTTTATCCGACCCCCTTTGTGTTTTTACATTCTTCTGGATACTGGGATTAGTTCATTTATCAGTTGCCCCATTGTGGTTCTAAACCGCCTGAGTTTATTTTTAGAGAGAACGATAGCTAAGTGCAACCTATACAGCGGTACCTCGGGTTACATACGCTTCAGGTTACAGGCTCCACTAACCCAGAAATAGTACCTCAGATTAAGAACTTTGCTTCAGGATGAGAACAGAAATTGTGTGGTGGCGGCAGTGGCGGGAGGCCCCATTAGCTAAAGTGGTGCTTCAGGTTAAGAACAGTTTCAGGTTAAGAACGGACCTCCAGAATGAATTAAGTACGTAACCAGAGGTATCACTGTAGAGGCAACCTATTCCTCTCAGTATCAGTTACTAGAAGTGAAGGGCAAAGAGAATTGGAGGGCTGTTACCTTCATGCCCTGGTGGTTGGCCAGTGTTGGAAATGGGATATTGGGGTACGTGAATCCTGGGTTTGCTCCTACGGGGCTTATGTGCCTAACACTAAGGTGGGTGTTCCATTGTTGCTGTTATTCTTATCTTAAGATTTTAAGAAAACTTCAGGCATAGAAAATACATTTGTCAGGATATGCAAGATGTGTGCTCCCCAAAACTGGTGTCTGGCCATAAAGAAAGCTACAAGGAAGTATGTTATGGATGCTATGATTTAATCTAATTGATCTATCGAGGGCTTCTAATCATGATGTCAAAATGGAATCTTTTTGCTCAAATGCAGTATAGAATCATAGAATTGTAGAGTTTGAAGGTACCCCAAGAGTCATCTAGTCCAACCCCTGCATTGTAGGAATCTCAACTAAAGCATCCATGACAGAGTAAATCCCAGATATCTTAATGCCGTTCTCATGAGCCTCCAAGGATCTTCTAACTGCTCTTGGAAGCAGAATGCTGAACTAGATTGACCTTCATCTGATACAGAGTAGTTATTATGTTTCCAACTTTCCCCTTGTAAATCATCCTTAGTTATATTAACACAACCTCTATTGAATATTTCAAAAACTAAACTTTGGTTTGAATATAAGAATGAACGTACAAAAATGAACTGTAGCAACAGAAGCAGATAATCTTTTTTGCCTGCTGCTTCTTTCCAGGATGGCTTTGTTAAATTCTTATGGAAACACATTTCAGTCATGCTTTGTTACTCAAGGTTGCTATTGTTTATAGAGAGAAATTGCTTCTGGAGTATTAAAAGGGTCAAGTGGAGGCACACAGAAGCCTCTCTTTTCATAAGGTATCTTAATGTAAGGTTAAAAATTCAATCTTGATTTTCAGCATGCCATATTGTGAACAACTGCACTGTGTTGAAAGAGAACTTCTGCATGTCATGAGACACATCACCATCAGATAATGGATATTTTCATTTAGACCAAATTAAACGGACTTATATTTAAAAAAAAAAATATTTGCTTTCTTTCTGATATTGACATTAAGCCTATGAAATAAGAATGCCAGCATGCATTCATAATATTTTTGTGGTGACCTGCTTAAAAACATGAAAATAAGATAAAATACAACTAGGTTTCAAGCTGAACAAAATATTTCCCTGTTGTTACAAAACAGAAAATTTCTTTTTACTTCCATCATTGACTGTAAAGATAATTGAATCAAGATGCACTGCTGAGTGTAGAAAAGCCATATTCAAGATGAGTATATACACACACACACTTTTTTCAAAAGACATCAAAACTGTTCCTACATGTTCTTTATCATTTATTTATTTGGTGGTTAGTTTTATTTTTAACTAACTCTTGCTCCATAGAGCAGAGAGACCTACACACAGCTCCTAAGTGGTCTGCTATCTAGGCACAGCTCCATATGGAGCCCACTTCATTTCAGCTGTTGAATTGTGTGCCTTTAGGCCATTTTTAAAGAATCTTTAGATTATTTTCTTGCAGTGGCTTCCATAAATAAATGCTGTCTTGTGTAGATTTGTACGTTAGTCCCTGGCTTCATAAACTATGATTTACCGTATTTTTCGCACCATAGGGCGCACCGGACCATAGGGCGCACCCAGTTTTTTGGGAGGGAAATAAAGGGGAATAAATTATTTTCCCCCCAGGCGCGGGGCTGGGGCGGGGGAAGCTTGAGCTTCCCCCGACCCCAGCCCCCAAACAGGCAAGTCTCCGCAAGCCGTGGGAGCGCTCCGCAAAGGTCCACGAAGCCTGGATGCGCTGAGCTCAGCGTGCGCAGGCGTCAGCATGCAGGCAAGTCTCCGCAAGCAGCGGGAGCGCTCCCGCTGCTTGCAGAGAGGTCCGCGAAGCCTGGACGTGCTGAGCTCAGCGCGCGCAGGCTTCAGCATGCAGGCAACTCTCCGCAAGCAGCGGGAGCCTAGCGCTGGGCTCCCGCTGCTTGCGGAGAGGTGTGCGAAGCCTGGAGAGCGTGAGGGGTCGGTGCACACCGACCCCTCTCACTCTCCAGGCTTCAGCGAAAGCCTACATTCGCACCATAGGACGCACATACATTTCCCCTTCATTTTTGGAGGGGAAAAAGTGCGTCCTATGGTGTGAAAAATACGGTACATCATGACCACCTACTTCTCTGTTGTCCCTCCTCTCTGCTTGTATGCCAGCTTTCACATTGAGATTCTTGCTTACATTAAACCAATGTTCTCAATTTTGTCCAAAGGGCTGCATCCAACTAAATCATTGTGCATGCAGAACAGCATCTTTAAAAGCAATGGAATGTGCCCTCTCTCAACCCCATGCACTCCCAAATATGTTATGGGGGTTCCTGTAACCCGCTGGAACAGATTTAATGGAAGTGCTGGGATATGTGGAGGAAGGAGACAGTGGAAGTTACCCTGCACTCACAGAAGTTGTTCCAAGCATTCAGATTTAGATGGACACAACTGGGGAACTTTGGTGTAATTTTAGTTAACAAATCAGGTCAATAACCCAGAATTTGTCATGGTCTGCTTTCTGACTTACATGCCTTTTTCTCATAACATCTAACTTGCCCTAGTTCAGCTCTAGTTCAGCTCTGTGAGAATTATGGCTAAATTGGGATTTCAGCTTGCATCTCCTTAATCTTAAATCAAAGCTTTTTTCATTGCATGATACAAAATTCAAATAGGGTGCTCAGACAGACCCTAAAGGATCAGACCAAAACATGGCAACATCAAACCAAAAGGAGAGATGATAAAGGCTTGGGGGGGGGGGAGCAAAGAAAGGAAATTACTTTCTAAAGATAAAATGTTAGAGTTCCACAGTGGGATGTAAGTGGGAATACCACAGAGAGGATGTTTTATAATTGTTCAAAAATAATAATTCAGCTTGGTAGTTAGAAATATTACTTGAATCAATGTAGAGAAATGAGGATAGGATATGAATGAAATGAAATCAACACTTTCCCCAGCACAGTATGGCTTCCAACATTACGCATATAAGTTTTTCAAGAGAGAAACGCAGTGAGGCTCTCTGTGTGGAATTTGCAGAAGCACATTGCCTTCCCATCTTCTCATTCTCAGGCCTAGGAAGAAGGGGAGGACTCTTGTACTGCCATCAGCTAAGTAAGGATAGAAGGGAGAATCATATCAAGATGACAATAGCCTCATTATCATGATAGATTTTTCTTAGCTATGGTTACCAAAGCTGGTAATGTTTAGATTCTCTCTGAGCTCAGTAGACTTACTTCCTACCAAATAAGATTCAGATTGGAGCCTTAGAAACCTATGGTCCCTAGCTGTTGGTTGAAAACAAGGCAGCAAAATGCATTATTTCAGTTACACAGAAAGTATTAGATAGGGTAGGAGACTTGAATTTGTTTCAGATAAATCTGCAGGCTTGATGCGAAATCAATTTGCTTAGCAAATTACACAAATATTGCAAAATGTTGGAAGATCTCTGCTCATAAGGCTATTAGTCATCATTGTAAGATCATATTACAATAGAGTTGCTAATCCACCAGTCATTTTCTTTTGCGCCCCAGCAGCCTGCTGTGAAATGTGGCTTTATAAACTGTCCAGCTGTTGTGACCAGATGAAACTTTTCAAACATGCTCCTAACCCTGAGGCAAATGTTTACTAATCAAGAGTTTGAAAAATTGTCGTCTTATTTTTTTTATAGCTATTGTAGATGTGGCAGAAAGCCCCTGCTTAATTTTACATTTGGTTTTTCATGCTCGGTTCCAAAAAATATGTTTAATGAGAGGTGGGGATTGTTGCATAGGGTGCTGATGTCCCATGTTGGTGTTATGATGAGCACCAGAACAAAGGAAAGGAAAGGAGAAAAAGATACAAATGCATTTCTTTTGTTGCCCTTTCCCAGCATTGCATCCAATTGTGTTGCACCCGGCTGCATTTTTAACCTTTTGATTTATAGTGTTTCCTGACAGTAACGCTGTAGCATAATTCATTTAGTAAGCATGCAATCTGTGTATCTCTGGGGGGAAAGAGCATGCATTTCTTGCAGTGGTGCTGGGATATAGTTCAATAATGCAAGTTGAGATGGGAGCTCAAGGTACCCTTTAGATTGACAAGATCTGAGGAGGGTCTGTCAACGATGAAATGGAATCAGAGACAGGAGGGAAAGGATTACACTAAGTTCTATATCTTTATTGAATTTTGTTTTCTCAGCTTTGGCATTATTTGAACCAGAATCAACTAAAGCCAATGGAGATTTTCTACCCTGACCTTCACATTTAGGAATCTATTACTTGAGGATAAAATGCAGCCAAGTCCAGGGCTTTTTTTTTTCTAGAAAAAGAGGTGCCGGAACTTGTTGACCTTTTTTTAGGGAGGGGGCACCCAGCCCAACTTGTTGAGCTTTTTATGACACAAATTGCTGGGCTGCAACACCAGAACTTGCCAAAGAACTCACCAAAAAGCCCTGGCCAAATCCATATTTTGTCTCCCACAAATCTGTGGTGAGAATTGTTTGGGCATTCTCAAGTGCCATTTTGTGATATAACATCTTGGTTGTGCCATGGGAAAATTATAGTCAATTTTGAGCTCATTGTACAGAGATTCTGAATGGTAGATTTGATTATTTGACCTTCATACCTCTGTACAGGATATATATATATATATATATATATATATATATATATATATATATGCACATTTAGACAAATGTGGCTGCAAATGCAGATTTTTATGGGTTACCTAGCATAAATATGAATAAGAATCTTTAACCAAACATCAGATACAGAATAAATAACAGTTTTTAAAGGTTTTAATGTTTAGTATTCCTCTACACCATAAAAAATAATGGGATGGATTCCCAGCATTTAAAACTATGAAGAACAGAGTATAACATCTAAAGTATAAATAATTGCTTGCATTCTGAATACTAGCCTTGTTTCTAGTGGCATTTGTAGTATTTTTCCTAGATCTGAGCCACAGGTGCAAGGAAATGACTTCACATGTGAAACATTAATCAGTTTGCTTTTTTCTCCTTCATTTTGACTGCATGCTCGGTATGTTTTTAATAGTAGTTTTTGTTTATTTTAGTTGAGTAGCAAGAAAGTCTGGAATTTTAGGGCAGGATTTTTTAAAAGTCCATTCTGGTTTCTGTGAGAGAATCCATTGACTAACACCTTTTGATGAAATTTGTGTAATGAATGGAGTGTTGGTAACTATAAATAAATAGAAATGAGTATGAGTTGTTGATTCCACTAGTGCAGTTAAGGTTGATGTTTAGTTTGGTGATGAAAAATGAATATCTTGGGGATAAAATACTTCACAGATTTTAATTTTCTCATTGTAACATCTGCTTCAACAAGTAACCAGCTGTAATACTGATTCATTTGTTGAGATCATAATTTTGCATCTTATTATTAGTTCAGTCTTATTAATATGGATGCTAAAATATCCAAGCTTTTCTATTGTGTGTGAAAGTGTTCTACAAGTTCCATTTTAAGTGATCCTTATCTTCATGGAAAGTATTTTGCTAGCTACATAGAGTTTTCATAATTCGGTTAAAGTAGATATGCAAGCATGAAAATGAATGTGTCTTCTTTGTTGCAAGAAAGCATAGCAAGTATTGTTCCAGTTCTATTCTTTTAGAACTCAGCAACTGCAGAGTTGATTGAAGCTTTTTCTGTGACTAAAACTTCATCAGGCAGACAGAAATATTTGCTCCATTGGATCATTGCTTTTGCATTTTAATATTTAGACAACTTGGGATTATTATTGTTTGGCTAGTTAGGATCAAATTTGTTTGTATTCAGTGTCTCCATCTGTCTGCCAACAGGAGGGCATATTGTACTGGTGCATTTTGATAATAAAGACTACCCGGATACATTTGACTCAGCTGGAACAAAAAGAAATGAGAACGTGTGCAACAACATTTTGTCCTTAGCAATTGTTTTATCTAGATGTGCCTTACAGAGATAAAATATTTTCATCATGGTATGCATCCCAATGATTAGCCCATCCTTTAAATGAATCAAATATGATTAGTGTACAATTTAATAATATGCCAGTTCCAAACATTCTGTTCTGTGTTCCAAAGTTTAGGACACACTTTAATGTGACCCCCGCTCCAAAAGTCAAAATTTGGCTATGTATATGAAGGGCTCTGCAGATAGAAGACTTACCTCCAACTGCTCTAATAGCACCCCAAAGTTCACCCATTTACTTGCTTCCATAAAAGTGAAAAAGTCGGCATGTACCACATGTAGGAACATTGTGGTAGGGAAAACAAAAGTACCCCTCCGGAGTTCTGTAACCCCTTGGGTCCTTGCAAACACTCTCTTTACTGCTCCATCATTCTTCCTGCATCCCTATCACATGATGTCCTGCCCTGTCCCAAAGAGCCCTTCCACACATACCCCAGCTAATTTGAAGGGGCAGGGGCTGCAGATGAAGAGGAAATATTCAAAAATCATGTTCCTTGCCTATTCCACTGATGAATGCCACTGAATCAAAGAGTCTTCCGTCATTGAGCGGCAGCACTGATCCAGCCCAATAACACTACAGTAAACAAATTACATATTTGACTACACAATAAGAATAGGCAGATTGCATTCTTTTGTGGTGGTGATGGTGAAATTGTGTTTGTCTAGGTATAAAGATTTGTTTTGGATAGTGCAATTTTGAATATGCCCACAAAATATAAATATAGTCATATACAGTAGGTGGTTTTGTAATTGTTCTCTGTGTTTGTTAAAAGATGTTCCTCATGAGGCCAGAGGAACATCGTCTGGCTGTGAGTGCTGAACGCCGCTCCCTGCAAGGCCCTTTCCACCTGGCCTAGGGGGTGGGGACCAGACTCACCAGCCCTACTATGTTAAGTAAGTATTCTGTAGTTGACCTCCTTTGTTTTATTTTGAAATCTTTAAGATAATATTTTAGTTTTCTGTTATGTTGCTTTGACTATATACAGTGGTGCCCCGCAAAACGAATGCCTCGCAAAATGAAAAACACGCAAGACGAAAGGGTTTTTCGGTTTTTGCATTGCTTTGCTAGACGATTTTTCCTATGGGCTTGCTTCGCAAGACGAAACGTCTTGGGAGTTCTTGCGAGTTTGTTTCCTTTTTCTTAAAGCCGCTAAGCCGTTAATAGCCGCTAAGCCGTTAATAGCCGCTAAGCCGCTAATAGCCGTGCTTCGCAAGATGAAGAGACTCGCGGAACGGATTAATTTCGTCTTGCGAGGCACCACTGTACTCTATATTTGACTTTCTTCAGATTGTTTTATTGATTTAATATGCTGTAAACGGCTTTGATATGTTTCTTAAAAACATAAAGCGGTATAGAATATAAGTAAAATAAATAAATAAATCAAACATTGACACTTAAGCCTTTGAAATGTAAATTATTTATACAAGTGGGACTTGCAACAAAATGTTGCATTATGGTGTGTTTCTACCCCAAGTTGTAGCAATTTATCCTGTCCCTCTTCTAAGTCACTACATCCCTCTCTGTCATCCCAAATTCTACATTTTCTTACCCTTCAGCAGTCAGCAATCGAAGGCTGCTGAGCACACCGAGTCCTCACTGCGCTGTTTTGGGATTTTGCCTCTTTTAAATAGATATATCAAATCATGATGTTAAATAGGTATGCAAATCATGGTGTTTCCCCAAACCAACTTGGTGCTGTAGTGGCTGCAAAAGGATAGGTACCCACACCTCAAGTTTGGAAATAGAGGGAATGATCCACCCAGCACAAGTATATTTGTTTATCGATTTCTTACTTATGACTTCATATTATGTTCCTGCATTTCGTCTTCTTAATTTTCAAGTGACCATTGCTAAGTGTTCTGATCTCTTGTGATAGCTGTCTGTAAGCCTTGACATTATATTCACGTGTCTATTTTAAATGTTATAAAATGGAATAAACAGTTCAAGTATTGTTAAGTGTGTATTTTTAAATTCATGTTATTAAATTGTGGTCTTTTGTTACTCTTCCAGGACTTTCTTCATTTATTATTGAGCGACATCCCACAGCTAAAACGGTAGGTCGGAATCAGCCTGGGAAAGACCATAATGGGTATATATTCAAAATGGGTTTTGTCTCCAGAATCTCTGCAGATGAAAAGCTTGTATATAAATCTTCCATCAACTTATACACAGACAACAAAATTTAATGTGTGGAATTCAGCGTCATGCTATTACAGATAGCATGCACAGACATACCAACATATCAGCTTGCCCAATGGAACAATTACCCCTCCCCCTTATGCTTTTTTGCCCCTGAGCCAATTTTGGGGAGTCGGCAGGGGAGGGAGAGGGGAGTCCCTGTTGGGCAAGTAGAAGCCCTGAAGGGGTTTGTTAGGTTCTGCCCAATGTGTTTGTCATGCCTCCTATCTAATAAAATAAAGGTAAAGGTACCCCTGCCCGTACGGGCCAGTCGTGTCCGACTCGGGGGTTGCGCGCCCATCTCGCTTAAGAGGCCAGGGGCCAGCGCTGTCCGAAGACACTTCCGGGTCACATGGCCAGCGTGACAAGCTGCATCTGGAGAGCCAGCGCAGCACATGGAAACGCCGTTTACCTTCCTGCTAGTAAGCGGTCCCTATTTATCTACTTGCACCCGGGGGTGCTTTCGAACTGCTAGGTTGGCAGGCGCTGGGACCGAGCAATGGGAGCGCACCCCGTCGCGGGGATTCGAACCGCTGACCTGACGATCGGCAAGTCTAGGCGCTGAGGTTTTACCCACAGTGCCACCCGCATCCCTACATCTAATAAAATAAACAAGGGCAATTAATTAATTAATATACTGCCCTTCACCTGCAGATCTCATCTATAGCCCCTCCCAAGAGCTTACAGTGAACTGCACAAACATTGTGGGTGCAGTCCTATACAGGTTTACCTGGGAGTAAAACTTACTCCTGAGAAGACATGTATAGGATTTCACTATAAGCTTAATTAGTATCATTTGTTTAAAGGAAAAGAGAAATGTAGGCAAAGGGAAATGGAAAACGTTTGATATTCTAAAACTGGAATTACCGTAGTTTGTAGGTCTTTGATTTTAAAACTCTTTCACAGTTCTATGGAAACATCCAGCCTCACTGACTTACATAAGCAGGATACCATAGTGATATCAGCTAATTCTTTTCATTAGGAAATCCTTTTCATATTCTTTATAACATAACCGATATTCAGTGGTTTGGTTTTATCATAAAGCAGACTGGTGGATCACTAACAGTTGTGTGTGGTATAAAATTTTATTCTACTATTAATTTGTTTCTGCTAGGATGTTTGACTATATTGTGGAAGCTTTTGTTGTGAAGCCTTGGTTTATAAAATAAACATTTTATGAAAAACCAAAATTATTGAAATAATATGGATTTCTAACCCCCAATGTTTGGGGGGGGGGGGGAATCGAGATACCTGGTTAATTAAATTAGTATGTTTTGATTTTATTAATGTTCTTAGATCTTTGAATAAACTTGATTCTCCCATTTCTTATTTGTATCAATTTTAATGTGCCAGGAACATTTTAATTTTAAATAAGAAGGTTGTAATAGCTGCTTATTCAACTTCTCCCTTAAGAAAGTATGGAGAAGCTTTTAGTTTTATGATAATTTACTGTATAGCTGTGAATATACTATGCTGCCAGCTTTATATATGGTAAAAAGTTACAGTGTGATGCCAAGAGCAACAGAACATGATGTTTATCTAAAACCACACTTTCACCTGCTCCCTGTAGTGGTAACCATATTTTCTCACTCATTGCTCAACACATTTCATTTGCTTGTATAATATGGGAGAAGAGTTATACTTTGTCCATCTGAAATGAAGTATGTGCATAATGACCAAATATTGTCGTTACTGGAATGTGTTCACATATTTAAAAATATTGGTCAGGATTCAAAAAGCCATGCAACTGGTTCTGTGAGCCAAAGGGAACTTTGGACTTGGGGTTCTTGGTTTGTTTTTGGTAACACCAAGCCATTATGCTTCATGGTAGGCTTCTTCTGAAATCAAGGGGTGTTTCAAAACCAGCTTGTGATAGATACTGCATTGGTGGCCGCTGTTCAAAGGAAAATGTCAAAAATTCCACTGGACTGGTGTGAAATTTTTGTATGAGCTTAAGCAGTTTTGGGGATCCTAGCCAGTATATTTATTCAGTCTTTTCCAATACTGAAGCTAGGAAATGTGTTTTTCTTGGAAGGGACAACACATTCCCAGTTTCCTTTCTTTTTTCAATATGCATCTGTGATCATTTTGAATCATATTCCTAAGATGACCATGAATTTTGGCAAACCTTGTCCTAAATTCAACAGTTCACCATTATTGTGGTCCCCAGCAATCACATACTGTGTTGTAAGTGTAAGGGAAATATCTAGACCACTTAATGTTTATACAAGGAATGCTGTTGCATCATGTTGATCTGCTTGCAATAATTATACAGGGCACACTAATTTTATGTGGCTTATTCTTTCGGCATAAAGTCATTCTTCTAATACTGGATATCTGAATCCATAAAGTGAAACCAAAGAGATTATATAGAGCCATATACCAACTGCTGTTATTTTTGTATTGTTGGCTTGCACTGAATTGGCTGCATTCAAGTGCAATGGAACTACATATAAATATCTTCATATTTTGTTGTTTAGTCGTTTAGTTGTGTCTGACTCTTCGTGACCCCATGGACCAGAATACGCCAGGCACTTCTGTCTTCCACTGCCTCCCACAGTTTGGTCAAACTCATGCTGGTAGCTTTGAGAACACTATCCAACCATTTCGTCCTCTGTTGTCCCCTTCTCCTTGTGCCCTCAATCTTTCCCAACATCAGAGTCTTTTCCAGGGAGTCTTCTCTTCTCATGAGGTGGCCAAAGTATTGGAGCCTCAGCTTCACGATCTGTCCTTCCAGTGAGCACTCAGGGCTGATTTCCTTAAGAATGGATAGGTTTGATCTTCTTGCAGTCCATAGGACTCTCAAGAGTCTCCTCCAGCACCATATCTTCATATACCTATATGCTTATATACATTTAGCAAGGGTTGCTGATCCTTGACAAGGGTGCTGATCTATGCACTGGCAACTGTGAACCAGTGGTCCCTATGCTCTGCAGCACCGTCCCAATCAGCACAATCTCAGCATTGGCTGCAACCAGCTGATAAAGAAAGGCCGTCTCCTTGGTATGTGGAGCTGCATTGGCTGGATCCCGGGTGCAGAGGGATGTTGGGTGCCATGTCTTTGGCTGCACCAGGCCTGGGGACTGTAGTCTGTCTGTGTTGGGCACCTTCAAGCTCTATGGATTCACTGGGTGCTATGCTGCTCATTTTGGTAGATCTTTCCCTTTTAGTTGCTTATCTTCATTTTTAGGGGAGGAAATAATGTTTATTGCTGTACAACTTGTGTAGCTTGTTAGTTTCACTTTCAAGAACACCTGTTCTTGGCCAAAATGGTAAACAACTCTTTGGCACACTATAGTGCAGGCTTCAGGAAGCTATCCGCAAGCCTTCGGAGCGCGGCGGGAGTGCCCACCACGCTCCGAAGGCTTGCGGATAGCAGCCTGTTCTGGGGGCTGGGGTTGGGGGAAGCTCGGGCATCCCTCGCCCCAGCCCTGGGCCTGGGGGAAAATAATTCCCCCCCTTTATTTCCCCCCAAAAAAAACTAGGTGCATCCTATGGGCCGGTGCGTCCTATGGGGCGAAAAATACGGTACAATAATTTCCATAGCAATCAGACATGTGTGGTTGTAATTTCCTGACATTTTTGTATTCTGAGGGTGCCTAAGTGTTTTTTTAGGATACTTAAAGCACATGATCTGATGGGGAAAGGCTAGTGTTGAAAGAAAACTCTATAACTGAGGCGACCAGTGTTCTTAGTCAGTGGGTTGCCTCCATGGTTCAGCTGAAGTTCATTCACCTCACTAGACATTACTGAGCCATTTCTGCCTTCGCATGAAAATGCCTTGAAATAAAACTTTTTGCACTGCCTATGAATTTCACTTTTGTATTTCCAGAATTTTATCACAACAGTGGATGGGTGTAGTTGCTCTTCTCTTCCCATTCTCTCTATTCAAAGCATTTGTTTTAGCTATTAATAAAGTATGACTCTTGATCATCTTGTCTGTTTTCTAAGTTAAAAAAAATAACATGCTATGCCAATATTGAAATATATTCTGCTTGTAAACCAGCACTTGTCTGTTTGGCTATATTTCCCTATCAGTCTTAAGATGGCTTAGTGTCATAACTTATTCATTTTTTTAAAAAAAAAAATGTTAGCATTTTCAATAATAAAACAAAAACAAAAACAAACAAAAAATAACAAACACACAAAAATACCAAACTTAAAAACGATTAAAAACACATAAAATTTCAATTGCTTATTTTCTTTTACCTTATTTCTCAGACCTCCTCACACCTCCCCTTCTTGTATTCCAATTTAAATTGTTAGCTCAGCAAATCCTTATTACTTATTTCTCAACTTTAACTTAATAATTTATTTTAACATATTATTATTTTACTTTTTCTCATTAATCCATTTCCTCAATTTATTTTTGCTAACCTTATTTTCATTTAATTTAGTTCATTTTAAAAACCAGTTTTGCCTTATCCAAACTTAAACATCAATACTTATACATCAATACTCATTCTTAAAACATTTTTCTAAGATCGACCAATATTCCCTTCCACGAATTTCCCAATTTTCATACCAATAACAAAACAGAATAGAAACAGAACAAATTATAATTATGTCCCCTTTGGATTCCCAAACTCCACCCCCCCCTTTCCCGGTTTCAGTCCCCTACAAGTGTCCATCAGTCTCAATCTACTATCAGCCTGGAGATCTCACATCCGAGGCTCTTAATTCTCTCTCAGTTCCTCTCTGCCGGTCTTTTTGATAGTCCTTAATATTGAACACCAAATTTCGGAGAGGCTCCGGCCCAACAGGATCCATGTTTCTTCCAGCCAGACCTCCATACTTAAAAGTGGAGCCTATGGGGTACTCCAAATCTTGTTTCTTACTCCTTTCAAGTCCAAATGTCCCCAAAGCTCCGACTTCCACCATAAAATTTGTAATCCTTAGGTCTTCAGATCTCCACATAAGGAGATCTTTCCATTTTTCAATCTCCAATTCAGGCCAGACTTTCCACATCAAATTTTTATCTTCCTTTGTTGCCATCATGTCAGGCCTTAAGCTCTCCTTTAACACCTGCAAAATTACAGCTCCTCCTTCTTTTTCTTCAAAGACAACATCTATCTCCTTCTCCAAATTCTCAAAGCTCTCAGGTTTCTCTGTTTGCCCAGTTGAATAGGCTTCCTGATTCAAATCCTTATCAAACTCAATGATGTTATTTACTGTTAAGTCCAGAGTTGTAACATTTGTAGCCAAAACATCAAGTTGGCCTTGTATCTTTCCCAAGAGAACAAATGCTCTGTCCAATTCCGCCTGGATTTTCCCTCCTCCAGCCATTCTTGTAATGTCCCAAAAACCCCTCTAGAGGGATTTTGGTTCCTTAATATTCCTTTCAGCTCAAATCCAAAAGTCAAGTTAGTTTGTATCAGCTCTTCCTTATTTTCAAATTGTAACAAGTATAACCAGCAGAAACAACAAAAACAAAGTTCTCTTTTTCCGTCTTGACAGCTAATTTGACAGCTGTCAAACTCTTCGATACCTCATCAACAGGCTCTCTCACGGGGCACTCCCGGGTCCGGGGGGGGGGGTGACACTTCAGCTCCCAAAATTAGTTATTTATCCTCCAGAAAGATTTCTTATACTGCCAAACCGTGAAATTAAAATATTTGACCAAAAAAAAAAAAGAGTTATCTCGACCCTAGTTAGCAGGTCCTTTGCTTTAAATTATTTACAAAGCGGGGAGGCGGACTTCCTGTTTAAGCCTTCCCTGATCGTGCCTAATTCATAAAAATTTTCTTTAAAGATCCAATTTCCGTACTAATCACGGGTTGTTATTTTACAGTCTGATTGCTCACAAGAAGAAGTCAGCGCTCTCCGACAATGGCAGTGCGGCTTCACTCCGCAGAAGGAGCAGTCTACTCTCAGCACCGCGCCGCTCACCCCATCCCTGTTCCGGAGCCTTTAAAAAGGCTCCTTCGCAGCTTGGGGGGGCGCAAATGGTGCCCGCCGAGTCACCACGCTCACAGGCTTCACCGCCTGTGATTTTTAGGGGTCCCCGCGTCGCCGCAGCGGCAAGACCCGATCCTGCGGAGCCGATTCCCTCCGGAGCTCAGAGGGAATCCGCCATTAGTCGATCGCGCTAACCCAGAAGTCCCCCATAACTTATTCAAAGCAACCTTGGCAATTATTGTATTTTGTGGATTTTCAGAATCTTTAGACTCCTTCACAGGGCTGTTATTTTAATGCAATCCTGGAAAACCTACAAAATGGTTTATGTTTGCATGTAGATACAGTCTTTATATAGGATTTATGGCTCCATTTTTTCAAGGCTTTGCACAGAAGTCAGTTCTTGGCTGCTTCTTTTCATGCAAGTTGGGACACTCAATTTTTTGTCAAATCCTCTTACCTAATGCAGCCCTCTGTGCCACATCCCATTATTTTCTGAAGCATCACCCAACCCTTGGGCAGCAGTTCTCAGGGTAAGCAGTAGACTTTAGTGAGTAGAGGGGATTGATGACAATCCTTGACTAATGTGAGCAAAAGTGCTTTCCTTTAAGTCAAAGCCACTACTGGATATAACACTTTGTATTTGGCACATTGGTTGGATCCAGGGGGAGCTTCTTCCATTTGAGGAATGTGATTTCTCTGTCTCAGTTGTACAAAACACACAAATTCATTATTCTTTGTTAACAGAGCCTTCTTCAGAGGCTTGCTTAAATTAGTCTACGAAGTACTATGTTCCTGGATGGCACTGTATGAATCACAATCATAATCATAATTAACAATATTAAAGGGAAAGGCACACTTTCAAAAATGAAAATAAATTCATTCTTTGTTTAAAATCTTTCTCCTAAGTTGTGTTACTCTTGTTGCATCTGGTTAATGGACAACCTAAGTGTCTGGGAAAGTGCTGGGTTTATAAGCAAATGCTAAATTACAGCTCCTTTGACATTCCAGGAAATGCTTTTTACTTTTAGCTTGCCTTCTTATCTAAATATTTATGAGGAGACAAGGTATTCCATGGACTGAAAAATCTTAAGAGAAGAGATACAGAACCAAGTTGCCCTGGATGTTGGCTGCCTTTTTAACTTGGTCCGCGTCATCTCCCTTGTGGATGTATCGCTTTCCCTGAACTTCCCTTTCCTTGTGGGCCTCTGCATTATTCCCATTTCTAGGTATAAAAACTCCCATGCTACCTTATAATGTAGCTTGGTGAAGCTAAAAGCAACATACGAAAACATATTTTTACAGGTTCAATGGTCATCATGTGTACTTTGTGGCAAACATGGGTTCGTTGCTATATGACCGTGATGCCAAACTTGGCCCTCCAGCTGTTTTGGGACTACAACTCCCACCATATCTAGCTAACAGGACCAGTGGTCAGGGATGATGGGAATTGTAGTCCCAAAACAGCAGGAGGGCCAAGTTTGGCCACCAGTGCTATATGATGTGTGAACAGTGGAAGGAACATTGAAAGCTAATTACAGTTTTTAGATTCTGTAAGTTAATCTCTTCATTGCTTCCCTTGCCTGCTTTTGTCCAATCTGCAAGGGACATGTATCTAGGATATGCAGTTGAGGGACAGGAGTGCAGGGGAGAAGTTAAGCACCACTTACCCACCACTGCCATACCCTCCCCACCATTTTTTAGATGTTTAGCAGAGAGCTAGGCTCCCTGGCCTTGGCCTTGGCCTTTTGTCAAACGCCTAATTCAACCCAAAGTCTTCCGTTTTTCCTGCTATTTCAGCTCCTTACCCACATATCTTAGAAGGCAATGGAAGGATGAAATTAACTAAAACAGGAGCTTCTGATCTAGTCAGTTCCCATCCAGCAAACTTTTAAGAACTAAAAACATATTGCAAAAAACATATTTTTTTCAGTGAGGTGTGCTACTCATTGTGGACAATATTCAGTACCCACGGTACAGCAAAATAAAAACATTTACTAATCATATTTCTCAGAACTTGTTTCCGCTTTTCTGTAGCACAGCTAGAAATATTATGAAAATCGGGGGGGGGGGGGGAATTAATCGCACAATGGTGGATAAGACAAAATGTATATATGCATCATGGCCTGTGATAGCTTTACAATATCAGCAGCTATTTCTAATCTGTTATCTGAACCTATTTTTATTCCCACTGAGTGTAAATATGGAAGTCTTTGCCATTTTCAGGCTGTTATGCTTCAAAAGTGCATTCTGCGTTTGCTTGGAATAATTGATGTGATATAGGGGTGTTTTTAGGGACACGGGTGGCGCTGTGGGTAAAACCTCAGCGCCTAGGACTTGCCAATCGTATGGTCAGCGGTTCGAATCCCCGCCGCCGGGTGCGCTCCCGTCGTTCGGTCCCAGCGCCTGCCAACCTCGCAGTTCGAAAGCACCTCCAGGTGCAAGTAGATAAATAGGGACCGCTTACCAGCGGGAAGGTAAACAGCATTCCGTGTGCTGTGCTGGCTCTCCAGATGCAGCTTGTCACGCTGGCCACGTGACCCGGAAGTGTCTGCGGACAGCGCTGGCTCCCGGCCTATAGAGTGAGATGAGCGCACAACCCTAGAGTCTGGCAAGACTGGCCCGTACGGGCAGGGATACCTTTACCTTTACCTTAGGGGTGTTTTTGGCCAGCGCACAAGATTATTATTTTAGAGGCTAAAGCTATTGAGATTATATTAATTAGTCTCAGGCAGTTTTTTACTGTCCATTTCTGATTTTCACTTAAACAGATCCTCATTCCTTTCTACTCTTTTTGCAAGCTGAAGACGAAAAGCCACACAAAAAGAACTGCAGAACACCTGTTCATTCTTTCCAAATGTTTCATCAGTGCATTTGAGCTTCTTAAACATATGTTGTCAGCTTCCATAACCATTGAATTCATCACTCGTTTTTACATGTACAGTCCAATCTGCTTTTCATTTTCAGGTGTCATGATCTCAGACATTAGTAATTAGAAAGGACAAAACCAGGCTCAAATCAGTTTGAGATATCACTGTTTAGATTGCAAACCTCGTTTCTAACAAAGTGTTGTTTAACGACATATTTTATGTATGTTCCATGAATAAGGTTAATTTTTAATTTTCTTGGAAGGTATGGCCTGTCAGTTGAAAACATTTTCCAGAAGTGGCTTGACTGCACAGGAATCCCAAAGGTAAATGCAAAATATCTGTTCTGAATAGGATCCAGATTATGAATTTGTTGAGCATGTTTTTCAAATTACTGTTTGTATGGTAACAGGTATGGAATAAAATAAAAACCCAGGTTTAATGATATCCACTTTAGCTCTTTAGGCTGCACACATATGGGAATCCATTTTTATCAGTTGCAGATTTCATTTTCTGTCTTCCTCAAAGAGATCCCGCCAAGAGAAAAATCTCTTAAACCTTATTTTATTACTAAACATACTGTTCACTGGAAACTGTTCTATTGCAGTATTGTAGTGATGCTTCACATCTTGTTTTAAAAAGAGGAAGGTATCAGTTTTGTGGATTACTTTTGCCAAAGAGGGGGGAAATTAAATATTTGTTAAATTTTAAATTTATTGACTGTTTCGTCTGTAGTGAGGGTTGTTAAATGGTGTGCAACCTTTCTGAACATTGTACTAAGTACAGAAAGTTTTGTGTAAGTCTCCAAAATTCTTATTAGAAAATTGACTTAATTCTCAAGCACTATGTGGTAGTAAGATATCAATTATATACAGGATACCCAACCACCTATCCTCCGCTAGAACAGGAATTGCTTATGCAAATAGATGTTGTGCTTATGGTTCCTGATTTTAACTCCCTTATCCAGCACCAGATGCTCTTTATGTGGTTCCCATTGCTGGACTGGGAATTCCATACACACCCTTTAGCAGATTTCTGACATTGTCAGCTTTGATAGAACCAGTCAAAGAACTGAAACCGCTGAACAAGTGATTGACAATGTCTCATCTGACAGCATCAGCCAGCTGGTGGGTGGGGAGGTACATATAGATCAGTTTTGGAACTGAACTATCTCTGAGCTCTTTCAAACAGGTCTTAAATACTAATTTCTTTATTGTGTCCTTTGGGGGCAGAGGATGCTGGGTCTTGGGCTGTAATTATAACTAGGCTATTTAGTCCTACACTGTGTGTGTGTGTGTGTATGTAATTTGATACTTGCTTGTTTTATATACCACATAATAAAGTATCTAGGCAGTGAACTAACACATCCATAAAACAACATAAAAGTCCTTAACATTTGGACAGCGAGCCACAAATATGTATGTATTAAGCTATACATCAGAAAAGGCTCATGTAAACAGAAGGGCCTTAAAAAGGCATTCAAAACAAAGTACAGATGGTGCTTGCTTAATATTGTATTGTATTGTATTGTTTGATTGTTTCTCAGGTTTCTCACCTGCCCTTCAACATAAGGTCCCAGGGCAGGTTACAATAATAGGATGTACAGCTACAAAACCACTTCAATGATAAAATATCTAAAACCATTCCAAATGGAACAAGAACCATTAATAGTCAAGGATTTCCACAACTGGTTACTTTTATATTTCTAGCTACATCCTTGTAGATCCTACATAATGCATAGATCCTCCTTTGTGTGCAATGGCCCCAGGTGCATTTTCTGGTCCCAACCTCACAAAGAGTCTCAAGGCTAGCGTTGCGTTGGCAGTGACAGCTGGTGTGGCAAACCACGCCACACTGCTGGTTGAGGGGGCAAAGAAGGAGAAAATACTATTACCTGAAGAGGAGGAAGGGTGCAGAGTTCAGAGGCCTCACTTTAATCCCTCCGTCACCTAATGAAGAGTCTCGCTTCAAAAATGGCTCAGTTTATTTTGACTTCAATGTAAGCAAGAACCATCAAAACTCCTCACAACCATCCAGTATATGGGACCAGTTAATATTCTGCGAATACTAGGTGTTACAGCATTAGCAAATCTAAGTAGCATCTGTAACATGGATGGAAACACTGAGAGCCCCATGTAAGAGCAGTTTGGGTAATCAGTGGTTTGTTTTTTTAAAAAAAGAAACCCATCACCCAATATAAAAGAGCCTTTTCCTACATAAACTATATTCCCGCCTCACGCTTGATGGTGCAAATCTTGAATAATATTTTACTAAAAATAAAGCCTGCTGTAATGAATTAGGGAAGGTGCTGTTTTGTTAAACCTTTCCCACTTCATTTTGAAGGTTTCTTCTACAAATTTGGACATGTTGTTCTGGTCTCTTCCCCCCCCCCCCCATACAGCAGCAAGTTTGTCTAGTGACTGGATCACAGTAAGGTTTTCCTGTGCATCACATTATATGCATGTGCTGAAAAACAAGCAATTGTGTGAGACACAGAAGATTTCAGGAGGGCATTTTCCTGAAACCTGCTGGGCCTGGGTTAAATAAGGTCAGCTACATTGTGTTGTTGAATTTGCTGTTTATCAGATCAGGATGTGCTGCAACCTCACGAAGTGACTCACCACAAGAGTAGCTTTTCATCCTCCACTAGCCTAATAATGACTTAATGCCAGCAATTCTGGTCTGTGAGTGTAATTGACATGGAGTAGTTCAGAAACAGCTGATTTTAGAGCTGGAAAGAACCTATTAAGCAATGGTGCAGCCTTACATTCCCCAACACTCCTGAAATCAACCATTCCAGTTTTTTGTTCTTGTTCTCCTGTTTGCTCTTAAACATCTCAAGAGCTGTGGTTTCTTTGCATTCTTTGTTTTTTTTTATAATATTTTTTTTATTGCTTTTTTCAAGGTCAAATACATCGTCAATAGTCCAACAAAAGCGGTTTTACAGAGAGAAAAAAAGAAAGATTGTTAGACAAGAAAAAAAATCATCCTTTACAAACGATTTTTCATAATCCACTGGACTTCCCCACATCCTCCATCCCCTGCATCTTTTTCAATAAAGAAAGTTAACAGCAAATTAATACCTTGTTTCCTGTGTTTTTATACTTTCATCAATTGTATTTTGGATTTAGGGTAAATATTATTGGTTCACATATACAACAGTCCTAGAGATAGAAACCTTACCCTAGACTTTAGTCATTTCACGATCATAACTTAAATTCCAGCAAAATTAAAGTTTAACATCTGAAGCTTGTTGTCTAAAGACTTAACAAATTCTCAACATTCATATAACTTATAATGTCTTTGTAAATAGTCCTTAAATTTTTTCCAGTCCTCTTCCACTGCCTCTTCTCCCAGGTCTCGGATTCTGCCAGTCATTTCAGCCAGTTCCATATAATCCATCAGTTGCGTATGCCACTCTTCCAGCATGGGTAACTCCTGTGCCTTCCAATACTTAGCTAAAAGAATTCTTGCTGCTGTAGTTGCATATAAAAAGAAAGTTCTATCCTTCTTTGTCACTCCCTGGCCCACAATGCCCAGGAGGAAGGCCTCTGGTTTCTTGTGAAAGGTATACTTAAATACCTTTTTCAACTCATTATAAACCATTTCCCAGAATGCCTTCACCCTCGGGCATGTCCACCAGAGGTGAAAAAATGTTCCTTCAGCTTCCTTACATTTCCAACACCTTTTATCAGACAAATGATAAATCTTTGCAAGTTTGACTGGGGTCATGTACCACCTATATATCATTTTCATAATGTTTTCTTTCAAGGCACTACATGCCGTGAATTTCATACCGGTGTTCCATAACTTTTCCCAGTCTTCAAACATGATGTTGTATCCAATATCTTGTGCCCATTTTATCATAGCTGATTTAACTAACTCGTCTTGTGTGTTCCATTTAAGCAGCAGGTTATACATTCTTGAAAGCACTTTCGTCTTAGGTTCAAGTAATTCTGTCTCTAATTTTGATTTTTCCACCTGGAAACCAATCTTTTTATCTTTTTTAAAAATCTCTTGAATTTGGGCATAATGAAACCAATCTCGCACCTTGTCCTTTATTTTTCCTAAACTCTGCAGCCGGTTTCTTTGCATTCTTTGAAACACACTAGCACAAGCCTTAATCATTGAACAAAGTTGTTTCCCCCCCATTCTACATACATTTTTTCTCTTCTGTCATCTGTTTACTAGTGCACCACCCAAAGTAATGGATGATGTTAAACTATGCACAAACAATTGCCATGCCCACTTTAAGCATCTCTCAGTTGTTCAAACAAGTCACAACCAACCCAGCCCTATAATCAGTTCATATAGTTGACTAAATCCTCTTTGGTTGGCCTATGTTTTCTTCTGTCTCTGCTGGAAATGCTGGTGGTTTTTTGTTTTGAAAAAGTCATGAGTATGTTTGCTCTTTTCCCCCCCATGATCAATAATAATAATAATAATAATTATACCCCACACATCTGGCTGGGTTTCCCCAGCCACTCTGGGTGGCTTACAGCATACACATAATAAAAATCAAACATTAAAAACTTCCTGATACAGGGCTGCCTATTAAACTGTGTTTCTGCAAATGAAGGAAAACATTTATCTTCCTCATGCATCCACGCTAGCTCCTTTCTCTTGAATTGCAATCCTTTCCCACTTTTTGCAGAGTTCCACATTGCAACTTTTCAGTTTAGAAAAAAGGTAAGGGCGACATGATAGAGGTTTATAAAATTATGCATGGTGTGCAGAAAGTGGATATAGATAGCGCACTCCCCCCCCCCAAATAATACTAGAACACAACGTTATCCAATGAAGCTTTACACTTGCTTACATCAAATCACATTTTCCATTTTAATGATTGATCATACACCTAGTTCAGAATGATCTTTTTGTAGTTCCTCATAATCCCCCCCTTTTTTGTTACCCCCATGAAGAACTTGATGTCATCTGCAAATCTGGCCACCTCCCGGCTCAGCCATAGCTCCTGATCATTATACATAATTTAATACTAAGACTTGGGGGAATACCCAACTGAACGCCCATCCATTCTAAAAACTCCATTTATTCATGTTCTCTGCCTTCTGTCCCCTGACCAATTACTGATCCTTAAGTGGATTTCTCCTATTCCATGACTGCTAGGTTTACTCAGGACTCTTTGGTGAGGGACTTCATTGACGGCTTTTTGAAAGCCTGAGTACACAGCTAAGTACACTTGATTATTTATATCTATAGGCTTATTGTCATTTTAACAGGTTAGTTAGACTAGACATATCTTTACAAAATCTACACTACCTCTTCACAAGACTTGTTCTTCTATGCCAGGGGTCAGCAACCTTTTTCAGCAGGGAGCTGGTCCACTGTCCCTCAGACCTTGTGGGGGGTTGGACTGTATTTTGAAAAAAAATAATGAACGAATTCCTATGCCCCACAAATAACCCAGAGATGTATTTTAAATAAAAGGACGCATTCTGCTCATGTAAAAACATGCTGATTTCCGGACCGTCCGTGGGCTGGATTTAGAAGGTGATTGGGCCGGATCTGGCCCCCGGGCCTTAGTTTGCCTACCCATGCTTTATGTGCTTGTTAACCATATTAAAAATGCATTCTACTATTTTTCCTGGAGCAGACATCACATGAACTGGTCTGTAATTTCTTGAATCTCCCAGGCTTCCTTTTTTTTAACAGTATTACACTGGCCACTTTCCAGTCCTTAAATATGGATGCTAATCTTAGGGACAAGTTACATATTTTTGTTAGAAGATCACTGGTTTCACATTTGAGTTCTTTAAGAACTCTTGGGTGGGTGCCATTGGACCCAGTAACTTGTTTGTTTTAACTTGTCAATAGCCTCTGATTTGTCATTTGAATTGTCTCTCTAAATTGCCCTATTTAGGTTTATCTTCCCATGGAAGGGGAAGATTTTAACTATTTTATTTCCTTTCATTCTTTATATTATTTTTAATAACAAAGTAAAAACACTTTATATAGCAAAATAGTGCAATTGCAAACAAACAAACAAACAAACAAACAAACAAGTCAATAATTAAAACCTGCCAGTGGAAAAGAAACTGGCACTGAGAGAAATTAAAGAGGCTATTAGCCACTAATCCTTCAGTTTTGGCCAACAGGAAGCCATAAAATGAGCTGAACCTGCAAATGGGAAGCTTTAAATTAGAATTAGAAGGGACTTTTGCTACACTGACTTACTTGGGAATAGAATGATCTTTGCCATGATAAAACACATTCATTGTTGTATAATAGTGGTATATTAAGTACGCCAGCCCAATTTACTTTACTGCCTGAGATAGAACAGCAAATGACACTCTCCCCTCCCCAAGTCAAGTTACTCAAGACTGGCCAAGTTATTTTGCTACCTAAGGCAGAAAATCCTACAAGCACATCAAATCAATTAAATAATCAGCCATTTGTCACCCTTTCATGACATCCCAGATCAGCTGTTTGGGGGTAACTGTTCCTTCTGCCTAATAGTAGCACCAGCTCTATACTGTTTATAGTTCACTTGCAACAAATTATGAATATTCACTAGTATATGAAGGCTCTAATCTAAAGCTGTATATGAAGGCTCTAAAGACTTCTGTCACCATTTTTTAATGAATGAAACATAGGTAAATGGCATTCTTCCAAATATCAGGCCCAAACATTTCCTAACTGATACTCACAATGATCTTTATGTTCTCTGTTAATGGGATTCTATAATCGGGCTGCAGTAACTGGTTACAGATCTTTTCAGCAAATATCTGTTTTTGTTTGGGCTGACTCTTGGACATTGCAGCATGAGTAGGGAACTGAGTTAGCGCTGAGGTATAATCAGCTATTATTGTCTAATTATGGTTATTAGAAATCTGTCCTCCAGACTTTAGGGAATGCGTTTACCGAGTAAGGAAAATTTTTAAAACGCCCAGTCAATTCAAGGTATATATTTTTGCTGGAACATATTCAGTTCATTTTATATTTTTTACTTTAAAAGTTTCAACATAATATAAGTGATGTTGGAAAATATTTCTTGAATTGCTCATAACCTTGACTGTTTCCTAGACTGAGAATGCCAGTACAATCCTTTACACGTGTCTATTCAGAAATAAGTCTTATAGAGTTCAGTTGGGTTTACTGTCAGGTAAATAGGCATAGCGTGGGATGCGGGTGGCACTGTGGTCTAAACCACAGAGCCTAGGGCTTGCTGATCAGGAAGTCAGTGGTTCAAATCCCTGTGACGGAGAGAGCTCCCGTTGCTCAGTCCCTGCTCCTGCTAACCTAGCAGTTCCAAAGCACGTCAAAGTGCAAGTAGATAAATAGGTACCACTCTGACAGGAAGGTAAAGAGCGTTTCCGTGTGCTGCTCTGGTTTCACCAGAAGCGGCTTAGTCATGCTGGTCACATGACCCGGAAAAACTTTCTAAGGACAAATGTCAGCTCCCTCAGCCAGTAAAGCGAGATGAGCGCCGCAACCCCAGAGTCGTTCGTGACTGGACTTAACTGTCAGGGGTCCTTTATCTTTAAATAGGCATAAGACTGTAGCTCAAAAGCATATTTTCACAATATATAAGTTATATTTCAAAGTTGTTGGGGGTTTTATTTGTTTAGTTAAAATTGTGAGATGTATTCAGCAGAGAAGTAAAAGCCATTCTGGATCACTACTCTTGCTCAGATTTAATGTTTGCTATTTCTTCTCATTCTTTCTCGTGCCTTTCAGAGACTTTGGTTTTGAGCATGATTTATCTTCACACAATGAGGACAGTTAAACTGAAGCAACCATCTAAAAACCTCATTATTTGTGTAGGTCAGGTACATTTCCCCAAAATGGGTAATACAGATTTTCTGCCCAGTAAGCATATTTTATAACCCATCATTTGGAGACTGTTTCCCTTTTTTCTGCTCTACTGTAGCTTAACAGTCAGTCTTCCCAGTGCCTTAATTTTGAAACTTAAACTCACCTGCACTTAATTTTTGCACCACTACACTGTGGATTTATATACTGAAGGTTCCATCCACCGGTTCCATGGCCAGAAGGCAGCTTGTCCACACAATCTTTCTCTTCCCCCTCTACAGCTCCTGTAGCCGCAACCCCTCTCCAGAGGGTTGGGGACCCTCCTGACTGCTTTGAGAATTTTCTGATACCAGGCAAAGGAATCTTGCAGACAGCAGAATACTTCTTGTACAAGGTTCTTCTGCCCAATTTCAGGAGATCCTGCCTCCCCTGCTGCTCAGGAGGGGCCCCAATCTTTTGGAGAGACTTTGGGGGGCTCAAGAAAGAATGGTGAATCTAGTCTAGATCCCTTTCTCACGGTGACCAACCAGATACATGTAGGCAACTGGTTTTTAGACTTATTACTGCCTGCAACTACAGAGGCAGAGCATAGCCTTCATGAATTAAGCTACTTTCCAGAATCCCCCTCCTGGATGCCTTTTTAAAAACCGGTGTTACAATGGCCGATTTCCAGTCCTCAGGTTGAGTTCTTTGAGAACTCTTGGGTGGCTGCTATGTGGACTTTGTGGTTTGTCAGCTTTTGTTTTGTCTAACAGACTTGTCCATTAGGTCACCACAATCTGCCTCAGACTGCCCTCCTGAAAAAGTTAGCTCAGGCACTAGGATCTGCCCTATATCGTCTGTTATGAAGTCAGGTTCAAATAATTCAGCTTCTCTGCTGAATCTCTTCTCCTCCTTTAGTACATCTTTGACTCCTTTGTCATCCAAGGGTCAAACTTCCTCCCTAGATGTTCTCCTGCTGTTAATATATTTAAGGAATGCCGCCTTGTTCTGAATGCTTTTAACAATGCGCTCCCCCATCCCCCCAAAAATATTAATTTTTTTTGTATCCCTTACTGTCTGCTTGCACTTTTTCTTTCTGCCTAAGTTTGTGCTCCTTCCCCCCCCCCCTTTACTTGGTCAAGACTTCAGTTTTTTGAAGGAAGCCTTCTTGCTTCTTATAACTCTTTCGGCTCTGCTTGTTAACCATGCTGGCATCTTCTTGTTCCTCACCTTTCTTGATCTACAGCATACACTCCAGTTGATCTTTTAATGCCATGCTTTTAAAGAACTTCCAACTTACAAGTGCTTTGAAGTGCTTTAACCCTCTTAGCTTCAACTTGCTTTTTACCAATATCCTCTGCTTAGTTCATGGTGGGTTCATTGTTGCTTTTGAAACCAAATGTGACCATACTGGATTTTTGGGGGCAATTGATCATTTACATGTGTATTTAATTTAAGAGCATTCTAGTCACTCCTCCCAATTAGCTCAAACTTCCATCGCACACCAGGTCCTGGAACACCACTCAAGATTAAGTCCAGGGTCACTGATCCTCTGGTCGGTTCCATGACGAACTGTTCTAGGGCACAGTCATTTAGGGTATCTAGAAATTTTACTTCTTTGTCATGACTGGAACACATACATAGCTAGTCTATGTGAGGGTAGTTGAAGTCATCCATTACTACAGCATTTCTACTTTGGGATGTTTACTTGATTTCATTCTTCATTTTAAGGCCTCACTTCTTGTATATCCTTCCCTGTCCTTCCTCTGAAGCTCATATCCAGATATACCCATGTTGCACCACGTCTCCTTGTTCCACCAGGTTTCTGTTATGCCCACTATATCAAGGCCATCGTCTAAGACCAAGTCCTCCAGTTTACCCTTCTAACTTCTCTGGCACTTAGGTTATCACCTGTAGTGTGTGGGCCTCTCTGAATTGCTATTCTGTGTCCCTGCACTCAAAATGCCTAGCTCTACGGCTTCCCCATTCACATTTTCATCAATGTTATCTTCATCACAAGGGAGACTGGACCCTCCTCAGCTCCTGTCAGCTTCCCCCCTGCAATCAGAGGGAGGAGAAGAGGGAAAAGATCAGTTGTGCAAATTGCTTTCCATTTGTACAATCATTGGGTACAATCCAGAATTTCGATTTAGCACATTGAAGCAGAAAATCTAGTTATGAAAACTTACTGTTCCTCCCCCCATAAAACAATGAGGTCCAGGAATAAAGGTATAGTACACCTGAGGCAGCATTACTCACAAGAGCCTGAAATGGGAACATGTGTTCTCTTTCCTGAATAAGCCTATGAACTGGATCCCTAAGGTGTTTATGGTAGCTTTAATAAAGCTTGAATATTCTTTGTGGTTCGCCTTTTTCTGTTAATCACACTGCTAAGCACAAAAGCTGTGTTATGTGCAGAATGGTTGAGTTTATCCCTAGTAGAAAGGAAATATGTTTGGTATCTACAGAACAATAAGAGTTTGCTGCCTGGCTGGTCAATGCTGGATCAAGTTCACATTCCCAAGCTCCCTCTCTCCCACCTACATATGCAAGGGGTGGAAACACAGAGGAGGGAGGAAAGGTCCGTTCTTGCACAGGGATGTGAGCTGAGACTTTCCTAATATGGACACAGCTGAGCCTGCATTATATTAAAAGCCTATTTTAATCTGGGCCTTGCAAAAACATCCCAAGAAAAGCAAAGAGATTAGCTACCAATTAACTCTTGCTCTGTTTTCTTTGGCCATCCAAAACAATTCAAGGAGAAGAGAAATATGCTGCCCCTTAACTGCTTTTATTTTAGAACACTTCAGCAGTCGTGTTGTTCCTCGTTTACTGAAGTTCTCACACAAATATTCAATGTGAACATTTCCCTCTGTATACAGTAAAAAACACACACACACATAAAAAAAGTTTTTTAAAAAAGGAACAATAAATTTCAGCCATTTGGCTGCTGATTTATAAAGTATATAAGGTGGCTGTAGAATTTAATGTGGTGGTGAATAGCCACTCCAGGCTCCTAGCTTCTGTTCTCATTGTCCTAAGAAGCCAGAAAATACCTCCCAGGATTCAAGCAGTATATAGCTCCACAGGGCAATGCATGCCTGCTCATTTCAGAGAAACTCTTATGATGGCCATTTACAGTAAATACTTACACTCCACCCCTTTCTAGCTCTTTGCCAAGATTTTCAGTCTCTGGAGACTTCTGTCATGCCAATAAAAGAGGGCAGCTGAGTTCACTTCAGACAGCGTGACCTTCCTCAGCACTGACTGTTTTCAGCATCAAAGATCCTTGATAGATTGAAGTGGAGACGGTGCGGTTGCAAATACAATAGGTATAAAGAGATGCCTGCCAATGATAGCCTTCTATTGATTCTAGAGATGTTCGTTAGCTAGCATGGCCACAAGCACTGCAAAACACTTCTGTAGTTGTAATACAAATCTGTTATTTCCAAATTATAAAATACAGGTATTTGGGTTTTTATTATTTAGATGGGACTGGCTAATAGCACTGGTCATATGTGACCCTGTTTAGATGGACACCATGCTACAACCAAATGTTTATACAAGCTTAACTCTTATTTCTAAGTGTGATTCTTGAGTATAATAATAATAATAATAATAATAATAATAATAATAATAATAATAATAATTTATTATTTGTACTCAGCCCATCTGGCTGGGTTTCCCCAGGCACTCTGGGCGGCTTCCACAGAAACCAAAAATACAGTAAAATCACACGTAATATAATAATAATTTATTATTTGTATGTTGTGGGAGATCATAGGCACATACAGAAAATGTTGTTGGAATTGTTATTTTATTTAAATCATTTTCATGCTGCCTTTCTACCTAAAGAGCACGCAAGTCAGCTTACAAATTATTTAAAACAGTAAAGGGGGCATTTAAAATTACACTGAGTGACATGTGTTTTATTTTTTATATGTAGAGCACTTAAACTGGGTACTTTGCAGGGAGGCAAGGCTCAGAGTCCAATTATAACTGAGATGCAAATGGGAAAGGGAGCTGGAAAACTACGGTATGTGATGTGCTGTATTCCAGCCACTCACAGTTTACTGCCTACTCCTCAAAGAAAGAGCTACATGTGGACTCAGGCCTGGCTGATGACAGATACTACCCAACAGATCCTTGGGGGAAAGCCATACCTTCATGGCAGAGCATGTGATTTGCATGCAGAAAACCCCATGTTGAATCCCAGTTAAAAGGATCAGGTTACAGGTGGTGTGATGATGATGATGATGATGATATTACTTATATCCTGTCTATCTGGCTGGGTTGCCCCAGCAACACTGGGTGGCTTCCAACAGAATATAAAAAACTTAACGAAACATCAAACTTTAAAAACCTTCCAAAGCAGGGCTGCCTTCAGATGTCTTCTGAAAGTCATATAGTTGTTTATCTCTTTCACATCTGATGGAAGAGCATTCTACAGGGAGGGCACCACAATTTCAAATTGATATTTCATGGTACATTTCAAGATTCTTTAGCATTCAAATAATTTTCACTTTTTTCTTAAGAGTAAGAATATAAAAAATAGGCATGCCAGCTGTGCTCTTCACTTTGAGGTGCTGTATCTTCTTGTGATGCCAACACACATCCCTGTTTAGTGTGATAACCCATTTCATTCGCTGCCACTGTTCAGTATAAACTGGTGATCTTCCCAGAGCCACCTGTTTGGCTGCTATTGGGAGCAGGATGTCACACTAGATGGACTGTGTGGTCTAGAAGGGCAGCTCTTATTATTGGTGCGTCGTAATAGCTGATCTAGAACTCATATCTCCTTTTAGAAACAGCCTTTTCCTTGCTGCAAGGCTATTCCCACTGCTTTGATTCATACGCATATCCAGTTATGTCTGCACAATAACCACACTGTTATCACATATTGGGCCAGAACTGAGACAGTGAAATACAAAAGGACTGTAGTAACCCTAAGGATCAGGTTGTGAGACTTTAAACCTGCTGGGCCACAGGAAGCTGCCTTATATGGAGACAGTTTCTGGTACACAGTTTTTCCATGTCCTACCTGGAGAGCCTGGGACCTTCTGCACGCAAAGCATGCTCATATAACCTCTGCCCTCTGAGCAGTTCCTAGCACTAAATAAAGAAATGTTAACATTAGTAATGTATGTATCTTTTCTGTAGCATTTATAAGATGGAAAGTGATTCACACCACTGATTTGCATAATTTGAACATGTTGCATTTGTCTGAATAAGGGAAACCTAGAAACTGCTTGTTCATGAAGCTTATCAGTCACTCTGGGGCCACATTATGTGAACTGTGCGAAAACTACTTTTTCTACAAGCATTTTGAGTACAAATGTGGTAATAATTAAAAGACCAAACTATAGGGGTGGGGGCTAATCACATGAATTCCAATTAAGTGGTTAAGACCAATTTTAGGTGGGCCACGTCAGAAAAGTAGTTTCCATTTAGCACAGGTAAAAATGTATAAAGAGCACCCTCCAGATAGTGAGGTTGGGTTAACTTGCTCAAATTTGCTCAGTGAGCTTCATGGTGGAAAGGTTCTTCAGCATCCAAATACAACACTTTAGCAAACTCTGTAGCTAGAATATACAAAGTGGGACTTAGTTCACGATGGGTTCTTTGTTGTTTTTGGACCTGAAAGCATTGTCAAATCGTGTACCAAACATATGCTTTTCAACACCCTTTCCTTTGATTATTGCCTTTTTTCCTATTAGCCTTTGCCCATGAAATGGCATAATCGTTAACAAGTAGCAGCTTTCAGTTACTACTTGTATCCTATTATATGTAAAAATAAAAAGCTGAAATAAGATTTTCTACTGTGATATCTCCATTAAGTCATTCTTCTTTGAATAATATATTTCATGGTAGTGTTGCTTCTATTTAAAGCAAGGAGTTTGATCTTGGCTTTGATCTAAAGCTTTTGATCTTGAAAGGTTATTGTGGTAATAAAGAAAAGGGCAGGACAGTATCTTTTTAAAAACTAAAAGCAGTAAAGTTAAAGAGGTGGTCAAGATTTAGTGTGCTCTCATTTGACATACATTTATGTTGTGACATCTGTTTGTAAATGCATCTGAATTCTATGCAGGAGAAAGTCTGCTTTGTCTGACTTTTCAGAAGTACAGATTTCTTTTTTGACCTTTCAGGGAATTCATAAATGCACATGTAATTTAAGTGTGCCAAGTATAATTATTCCAGAGTTATGTTCTTCTTTGCACATATAACTGGAAAAAATGAAAGCACAGCCCTAAATGTGAAGTTTAAAAAGTCCAGCTCTTCGTTGCCAGTGACTTCCAGTGGTTTGAAGTTTTCCTTGAAGCCATCAGTTTAGCAAGCAAAGAACCTTGAGTTTTCGTGAGTATCATGAGTCTAGACATGTTTACTTGGTAATGCAAAGTTCAGTTGCATTTACTCCCAAGTAAGTGTGCACAGTATAGGGTTGCAGCTTTAAAGCAAAGCACTGGCTTTGCTGATCTGAGGCCTGATGGAGGAGTCAGCTGTGGAATGCCCATGACTAATAGAAATGGCAGGATTCCAGTTGCAAAAAGCAAACTTAATGCTTGCTTTTAAGATGCACTTCAGAGTCTCCATGGGATTCATCTGATACAGTTCTGGATTCCATAGAGGTCAAGGAGGTATCTGGAGAGGGGAGTTTTGAATTATTATTTGCATTGCAATGTATTTTCAACAATAAGAAAGTTAGAAAGTTTGTTAAAATACTTCTGGTTGGAATTAGGGCTGATAATAGCTGCTTGATGATGGCAAATAATGCATTACAACAAACATTCTAATACAAAATTGAATGGTATAATATGAAATATGTGGCTCTTGCTTTTCTCTCCTCCCTCTACTTCTGCAGCCTCTCTTTTTCCAATCTGTATTTTCAGCTTGTATCCGAAACATATTTATCTGTATACTTTCTAGCAGGAAATGATTATTTTTCTCCAGCAATGTGAGATTAATTGAGCCGAGCTCCAGCGAGAAACCGTATTTTCCCTTTATGGGCGGAGAGCTGAAGTTGAGAGAGAGAGATTTGCCCCTGGTTAGCTGGCGGCGGCAGCGCTTGCTCACTGTTCGGGGATTTCTCTGTGTAGTTCGGCCTGGACCGCACAATTGTATTCCAGGCTGATCGCATTGACTTTGCACAATCCTCGTGTGCATGCAAGACCCGACAACCTGTCGTCTGCACGCAGTTTTAGGGAAACTTCGGAGGGAAGAGGGTGGGCAGTTTGCTGGCACCGAACGATTCCAAACCGAGCGTTTTACGCAAGGCAAGTGGAGCTGGGCACAGAGGAGACAGACAGACGGACGCTATAACATTTGAATAGTGACGTGAGCCGTGACTGCCGAGCTAGCTGCTCGAGAGTAAGTCTCCCCCACCCCGTACCTTTTGGCGACGGGTTGAACAAAGCCGATCGCTCTCTGTATACCCTTAAGGCAAGCTCCTCCTCTCCTCTGATCTCGGAGGCTGGAACACGAAGCGGGAGGGGGGGTCCCTCCTTCTCTCGTAGGTGTTTCGTTTCCTAAGGAGGTCCCTTGTGTTGCGTTGCAAAAAGAGGCACGGCGGCACTTCGCTCTTTGCAGCCCGCGTATGCAATCGGGAAGGGGCGTCCATAGCCATCCCTTGACCCAAGCGAGAATTCTGCGCCCAGGGCGAACGCAAGCAGATCCCAAACCGCGCGTGCAAACAGGAGGAAGGCGCACCAAGCGGAGCGCGGGGAAGTTGCTGGTCGAGTCAAGGTAGTGCTTGCTTGCTTGCGCGCCCGCCTCTCCCTCGTAGCGAAAAAGAAACGAGAAAGAGGTGGGCCAGGCTAGGACCTGGGAAATGTCTAGGTGAGAGGGACTAAACAACCCGATCCCCCGAGCTCTTGTGGTTTGCTGCGCGGAGGTAAATAAAGAAGCGGAGCGGAGAAAGTTTTTGCGCCAGATCTGGGACCTTCTAAAAGAATCTGTGCATCCGATCTCGGGGAATTTGGAGGCGAGGGGCAAGGAGAGAGCGGATCGCACCCCCCCCAAGCGAGCTGCCACCTAGAAAACCTCAGTAAACTTGCACTCTATTTGTCTTTCCCATCTAGCCTTTGCTGGAAGAGAGTCAGGCTTGGCAGGATTGTCGGCTAGCCCAGCAAGTGAACGAAGAGGTAACACGCTTATTTTGGTTAATAGCATTTTCTAGGCTTACTGTTGTTTTTCCTCTCCGTGCCTGCCTTGAGTCTTTGCTCTGTAATGTTCCCTTCAATTTATATCAAGAAGAGTGTCACTTTAAAATCTGCTGTTCCTTTATATTAACTCTGATAATACACGTATGCCTTAGCGAACCTATTATGTGAAGCTGAAGGTGTGAGAAATGGGCAGCATTTTTTAATTTTTGGAAAAAGTGCAGCCAGACCCATAGACGCTACTTGGAAAGAAAGCCCCATTAAGTCAGTGGCACTTGCTTCCCAGTAGTTGTTTTTAGAATGCTCTTAGAATTTTGTGGCTATACAACAAACTGTTTTGATATAGCCTGGTCTTTTCTTTATGTTTTGAGTAAGAGTGCTACTGCTGTTGTCTGCATTTGAGCAACACACACAATTTACTGCATTAAGATGGGGTGGGGGGGTGGAATCCCTTTAGACCAGGCACAAATTACTAAATGGATTATCCAAGAGCATGATATTGCAGACTGGAAAAGTGCTTTTCACCCCCTCCCTCCATTTTCCTCTTCTTTTCCTTTTCCGGTGAAGCAATGGAAAAATGTGTCTTGAGTCTGTTTATAGTTTCTTACTCATGCTGAATAGTTGTACTCAGGTTGCCTCTTCTTAAGAAAAGCTCTTATGATTTTGACCTGTAGGTTGTAAAATGGATTCAAGTAAATCAGAGAGCCAGAAAAAGCAGCAAAAGAAAAAGGGGATGCGAAGAAGTTGGTTTCCAAAAGGTATGGGCTCCAAGCGGGCATCTATTCTATATAATAACCCAAGAAGTTAAGAACAGAAACTTTCAAACGAAATGGAAACAGTACAACATAAACCAATAAGTCTGTTACAGATAGGTAGCCGTGTTGGTCTGCCATAGTAAAAAAAAATTCCTTCCAGTAGCACCTTAAAGACCAACTAAGTTAGTTCTTGGTATGAGCTTTCGTGTGCATGCACAATTCTTCAGATACACACATCTGAAGAAGTGTATCTGAAGAAGTATGCATGCACACGAAAAGCTCATACCAAGAACTAACTTAGTTGGTCTTTAAGGTGCTACTGGAAGGAATTTTTTTTTCAATAAGTCTGTGTAAGCATTTGCTGGATGAGATATCATTTTGTCTAGCAAGATTTCTATAGAATACTGTTTGATACACTGCATTCATACTCATTGTGCTGTCCTGGTAGAATGGAGAGCGTTTTTAGAGAAAACAAGCACCTTCTCAGTAATTTGTTATTGGCTCTTTATACACCCAGGTAAAATGTTTCTGCCTTTGAGAACAAGTCTGGTCAATGTCTTAGCGATACAGAAATGAAGAATATAGCAAATAGGTACATTGCAGGTTTCAAAATAGACCGAAATAAATTATTGGTGGCTGCATGTATAGCTTTAAGGTGTTCAACAGGTTTGGTGCAACCCAGTCCTGCTTCTATGTAAGTCCAAATTAAAAAATAAAAATAATACAACTATTGTAAGCAGTTCCTAGCAGATTGTTTAAGGAAAGCCTGAAAGTTTTGCCTGGTGGGTACTTTATTACTGTTGTTTAGTTTGAATAACATTTCCTGTTTCAGCAAATAGTATTGCCACAAATACGTTGAGTTGTGCTATATGTTTGCCAGGATATTATGGATGCCCTAGTCCATGATTAGTTAAGCTGACATATTTGGATTTAAGGTGGTTTGCAGCACAATCCTGAGCATGTTTTACTCAGACGTAATCCCACCTTTTAGTGGGATTTACGCCCTAGCCCAAGCGCCATTGAAGTAAATGTAGCTGGCAGCCCCCTCCTAGACACATTTACATGTAAGTCTTACTGATTTTTCTGTGCACAGAATATGCCTCTGCCTGATTTTCAGCAAACCCCATGTCCTCTGCAGACACCTGCACCATGGCCCAACTCACCCCATTCTGTAGGGTTCTCTGACCCTCAGGAGAAGTTGTTTTTTTTGGAGGGGGGCGGAGAAGGACGGTCGAGAAGGACACTTCCTACTCACCCCTTCTGCCATTAGTTTTTTGGTCCCAAGCCAAAGACTGTGACTTAACTGTTTTGTGAATTGGACTATTGTTGTACAGTGTAGATTGATGAGTAAGTATCTTGTCGTGTGTTGAATGGCTTAAAACAAAAGTGCTTCTCAGAACACTTAGAGGTAAAAATCCAATGTTGAAACACGCTAGAACTTCTGTAAAACTATTTTTTTTCTCTTTTAGAAAAAGGCTTTTGGGTTTTCTCTCTCTTTCTTTCTTTCTTTCTTTCTTTCTTTCTTTCTTTCTTTCTTTCTTCTTTTCTTCCTTTCTTCCTTATTATTTTGGAAGGATTAAAAAGGCAATGTGTTACTTTGCAGCCTGATGATTCATTGCTGGTTTTGTAGCCAAGTTCTTGCTGATAGTATGGCTGCCAACTCCTGGGTTATATTGCCTTAGTATGGGCATTACTGTATTCGACAAATGTTTGCGGATCGTACAGCTCCTTGTGGTGTAGTGGTGGGAGATGGACAATGGAAGAACTGAGGAAATGGATTATAGTTCAGTTTCATTTTTGTGATAAAAGATGTGAGGGAATGATCTTCTGATTCTCAATCAATTTGCTAATAATAAATTGCAGTCTGCCAGGATATTACATATTTAGCATGTACGCAGAAATGGATTCGTATTTCCAAGGCGGGGTTTAATTGCTTCAGCTGAAGGTTGCTTCTGCCTGCTGTCACTATAAACAAGTTTGTTTCCTAAGATACTGGAGCATTTTTTGTACAGATAAAATTAGTAAAATATTATAATTATTGCAGCGAATACTAACAAGAAGCAACTAATGCTTCGTCAAGTGCCAGAATCATTAATGTTACAGGTGATACTTCAACACACTGTTGACTAATGGATATGCTTTTCTTTGTCACAAGAAAATTAAATGAAAATGTTCAGATTTTTTTCAATGCTGGAATTCGCACCAAATACCTGCTGCTGTTTTTAATGTTTGCATTAAGTGAAGTGACTTTGGAACCTAAAGTCCAAGAACTGATGTGCATTGCTACTCAGACCCAGGAACAATCTTCCTGCTTCATTAGGCAACAAACCTAAACCATCTTAACGTAGAAAAAGGCCCATTTTATTCCGTGGGACTTACTGTAATTCCCAATTGATATTATTACAGTTGCAACCTAAGACATTCAGGTATTCCATGTGATTTGGTTGCCATTTTGTAAGCCAACTGCTTGAAATAGAAGGGTTTTTTAAATGGAATAATTTGTATTACACCCCAAGCACTGAGATTAAGGAGTATGCTCTCTCAATTTATTGTTGGGTGGCAATGCAGCATAATCTTTATTTCTTTATATAATATTTTTTATCCTGCTTTTCTCTCTGAAAACAGAGATGACAAAATAGTTCTTGGATTTGTTTGTGTTTTGTTTTGTTTTTTAAAAAGCATTACACTACACAAGGCCAGCACTAAAAAGAATCCATTGATTTGGGGGGTGGGAATTAGAAGAAAAATGGCCACAGAATATTAAAATTAATGTTCAAAGAAGAGCCATGACTAAGTGAAACAAATGAAGAAGCAGGCAAATCAAAGGTTCACTGGAAAGGGAAAGTCTTCAGGCAGTGATGGGACCCTGGCAAAGTTCAGACACAAACTAATTTCCCCGTATATGGAATTCCACATGCTGGGTGCCGCAGTCATAAAGGTCCCACTCTCCCTGGCACATGCGGCTTTAAAACTCTTCCAGATTTATGGTGTGTAAAGGCAGTCATTTTTTCCTGGGGGATCCAGACAAGAAGCAGGTCAGAAAAATAGATTCAGGGCATTCAAAAAAAGATATTAGCAGTTAATATGGGCTCAGCACAAATATAGCTGAAAGACTGAACAGTGCTGGCCGTTTTTGCTGTGAAAGTCCTTTGTATTCTCTCTGACGTAACGCTCCCCATCGTGTGTCGTTCCATTATAATCACAACAAGATAATCACATTACCTGTACTGGATGAATTACTTTTGCCGTTACAGTGGTACCTTGGGTTAAGTATTTGGGTTACTTGGGTTAAGTTCCGGAGGTCCGTACTTAACCTGAAACTGTTCTTAACCTGAAGCACCACTTTAGCTAATGGGGCCTCCTGCTGCTGCCGCGCCGCCGCAACACAATTTCTGTTCTTAACCTGAAGCACTATTTCTAGGTTAGCAGAGTCTGTAACCTGAAGCGTATGTAACCTGAAGCATATGTAACCCGAGATACCACTGTACTAACCTGTGTGAGACACCATGAAATCAAAGTTGCCACCGATGCGCCTTGAGCATGAAGCCTCTTTATGTCAGGTAACCTTTCTTTCCGTGGAGCAAAAGGTATTCCATTATGGAAATAGTTTTGCAACAACTAGCTAAATTATGCTTTTCAACCACCAAAGTTCACTTTTGGATTTAAAACAAAGCCCTGAAGATATCAACCATTGGGCAGTGTCTGCCTAAATAGATGCAAAACCATATAATGAACTGCTGTAAATAGAGACAATTTTTGGATAATTAGCTTGTTTACACCTCTTTATTTTGCTTCCTTATGCTTCATTCCACTCAAAGTCCTGCCCCAGGATTTTGCTTATTTTTACCTCTCACACATAACTACTTAAATTCCCCTCCTTTTACTTTCCCATTTCATTTGACTCCCCCCCCCCCATTATTTTTAAAAACGTTCTTATATTTGTTGTGCCTTTTCCTTGCTTTTACTTCTCTAATCTAATACAGTGGTACCTCGGGTTAAGTACTTAATTCGTTCCGGAGGTCCGTACTTAACCTGAAACTGTTCTTAACCTGAAGCACCACTTCAGCTAATGGGGCCTCCTGCTGCTGCCGCGCCGCCGGAGCACAATTTCTGTTCTCATCCTGAAGCAAAGTTCTTAACCTGAAGCAATATTTCTGGGTTAGCGGAGTCTGTAACCTGAAGCATAGGTAACCTGAAGCGTATGTAACCCGAGGTACCACTGTATCACTGTTTCTGCTTATTAGTTCCCTTTCCCCATCCCCTGTTGTCCTACTTCTGTCCTTCGCCCTTTAAATTTCTCTCCACAACTCGTCATAGAGAAATGTCTAGTACAGCTCTGAGGGCCTGTGTAGGCTGAGGAGGCAGCTTATAAAATTAATAGGTACATTTTTAAAAAAAGTTAATCTAAAAATGCCAAGGGAGGAGCAAAAATTGAAATCAAATAAATGGTTGACAAATATATTTAAAACCCTCAGCGGTCAAATAAATTACCCATGTACAAAAGAGCTGTTATTAATGAATGTAAGGAAAGCATTCTAGGAAAGGGCTAATGGGTATATTATAAGATTAATGACCCTTGAAAGAACAACAAAGCTGTTTGGAACATGGAGGACTTCTTAATTTGTGCATTTAGTTGTCCTTTGACTTCACAAACAGTGGGATACATAATTAGCAATCATATTAAAGAGGTTAACAAAATAAAAGGTATTTTCTCTGTGTGTAGAAATATGAAAGAAAAAGAATAAGAAGAATTAATATGCTATATATTTGATAGATATTGCATGTTACAGAGTCTCCACATTCTGCACTGAACGCAGTAGATTTTAAGGCATTTTACATCTAATCCATGTGGCATTTTGGTTTACCATATTTACTTGTGTCTAATGTGCCATCGAATCTAATGCACACCTCAACTTTCAGAACCTTGAAACCAAAAAAAAGTGTTTGCTGGCAAATGTACGGTAAATGTGCCATCAAATCTAATGTGCACCTTAATTTTTGCAATGTAATTTGGCCAAAACAGGTGAGCATTAGGTTAGAGTAAATGCGGTACATATTTCTTTTTTTAGACTAATAGTCTAATTATTGCATACATGTGATGCTGGTTAAATGTGTTGGCATTCAATAGTTCGTGTTTTGAAAAGCACACTGTTTTTGGCTCATTAGTAAAATTATAGCATGTAATAAAGCTGTTCAGAAACCCTTGGAGGAGAAGCTTATAGCAGATATCTCAGTCATAGTTCAGAGCTACCACTTGGCGTAGCTATTTTCTGAGGCTTACCTAGGGGTTAGTGAAACGGGCCTTTGACAGAGACATAGGCCTGTTTGTGTGTGTGTGTGTGTGTGTGTGCCTGTGCAGAATCAGCTATCAGACTATGAAGTACGATGTGTTTGTGTGTGGCAATGTGCTGCTGCTGTTGCAGCGAGAGCAAATATAGGAGACATTTCCCGTTCTCAAACCTCAGCACAAAGGCGTTCATTTTTTGTTGTTGCCCTTCTTCCTCACCTTGCCCTCACTTCACTCTTGCTTCAAGACTTTGGACCTCATAAAATTAGCAATTTCTAATGTAGCTATTGCAATAAGCTGATTTTTTTCTGGAGGGCTTATACAGCTGTTTACCGAGGGTGCAAGGGAGCATAGGTATTCCCCTGGTCATCTTGACACCGTATCTGTTCAGAATGCATTTCATGGCATGCTAAGTGCAGTTTCTTTCCCCTCTACTTAACAACAACAAACTTCTCTTCAGATCAGATAAAAGTCAAGGCTAAAGAGAGCCAGTGTGGTGTAGTGGTTAAGAGTGGTAGACTCGTATTCTGGTGAACCGGGTTCGCATCTCCGCTCCTCCACATGCAGCTGCTGGGTGACCTTGGGCTAGTCATACTTCTCTGAAGTCTCTCAGCCTCACTCACCTCACAGAGTGTTTGTTGTGGGGGAGGAAGGGAAAGGAGATGGTTAGTTGCTTTGAGACTCCTTCTGGTAGTGATAAAGCGGGATATCAAATCCAAACTACTACTACTACTACTACTACTACTCTTCTTCTTCTTTTTCTTCTTCTTCTTCTTCTCCTCCTCCTCCTCCTCCTCCTGATATGGCAGCTTCCTATAGGTAGAGAGATTTTGACAAGGGGAAGCATTCAAAGATGCATCTCCTCATTTGTATTCTGAAGCTGTAGCCCTTTGGGGCATGTTCTATGTTACACACACTGTGGTGTGTAGGTTGGTTCTGAGTTGCCCTTGTTTCCTTCACAGTTACTCTGATCAAATGAATGTGGAAGAGCAAGGTGCTGTATAAGTGTGTACATGAATAAAAGACTTAACACCAGGTTCACAATATGTATGGATCTATAAGATTAAACGTAGGTGTTGTTTTTTGGTTCACTTCGTTTTAACTGTATCTGACTTTCTGTTGCAATTCAAGGTACATCGCACGGTTAAGAAAACAAGTCCCAAATTTATGTTGCACCTAATGGCATCATCAGAGAAACAATTTTGAACACCCTTTGGGGTATTATTGAAATACTTAGTTATTATATGTCCACATGCATGTATGTGCATACCTACATAATAATAATAATAATAATAATAATAATAATAATAATAATAATAATAATAAATTTTATTTATATCCCGCCCTCCCCAGCCGAAGCCGGGCTCAGGGCGGCTAACAACACCATAAACACATAAATCTGAGATGGCCATTTTTTAAATTCAGAAAATACAAACCAGCATGGCCATGTGTTGGAAGTAGCTTGAAGTTTACATAGAATTGCATCACTTAATTAGTGTGGTTCATTGCCAGCAGCCATTTCCCTCCTGCAAAGTGAAAGATTAAGGCCACCTAATGCAAAACACAAGTTTTCCAAAGAAATAAAGACAACAGAAGTGTTGTGTCTTTTATTTGAAGGAAAAATTAGCTGCACTGCTGCAGTACATCCTTTTTATTTGGTGGTTCCTCTCTTTGGAGACATTTTAATGAGTTACATTTATATAAGAACATGAAAAACTATTAATCTTATGCATGATTGTGCCTTAATACTATTACATATAAGCATGTTTCATATATGCAAATAGCTGTTCTAGGAGACCTAGTTTAGGGTAATGCCTTTAAGTCTAGAAGCACATTTGTTCTTTATAAAACTTCTAAGATGTTGCTGCCCCTTAGGCTGGTGTAGAGTTTCAAGTAAGTGGAGAAAAATAGAGAAGATGCCAGGAATAGGAAAGAACCACACATGGCCTCTGCAGAGGTCTTTAATTGGTCCTATAAGCTGCAAAGGTGAGAGAATGTGTTGCTAGCAGTGGGAAATTAATTCAGCCCAGCCATGAGTAGAACATTGCAGGCCATTCTGTAGGTAGGTTTGCCAGTACTGAGGCTATTCCAGAATTTTAGATTAAGTATGATTCTTCCTGTCTTTCTCAACCTGTGGGTCCCCAGATGTTGTTGAACTACAACTCCCATCACCCCTAGCTAGCAAGGCCAGAGCTCAGGGATGATGGGAGTTGTAGTCCAACAACATCTGGGGACCCACAGGTTGAGAACCGCAGGTTCAGGGCAATATGGTACCTGCAGTCTTGAGGACCAGGCTTTATGACTGATGTTCATGTCTCATCCATTACAACGCTTTTGAACTTACTTCAACAGGACTGCTATGATAGTGTGCAAATTATGTCCATACAGTGTCTGGAAGCAAGCTCAGTGTTATGAGCTGCATTCATGCTTCCTAATTTTTGTAACAACAACAACAACACAACAGCAGCAGCAGCAACAACAACAACAACTCCTTAAGTCTTTTATTTAGTTGTATTCCAGTTTTAACCAAATGGCACTTTAGGAAGAGTAGCTTAATTTCTACTGATACTTCCACGCTATCTTGATGTTGAATTTCCACTAAAAAGCAAATGAAAATTGATAGGAAGTACCTGCTGAAACATAGGACATTAGAAAGCTTACAGTGAGAACAAAGTAGTAAGCAGACCATTAAAAGCCTTAGTTTGGAATCATTCATAGTTTTCATGTAAAACCTGGACACTTTCCTGAATCCATACACCAGTTCTTAGGAGATTTATCTGCTTCTGGGTATGAAGACGTTTAGGCCAGTGAAAAATCAAAGTTTTCCCTTTACGGCAGAGATAGGTAATGTTATTGGACTACACCTGCTATCACTCCAGCCCATTGGCCCTGCTGACTGGGCCTGATGAAGTTCAACAGTATCTGGAGAGCCACAAGGGTCTCCATCCTTGCTCTAAGGAATAGTGCCAAATTGAAACCAGAACAGATGCTATCAAGAGAATAGATGATAAGGGCAAAGGTCGAGTGACAATTTTTGGAGAAAGGAGACTGGTTAAAAATAGGGTAACTTAGCGCTATACTCTGTTAAAATAAAAGTGTCACACTCTCCTGGAAGCCAATATGCTACCTTTTGTTGTCCTTCCTTCCATGCTGTCTTAAATTAAGTCTGACTATAAAACCATGACTGTGGCATGTGATGGTTACCCCCAACTCAAATTTAAGAAGGTGTTCTTGAAAAGTACCGTGGCAAGCCCATGCTGAAGGAGAGTGCTTCCAGAAATACGTTGCTGTGGAAGCCTTGCTGCTTCTGCTTAGAAGCCTTTCTACATGGTCCACATGTTTTCAAAATGCTAGCTTGTACTTTTTCTCCATTGAATCTCAGTTTACCCATTCCATGGAAAATCTGTTAAGCTATTTTACATCCACAGTCACACTGGTGTGAAAGCTCATTAGTGCATTTGTTTTGGTGGATAGTTTTTTGATGTGTGTGGTCTGTCACCACAACCTAGCCCTTTTGTTTCTGATGGCCCAAACAATGCAAGGGTTCCTATTTCTACTGAAATTTAACAACCGGCTTCAGAGGAATTGTTCTTTCAGGATCTCCACAGTACATCAGTGGTGAGGATAGCAAATGGCTGAATAACAATGACTATCTGAGCAGAATGCCAATCACATACATATAAAAACTGGATTTGAATGACCCGTTTGCAGTATAAACATTCCCTGCATAAACTCCTTTCCCAATTGATGCTATGTGACACCATATTCCTGTGTTAATGGAACTAGTTAACTAGGTAAAGGTAAAGGGACCCCTGACTGTTAGGTCCAGTTGCAGATGACTCTGGGGTTGCAGCACTCATCTTGCTTTATTGGCTAAGGGAGCCGGCATGCAGCTTCCGGGTCATGTGGCCAGCATGACTAAGCCACTTCTGGCAAACCAGAGCAGCACACGGAAACGCCGTTACCTTCCCGCTGGAGTGGTACCTATTTATCTACTTGCACTTGACGTGCTTTCGAACTGCTAGGTTGGCAGGAGCAGGGACCGAGCAACGGGAGCTCACCCATATCTTAACTTGAGCAGGAATATCTCATATCCATAAAAGAAAACATGCATTTCTTGCTGTTTATCTTCTTCCCTTTTGGGCTGTGGAAGTGGAGGCAGGTCCACCTGGGTCCAACTCATATCTCCCCTTCCTCAGTTGTCAGCTCTGCTGCCATTAATTCAGTATAATCTCTGCCAGTTTACCATTCCCAGCTGTTTTGTGTTTAGAATCCATAAGTTGGAATGATTCATTAATTAAAACATCAGTAGGATATATATGGCTTATCCAATCATCAAACTTACATTGCTTATGTTTGCTGCATTATATCCCTTTTATCATAAATAATATCAATTCTATGTAGTATTGGGTAACACTGTTAAACTTTCCCACATTGTGGTTTTTCTTCCCCTGGGAAGGGAGGGTGAAAGGGTGATGACGAAAACATATTTTGGACTTCCAAGTTCTGTTGCGTATCTTGTACATCAGTTATTGCCTGCAAACATCCCACGTAGAAATTTGTTTGAAGTGTTCTTTTAAAATAGAGATGGTGCTGTTCCAGTGATTGAAAGTAGATTGTCTTTTCATTTGTTGCCTCTTGTCTATTGCAGATCAGGGAGCATTCTTATAATTATTTCTTAGATTTTCTTTAAAAATATATATCCATTTTTATTTTCTCACGTACTGGGAAGCTGAAAAGCATTTAGCTCTCTATGTCTCTTGACTGATGTCAGAATCCCACATAAAGCAAAACTCCTGAGGTTGCTTTGTTGCAACCCTTTCTGCTTGAATCAGGAAGATCAGAAACAGTTCCTTCCTTACTTGTTTACATTCAATTACTGCTCCGTCCTGGATCTGTACTTTTATCTTCCCCCCTCCCTCAAATTCACGTCTGGTGTAATTGATTTGTGCATTAGATTATATTTTATGGGCAAGATCTGTGTTTACTGAGGTAACTTTATTGTAGAGAAAATAATGGCCTTGAAAGCAAAATGTGTGGGTCTTTAGTAAACATCTCATTAGTGGAACAGCATTCTTTATCAAGCTCAGGGCAAGCTAGACATTACATTATTCACATAGCTTCCTTTTAAGTACAGGATTTTTCTTTTGCAAATAGGGGGCTGTGATTTGGATCGGGCCCCTAGCATGAGGAGAAAGAGGACTTTAGTCTCCTGTACTCACTTGATCTGAATTGAGCTTCCCACACCTGCTATTTGGTGGGGGGGGGAGGCAGGTTCCCATTTAATGTAATAGTAGGCATGGGGACAATTCTGATGGGGATCACACTGCAGCGGAAAGATAAAAAACTTTGCAACACTCCATGCCAGGGAACTCTCATGCCTGCTATAAACCCTGAGCTTAAGGGCAACTATGTGTTTAATGTAATGTGTAGTTTGACCTGCAATTCAATATCTTGCTTTTTGGTTATCAAACTGCAACTCAAATGCCGTTGTCAGATGTGTGAATACAGCCATTTGGGCACCACAGACAGTTTGCAAACCCTTCAGCATACAACATTTTTTGATGGAAGTGTTTCACGCATTGATTCACTTATTGGCTAAAATGATACTGAGTGATTGTATGCTTGTGATATAAACTCCTAAATCCAGCTGACTGAAAGTTGTGAGTAGCTGTTCTTGTTCTCTCTGCAGGCAAACATAGGGGATTCTCGTGTCTGATTTATTAAATGGATTTAACCCCATTCATATGGAAATCAAATCTCAACCAGTTCGTTTATGCTGGGAGACAAGACTAGAAAGACAATCCTGGTTGGACAAGCGAGTGTAGCTGATTTCCTTAACATGATTACTTGTACACCACATTGTGGAAAACACAAATAAGGTTGAAATTAAGAGTTCCCTGGAATACAAGGAGGGAGGTGAGAGGAAGTCAGGAAAATAAGTAAAAGAATGCTGAGAATTTGAAAGGAGAGATTTTTATTTTGTATTTTTCTTATCCTTTTGTTTTTTGTGTGGAATTTTTGATTTCTGATTGTTGTAATTTTTCTTTTTTTGTCTTTGATGTTTACTTTTTGTTATCTTTGTGGTCTTTTTTCTTGAGAAAACCTAATAAAATATTATTGTAAAAAAAAAAAAGAAATTAAGAGTTCCCAATAGCTAGCGGAACAAAAAATAGTTTTAAGCTCCAACTCTTCTTGTGTGTTGGCTTAGAGAGATAGTGAGATGTGGGGGTGGAAAATAAAGCAAAGCTTTGCATCCGTACAAACTCCACTAGGAAGACACCTGTTGTCTTGGTGTTAAAAGTTCTTTCTTTATTGGCTTTATGAAGAAAGTAGGGCATTAAAGCCGTGTTCCTCGAGTTACAGGTAAGAAGCGTTTTGGCAGGTTGCGTATGTTGCATTGCTGGTTGATTCCAGGAGATCTGAAGACTCTCTGTGGGGGGGGGGGGTAGAGAAAATGTGTGTAATGCTAAATATGCCCTTACAAGGCTATCCCTAATAGTTTAGAAGCTAGAGTGTGGCCTTTTTCCAGTTCGTTGAATTTATTACCATCTTGGCTTAGTTGGAACAATGGGAGTGGACTAGAGTGGATTCCCCCCCCCCCCCAGCACTGTCCCTTTTTGAAAGTATTGGCAAAAATCATACAGTAATCCAGCTGAGTGTCTCTAAGAGTTTGAGCAGAAATTCTGGCTTTCATATTAAATTAGGCATGGTTACGAGGCAAGAATCATTTGAAGTTTTTGTGCAGCATGTGACTGATGGAGCAAGCAACTGTGATGCAAAACATTCCCATGTGCTTTTGTGGGGGGTTGTGTAGTGGATGGGTGTCTGAAATGTAGCCAGACGAGAAAAGCTTTTGTGTGTGGAATGTGCTAAAGGCATTTTATTCCAAAATAAGGATTTGTAATATCATTTTAGCCAAGGTCACACTTACTGGAAATAGTTAAACCCCATCCTTCATCTCTTGTTTGAGCTTTCTAATGAATTGTTTTTTTAACATAGAGACAAAGACATTGAAAAAAGTATATAGTTGATGTTTGGTTTTTTATGTTCTGTTAATATAAGCATTAGGCCACATTTTAAGTTAGTGGGCAGTATTCTCTTCTGTCCCCGCTTTTAATACGTTTATCACAGCTTTGTGTTGTACATAGGATGGGAGAAATCAAAGTATTCCTATCCATCAGTCCTGTTATCCCTTCCCTACTTCTCTACAGTTAATGTGAATTCAGGATTCAAGTGCTCTCGTTCATTTCTCATTCATATCTCCCTTCTGTCCTAGGCATGTGAGCATGCCCAATTTTCCCCATACCTGATTCAGAACTGACCTGTGTAGTCTTGGTGTACTACCAACATGGCCAGTGTCAGCGTCCAGTGCTTCTAGGCAGCTCTCGGGGGCTCCAGAAGGGTCATGCGTTGGTCTTTTTCATAGGAGTATAAAGCTTTCTGCTTTGTTCTTCTGACACTTCTCACTTCCTCGTACTGAAACTAGTTGGTTGGAAGTGTATCAGTATGGACTTCCGGAGGCGGCGCAAAACGGCAATGGCGGTCCTCTTTACTCAGTGAAGAGGGGCTCCGCGAAAAAGGGTCCTCCGCTACGGCGAAGCGGAGACCCATCCAGATAAACCGCAGGCAGAGCGAGCCTGTGGCCGTGGGACTCGGCGGGTGCCAGAAGCCCCCCCAGAAGCGAGGAAGGGACCTCGTAAGAGGCTCCGGATCGTGAACGGGGGAGCGGCGCTGTGAGTTCATCGCTCTTTTCGCGGAAGTGAAGCCGCGCTGCTGTTGCTGATGAGCGCCGACCTTTCTTCTTGAAAAACATCGAGATTGGCTGCAATCTACCCGTGAGTAAGGGGTACCAAAGAACTGATTAAGGATTAGCTTAAATTTGTCTATTTCGGCTGAAAACGGGAGGCGAGTAACAGGAAGTCCGCCTTCCGGTCCTGCTAATCGGAGCAAAGCAAAGAACCCGATGCGGGCTGAAGCGTTAAAAAGAGATCTCGAAAGAAGTAAGAAGGGGCATTAATAGACTGTGTGTTTCTAGAAATTGAAAAAGAGTGAAGAAATAAATGTTTTGGTTCAGTGTGCTAGAGAATCTCCCTCCTATTGTGAAGAGATGTGGAATTGAAGGGGATAACCGAGTTATTGGACTGCCAGTGTTGCAAATGAGTACTGTCAGGCTGCTGAAACTTTTCTCTTAACATAAACTGTTGCATTGATGGATACACTATCGCTTTAATACTGTCATCGAAACCTCTCCGTTACCTTGTGGCACTAATTTGAAACAGAACTTTCTGAAATCCTCCTTTCTGAACTTGGGGATTTCAGTTGAAGTAGGAGCTTTGATGGTGGAAAAGAAACTTTCTTTCCTTTGAAAACCCCCCCTAGTGGATTTGCGGAGGCATAGTGGCCTGGGAACTGTATCTTATTGGGATTTTTTGTGGTTTAATTGTTTATACTCTGGACTTGCCTTTCTCATGGATTGAAAGACTATTTGACCTTGAACAGCAGCTGGGGAATGAGTGGCCCAGCGAAAACAAGAGCAGCTAAAGCTAAGGAAGCTTTAGCTGAGGAAGCTAAAGAAAAGAAAAAAGACAAGAGAGCTGGACAGCTTGTCCAAACAACCTTGATTCATCATCGTAGATCCTCGGTGCCAACTGTGTTGACGGCGCAGGAGGAGGAAGTTGAAACGCCTGCTACAGAAGAAATGGCAGCTGGAGGAACTGATCCAGTCCTGAAACAAATTTTGGAACAATTGGCACTTTTGAATAAGAAGGTGGACGATCAGTCATCTAAAATTGATAGAGCTACATCTACTATCAGCAAGTTAACAGATCAGGTTTCGCAGCACACTCAGGCTATTGAGAAACTGCAAGGAGCTACGGCGGAGAACTACAAATTAGCTGCGGAAGCCAATCAAAAAGCTGAGCAAGCGTGCAAGAAGGTGGAAGAGATCAAAGGGGAAGTAAGACCTCTGAAAAGACAGGTAGGAGAACAGCAAGCCTACCTGTCAATGGTGGAACTGAAAAGTAAGGAATGTAATCTTAGGCTGAGGGCTGTCCCAGAGTTGGAACAGGGCAACCTAGAGAAATTCTTGACGGAGCTGTTTTCTAAATTCTGGGGGGTTGAAGAAGATAAAGATTTCAAGATTGTGACGGCCTTCAGACTGGGAAGATCGGTTAAAAAAGATAAGTCCAGAGACTGTTTGGTTTGTTTGAGAACAAGAGAGGAAAGAGACAAGATATTAGGCCAACACTTTAAAAAATCCCTGGAAGTCGAAGGTAAAAGGGCAGAAATTTATAGAGACATTCCTAAATATTTGCTGGACCTTAGAGCCACATACACAGACTTGGCCAAATTGTTAAGATACAACGCAATCCCTTATAGGTGGGAATTTCCTCAAGGTCTGTCATTCACCTATAAAGGAAAGAAGGTAAGAATTAAAACACCAGAAGACCACCAGAAGTTCCTACACGACAACGAGGAGGACCTCCAAAAGAGAGCCGTAGATTCTTGGCCTCCACCACCGGGATTACCACCAGGATCCATACCATCTGGAGGCGGCCCGGCACCACAGCTTCCGGAAAAGGAAGACAAATTAGATACCCAACTGTGATACCCAAGAAGTAGACCGGGATGTCTCTACAGCTTCTTAGCTGGAATATAAATGGCGGGAATTCTCCAGAAAAACGCAGAAAAGTATTTCATATTTTGAAAAAAGAACAATTGGACATTATTTGCCTGCAAGAAACACATGTGACAAGACTCCATAGAAAAGTGCTAATTAATAAAAGGTTAGGCCAAGAATTTATTTCATCGGATAAAGTTAAGAAAAGAGGAGTGGTGATCTATGCAAAGGAGAACTTGTCCCCAAAATTTGTATTTAAAGACGAACAGGGCAGAATTTTGGCAATTGAAATCCAGACACAAGGAGAAAAGTTTTTAATTCTAGGAATCTACGCCCCAAATGATGGAAAATCGGAATTTTTTAAGAAGCTGCATGAGATTATGCTGGACTATTTGGACTATAACAACATTATCATGTTGGGAGATATGAACGGTGTCGCCTCAGTGAATATGGATAAGTCACAAAGTGCTAATATAACGAAAGATGGCAGACTTCCAAAAACCTTTTTTGAAATGACTGACAATTTGGATTTGATCGACATATGGAGGATCAAGAACCCTCTAGGGAAAGAAGGAACTTTCTTTTCTGAGGCCCATATGACATGGACGCGAATCGACCAAATATGGATAACTAGAGGGCTGGCACCTAAGACCAGAAAAGTGGAAATCTGCCCAAAAACCTGCTCCGACCACAACGCCTTGAGAATGGAATTGAGACTAAATACAACCGGATCGTTCAGATGGAGAATGAATGACGCCTTGTTAAGAGATCAGGAGATTGTTAAGAAGGCCCAAAAAGTTTTAAAGGACTATTTTGAAATAAACTTAAAGACAAATGTGGAAAAAAGAATAATCTGGGACGCAAGCAAAGCAGTGATAAGAGGGTTTCTAATACAACAGAACACGATTAAAAAAAGACTCTGGAATGAAAAGAAGGAGAAGATCTTGGAGAAAATAAGAGAAGGAGAGAGAAAACTGAGATCCAGGCCTAAATCAAAGGAAGTATTGAGAGAAGTGAAGTTTTTCCAGGCACAATATTCGAAACTGATAAATCAAGAGGTGGAATGGAAAATTAAACAAATGAAACAAAGATCCTTTGAATCTGCAAACAAATGTGGAAAATTGTTAGCCTGGCAGCTGAAAAAGAGACAAAAACTTAACACAGTTACAAATCTAGAGATTGAAGGGAGAATGGTTCAGAAACCCGATGAAATTAGAAGGTCCTTCCAGAGATATTTCAAAGAACTCTATTCTCAAAGGCCACAAAAAAGCTCAGAGGTGGACCAATTTGTTATAACTAATGGATTACAAAAAATACCCCAGGAAATGAGAGCAACCCTGAACTGTAATATCACAACCCAAGAAATTGAATGCGCCATTCAGAACCTCCAACTGGGCAAATCTCCGGGACCTGATGGGCTTACTTCCAAATATTATAAGGTACTGAAGGACTCATTGACACAACCATTGCTGGAAGTTTGCAACCAGATTATGGAGGGGAGGAAGGCACCGGAAACGTGGAAAGAAGCCTTCATCACGTTGATCCCAAAACTAGAATCTGAAAAAACTCAACTTAAAAACTACCGTCCTATCTCACTCCTAAATGTGGATTATAAAATTTTTGCAGACATTTTGGCAAGTAGGTTTAAGAAAGTCTTAAATGAAGTGATTCATAAGGACCAAGCAGGCTTTCTCCCTGGTAGGCATTTATTTGACAACACAAGAAACATCATTGACATTTTGGAGTTTTTACAGATTAATTCAAACACAAGAGCGGTGTTGATTTTTATTGATGCGGAGAAGGCCTTTGACAACATTTCTTGGCTGTTTATGAAGAAAAATTTGGAAAGGATGGGAGTAGGGCGGGGGTTTGAAAATGGAATAGAAGCAATTTATTCAGAACAAAAGGCCAAATTGATAGTAAACAACGTGGTGACAGAGGAGTTTAAAATTGAAAAAGGGACACGACAGGGGTGCCCTCTATCTCCTCTGTTGTTTATTTCAGTCCTGGAGGTGCTACTGAACATGATTAGAAATGACCGGTTGACACGGGGAATTGTGGTCGGAGAGAAACAATATAAACTGAAAGCTTTCGCAGACGACTTGGTATTAACATTACAGGAGCCAGCCTCTAGTACTAAAAGAGCGTTAGAATTAATTTCTGATTTTGGTCGGGTGGCGGGATTCAAGCTGAATAAACAAAAAACTAAAGTTTTAGCAAAAAATTTGACAACTACTGAAATAGAGGAGTTCAGAAAAGAAACAGAACTAAATGTGGTTAAAAAAGTAAAGTACCTAGGGGTGCACTTGACCTCCAAAAATTTGAATTTATTTAAGGACAACTATGAGAAATGTTGGTCAGAGATAAAAAGAGATCTGGAAACATGGTCAAGATCAAAACTTTCCTTGTTGGGCAGAATAGCTGCTATAAAGATGAATGTATTGCCGAAAATGCTATTTTTGTTTCAGTCCCTCCAGATCGTGGATAAGGTGGAATGTTTTGGAAAATGGCAGAGGGATTTATCTAAATTTGTCTGGCAGGGCAAAAAGCCCCGAATAAAGTTTAAAATACTAACAGATGCGAAAGAAAGAGGGGGGTTTGCCCTGCCGGACTTGAGGTTATATTATGAAGCTGCAGCCCTCTGCTGGTTGAAGGATTGGATCCTATTGGAGAACACCGACGTCCTTGACCTGGAGGGATTTGATAATGCTTTTGGGTGGCATGCATATTTGTGGTATGACAAGGTTAAAGTTCATAAATTGTTCAAAAACCATATTGTCAGAAGGGCAATTTTCATGGTCTGGTCAAAATACAAAGACTTATTGGAGAGTAAAACTCCGAGGTGGCTCTCACCGATGGAGGCCAAAGCACGTAAAAGACTCAATATGGAGGCCCACTGGCCTAAATATTGGGAAATAATTGAAAAAATTGGAGATAAATGGAGGTTACAGAGTATGGAAAAGTTAAAAAACAAGGTGCGAGATTGGTTGCATTATGCTCAAATCCAGGAAGTTTTTAAAGCAGACAAAAAAGTGGGTTTTCAGGAGGAAAAATCGAAACTAGAAACAGAGTTGCTTGAGCCAAAATCCAAGCTAATTTCGAGAATGTATAACTTGCTGCTTAAATGGAACACACAGGATGAGATTGTCAAATCCTCTATGATAAAGTGGGCACAGGACTTGGGGCATAACATTATGTTTGAAGACTGGGAAAGGTTATGGAACACCGGAATGAAATTCACGGCATGTACTGCCTTGAAGGAAAACATTATGAAAATGATATACCGGTGGTACATGACCCCAGTCAAGCTTGCAAAGATATATCACCTGTCCGATAATAAATGTTGGAAATGTAAGGAAGAGGAAGGGACATTTTTACACCTCTGGTGGACCTGCCCGAAAGTGAAGGCCTTCTGGGAAATGATACATAATGAACTAAAAAAGGTGCTGAGATTCACCTTACCTAAGAAACCGGAGGCCTTCCTTCTGGGCATGGTAGACCAGAGGATGGTCAAGAAAGATAGAACTTTCTTTATGTACGCTACTACAGCAGCGAGGATTCTGTTGGCAAAGCACTGGAAGACACAAAATCTACCCACATTGGAAGAATGGCAGACGCAGCTGATGGACTATATGGAGTTGGCTGAAATGACTGGCAGAATTCGAGACTCGGGAGAAGAAGAAACGGAGGAAGTTTGGAAAAATTTTAAGGACTATTTGAAAAAGCATTATAAGTTGTATGAATGTTAAAAAATGCTCCTTTCTAGGAAGGTATACCTTCAGTATCGGCAAATTTCTGAATTGATAAATAAGACACTATAAGACAGAAGTGAGGTAACGAAATATTTTTATTGTGTGGAAATTAAAAATTAATGCAATTGTATCGAAATGTTTACAACAGATAACACGATAAAATGGAAGATATATTGTTATGTATAAAACAAGTCAACAAATTGCTGAGGTTTTGGTTACACAGGGAATGCAGTGCTCGGGAGATGGGGGAAGTCCATTGGATTTACGGAAGTATGTATTTGAAAGTGGAAATTTGTTTATTAAAAACCTAATAAAATATTTATAAAAAAAAAAGGAAGTGTATCAGTATGAAACCATGCTCCTGCCCACTCATACATGAGTGAGCTACCTGTTCCCCTTAGGTCATTGGTGGCGAACCTATGGCACGCGTGCCAGAGGGGGCACTCAGAGCCCTCTCTGTGGGCACACACGCCGTCGCCCCAGCACAGAGTTCGCCAGAGTGGTACCTTGGGTTAAGAACTTAATTCGTTCTGGAGGTCCATTCTTAACCTGAAACCATTCTTAACCTTAGGTACCACTTTAGCTAATGGGGCCTGCCGCGCTGCTGGAGCACGATTTCTGTTCTCATCCTGAAGCAAAGTTCTTAACCTGAGGTACTATTTCTGGGTTAGTGGAGTCTGTAACCTGAAGCGTCTATAACCCGAGGTACCACTGTACTAGAAAGCCAGGGGGATGCAGAGCCAGGCTGCTCCCCTCCCCCTCTCCACGGGCGCCTGAGGACATTTCTCACATCACCCACACCTCTTCCCAGCCCAGCTGCTCCCGCTCCATTCTGCGCCCCTCGACTGAGTCAGGCGGAGCCAACCGAGTGTATCACACGAGCTGCTGCTCATGCTTCAAGCATGTATGAGTTGTTTTTTCTAAACTCAAACCTCAGTGCAGTGGTACCTCAGGTTACAGACGCTTCAGGTTACAGACTCCGCTAACTCAGAAATAGTACCTCGGGTTAAGAACTTTTGCTTCAGGATGAGAACAGAAATTGTGCGGCGGTGGCTGGAGGCCCCATTAGCTAAAGTGGTGCCTCAGGTTAAGAACAGTTTCAGGTTATAAACGGACCTCCAGAACGAATTAAGTTCTTAACCCGAGGTACCACTGTATTCAGGTTAAATTGTCATGGTGGCACTTTACGATCAATAAGTGTGTTGGGTTGCAGTTTGGGCACTGGGTCTCTAAACGGTTCGCCATCACTGCCCTAGGTGCTGCCCCATGTAACAGCCCCACTCCATAGGGCTCCTTCAGTGGGAATGTGTATCCATGTAGAGAAAGCCCCCCCCCCCCCGGCATAGAGACCATTAAGTCTGAAGCTGATTACAAGTTGGCCCAGGGTATGGTACATGAGGCAGTGCTAGAGCTGGGGGCAGCCCACCCATGGATGAGAGCCTCGTCCCGTACTAAATATCTGAAGAGGGCTTTATTTTATAACACATAGTTCAGATACTTCTGCATTCAGAAAATTTTAAAAATGGTTATGAGCAGTTAAACATTTGGATGTAATTTTTTTTTAAAAAAAAAGAACAAAAAATATGCTGTAGCTTTTTCTTTTGATGTAAAAGGCAAACATATATTCCTTGAAACAGGGCATTTCTAAGAATGTGTTAATGAGTTAACCACTTTAAGTGGTGTCTGTCGCACATGGCATTGGCTACCCACTTGTATGTTGTTTCTGAGCAATTAATTTCCTAATGTGCTTAAGAGGTAGTGATCACATGGGGACTAAGCACATGGCAACCGTTCTAGTAATTTCACTTAGTAAGCTTACCAAGTGGAAATTGCCGTTATCATGTGAATAACATAACAATGAACCTGCCTTTAAAGGCTTTTCAAAAATATTCACTTTATTTGAAATGATTGAATTTCACATGATTGATTTCACATGGACATTTCATACGGTTGTTACCACATCGCCTCCATTTCAGAGGCATAAGAAATTGATCACGAAAGTTGAAGAAATGTTGCAGTGAGCTTGCCTAGGAAGGCTCAGTGTTGCCGACACTGAGAATCTAAACTAAATTAATGTTTGAATGAATAGTTTATACTCCTAACAACTTCAGTATGTTGAAGTTGTATTTTCACTGCCTGATACAAGTAGTGCTGTTCAAAATATGCTTTCTTAAAGTCTTCTGTAAAACAGAAGTGCCTGTAGCCTTAAGACTGGGACAGACTGCACTGATATTTCAACATACAGAACAATTTGTGTTCACAATCTCTGTCTATTGTATGACTGCAGATGAGACAGACTGACTGACTCCAGGAAGCTTGGCTGGGGTAAAGGGTGTAGAGCATCGTTCAATCTCGCATGCAACTCACTTTTTGTGTGCCATGTTGCTTGTTTCTAGCAAATAATTCTAGTTGCAACAAACCTGGTAAGAAACAAAGCTTGTGTTTGTGGGTGCTCTGTTTACTTTCTGTTCTGCCTCTAAATGATGTGTGCAGCAGCTTCTCTCTCACTTTGTTTGAAAGAAATCAATTGCTATAAATAAAATAGCATCCAAATTGGAGAAGTATTTGAAAGTTAAAGTATATTTTGGCATTTAGCACAGCCTGGCAATGCTGACAGTGTAAAAGAGCTCAGCAGAGCAATCCTAACTCCCAGTCTGTACTGCTGAGATAGAGGTGTTCCTCCTATGGTTAAAAAGGACCCCTGACAGTTAGGTCCAGTCGTGGATGGCTCTGGGGGTTAGATGGAAGCAAAAGTTCCTGCTCCACCCACTGAAACTACAGCAGAGTGTCTGCTACAGGCAGAGGTGTTCCCGCCAATAGTAGCTATCCTAAGGCAGGCATGGCCAAACTTGGCCCTCCAGCTGTTTTGGGACTACAGTTCCCATCATCCCTGACCACTGGTCCTGTTAGCTAGGGATGATGGGAGCTGAAGTCCCAAAACAGCTGGAGGGGCAACTTTGGCCATGCCTGTGGAACTCAAAACAGGACATTGCAGGGCTAGGGCTCAGGTGGAAAACACCTAGCAATGAACCTGCTGGATTCTAAGCTTGCCAATTTCTCAGAAAAGGGCCTTCTGCTGCACCAGCCTGAAGATGGTGCCACCAAAATGCCTAAAACAGCCCCCTTTTGCTCTGCGTGGTGTGATCAGCGGGACTTTGAATGTAGTTGTGGATCCAGTTTTAAGTTCTGCCCTGCTGCTCTCGCCTGAGGTTTTGGATTGTTCTGTAGATGTTTCTAAATGAACATTCAATAATGAATAAAGAAGGAATTATATTGACAGAAGCTGGAAAATAACACCAAACAACAACAAACTAGGGCATACAGTATATGAAACTAATTTCTAAAATGAATTTCTAGTTCCAGTGACTAGACCTAGTATAGTGCTCCTTTGCACTTTCATATTGACTGCTGTTCAAATGTTTTCTTGTGGATTATGGAATAGGTGTTCTCAGGTGCTAATGTTTCATGCCTTGTTTAAAATCTCTGTCAGTGTTTCTGGAAGCATTTACAAGAAATAGAAAAGGCTGGACTGAACAAAGAGTCATACTTTCTTACCCTCTGAATTGAAGAGGTCAGTTCTTTCTTTGTGCCTGCACATTTTAAAACCATAAGAAGAATGGTTTTAGGCTGAAAACAGTCAGTGCTGGAAAAATGAAAGTGCACTGTGATATTGTATGCAACGGCTAAATGTGAACTTTTGAAAAGCACAGTATTTTGAATGCAAAGGGCACAGTGTGATTCAGAGGCCTCCTAAATCAACTTAGTGCTATTTAAATTGCTGCAACTACTGGAGAAATAAATAAAGAAAGATACAGTGGTACCTCGGGTTACATCCACTTCAGGTTACATAACGCTTCAGGTTACAGACTCCTCTAACCCAGAAATAGTACCTCAGGTTAAGAACTTTGCTTCAGGATGAGAACAGAAATCGTGCTCTGGTGGCACGGCAGCAACAGGAAGCCCCATTAGCTAAAATGGTGCTTCAGGTTAAGAACAGTTTCAGGTTAAGAACGGACCTCCGGAACGAATTAAGTACTTAACCCGAGGTACCACTGTATAAAGAGGGACTGGAGTCCTTGGGCAAGGTAATCAAAATTTTACTGGTCTAGGATTCCACAATTCTGAGTTCAGAGAATTTACACAGTTAAATATAGCCCTGAAGGGTAAAAAAATATCAATGGTTGTGTTTCTACTAGGAAAAAGAAATAAGTTTGTAATTCTAAACACATTTAATAAGGCTGGAGTGTTTAACTGAATCCCACTGGTGGGCAAAATCCTTATATTCTCCATCCCAAATAGGTCACATTTTACAGCTATCCATCAGGCAGTCATTTTGACATCACTTTGATATCTGGTGACATGTTCTTGCATAGTTCAGGGCATGGAAGCCACACCAGTAAGCTAAGCATCATGCACAAAACTATGCAACCCCTGATGACCATCTGATTGTAAGGGGTTCTGTGAACAGTAATTAAAAAAGGCAAAGGACCCCTGGCAGGTAAGTCCAGTCGCGAACGACTCTGGGGTTGTGGCGCTCATCTCTCTTTACTGGCCAAGGGAGCTGACGTTTGTCTGCAGACAGTTTTTCCAGGTCATGTGGCCAGCATGACTAAGCCGCTTATGGCGAAACCAGAGCAGTAAATGCCGTTTACCTTCCCGCCAGAGTGGTACCTATTTATCTGCTTGCACTTTGACATGCTTTTGAACTCCTAGGTGGGCAGGAGCTGGGGCCAAGCAATGGGAGCTCACCCCGTCATGTGGATTCGAACCGCTGACCTTCCGATCGGCAAGCCCTAGGCTCAATGGTTTAGACCACAGCACCACCCACGTGGTCACCCATGTATCACGTATATGGTCAGCTGATTCTTGGTGCTTTGTGTACAGGGCAGTGAAAACCCCCAGCTAACTGTTGGTGCTTCCTAGCATTGTGCACAGGTTTTGCAGCTGCTGCTGATCAGCAGAACCTGCAACCCCACTTTGGCCAGCCACGTATTTACCTCCCACACACCTGACATCATATCGTATATATATTGTTAGGTGAAGGGCCAGTGGGTGTGACTTGATCAAAATGACCTTGTGAGCCAACTGGGCAGCCTTGGCGGGACTAATTTGACCTGTGCACTAGAGGTTCCCCACTTGTCCTCCTTCCAATTACTCTTGTCAGAGGAGCCAGCATCACATTTAACAGAGAAACTATGAGCAAGCATTTCCCAAAAAAACTTGGCCTTGAAACTAGCATCCTCCCTTACCACTGAAACCACACAGCCTGAAACCTATAGATGCAGAGACTTATCGAGAGAGGTAATGCTGTTGGAATGAAACCCTGAACACTGAAGCAAACACCATATCTTAGTTTTCTTCTTAGCTTGCTACTCCTTTGTTCTCCTGTAGACTTTGCGCCTCTACCAAGTGATCCTAATAAGCTTAATTTATTTGCAAAGAGCAGAGGTGAGGCATATGATTTCCTGGCCATGGGAGAAGGTGACAATGATCTTGCGTCCTGGAAAACAATAATGATCTTAAAGCTGTTTTTCAGTAAAGTAACCCAATCATTAACATGGACTTAGGGAAAGTTGTTGCTCCGTATGGAAAGACCCATTCATGTCTGGGATATCGTGTTACACTGGTTAGTTTTTTCATTTGCAGAGAACCAACTATTGCTGTTCTCTGATGAGATTGTGTATGTGAGTGCCTAAAGGGAAAAAGTTGGAAGAGAAACACTAATCTCTGAACAATTGCACAAAAGGTGCACCCAGGGCTCAAAACTACCCCATATCTGAGCTGAAGTAGCAGTTTGGTTTTTTCTTGTATTTCATTTTTAAGAGGTGAAAATTAATCCCAATTATAAAACTAATTATATATTTATAGCTTGATTAAATGCTGCTGCAATACAACACATAATTTAGATTTATATACCTATGTATTACATTTTTATCCTGTGAGCAGACAAGCAATATAGCACACAACAGTTAAAAACCAGCACAAATGTCAATTAAAATGCAACACAAAGTGTTGGTGTGAGGAGGCCAATCTCAGACCTACAGCAAGTCCAGCCATGATGATAATAGCTGCATCTTAGCTGGGGCACTTTTAGCATGGAAGAACATTGAGAAGGTGAGGGCATTTATCTTGTTGTTTGACAGACCACTATGATGCTGTGCAAGCCCATTGAAATGGATGCCTTTTACAGATTTCTCCAAGATCTCCAAAAGAAAAGGCTAAAACATCCCCCCTTCAAAATCTCTGGTACTAAAGCAGTCTATACTAATAAAAAAAGATATGACAAACTCATGATCAAACATCTGTGTGCCAGACACACACATAGTTTTGTGTGCACCATTATTCTGTCTATTTCAGATGTTATATACTTTCTTTCAAGCAGATCCAAAAGGTAATCTGTTGAGAGAATGATATTTCAATTTAGAGAAAGTGTTTCCTTAAAGCACTGTTCTTTCCTTGTTTCTCTTGATGGGCTTCGTGCAGGTTTTCCACATGAGTGGTATGCCTGCTATAATTCTGTTTTATAAAGGCATTTCAGTGGAGAGCCCTTTACTGCAACTTGTCAAATATCTTGATTAATCTGTTTTTCCTATTAATAATTGTTTTTGGTATGTAACTGTATTCAGATTGTTGGGATGTTTTGAAGCTAGTTAGCTAGCTACTGGTGTGTAGGAAGTTGCCTTTTACTAGGTCAGACTATTTGGCCAGGACAATAAAGGTAAAGGGACCCTTGACCATTAGGTCCAGTCGTGACCGACTCTGGGGTTGCGGCGCTCATCTCGCTTTATTGTCTGAGGGAGCCGGGGTACAGCTTCCGGGTCATGTGGCCAGCATGACTAAGCCGCTTCTGGTGAACCAGAGCAGCGCACAGAAACGCCATTTACCTTTCCGTCGCAGCGGTACCTATTTATCTACTTGCACTTGACGTGCTTTTGAACTGCTAGGTTGGCAGGAGCTTGGACTGAGCAACGGGAGCTCACCCCGTCGCAGGGATTTGAACCGCCGATCTTCTGATCGGCAAGTCCTAGGCTCTGTGGTTTAACCCACAGCGCTACTAACCTAGTATTGTTTACTCGGACAAGTAGCAGCTCTCCTGCTTCCTGATCCTTTTAATAGGTAATGCCAGTATTGAGCCTGGGACCTTTGGCATGCAATGCACATGTTCTGCTACTGAGCTATGGTTACTTCTGAGGCCTGATCTGTTCATTGCTTCTTGGACCAATACAGTGGTACCTCGGGTTAAGAACTTAATTCGTTCTGGAGGTCCGTTCTTAACCTGAAACTCTTCTTAAGCTGAGGTACCACTTTAGCTAATGGGGCCTCCTGCTGCTGCCACGAGATTTCGGTTCTCATCCTGAAGCAAAGTTCTTAACCCGGGGTACTACTTCCGGGTTAGTGGAGACTGTAACCTGAAGCGTCTGTAGCCCAAGGTACCACTGTATATGATTCCTCCTTTGTAAGGCATAGTTTTCACTACATTTGTAAGCCTCTGTCCAGGACAGGCTATCTTCTCAACTCCTGGACCTAGGAATTGCTGACCAACAGTACCTCTTGTCTGATCAGGTTCCAAATATTCCCCATACATTTCTTCCACAGTTATGGCCTTTTCCATAAGGCAACATTTTTGTGTGTACAAGAAATGAAAGAGCATTCAGTCATGTGATTCTCCACCTGATGTCTGAAGGTTTCAGCCAGACACATGTTTTTCACCTGAATGAGAATTAAGGTTCATGAAGCAATTGCAAAGCCTCCCTCCTTCCAACAGAATTTTGAAACAGTGAAGACTACTGCAGACTTAAGAGTTTATTTTCCAGGGTGCTCTCCATGTTGCTTTTCATTGTGGGATCTTGAAGGTTATGTCAGGAATCCTTGTAGCTAGCAAGGCTGACAAATCAATAAATTACACCAATAATAACTTGGGTCCAATCCAGAGAGGTACTTTAAGGGGCTGTGGAACTTTGGTCTTCTTTCCCCACCTCCCATCCCTTTAAGCATCAAACCACTATGTAAGATTATAAACTGCTTGGAAGCTCTCCTGAGTTTCAGAGGAGACACATGGGAGACTGCCTTAAAAAAATAATAATTAAGTACAGACTCTCTTCCGCTATAATAAACTAGAGTGGCCAGGATTCTTTGAGGAAGCCATCACTGGTAAAGTGGTATGAGAGTGTTTTCAATGCATGATGTGGACGTGATCTGAGATTCCTGCTGCTGTTACTGCTGGCAGCAACAGTGCAAGAGGCCTAATCTTGGCACCAGGTGTCTGAGGAACATTTTATGAAAATATTTTGGGAGTTTATATAGCTGGAAATGGTTTTTTTGTCCATTAAACAAACAAACAAACAATCTTTATTACGGTCCAGAGACCAACATTAAAGCTATGCTCTGCCTCTGGAGGCAGTCATGTTTTGGAATACCAGTTGCTGGAAATGGCAGGAGAAGAGAATACTCTTGTGCTTGAGTCCTGCTTGCTGCCTTGGAAGGTGATCCGAAAACTACAACTAATCCAGAATGCGGCAGCTAGACTGGTGACTGGGAGCGGCCACCGAGACCACATAACACCAGTCTTGAAAGACCTACACTGGCTCCCAGTACGTTTCCGAGCATAATTCAAATTGTTGGTGCTGACCTTTAAAGCCCTAAACAGCCTCGGTCCAGTATACCTGAAGGAGAGTCTCCACCCCCATCGTTCTGCCCGGACACTGAGGTCCAGCTCCGAGGGCCTTCTGGCGGTTCCCTCGCAAGTTACAGGGAACCAGGCAGAGGGCCTTCTTGGTGTGACGTCATTTTGAGCGTCTGCGCATGTGCGAGCGGCAAAACCCGGAAGTAACATGTTCCATTACTTACGGGTTGCCGCGGAGCGCAACCCGAAAATGCTCAACCCGAAGCTACTTCAACCCGAGGTATGACTGTACCTGACTTTTAGAAGACATCTGAAGGCAGCCTTGTTTAGGGAAGCTTTTAATGTTTAATAGGTTTTGTATTTTAATATTCTGTTGGAAGCTGCCCAGAGTGGCTGGGGAAACCCAGCCAGGTGGGCGGGGTATAAATTATTATTATTATTATTATTATTATTATTATTATTATTATTATTCCCACAGGGAGCTGGTTGGCCACTGTGAGAACAGGATGCTGACCTAGAAGGGCCATTGGCCTGATCCAGCGGACTCTTCTTATGCTATTATGTTTAAGAATTGTAGCTGCCTTTCCTGCATCAGAAGCCACCAGCTGAGTTCCACCTTAAATTATCAATTTTACTCCATACACAAATTGATACTGGCACAAGTCTCACTTCCCCACCTGCATTGCAAATATATTAAGCATGTAAAGAATTCCCTGCTCCCACTGAACATGGCCCTGAAATTTATCTCATCATGTTTTAAACTTTCCATAGAGAGTTTACAATATAAAATGACAGAAGAGCTCGGCACCTGCAGTTGACAGTGATGTTTACAGGAGCTAAGGGTTGTTCAGTGCCTTGCGATTCAAGTAGCTAATTTAAGAGATCAACATCTTGGTCTGTGCAACTTGGCTAAGGCATAGGAAGAATGTGTCAGAGTTGGGATTAGCCCCCTGATGGGTTCTTTAAAGGCTGTTGTTCTTCATTTCATGCGGCCGTTCCCCCTTTTATCTGGAATTCTTGCTGGCTGCTCAGCAGAGGAGCTGGCTCAGTTACAGTCTGCTTGGTTGGATGCTTGCAAGAGCTGTAATGCCATCATCAAAAGTTTAGGAAGTAGTGCCCTCTAGTAGTCGGCTCATTTGGAATCTTACTGGAAACTAAACCCCCCCCCCCACTCTTTCAGTTCACCTTTGTCTGTGTGTGCATCTCTGTGTGTGTGTGTGTGTGTGTGTGTGTGTGTGTGTACAAGCATATAAAAACTTCAGTTACCATTAGAAGAATCTAAATGGCTATAATCACTTGAAAATGTAGTTGCTGCAGGCTTTTAAATGTAGTAATCTATTTATATTCACTGGCATATTTTCAGCCAGAAACCTTGTCTTTATAAGGATAAAGTTGTATCTCAAAGCCTCCTCGGTTTAAGTGTGCTATGCACAGTTTATTTGCTTTCTACACCAGAACATCTGGCTGCTTCCTTATAAATGGAGTGGATTTGTGTGATACGGAGTAAACAGAGTTCCATAATCTCTGACTCAAAACCTCTTCTGGGCATCTTTTATAATTCCTCTTGGAATGATGCCCTAATTCTATCATGCATAAGAAACAACTGATTGTTCTGTTGTTGTTTTTTAAAGCAAAAGTGTGTGTTTCACATTTAATGACATTGCTTTCAGAAACTTCTCGCCCTAGGACCATTTTGGATGTTGTGAGAGGAAGGGACAGGAAGTGTGAATCACTTGTACTTCCTGTTCTTTGAATTTCTTTTTGAAATCTGAAGGAGAACTTGTGTTATCTCCACTTCAGCTCCCGTTCAGCTGTAGCTGTTCCTAATATATTATGAACCCAACCTGCAAATCATACCATAGTGTGAAATGCACAAAATTCCACATTCAGACTTTGGGTAAATAACAGCATGCGGCAGGGATTCACGTCTCCTATCTCCCATCTTGTTCATGTCTGAACTGCACAGTGTTATTGTGTGGTGTGGAGTTAATATTCATTGTGTCATAAAACAAATGTTTACAATGAGGTGTGCATGCTGTTTTAGTATTACAGGGTGAATTGATATTCTAGAAAAAGACACACGCACACACGCACACACCTGGAATTTGGGCGTCTGAATCCAACCCAGAGCCATCAAAATTAAGGCGATTGTTTCTTTAAAAGGAAAATTGCACATTTTATGACACAAACATGGTTCTGTTGCTATAAATTGCTCCCTGAACATTTGATAGATCAGAACTTTTCCTTCTTTTATTTCCATTATTCCATTATTGTGACTTGGTTCACTTTTGGCAGTTGCGCTGGTGTTATAAACTTACTTCTTGCCTGTCCCTTATCTTTGTCACAGTGAACCCCATTTATCCCCCAGCTTCCTTGTGTGGTGTACCATATTCTGTATAGTAAGAAGTCTTTAGGGGCATCTGTTTTTGGAAGGTCTTGCATCTAAGCCACAAGTGCAGCCTAGACAGAAGAAAGTTCAGGTCCTAGACTATGATTGTAATAATCTGTGGAGAGATCTACCCGTATTTTTTGCTCCATAAGATGCACCTTTTTACTCCTAAAAAGTAAGGGGAAATGTCTGTGCGTCTTATGGAGCGAATGTGTGGTTGATCAATGGCTCCCTTTCCAGCCCTGCCTCCTTGCCCAGGCTTCCATTGTTGAATGTTCTGCAGACGGAGGCTGTTTCCCCAGTGACATGTGATTGGCTGATTAGATTATCTGTCTGGAAACTGTAGAAACTGCTCCCTTTCCTAAAGAAGCTGAAGAACTGTGAATTGAACCCCATAAAAACAGGATTTTTTCCCTTTGCAAAGTAAGCTCAACAACTTTGAGCTGATCCTCAAAAAAGGGGCTTTTCCCCTTTGCAAAAGAAGCTGCACAACTTTGAGCTGATCCCCAAAAAAACAGGGCTTTCCCCCTTTCCTCCTCTAAAAACTAGGTGCGTCTTATGGTCAGGTGCGTCTTACGGAGCAAAAAATACGGTACTTGTCAGGAAGCTTTCTTTCTGGTAGCCTGAGGTCCCTTTCTTCTGGTCTCTTTGCACTTTCTTTTGGGAAGGTGAGGATGTCAGACAGACAGATGAAATGCAGAGCAGCTATCTTTATGGCCGCAGCTGGTATAACAACAATATTTTAACACTAGTTCACTATGCAGTACTAGCCTGAATTAATTAATCATTTTACAGTCGTTACCAAAGTTTATGTTGGCTTAGTCCTTAAAACCTCACATTCATTATCTACTTTTCTGTTCCATGGGTTTCCCCACCACCACCACCGTCCTTTTCACTGACTTTAGATGCTAATCCTATATTTATTCCTTCAAATTGTCATTTTTTCCCCAGAAGGTGAGTTTCCCCAGTGTGTTGTTGGAATTCTTTGAAGTGCAGATGTTTCTCTGTAGTGTTCTTACCACCCTCAAAGCTTGCCATTGTGACTACATCTTTCTGGCTAGACATCTTTTCCACCTTCCATGTTTCACATCATTGAATCTCCTGAGATGCTGTGAGGAATCATTTGCAATATACCTGGGTGTGGTCAGATGAAAGGACATTCAGTGCTGGGCTTAACTTCTGAACGCTGAGATATGCACTAAATGGTCGCATGGCTTATGAATTGTGCTAGCAGCGGGGCCTGTGGTTCAAAGCATTGGCAAGGGAATGAGAGCTGGAGTGGGTGGGTACTCAGGGCAGGGGTGCCAACTTGGAATAAAATATTGTGAGGGGCCAGGTAAGTGCCGCCTCACATAATGGATCACACACACCATTTGAATGGCAAAGCCCATCACCGGGGGGGGGCAGCCCCCTAAAATATTTTATTGAGGGGCGAAGGGACCTTGTTGTGTGCAGCCTACACTTAGGGCAATCTGTGGGTTCTAACCTTTTAAGAAAGGTTTATTAATGGTTCTTTAACAGAAGGGACGCGGGTGGTGCTGTGGGTTAAACCACAGAGTCTAGGACTTGCCGATCAGAAGGTTGGTTTTTTGAATCCCCGCAACGGGGTGAGCTCCCGTTGCTTGGTCCCTGCTCCTGCCAACCTAGCAGCTTGAAAGCACGTCAAAGTGCAAGTAGATAAATAGGTACCGCTCCGGCGGGAAGGTAAATGGCGTTTCCGTGTGCTGCTTCCGTTCGCCAGAAGTGGCTTAGTCATGCTGGCCACATGACCCGGAAGCTGTACGCTCCCTTGGCCAGTAAAGCAAAATGAGCACCACAACCCCAGAGTCGGTCACGACTGGACCTAATGGTCAACGGTCCCTTTACCTTTACTAACAGAACAGAATGATGTAGGTATGTTTGTCAATCAGTTTGCCTATGACCAAGCTTCATTCAGTGATGGCTGAAGAAAGATCCCATGTGATAGCCAATTGCATTCATGCATACTTTTCTAAGCAGCAATACAATTTCCTAGTCAGCCACAGCAGCATAACTATTATTGATAAATAATGTAGTTAATATCAAGACTTGTATTTAATATTGAAAAGTTTACATAATAATATACATATTAAGAAGTGCAATTTGAATATATCGTGTTAGACACTTTAGTCTGAGTTCTATGCGACTTCTGCCAGCTTACTTGTAAATGTAGGGCCCCCACCACATGGTGCCTTGGCTGAGAGGGGCATGGGAGACGTGAGCAGCACAGTAAGTAATATTCTTCACCAGACATAGGCAAACTCGGCCCTCCAGATGTTATGGGACTACAATTCCCATCATCCCTAGCTAACAGGACCAGTGGTCAGGGATGATGGGAATTGTAGTCCCAAAACATCTGGAGGGCTGAGTTTGCCTATGGCTGTTCTTCACCTTCTAGGCTTTCTGACATGGAAATTTCTCCCCAGTCCTGATGTACATAATTGATACAATGTGTATGTTAAAATATAGAGAGAATGGGCTACTGGTCAGCGTTAGTTGTTTCCCAGGTCTGTAGCCCATTTTGTGAGTGTGATGCTTCAGCTTCCCTTCTTGTGGATTGTATAGTAGTTGTTTTAAAAAAGAGAGTTGTCATTTTGGACCTTTCATCGGGGCTTTGCATTGGCTTATGAGTGCCACTCTTAGTTACATTTAAACATATATTATTGATATCCTGTTGTTAGGATCTGGCTTGTGCTTGTTGAACTCTGCTGCAATTTATAATAATAATTTAATAATTTATTATTTATACCCCGCCCATCTGGCTGGTCCTCCCCAGCCACTCTGGGCAGCCTCCATAGAAACCAAAAATACAGTAAAATATCACACGTTAAAAACTTCCCTGAACAGGGCTGCCTTAAAATGTCTTCTGAATGTCAGGTAGTTGTTTATCGCTTTGACATCTGCTGGAAGCGCGTTCCACAGGGCGGGTGCCACTACAGAGAAGGCCCTCTGCCTGGTTCCCTGTAGCTTTGCTTCTCGCAATGAGGGAACCGCCAGAAGGCCCTCGGCGCTGGACCTCAGTGTCCGGGCAGAATGATGGGGGTGGAGATGCTCCTTCAGGTATACTGGACCAAGGCCGTTTAGGGCTTTAAAGGTCAGCACCAACACTTTATCTTCATTTATCTTTTATCTTCATTTCATTTCACTTCATTTCACAATTTATCTTCATTTCATAATGCTTTATCCTTAAGATCTGAATCTGAGTCATCATGTTTCAGCTTGTTCCCATTTAGCAACCTGTTTCTTCCAAAAAAGACCTGCATTTCTCTATATTGCATAGTTTCAATGCCACTTCTCTTGTGCTTTTCAACTGCACGACATACTTGCTTCGCTCAGCACCCTAGAAAATTGTATTCACAAGAACCACATCTCTGTTCCAGGATCTGTGATAGATGGATGATAGCCATTTGTGATGCCCCACTTGCAAAACAGGCTTCTGCGATTACCCTGCCCCCTGCCCTCTTCTTATCTTTCACAGGCCTCAAAAATTTGCTCTGGAATGTTGCTGGACTTTCCTGAACAGATTGTTGGCATGTGAAGAACTCCAGGGGGAATGGAAAGAATGGAAATCCCTTTCTATCATGGATTTTTTTTTTAATTGCAAATTTAAATTTAAATCCTGGCAGTGGAGAGAGAAGCAAAACCACAATCCATTTGATGATGGGAACAGGCTGGGTCCAAGACAGGCTGAGTTTGGAACAAATTGGGCTCTGAGGATGGCTAACACAGGATGAATGTCTTTTGAACCCAACATATCCCTCAAATGACCCTTTTTACTTCATCTGTGAGATATTCACAGGCCCCTAATGGCAGACGATGTCCTCCGAAGTTACCTTTACCCCATTCTATTCAGACAAAGACACTGTTTTTGGCTGGTTGAGCCATGTCATAATAACTAGAATAGCCAAACGTTGTCATCTCAGCAAGTAATCTGAGAAAGTGAGGAGGTAGAAATGGGTGTGGTTATTCATTGGATGAAAGATTGGTATGTCCAAAAGGATTCACAGGTGTGATGAAGCAGTGAGTGCTGTGCAACACACAGTACACAAAAACCCCAATCCAGCCCCACCGACTACAGAATTCACCAGCTGTTTTGCATAAAGCTCCAGTGTATGTGCCGGTTTGGCATATATTCTTGCACCCTTATTTTCACTGGCCAGCAAGTTAAATTCCTAAAATTAATATAGCACTATGTATGCTGCCCAGCTAGGATACAAATGTTACAAAGAGGACATAAATAAATCTTGATTGTACTTCTCTCTGAACCTAAAACCAAGCTGTGTATAGCTCACTGTGGTTCTTGTTTATAGTCTTGACCTACTGTTTTCTTTTCCTCTTCATTTGTATTATGTGGTTCTTTAACAACATATTTATATTTTCCACATTCCTGAAAGCTGTTCAAAAAAATCATTAAAATGGGACTGTCTTGACACGCATCTGGCACCCTCTGTCTCATTAAAAGCAAATTTCTAAGTATTGCTAAATATTTAAAATGCTTTGTAAAGTTTCCTGTCTGGTCCTAGGGATTTCCTTCCTTTTATCTTCTTAAGCATGCTTTACCTTGTTGCCACTCAAAGGCTTTGTTCAGAAGTCTTCTATTTTTGCTAAAATATTCTCATTTTCTACATTAAAGAAAGATTTTTTTTCAAAAAAGCTTTCATAATCTCTCCATCAGTCATCATGCCACAATCTTGATACTTGTTTTCTTTCTACTTTTCCTTTCAACCTATGTCCTCTGTTTTGGTTTAATTTCCAGACTTTTAAACATATTTTGTTGCAGAATATTTAACAGTCTTCCCTTCCCCTCTCATCTCCATTTTCAGTTTTGTCTCCTTTAACTTGCCAGACTTTAGTGGAATCTACACACATATAAAAACTGTTCTGAACATGCTTTTTTTATATATAAAAAAAGCATTTTTAAAAATACATTGAATTTTCTTTAAGCCATCTAGTGTCACATTGTATATTGCACTTCAAACACACTTAAAATGTTTTATTTGTAGCTGCATAGCTGAGTGCTTAGTTTCTGCCATTTTAATAATGTCTCCTGTTTTGTTTAACGCCCGTCTTCCTAAACTCTGACCATCTTCATTTTACTCTTTCCTTGGGTCTGTCCTGTTTTCTTTTTGCACTCTCTCATTTCTGCATGTGTGTATATGCATATACAGTGCTTTTTTTCTTAAAGAAATGTTTAGGGGCACTCTCATTTTCCTACACATATTGAAATACTGCCCCTCAATGAGGCCAAACTTAGATTCAATGTTTAGGGGTAAAATGTTTAGGGGTAAAAACGTTTAGGGGTATGCATACCCCTACGTCTCCCCCCCCCGAAAAAAGCACTGTTCATATCCTTTCCCTATTTCATTCTTCGAAGAACAATATTTTTTTTTTTTTGCTCGTTATCACTTTTCAGCTGAAAAAAAAAAGTATTACCCTTCAACTTGAAAATTTGTACTTGGGGTAGGAATTGATGTCACAGTGGGAAGAGAGACCAGATGAGGTGGCACACACAGCCCCCACTCAAAAATCCCAGAGTACCCACATTCAGCTGGGCACACTAAAATCATGGAATATCTTCAGTTATAACAAACTGTTTATTGCAACATACCAGGGACCAAGAAAAAGGCCAGTGTAATAAATCAAATTTCCACCATAGTTCTAATTCATATGTTTCTTGAGCAAGTGTACATATAATTAAAACACTGCTTTGTAGCTAAGAGAGCAATCCAAACCCCAAATCTGCTATGGTGAGTGAGAATCCAGAGGATCTCCAGCTCAGACAGCCAATTCCCAGCACAGCTGTGCTGTATGGGGATAATTCCTTCATTCAGACTCAGCAGAGCTGAGCCAAGACTGACAGATCTTATGCCACTGTAAGCCTTGAAAAATGGGCATTCCAGGGGAGTGAAGGGGCAGCCCTGGGCTGGATCCTAACTCCACTCAGCTCAGACTGGCAACTCAGCAGAACCCGTTCCTGAACAGAGTTTGGATGTGGCGTAATTTAAGCTGGTGTAAATCACACTGGCTTCCTTTACTTCAGATTGTTCCTTTAATATAATATTTATAGGGGCATAATAATCCAAAAACTTGGGTCATGCAACAGAAATTACATCTGTCTAGAGATGGGAGAACAATTGTGAAATTATGCAAGAGTTCTAAGGAGAGTCATTTGGTTGTCAGTCTAAATATTCATTGTTTGCCCAATAATATTTGTATTTGTATATTTGATCTCAAAAGCCAGATCTTTTTGAACCTAGCTAAGTTATAGGAAAGCAAAATTTAACTCAGAAGGTGACTGAATCAGTTTTAAAATATATTCGGCATATACCCTCAGCATGCTTATTTGCATTTTACATTTTACCATATTACATTTTAAAATAGGTTGTTTTTAAAAGGATTTTTAAAATGATCTGATTTAAATATTTCAGTCTAATTTTGAATATATCCTTTTAAAAAAATAGTAAGCCACAAAATGAGCATAAAAAACACTCTGGTGTCTTTATTTCTTTGTGAAAGACTGCACTTCTCGTATTATGCTCTCTTGAAAGAGGATGTTCCTTATTTAAGATAAAACAGCAAGACATTCTATTACACTCAGTCAATGTCTATTCATTAACTGCTTGCTTCCCAAAGTGGTTGGGGCAAATCTAATGTTTGATCTGAATATTATGCATGGCATAACTCATCCACCGAATCTAAGCAGTGACAACAAAGCAATCGTGTCAGAAGTTCCATAAATATAGCAGACTTCTAGCGCTGTCTTTTTGTAGTTTGTTTTGATTTTCTTCGCCTACCTTCATGCGGCCACCACCAAGAGTAATCACTATCTTAATTATCACAGAAAATGTTGTGATCATCATGAAAATAAACAGAATATGTTATGATAAGAAGTATATGAGTTCTCAATGCAGGAAAGTAGTTTTCAGAAAGTTTTTGAAAGTGCATCAAGTGAAAAAAAATGGTGGGGTTTTTTATGGGAGACATTACTCTGGAAGTTGTAACATGCATTTTTAAAATAGTGTGTTTGGTTCAACTAAGCGTATTTTCTGTTTAGTTGAGTTACCTAACTGGGAAATGACATTGATCTAATTTTACTATATTAAAAAAGCATGATGGGGAGAAATGTTCTATTTACTACACTGCACGCACACAATGTGATATATTTTGATTCAGCTAGCTGCAATAGTATTTTCCATGAATGAATTTGCTCTGTGAGTTTTCAGACATTAGGTAATTCAACCTTTTCCTGTTATTTTTAAAGGTGTGATTTATGTACAAATTTCGGTTTTACTGTAATTTCCCCCTCTAAGACTTGCAGCCAGTTTTCACCTCACGAAATTTCCTTAGCTCCCACGTCCTGTCTTGCTTTAATAGTAGAGCTGGAAACCATTCTCAACTTTTATCTTGAGGTTTGCAGTAGGTATGTATAATAACTTTTACATATTTAATGTCAAATCACCAAGGGCTAAAATATTGCAAAAATAAAAAATGGTGAAATGTCCTGATCAACAGGATGATCAACACAATAATAGTAGGCTAATTCAGTGTTTCCCAACCGGTGTTCCGCGGCACACTGGTGTGCCGTGAGACCTTGCCTGGTGTGCCGTGGGAGGGAGGCGGGAGAGGCGGGGCGGCGGCGGCATCTCCTGCTGGATGCAAATCCAAACATGGCGGGCGCCTCCCTCGCTCCTTTGTAGGCGGACCATCGAGAGAGAAAGAAAAGGAGGCGAAAGAGCGAGAGAAGGCGCCTGCGCGGAAAGAGGAGCGAGCAGTGCGCCTGCACGCTGCGGCGCCCGAGATCGCTTCTCCCCACCGCCCCTTGCTTCAAAAGAGGTCTGGGGACAGCGGGAAGCGCTGCCCCCGGACCTCTTTTGAAGCAAGGCTTTGCGGGGAGAAGCGATCTCCCCGCAGCCCCTTGCTTCAAAAGAGGTCCGGGGGCAGCGGGAAGCGCAGCACTTCTTCCCCGCTGCCCCCGGACCTCTTTTGAAGCAAGGGGCTGCGGGGAGATCGCTTCTCCCGGTGCTCCGAAGCGGGGCGGGGGGGGCGGGAACACCTGCCCCAGCCGCCCCGCTTCGGAACGCTGCTCCGAAGCGGGGCGGGGGGCGGGAACACCTGCCCCAGCCGCCCCGCTTCGGAACGCTGCTCCGAAGCGGGGCGGGGGGCGGGAACACCTGCCCCAGCCGCCCCGCTTCGGAACGCTGCTCCGAAGCGGGGCGGGGGGGCAGGAACACCTGCCCCAGCCGCCCCGCTTCGGAACGCTGCTCCGAAGCGGGGCGGGGGGCGGGAACACCTGCCCCAGCCGCCCCGCTCCGAAGCGGGGCGGGGGGGCGGGAACCTCGCACCCCGCCGCCGGGCATCGGAACGATGCCCCGATGCCGGGCGGTGGGGCGGGAACCTCGCACCCCGCCGCCGGGCATCGGAACGAGGTCCTGGACCTCTTCTGAAGGCAGGCGGGGGCAAAAGTCTTTGCTCCCCCCGCCGCCCTTCCCGGGACAGTGGAGACTTCTCCGCTGCCCCGGGCGATCTTAAAATGCTGGCGGGCGGGAGCGAAGCGTTCGCTGCCGACCCCCAGCATTTTAAAATCTCCTCGGGGCAGCGGAGACTTCGCTCCCGCCCGCCAGCATTTTAAAATCGCCCCGGGACAGCAGGGGCTTTTAAAATGCTGGCGGTCGGCAGCAAAGCCCTCCTGTCCCCGGAGCTTGCGGGGCGGGAGGTGGGAAGAAGGGCTTTTCTTCCCACCGCCAGCCTTCAGAACAGCCTTCTGAAGGCTGGCAGTGGGAAGAAAAGCCCTTGTCCCCGTCCCCCCCAGCCTTCAGAAGAGGTCGGGGGACAGACTGTCCCCGGACCTGGTCTGAAGGCGGTTTCCCTAGGAACGCATTAATTGATTTTCAATGCATTCCTATGGGAAACCGTGCATTGCAAGACGAAAAACTCGCAAGACGAAGAGACTTGCGGAACGAATTAATTTCGTCTTGCGAGGCACCACTGTACTTTTTATATAGTCAATATAGGCACAGAGTTAAATTTTTTAACATTTTCTAATGGTGGTGTGCCTCGAGATTTTTTTCATGAAAGAAGTGTGCCTTTGCCCAAAAAAGGTTGGGAAACACTGGGCTAATTATTTTCAGACTTTCAAAAAGATTTTTTTAAATGCGACTAGAGCACAATTGTAAAACAATAATTGTAATTATTGCACCCTATCTAAACATCTTCCTTTAAGTTACCTTTCTATTGCATAAGTATTTTTCAAGAACTAGGTGTGCTGTGTTTTGTACCTGGGAACATATTATTTCCCCCTCACTCACCCCACAATATAATGTTTTCAATGCTATTGTTTATAACTGCTCCATTGAATTGTGTGAATATCATGAAATAACCTATCAGCATTGGTTAAACTGTTTAATATTGATAAGCAACACAAAACCTTGTACCACAATGTTATGTACTTGTACTACATGTTATGTAGTTATACATCACTTGTTGTTCTTGTATCATCATAAGCATTATTCATTATTAATAATGAATTAATTGGTGTATTTTTCAGTTGCTGGTGGTTGTTTCCTCCTTTTTTAAAAATGGGTGTTTTCAAAATGTTAAGAAGAGAAGAACTGATTATCTTTCTTGATACTTTCAAATTATAGTTATCTGACTTTCTTGTTGTGATTTGCTTTTCATTACTGTTTTTGTTGTATGACTTGTATGTCGGCCTAAAAGGACTTAAATAAAAAAAATAAAATTATATGGTAACTATTCCTCTCACTACTTGTATATATAAGGGTCTGGTGACTTCTGTTTCAGTGTATCGGAAGAAGTGTGCATGCACACGAAAGCTCATACCAATAACAAACTTAGTTGGTCTCTAAGGTGCTACTGGAAGGAATTTGTTTATTTTGTTTTTTATTTTGTTTCAACTACAGCAGACCAACACGTCTACCCTACCTGTAACTGTTCCATGTGCTGTTTTGTAACTTTTAATTTCAAGAAATGAATGTGCTCGTACTGTTATTTACACTTAGATTGAAGCTTCCAAACATTCAAAGGTAAAATAACATTTGACTCTTGCTCAGTGTAATTTTAGTGAGATTATTTCCAGCTATAGTGCACATGCACATAGAGTGGTAGGAATTGTGATGGCTTCCTTGTACTTCCTTGTACTTCTGTACTTCTACCTCTTGTGAAGAATCCCCAACCTATGGGAAGAACAGGGGACATAGAGACTGTTGCAGGAGATGAAATCAGGAAAGACTATATGTTTATAGGAAACAAGGCCGGTGGCACTTTGAAGACTGGCATTAATCTCTTGCTTTTCCTCCTTTGTTTATATCACTGATTATGAAAAGGGCAGACAATGAAATATTCTTTTACAGATTCCTGTCTGAATGTGCTGGTTCTGGGCTGCTCATTTCCTGCAGTTTCTTAAAAGAACCAATTAATTTTGTTTTCCCTTAGCACTTTGCCCTATTATTCTCTGAAGGCATAAGGCCATTTTAAAATCATCCGTTGAGCTTTGAGCACTTTACCTATATATTCTCTGGAAGGTATGAGGCCTATTTTAAAATCGTTTGTCGAGCTTTGCAAATAAGTCAGCAAAGGCAGTAGCCCACATCAATCTTACTAGCCCAGTTCCAGACTTACCTTCACTGGTCGCCATGCAGTTATATAATCCTAGGGTGTGGTTCCAGGGCACATAATTAAACCACCTTGCCAAATCTAAACAGGTGTGCATCTGGTCAGTGCCTGAGTAAAAGACGCCCTGGGAGCCCCACGCATGCAACAAAAAGAAGGCAGGGTATAAATGTACTAAGTAAATGGGAAACAGGGACAGTATGGCATATGGATGCTCTGTCTTGAATTCAAGTCTAAGCAGACAGAGCTAAATAGGTATCTACTGCAAGAATACACATGCAGGCTTTCAGAACTTTCCAGTTAAAGATAAAAATGGTTTAAAATGCATTTAAACTTGCCAGAACACAATGAGCCTTTTTTTTTTTTACTGGTAATTTGGCATAAAGAAAGATTTAAATCCAATTCCATCTAAAATTGAATTGTATGGATAATAGCATAATAATATAAATCCTTTATGTAACAGTAGATAAAGTACAGAATTGTTCAGTATAACCTGGTTTTGTAACAAATATGGCTGTTGAGGCTGAAATAATGAGCAGCTACATGTTCATTTTTCTGTACGCCATTCAGGAATAGCTAAACTAATTTCAACTTCCTGAGTGGAAACAAAATCATGTCTAAATCTGATTAGGAGAAGCCTGCAGTAAAACGTATTTTGCACATGTTCTAGACCTCTTCACTTAAAATTATTTTTTCTAAGACGCTCATTTTAAGTATATGTATAAACTATACATACGGGACCTGTACATTACTTCTGTGTAGAACAGCTAGATCAAAGGCAGCAGTTCTGCCTGAATCTCTGGTTGTTGCCTAGCTGAAGAGACCACCTATAGGGAGAAAGGGTGTAATTCATTTTCCATGCCCATTCATGCCCATTGGCCAACAAGCACAGCAATTGTGACTGCAGCTCCCTTTCATGTGCATAACTTTCACTAGGAACAAAGAGAATTGACTCATTTCACATAGTGAGAGTTGTTCTCTGTCTCCGCACTGCTCTTCCCAGTTTACTATTCAGTTAGAAAATAAACGTGTGTGGTAGATGAAGAGTAGAAATTGGGATATTCACGCCTAATCTTTTCACCCTGTCTTTTGAATTTTGATTTGTGTTTGCAAAACTTGCTGTATTAAGTGTGATTAGTACCTTATGCCGTTTCATTTAAGCTGGAAAGATATGCTGATAAAAAGAATTCTGCTTTAGTGGAATTGAAGTATGGATTCTGATAACCTCCAGCCCAGTGAGCTTGTACTGAGTTAAGAATAATAGAAATCTTCTCTGCTTTATTTTATTGATTAAAGATTCTTCCTGATATTTTTCGTTAAGATCTCCTAAGAGTTGTCTATTTAACTATCAGAGGTTTGTGTCATTGACATGCATTTTCTATTAAAGGCAGCCAGCATATTTTTATAACTGATGTACAGAATGCATTTAAATTTCATTTATTAAATTTCATTTATTATTCATTTAATTATCTGGGGTTGCGTGCTCATCTCGCTCTACAGGCTGAGGGAGCCGGCGTTTGTCCACAGACAGTTTTTCTGGGTCATGTGGGCAGCATGACTCTGGCGAACCAGAGCAGTGCACGGAAACGCTGTTTACCTTCTCACCGGAGCACTACCTATTTATCTACTTGCACTTGATGTGCTTTCGAACTGCTAGGTGGGATGGTAAAGGTAAAGGGACCCCTGACCATTACGTCCAGTCGTGGTCGACTCTGGGGTTGCGGCGCTCATCTCTCTTTATTGCATGACTAAGCCGCTTCTGGCGAACCAGAGCAGCACACCGAAACACCGTTTACCTTCCCGCCGGAGTGGTACCTATTTATCTACTTGCACTTGGATTTGCTTTCGAACTGCTAGGTTGGCAGGAGCAGGGACTGAGCAACGGGAGCTCACCCCATTGCACTAGGCTCTGTGGTTTAACCCACAGCGCCACCCGCGTCCCTAGGTGTGATGGTAGGAGGCGACAAAGAACTACCTTAGTTGAATAAAGGGTTCAAGCAAGTTCAGGTGGGAGATTCGCAAGCACTCTTTGCTGCTTTTAAATAAATAAATAAATAAATTTGCATTCATTTTTAAGTGTATGAAAAGAAAATGCATTTTAGTATAAACTATTTATTTTAGTATAAACTATTTAAAGGAAGCCTGGGACGCAGGTGGCGCTGTGGGTTAAAGCCTCAGCGCCTAGGACTTGCCGATTGAAAGGTCGGCGGTTCGAATCCCTGCGGCGGGGTGCGCTCCCGCTGCTTGGTCCCAGCGCCTGCCAACCTAGCAGTTCGAAAGCACCTCCGGGTGCAAGTAGATAAATAGGGACCGCTTACCAGCGGGAAGGTAAACGGCGTTTCCGTGTGCGGCTCTGGCTCGCCAGAGCAGCGATGTCATGCTGGCCACGTGACCCGGAAGTGTCTCCGGACAGCGCTGGCCCCTGGCCTCTTAAGTGAGATGGGCGCACAACCCCAGAGTCTGTCAAGACTGGCCCGTACGGGCAGGGGTACCTTTACCTTTTTATTTAAAGGAAAGTTACATCTAGTTACAAAAAATTTAAATTTGGATGAAAATTGTATTTCTGGGCAGACAATAAGTGCATCAAATAAGTATCTGAATCATTAAAAAAAAAAAAAACTACCACCCCCCAATTTTTCTGTTTCAGGATATAGGGGGAACAAATTAAGAACACTAGAAAGGGAGGTATGAACACTCATACCTCAAGTCATCCAAATCCACTTAAAAGTTGGAGATGAAGACAGTCAGTGTTCCTGTAGATATATCACAAAATCATGCTATATAAAAATAATTTCATCTTTTTTTACTTTGGCCTCTAAGAAATATGGGAAGTAAGGGAACAGGTCCCATACTTTTGCATACCAGTAATCCAGAAAAATCAAGAATTTTGGAATTGTGAATTGTGCTGCAATAAAAGTGTCCCAACTAATTCTGGGCTATACTGTACATGATAGTGTTCTTAAAACGCAGCATGATCTTGAGCCCCTCCATATTTCTCTGGAGATAATTCACCTGCGGATTAAATGGATAAGAAATTAATCCCCCTTTCTTAACTCCATGTTGGGAAAGTATACAAAAGTTTAATTAGGCTTCATTTTATTTAACTTTATTATTATTATTTTTTGTTATGAACTTCAGAATAGAACAGAAATATTACAAGTGAAAGATCTTTTTATCCATATGGGTTTGTGTTAATGATGGAAGCATAACAGATTTAGTTTGAACGCCAGTGCTTTCTTGACTAATTCCACCCTTCTCCAAATAAAATACATGCTGTATTCAAATAACATTGGTTTAATGTGAGCACAGACTTGTTGGTTTCTAATTACCTTTGTAGAGCATAACTTTAAATTACAATGTATCTGTATACTTTGCTTATTTTTCTCATCCTTATAAGAACCACAAACAACATTTTATAGTGATATTCTATGTGTTGTGTGTTACAGTTCTGAAATTCAAGACATGTATTAAAGGTAAAGGTAAAGGTACCCCTGCCCGTACGGGCCAGTCTTGACAGACTCTGGGGTTGTGCGCCCATCTCACTTAAGAGGCCAGGGGCCAGCACTGTCCGAAGACACTTCCGGGTCACGTGGCCAGCGTGACATCGCTGCTCTGGCGAGCCAGAGCCGCACACGGAAACGCCGTTTACCTTCCCGCCAGTAAGCGGTCCCTATTTATCTACTTGCACCCGGAGGTGCTTTCGAACTGCTAGGTTGGCAGACGCTGGGACCGAGCAGCGGGAGCGCACCCCGCCACAGGGATTCGAACCGCCGACCTTTCGATCGGCAAGTCCTAGGCGCTGAGGCTTTAACCCACAGCGCCACCTGCGTCCCTTAAGACATGTATTGGCAAACATCAAATTTGTGTCTTGCAAAAATATTCTTGTGTAATTTTATATATATATAAGTCTACTATGGGTTCGGTGCTATTGGTTTCCAATGCAAAAGCTAAGAGATCTGCTCCTTTCAAAATTACCTATGACTGGATATTTTTGAATGGAAAGGAAGTGGAGAAAATATCTCTATATATTTTTTCCCTGAGTCCATTAGAATACCAGAATGTATAGAAACCAACCTCGTATGTTTGTAGCTTAGATTCTTAAAGTTAATTTCTCTACTTAATGTTATTACTGAACTTCGTCAAAATGAAACCCTCTTAAGTAGGAGGGGGAACTTAATTGCTGATCAGCACTATGTAATTTCAAAGTTGGGGCAACAGTGAGACAGGTATTGGAATACAGTACTGGGGAGAATACACACATATACACACTTAGTATTGGCACCTGACATAAACAAAAGGCTTCTAGTTATCATCTAACTGATTGAGTGAAAAGCCATTAGTACGTAATGCATTTTTTTAAAGCTTGTGTTTTCAGAACACTCACTCTCTCTTTTTCTCCCTATATATAACATGTATGTATTTTTAATGGTAATTCTTTGACTTCTATGCCTCCAGTCAATTCACTTGGTAGAAGAAAGATAGCTGTTTCCTCTCGTTCATTTATTTCAAATACTCTAGCATTATTTTAGTTCATAGAACAAAGCAAAATAGAAACAAACTAATCCTCATTTGCTAAAAATATTAATTTTAGACAATTTTTCGGGGGGAAAGGAAACTCAAATGTACCAAAAAAGTATCAGTTTCAACAAACTTGTCCGTAACCTCTAACCAATGTATTTCACTTCTAAAGCTAATTTTAACAAAGTGCTTTTAAATTACTTTATATGCAACATTCTTAGGAGTGTTTTTCATGAACTGAGTTTGCTCTGGCTTTTTAGTCCCTACATACCTAATACAATCTCTTCCAAACTCAGATTGGTTTGATTTTCTTGGACAGAACTAAGACAAGTTTGCAGTCTTCTTATTTCTGTGGGTATAATCCCCAGAAATGTTTTTAATATGAAAGCTCTGTTATAATAAATGGAACTTATGTTCTGCCCAGCATCTTTTAACATTAATATAGGAGATGTAGGAGATGTTCCCATTCTCTTCTGCTTACAGGCAATGTTTTAAATTTTTATGTTACTTAAATTGTGCATCTGTAAAGAGTATGATAAAAGTCAAAAGAAAAACCTACTGATGGAAACTTTAATTCACTAAAGTCAGATAGTTTTTAGTACCAACTTTAAGAACATCAATAGTTGAATAGGGAACACTTTTTACATAGTGCTGGTTTGCAGATTTCTTTGATTTTGTATGAAAAACAATGTTAGCGACCTCTTAGAATGTTGTAGAAATGATTCTGTAAGTAACTGTAACACCTTGAGAAAAATATTCTATAGCATCCGATAATTAACATCTGCCAGTTATAAAAATATCTAGTTAAATTGTGAAATAGGCTACCAAAGGAATCTGTAAAGGAGATTATATTTTCGGCAATTTTATCTGAATTGACATTGCCAGAGTTTCCATGAATCGTACATGTAGTCTGGAAGCATTTGGACTGTTGAGTTCATATTTGCAGCAGTAAAATTAAAGCAAAAATTGATTACCCTAATCTAAAGAAGACAGTTCAAGCACTGAAAGCAGGTGTAAATCAAATGTGCACTTGGTTGTAGGGGCATACATCTGTATTGCTTTCAATGGGATGTATATTCAGATGCACATCTGGGTTCAAACTGAACATCCACGTTTTGTCTAAACTACTTATTAAAAATATTTATTTAAAATATCTCCTAGTTGCTCTGGGAAAGCCATGAGTCTTGGAGCCACTTACAAAATAATATTCATAAAATTATTCATGTTGATCATGTTATAAGCTGCTAAAATGAAAAATAAGTTAGCATTTTGTATCATAATAGTCAGTGGGTTTTTTTCTTCTCCATGCTGAATGCATTCAGTTTCTACCAAATATTATTTCTCAAAGTTTTCAAAGATAAGATTTAAAATAGCTCTTGAAACACTTTCCCTAATTTAGCCATTATTGCACAAACTACGCAGATTTTAAGAATATTTGTTTGTGTGTGTAAATTTCTTACCATATTCCTGTCATAAATTAATCCTATATTTAACTTTGTGGGCAGTGTATGTTTGTGTTGTGTTACAATGAACTGTTGTATGAATGAGTGATGCAGTGAAGAAGAATAGGCAGAAGGTGGATAACGGAACAGGGCATGAAGGAAAGAGAAAACAAAAAACATAGCTTATTACATTCTTACAAGTTGATGGAATCTCTGCTTAATTGTTGTGGTTGGCGTTCTGTTTAATTTGATTTTAGAAGGTGGTCTCTAATACTTGAATGTTTTATTGTGTTTCGTATAAAAATTTCTGAGCTAATCGGGGATGGAAAATATCTGGAATGGTCTCTAAAAATACACAGAATGGGAGTGGAAGGCAGACTTCTGGACATTTTTTGCATATTAGATCATTCTTGAGAATATAAAATAATTGGGGACTAAAGTTCATGATTTTTTAAGTGAATTGCCATAGTGTTCAGGTTTTAAGGTTTTTTAAAGAAATTATTTTTGTTGTGTCGAAAACCAAGTTGTCCTTTTTGGTTAAAAGGGGTGGCAGTAATATGACCTGAGTGCCATAACATATCTATATTTAAAACTATATGAAAACTGAGGCTTAGGCAGACGTTTCTGATGCTAAGCTCCATTGGGGGAATTGCTCTTGAAGGCAAATACCAAAGCATGGATTTTCCTTAAGACTGTAGAGTGGGTTGCTTTCCACACATTCTGTGATTTTGATCATTATCACCGCCCTTCAGCTGATGTTATATGCAAGTTAAAACCAAAGATGCACTTCACGTCATTACATATTTGGCTCTGAAATAATGGGAAGTGAAACATGGGCAAGATGGTTGTACAGTGGTACCTCGGGTTAAGTACTTAATTTGTTCCAGAAGTCTGTTCTTAACCTGAAACTGTTCTTAACCTGAAGCACACTTTAGCTAGTGGGGCCTCCTGCTGCTGCTGTACTGCCGGAGCACGATTTTTGTTCTCATCCTGAAGCAAAGTTCTTAGCCTGAAGCACTATTTCTGGGTTAGCAGAGTCTGTAACCTGAAGCGTATGTAACCCGAGGTACCACTGTAATATCAAAACTTTCTTACTAAATAGCACAGCAAAACAGTCATAGGATATTGTGCTTTGAAATGATGGAAGCTAGTCTCCAGTGTTGCAGACCCAGGAAAGAAAATTAAAGAGAATTCATTTTTTAAAAGTCTTTTTGCTCCCTTTACAGCAACCTGAGCTTTTTATAGCAAACCTGTAGTGCATGGGATGGTACTGAAAGAAATTATTTTGTCTCTATAGGTATCTTCTGACTAAATTAACAGCACTTCAAATGAAAGTGAAGTAACTTGTCTCTGTATTGTAATTAAACATGAGACAAACACAGTGAGCTATCCGTGCCTTTGTTGATTTCCCACCTTCCCCCCCAAAATAAGGATAAGTATGGCCCAATGGCAATATAGTTTTCATACAAAAACAACATTTAACTTCAAGTATCTGAAAAGTGTAAAGAAACTGGGCTCATTTTTGTAACAGCAGATCTGATGTTAATATAAAACCTCCTTTGCACTGTAGTTTAAAAAACAGCAAAACCACACCACTGTTCAGCCAAATTCTTGTCTAGAAAAATTCACCCTGGATTAAATGTTTACGGATGAATTATTAAACCTCAAAAACATGAGTTTGTAGCAGAAATTTCTTCCAAATCCTTGAGGTAGCTATGGCAACACAATTTGTCCCCTCTTATTAAATGGTAATATTATTATACAAATTCACTTAAATGTCATCAGCTCAACTAAAAAGGACTACCGATAAATCCTGTTTCTTATAACAGGATTCATTAAATCTCTTTCACATCATTTTTCTGTTTTTAAAATAAAGGTTATGCCTACATATACAGTTTGTGATATACAGGGCAATCAACATAAAATCTATGTGTATAGGACATGCATTAAAGGTTGGGATGGAGTCTATTATCTCTAAAATGGAATTATTATGCTCAAGGGTAACGTTCTGATGAAATGTTTCTTCTTGAATGTTAGGGCTGGAGGAAAATGCCATATAACCTGACCAAACCTGCTTAGAAGCCACCTGGTTTCCATTTTGCTAGCTCAACACTTCGTTAGATCTTATAAGTTTAATCATTTATGACATTTCAGTGCACTTAGATTGCATTGCGGATTTCAGAATTCTCCTTAAGTAGATCTTTCCATTATGTGAATTATCGGAAATATATTTTACATACTCTTGAGAACTTTGCCTGTTGAAGTCCATCAGGTCAGCTACTAGGTATAAAGCAGCCTCTTCTAACACATATTGCAAAGAGGCCTAGTTGACTTCATTCTGCTATCCTTAATGAGAGTTTCCTGATCAGTAGTAACTTCTACTGACACATCTTTGACACATCATGATATACTTTCCCCCATGTGCATCTACTATAGAAAGTCATGCCATAGAGTTACAAGTTGTTTAGAAAGTGGGTATTTGCAGATGACACCAAACTGGGAGGTGTAGTCAGAGTGACAGGATTCAAGATGACCTTAAAAGATTGGAGAACTGGGCCCAAATGAAGAACCAGCTGCACAAATAAATGAAGGGGGACACCTGGCAAACCAGTAGTACATGTGGAAAGGTATCTACGGGTCTTAGTAGACCGCAAAGCTTTCCATGAGTCAACAGTGTGACTAATGCAATTCTAGGCCACATCAACAGAAGTAATAGTGTCCTGATCAAGGGAAGTCATAGTTGCTCTCTTTTCTGCCCAGGTCAGACCACACCTGGAGTACTATGTCCAGTTCTGGACACCACAGTTTAAGAAGGATATTGACACACAGTCTGCCCAGCATATAGGTGACATGTCACAATAGCTGCCTGTCACAATCCTCTTTCTAGTGCATTTCAGATCCCTTTTTAAAGTTCTTATCAGACCATTTATTGCAAGACACTGAAAAACAATGTTGCTAGTAGAAAAATATCAGTAATTCTGAGATGTGAGATAAATTGTCCATTTATATTCAAAAGATACATTTTTTTCCTAAATGAAAATCCCCCCCAAAAAAATCTTTTCTGTCATTTCATACTGTATATTAAATATAACATGGCACATTACAAACCAGAACCAGATTTGACTCAGGGAGACCTGGTTTCAAATCTTCCCTCAGCTGTAAATCAAATGATATTTTCACACTGAGACCCAAGGTAGTTCAATCTTCAAGTCCAGGTTTGTAATGCAGGTGTAAAACGCTCCCTGACTAGAAAGCTTGTTCATAGTGAAAATGCATCTCTTCCCTATTGGCACAGTGTGAGAGAGGCAATTTAAACTTCTTGTGTAAAAGAAAACAAACAAAGCTAACCTGGGTGACTGCGCAAGTGATCTCTCATATTAACCTAAGGTTGCTGTGAAGACAAGATAAGGATGTAAACACTGACTTGAACTCCTTGCATGAAGGGTGAAATATAAATGTGATAAATAAATTGGTAGACCAGAGTTATTTGCCTCAAACCAGTTCGGTTCTTTTAGCATCATTGGAAGTCTAATGCACAGCTCCAGACTTCTTTCTTCATATGCGTCCTAATTCAAATCCATATAAGTTTTTTCCAGTACAGTATTTGAATCTTTTAACTACAGTGTATCAATACGGTTGTTAGCAGCTGGTTTTCTGGATACTTTTATTAAATTCATATGTTGGCTAAAATGAGCGTATGTTTGTCCCTGAAGGAGAACTGCTTGCATTCATTTGAAAGAAAGGAGCCTAGATTAAAACAACAGCATTCACAAATATCATTTGAGGTATACCGTGACAATGTCTTTCTAAATGTGTTTGCTGTTAAAAAAGAAACGGCGCTTTGAGTTCTTCGTAATATTTCATTTTCTTTTATTTTTGCCCTTGTGAGGGGAAGCAATTGTTTTAAGAATGTTTTAGTTTAATTGCAGCCAGCAGAAAACAGCCCTGAAGGCAAATTGACAAAGAGTTTATGACTAAAGTGTCTTAACGGTCTCCCTTTTATTCTTTTTGGTTTTGACTGAAAGTACAGGCTGTGAAAGATACCCTGAGCCTATAAACCCTGTTTTTTGGACCACTAGCACTGCTTTCTTATCTGTATTTAATGAGGAAGCTCTAACTAAAGGGAGCCATTCACTATCAAAGCTGTGGGTTAGCTGCCCCCACCCTCTCATTCTTTTTAAAAGAGAAGGGTAGGAAGGCATTTAGTTTGGGAAATCTTGTAAAAGAAATTTACTGAGAAAGCATTCTACACAAACGCCCCTTCAAGCAGGGGGAAAAAGTGCTTGACTCTGTTGTGTCTGAAGCTAGAAGGCTTCTCTTTGTAATATTCAAAGGTCAAATTCTCTAATTCTGTTTTGGGACTTGTTTGTGTTGAGTTTTAGCCAGCATTCTCCAGTACACAGTAGTGAATTTTTTTTTATTTTTTTGAGCCTCCTCTTCTCTCCCCACACCCAACTGCTGTTTTCAGTCAGTATAAACAGTTCCTTTCCACAATAACATGGTCAAATATAGCAGAGAACCAATTTCTTGGAGAATTGACTCCTCGTGCATTTCTTAACCATTTTTGGAAAGAATTGATCTATCTGTAGATGTAGGAGAGGGAGGCAGTCGCTGTAAATTGAAGTGACATCATATGTATTACTACCATTGATCCGCTTTTAGAATACAGCCAGGATAAAAGGAAATGGCATCAGGGAGGAAGTATGCTCATTTAGGCACTGATCCCAGTGTGATAATGGAGTAATAATAGAAATCACGCCACCGTCAATTGCTTGCTGCATTAGTCCAGGGCACATTTCCCTTTGAGGAGGCTTTCAATGACTTCATTCAAGTGCAGGCTGTAGCAAATGGGATATTCAACATACCAGCTGTATTCCTTTGGTGATTTGTGTCCTGGCTTAGGGGCGCACTGCAAGTAATGTTGCTGGATGCTCAAGTGCATTTATCTGTGTCACATTTTTATGGCTGTTGAAGGTCAGTAGTCAAATGTTTCAATGACATTTTTTTCTAGCATAAATTGTGGACCTGGCATTTATTACATTATGCTAATACAAGGGTTGACAAATAGTCTCTTTTAGGGTGGGTGGTCTTCTGGGACGAGAGGCCAATGACCTTGTAGAAAGCAGTGAGAAAGCTTGGGAAGAGGCAAGGTTGGTTTTCACTGTGTTTTTTTACAAGTTATTGGGAAGAAGGAGCCAGGGAAACTGTCAGATAATGTTTTGCAAAAAAAAATTCCTGTGCTTGCTTTGTGGAAACTTTCTCAAAACAATTGGCAGCTCAGCACTTTATGGCAAAATAAAGGACAATGATTTTGACAGTTTAAAATTTAGCTTGTTGTCGGAGATGAAAAATTACAAAGGTACATGTCTTGTTTCTTACCCAGTAGGTGCATAAACTCAGACTCAGTATTTGGAGAACCCAAATCTGTGCACAAGCTGTTTAGTAAGAGCATACAGAGCTGTTTTATATGGAATCAGACAATCTGTCAATCTAGCAATAGTCTGGTGCTGTGTTTCTTATCTTTCGTTTGACTGCATCTTTTTATATTTGTTGCTCTTTGCAAACTTTATTTTGCATTATTGCATTCTTCTGAGTCATCTTTGAAATTTAAAGGCTAAGTAATGCAAACTTCAAAAAGCAGGGAGGGTTCATGATCCTGTAGAGAAGTAGAGCACAATTCAGCATGTTTTGTTTGTAACACAGTAACAATGATTTAAAACCTTAATAGTTGCAGTTATAGGATTATTTGACTTTAAAAACCAGAGTCTCGTAAGGGTTCCATTTCAGGGGAAATGGCTTTCTAGCTGGCATATGGTGCTGTTTTTTGGAATGTTACAAGATACTTCAGTGTGCTCAATCACAGCGTAATAATTTATGTCCTCTCCCTAGTACACTTACTTGAAAGAACATTTGGTACAAACAATCATGGGAAAATAACTTTATTTTTATGGGATAAAGATGGGTTAGGCTTAGGAGTGTCTGCTTCACATTGTGTTTCAGCAAAACGCATTTCATACCAGCAGAGGTCGCTGTATTTTTATCATCCACACGTCAGTTCTTTTTTAACTTGCTTTGCTTGTTAAATTTTATGGACTACTTCCTAGCCAAAGCTCTCAGAAATGACCATCGCATATCTTCACTCCTCAGTTGCTCTAGGCTTTTACCAACACTCGCATATCTTCACTCCTCAGTTGCTCTAGGCTTTTACCAACACTTTGCAGACGTTAAGGTCTCAAGGGCACATGTACCTCCTCATTAGCTTTTGTATCAGAAGCAGCTTAGTCACAGCATGTATGCCTAATGGATTGGGTCTGGACTTCGCCTCATGCGGGCAGAAAGGCTCCTTCCACCCATGGAAAGCTTTTGATCCAGCAGAGAGATCCTGCTGGCAGATTAGGAACCCCCTGGAACAGTGTAGTACAGGCATCCCCAATCTTCGGCCCTCCAGATGTTTTGGACTACAATTCCCATCATCCCATGGTCCTGTTAACTAGGGATTGTGGGAGTTGTGGGTCAAAACATCTGGAGGGCCGCAGGTTGGGAATGCCTGGTGTAGTAGGTGGTGTTGGAGACTTACAGGGGGAGGAGTAAATTTGCCCCCTGCCTCCCACCCTGCTGATGGGAGGTAGGGGAGTCTGCAAAGTGGATCACAGCTCAGGGAATGCTCCAACCTCTGTAAACAATACATTGATCCAACCCGTTGTATATGGATGATTTTCACTGACATCATGAAGTAAGCTCACTTGTACAGTAACACTTTTAGAGTTGTGGTGGTGAGTCTTTATCTTCTACAGCAGGCAGAGCCTGATGATAGGTAAGACGTATTCCCACTTTTTTTCCTGGTAGATCTGAAAACATTCCACCACTTTTCAACAGCTGTAATTGAGTCTCACCTTAATTTGAAATGTAACTATCCCACTTTGAGTGCTGACAGCAAACAACTTGTGTTGCCTTCTGTGGAAATACTCTGACGTAGGTTATTTGAAAATTGTGGCATTCTGCCCAAAAGGCACTTTCGGTGGTATTGTTGACTTTTGGAAAATATAAGCAAACAGCTGAGAATAGTGTGTGTTGATGACAAGAAAGTGATAGGAATACAGGAGATATGTATCACATGGTTACAGTTGTTTCAAACTGCTGCTGCAGATCAGACATCATGCATGGAAACATTTGGTCACATAAACAAATTATGTTTCAATGGAGAAAGCTGATAAATGAAAATCTTGTCACATCAGGTAAACTGATAGTTTTAAGAGAGTCTTTCTTAATGTGATTATTTATTTGGTTGTTTTTACTTAAATCAATCTATAATGTGACTATAACAGTATAGTGATTACAATGTGCATTTCCTTTGTTTTCTGCATTGTATTCTGCACCAACTACTCACATGTTGCAATACTGGCATGAGAGAGTATCTTGAGAATGTCACAAATGTACCTGTAATGGCTGTGAGGGGTTACTTGTGCGTAACCTTACTTCAGTTCAGTTAGCTTGCTTGCCCCAACCATGCCCAGGGTTGGAGCTCGCCCTCCGTGACCTGTTAGTCACTTGCAGAATCCGAGAGTGGCCGTCTCTTGAACCTCTTCCAGCATAAAAGCTGTTTGACCCCGAGTCTCCTCCTATGTTCTCTGCGCGGAACGCGTCTGCGCAAGTAAGGGGAAGGCAGGGGCGTCCCAGCGCTCTCTCCACTATCGTCGGGGGAAGGGTCTTGGAGCCCTGTCACCAATTCCTCCATCTCCCTCTCTTCTCTATGGGTGTTACGTTGAAATCCTTCCCCCCTGCTCGTCCCCTCTCCGGCATCGCTGGGTGGCCCTGCCTCCGTCTCTCTTTCTGATGGCAGTTCCCTGACAGTACCTTATGTGAAAATGGACCAAGTTTGTCCTCAAGTACTGGAAGTTTATTGAACTGATGAAAATCTATTAGAAAAAGGTCTCTCGTATGCAAAGGAATCAGAGGAGAGAAACACATTTTTCAGTGTGATTTTTGGTGCAATCCTATACGTGTCTACTCACACAAGTTCCACTGGTTCAATGAAGCTTATTCCTAGGTCCATGGGTATAACATTGTAGGCTTTGTTGTGTCTATACAAGTTCAGTCCTGGAATCAGTATAAGGCCCAGAGGCCTATAGTCAAGCATTTGCATTGGTACTCTGTCTTGCTTTATTAATGTTATTAGGTACTTATACACCCATTAATTTTATTTTAGTTACAGATCTGTCAGCATTAACTCTTAACATGAAATTAAGAACGGGGGGTGTCACTTCTTGGGGGCATGCATGAAAAATAGCCAACTCTTTGATCTGCCGTGTTTCTAGATTTTCACAGTTGTTCAAAGCCAAAGGCCTATGCCATGAAATACAGAGCTATATATGAGGCTCAGTGAGGTAAAGCAAGGACATGTGGTTACCTTGCTTCTAATTTCTCTGCTTTTCTTGGCCAAAGTTAGATCTTTAATGAACTTTCTTTTAAACAATAGCTCCTTGTATGTGTAGCATGTAAGATCTTTGCCAAAGATACATTTCAAAAGAAACCGCAACTACCCTTCAATTTCTAAATCTTTGGTGCCGTTTCCTTTTAGAAGTGACATTTATTAGATGGTGTTATGCAGCATTTGAAATTCAATTTACATTCAGAAGTAATTCCCTTGCCAAGACATTAATTTCCAAGAAGTCTCCCCAGCTTTTTAGTTTTACTTTAGGTTCCCTATGTCCTCAAAACAGTTAAATCTTTAACACAGATCTGCTAAACTTGGGAGAGCCAAAATGGAGCCCTCCAGATATAGTGGACAGCAACTCTCATTGGCTCAGTCTTGCATAACCAATGGTCTGCATTGGGAGTCATAGTCCACAACATCTGCAGGGCACAATGTTGGTTGGGCAACCCCTGCTAGGTGGCGCTGAGGGTTAAACCACAGAGCCTAGGACTTGCTGATCAGAAGGTCGGTGGTTCGAATCCCTGCCATGGGGTGAGCTCCCGTTGCTCGGTCCCTGCTCCTGCCAACCTAGCAGTTCGAAAGCACGTCAAAGTGCAAGTAGATAAATAGGTACTACTCCAGCGCTAAGGTGAACAGCGTTTCCATGTACTGCTTTGGTTTGCCAGAAGCGGCTTAGTCATGCTGGCCACATGACCCGGAAGTTGTACGCCGGCTCCCTCGGCCAATAAAGCGAGATGAGCGCCACAACCCCAGAGTTGGTCATGACTGGACCTAATGGTCAGGGGTCCCTTTACCTTTACTAAAGTTGAAGTAAACTTAAAGGGGGGGCATAAAAGCTTATGTTTAAAATATTGCTGCCTTTAACAACTATTTATTTTATGTTTTCTTACTGGTGCATTTCTGATTTCCAAGAAACAAGTAATTTGCTTCATGATCCCAAGCATGATTACACAGAAGCAAGTTCCATTGAGTTTAGTGGTGTTTTCTTTGTAGTATGTGTGCTTAGGGTTGCAGCTTTAAACATGCACATGTGTGTATCTGTGCACACATATATTTAAGAAATATATTTTAAGTACAGTATTTTAATGCATCATCACACAAACACTGAGAAACAGGGGTCAGTTTCGGATGACCATGCCAAGCCAGTCAGGTTCACGCACCACCACAGTGGTTTGTTTTGTTTGGCACTAGTATGGCTAGTAAAATGCTTGGGGGCACATGCATGTGATAAGCTCAGCTGAGGCTGGAGAAGCTGGAAGTCAGCTCGGACTAGGTTTCTCAGTCAGCTGCCATTTACAGAAGTAGTTGTGTAAATTGGCCCTTTGAGACTCCATTCAGAGACTCAAAAAACAAATCATTCTAGAAACCTGTACTCATTTATGGCATGTCATCTCTTCAATTTAAGGAGACTAACAAAGAATGATTGCAGGTTACAAACTGATGAGAAATTTATATTTACCTGAGGACATGTAGAGGCTAGTCAATGAGCACAAAATCATCTGTCCCTTCATGGCTTATTCATACACAAGAGACCCTTAATGAAATGAAAATGGCTCAGGACCACAAGAGGTCCAGAGGGTGGCGACCCGGGAACGGGCCTTCTCTGCAGTGGCTCCCTGTTTGTGGACTGTTGTCCCCGGGGAGGCTTTCCTGGCACCTTCATTACATATCTTTAGGCACTAGGAGAAAACATTTCTCTATAACCAGGCCTTTGGCTGGCTGGCTGAAGATTCTATGGTCTCCAAATGTGTTTGTGGGAGGAAGGTTTTGGGGGTTTTTTGTTCTGGTTTTATTATGTAAATTGTGTTCTCATTTTGTATCTTTATGTTGTGAACTGCTCTGTGATATTCAGATGAAGAACAGTATACATATTTAAACTCCAACAACCACCACCACCAGACTGGTGAGGAGGGACCAAAGCAAATGGAAAAACAATGATTTCTCCCAAGATAGGGAGTTCATTCCATAGTATTTTCTATTGCAAATGAGCTTAATCTTCAGGGTTTGGGACATTTGTTCAACCAAAAATGTCTAGGATAATCAGCTACTACCTTGTTCCTTTTTTGTTTTAAGGGTGATCTCTCAAGTGACATCAGTGAAGAAAATCATAATATGGTTAGGACTGCAAGCGATACAGGGTTATTTTAAGAATCTGGAAAGTGGGCCTTAGGCTTAAATTTGTTGTTGTTGTTTTATCTGGTTTGACAGGATTTTAAAGTGCATTATCTGTACAGTATTGATTTTAAGTGGGAATTTGTGGGTTAATGTAATCAATCTATCCTTACAGAGTCCGTGTTCTTTATTTGTTAGAATTTGATCCCCGTACCAAAATACAGCAAGTATGGGTATACTAGGCAAAGTCATCACACAAAAAGATCTGGAAGCATTTCAACAGTTGGTGTTCAGATGTGATAAAGTGGGATTACTGAGTAATACCATGCTTCTGTTTTGCATGCACAAGCTTATTTCTACACATGGCATATTTTATTTTATTTTTTATGCTGTAGACTTGTAGAGAGTAAATAAGAAAACCTTTACGGGACATTCAGGACCCAGAATTTCCAAATCAAATGATATCTCCTGGTAGCTGACATATATTAGTACTTTAGTTTTCAATGAATTATTTATTTTTCCATCCGATAAAAACAGAGTAAATGGAGTACTTAAGCTCCATCAGACGTTTTCCTTCATATTACCTGAACTTAAATTCTTAGCTCTTTTTGTCTATAAACACAAGATGGCTGCAGTCCTTGGCACACTTACCTGTGAGTAAGGCTTATTGAACACAGTGGGACTTGTTTCTGAGTAAATAGGCATATAGTTGCACCATAAAAGATGCAAGTATACGCATATTTCATCAATTGTGCAACCGAAAGGGAACTTGGGCAACTTTGTACTGGAAATGTACCATCACAATATGTACTTGTATGCCACCAAGCTTGTTTTTGTTTCTCAGTCATACAAACGAAGGGGACGCGGGTGGCGCTGTGGGTAAAACCTCAGTGCCTAGGACTTGCCAATCATATGATCGGCGGTTCGAATCCCCACGGCGGGGTGAGCTCCCATCGTTCGGTCCCAGCTCCTGCCCACCTAGCAGTTCGAAAGCACTCTTAAGTGCAAGTAGATAAATAGGGACCGCTTTCTAGCGGGAAGGTAAACAGCGTTTCCGTGTGCTGCGCTGGTACTGGCTCGCCAGAGCAGCTTCGTCACGCTGGCCACGTGACCCGGAAGTGTCTTCGAACAGCGCCGGCTCACGGCCTCTAGAGCAAGATGAGCACGCAACCCTAGAGTCGGACACGACTGGCCCGTACGGGCAGGGGTACCTTTACCTTTACATACAAACGAATGCTTTCTATCATAAAACTGACAGACCTCTGTCTAGTTCAGCAGTCTTCTGTGTTTCTGAGCTTTCAGGAGCTGATGCAGTTTAACTTGCACTCTTGTTTTTCTGCCTTTATCAAAACAGAGTCACAAGCATATGTATTCCATAAAGCTCGGAGCCCAATAAACTTTAAAAACATTTCATTAAGCTAAAGATGGTTTTCATCTAATCTAAATATTGATTGAGAAACTACTATAGATAAGTTTTGATTAGCCTTTTGGAAAGAGTCTTTTGGAATACAGAGAATGTAAGGCTTTTCAGAAATGAACTACAATAAACTGTTCCTGAATTTCATGCACATGATATAATTACACAGGTTATCTCAGACTATTCACTGTCTAGTCTCTTTTAGTCAAATTATACACTAAGCAATATTTTTTTTAAAAACCCTCACAAGCTATTTATTTTCTTCTAGCTTTCCCCAGACCAGCTGGTCTTACTTCTGGAGTGCCTCTTGGAAAAGAAGACATTATGTTCAAAAACGCTGGAGTGCTTACAGAAAACTTACCACCTCCGTGAGCAGGATGCAGAGGTAATCCAGTTACAGACATAGTGAGCTCATAAACTTGGCAAATAAGGCAGTAGTGGGGGAATATCCCCATTATGCCACATCAAGAGTTAATCTGAAGTTTTTTAATAAATGAAAAAAGTCTAAATCTATCCTGGAGGCAGTATAGGCAGTACATAGGTTGCATTTACTGCTTTCATCTGTGCAACTATGTTTTTAATAAGCTTTTGTTTCTAATTAAGCATGTGTGTACATGTATGATCCCATGGTTAGGTGACTACAGCCAAGTCTCATCATTCAGCTTTGTCTTTTGAGTTTGAAAAAATCACTCACCAAGAGAAGGTTTTATTTTAAAAAGTCACACATTTGTCTTCAGTGCTTTCTGTGATCCAGTACCTGCTCATATTTGTCCAGTGCTTAATTGTTTAATGCTTGTGTTCAGCCATGATCAAGAATTGTAGTCCACAAATGTTAGGCTGAGCATTTGTTTTTATCTTAATTTTTGGTTTTTATTGGTATAACAAGCATACAAAAGACATAGAGATTACAACAAATCATTGAGTCTGCCTCCCTTTCTCCCCCACTCGCTGGGGGTATCTCATTGTATATCCACTTAATTCTTCTTTTTTGATCCATACAGGATAAAGATGTAACATTTGTAAGAAATTAAAATGCCGTTTCAGTGATACGAATTCCAAGCAACAGTTGTTTCTTAGCCAACAAGCATTGTAATTATAGCATATATTGCAAATGTGATAATTTGTTTCTGGCAACTGGGACTATGAGGGACTTCTGCTTAGAAAAAAGAGGAAGAAATACATCATAATGCTGGACAGGCAGCACCCAGCACATATAGATTTCACCCTTGCTGAGCTCCCCCTCCCACAACCCACTGAGATTAGAAAACACTGATAAAACCATTCCTTATTATTATAAGGTAAACCTGAAAATCACAATGGAGCTCTTGCTCTGTGCTCTCTCCCTACTGAAGTGTTTGCTGTGGCTTCTCCTGTCATCCCACCTGACATTATGGTAAGCTTACAGACAGTACCATTATTTTCAGCAGATACATTTGTCTGGAGCATTTAATTTGTCTGGAGTTTAATGTTCGGATTGCCAAAACGTTTTCTAGACCCCTGCGTTGAATGGTGTCATCTTGTAGCTATCCTTTGCCTTCTTCAAGAAGCCCTCAGTACCTCCATGGCATCCTGCTTTTCCTCTGTTTTGGGGATTGGTCCAAAGCTAAAACCGGTAATACATACATTTTCTGAAAGAAGAATTCAATAGCTTTGAGAGCTCGTTGATTGCATTTCAGAAGTAGTTGCCAATTGGCCACTGCCTATCCCGGCATAAAGAGGGGAAAAATTCAAAACTTGACTTTTAACTACTTGTGTGTGAAGACAAGAGAAAGTGTCTGTAGGAATTTAATTTTAAAAAATTATTGCTGTGGTTAGAACTGAATATGGCAGGGGGAGTAGCCATTATAATTGTAGTAATTTGTTTTTGCAGGTTCTGGAGTGCTAGCATGAGCTTTTGTAGATCAGAACATCAGATTTAAAACCACACAATTTAAAAATTTCTACTTTCTCCAAGGAAATGCTCAGTGTAATATGATAATAGTTGCAAGTTTATTTCAACTTTTATTTGTTTGTTTATATGGTGTTCTGAATGCCAGATTTATTTTTACTTAGCCTTGAAAGTTTCACTTTGCTATTTATAGGAATTAAGATATATTTAGGGTATATTTTAATCACACACAAATACCTGAGAAATGTCAGGACTTCTATATCTGGAAGAGAAATAACTGAGGAGGTAAGATCAAAGCTGTAACTCCTCTGTTGCAGTTTCATGCCAGAGAGCCTAGGCCTGTGAGATTTTCACACCCTACTGATATTATTATTTCCCCTTTCTACTATAAATTGTGTCAAATTCATGCTACTGGACTTGTATGCAGTTTTGGCCTTTGAAACAAAGTTATAACCTCTGTAGCAGAAGCACTACGTCGGCTTTATTTTGCAAGGTGAAATCAAGGGCTTAACTAGACCCTTTAAGAAGAGCAACCAAGATAACATTACCATTAACGTTTCTGCAGCTACTGAATCACAGGCACCTACGCCCCTCAAAAGGGAATGTTGGTTTACATACTGTCGCCTGTCTAAGAGAGGGGCTTTCCATATTTCCAAATACAGTTAGCACTCTGCTGAAGGCTTTTTCCTTGTAGTGTTGGCAAGTTCTAGGACCAGTGTGGAAGTTTTGAGTAAAGTGGTACCTCGGGTTACATACGCTTCAGGTTACATACGCTTCAGAAATAGTGCTTCAGGTTAAGAACTTTGCTTCAAGATGAGAACAGAAATCGTGCTCCGTCAGCGCGGCAGCAGCAGGAGGCCCCATTAGCTAAAGTGGTGCTTCAGGTTAAGAACAGTTTCAGGTTAAGTACGGACCTCTGGAACGAATTAAGTACTTAACCCGCGGTACCACTGTATGAGGGTTTTAATCAACAACATTCAATTTGAAGAGGGTGAGTTTCCTGGTTATAAAATAAAAATCTAGTTGTTAGGGGTACTGCTTTATTCAGGATGTTTTGTGCCTTTCAAAGCCCCCACTCATCCATGTAGTTCACACGGTGACCTTGGGCCTGCCACTGCCTCTCACCCTAGCCTGCCTCACAGGATTGTTGCAAGGATAAAATTGGCCGGGAGAGAGCCATGTATGCTACCTTCAGCTCCTGGGCAGAAAGGTGGGATATAAAAGTAACAATTGATAAATAAACTAAAATGTAGAAATGAGAAGATCATGTAGGCAGGCTTCACATGGTCACTCCACTCAGAAATTGTTTTACGTTACCGTAATTTTCTGCTGCAAATGTTGAGATGTACAGTGGTACCTCAGGTTACATACGCTTCAGGTTACATACGTTTCAGGTTACAGACTCCGCTAACCCAGAAATAGTGCTTCAGATTAAGAACTTTGCTTCAGGATGAGAACAGAAATTGTGCTCTGGCGGCGCAGCAGCAGCAGGAGGCCCCATTAGCTAAAGTGGTGCTTCTGGTTAAGAACAGTTTCAGGTTAAGAACGGACCTCCAGAACGAATTAAGTACTTAACCCGAGGTACCACTGTACTCAGAGATAAGTTCCACTCAGCAGATTATGCTTTTTTTTTAAAGCAGGGATTGGTAAATGAGACACTGAAACAGAGGAGAATATTTTCTGCAGATGTGTTTGATTTTATTTATTCTGCTGACAGACGGTATCTATCCACAAGAAACTCCCCTTTGTTAGGAGGGGGATCACTGGGTGTAGAACATAAATGCAAATAACCAGGGGCTATTTGTAAGAACAGAAGATCAATGAGAAGGGAATGCACACTGACAGCATGTGTTCTGACAGAACCTGATGAGCTATTGGGAAGGGCCGGAGATCAAAGAGGGAATGTAGAACTTTAGGTTTCGGATGACATGCCGCCCCGCCCACCCAACCTGCCTCCCAGAAGGTCAACAACGTTGTTACAACACATGACCCACAACACCGACATTTAGACACATGTCTCGCCCATGCAGTTGTACTATGATTAGCACAAGAAACAGAGCCTGCACATTTATTCATGCTTTAAATCCTGTTGTTATTATTTTTAAAATAACCACGTGGTAGGGCATTCAGGCATACACCACAGCCATTATTAAAACACTCACTGTGGAGCAAGGATAGCAAAATAAAAGGCCGCCGCAGCCTCACTTTCGAAGATTTGCCTCTGAATGTATTTATATAGTGTGTTGTAATCTACACTGAATATGCTCACATGCACTAGCCGACCTTGGATATCCACCAGTGTCTTCTGCATGTGTTGCTGTTCAAAACATTGATGGCATATAATGGAACCATCCATGTGGATGGTAATTTGACATTATTATAGGGCCCTAATCAGAGAAACCAAGCCTAAAGGGGCATGTTGTATTGTCCATATTCTTCATTCAGTTAATTTTGGTCTTGCAACACGTATTCATGTACTGAGGTTTAAAAAGTTAATATTCTTTACAGAGGCTGTGTGGTTCTAAACAATACATAATTGGAACAGTCTTGGCTTTACCACAGAGGACATTTCACTGCCAAAAATTTTTGCAAGGAGAAAAACAATTTTAGGGCTAATTTCCTTCCTTTCCTGCTAGATAGGTCGAATCTGAAGTATGCTTTTAAGGCGTTTTATCTGAACTATGTACCTCTTTCTTCAGTATTAGCAAAATTGGCTCTAAAAATTATTTTTAGACTATATTAGAGTTTACAAAGCGGACTTGACTAATGTTTCATTTGTTCTTTTGAGCTTCTAAGCTTGGATTTAAAGCAGTAGGAATATGAGCAAAATGAATATAAATGTATACACTCTGGTTTTGGACACTATAATAGAAACAAAGAGTGAGGTGCTCAAGACTGAAGAATGAACCTAAGTGTGCAATCCCCCATGTATGTCAATTTAGAAGCCACCCAGAGTGGCTGAAATACAAATAAGAAAATTATTTTTAAAATATTAATAATATTATACAAGAAGCTTCCATAGTGTTCAGTGAGACTTGCTCCCAGGTAAGTGTATCTGTTTTGTTAGACTTTAAATAGTTTTCAGGTATGTTTACCACTTATCCTGCCCAATGCTTGCTATCAGAAACTTAGAGGATTTTGATTGTTTTTTCTAGCTCCTAGACTAGATATCTTGCCTGTGAAATATTGTTGAAATACTGTTACAGTTCTTTTGTAAGATTCCTACCGTCTTGGGTTTTGGTGGTGGGGTGGTAGTGGAATCAACTTTGAAGGAATTTGCAAGTTGCCTTGCTAGTGACCATGTTACAAAAGAGGAAATTTCAGCTTGTGTGCTTGCTAGGTGCATCTGCTGAAACAACCGTGAAATGTGCAGAGGCTGTTCTTTTGCATCTGGTCACCTAGATTAACCATCATTGTTAATCTGTTGTATGTTCCAGTGAGGTGGCTTGCTCTTGGGAAGAATTACATATTGATCTTTTTGCTTCAGATTTTCATCAGAGAATGAATTGACATTTAGAGAAGCTTAGAAAACAGCTTTGCAGTGCCATCCTGTGCGTGCTTAGTTAGACATTAGTCCTGCTTTGTCTAGTGGGGCTTACACCTTAGTAAGTGTGCTAGTATTAATTGTACAAGAACCAGAGAGATTGTGAATGACCCACTGTACAGTTTCTGTATACCGTAAGCAGATGTTAGAGGTGCTTAAGCTTGCACATTGGGATATTGAAATTCTAGTTTAAAAGATCTTACCATTTTAGAGAGCTTTGACAGAAAAACCCCCGAGGTGTGCACTAAAAACTTAACAACCTAAACATGAAATATTGCAGAATAATTCAGAAAGCATCAGAATAGCTTAATATGAAAAGTTTTCACACTAGATAGGCTTCACTAGTGAGCTGTGAGTGCTTGTCAAAGAAGGGATGATTCCTACATCACAAGCTGCTTAATTCAGAAAGGAAGAACCAGCCCTGGCCATGATAGATAGAACTGATGGGAAATGTAGTCCAAACCATATGGAGGGCACCAGGTTGGGAAAGGCCGGTGCAGACAGTTCTGATCAATATGAAGTATTAGCCTGATTTCATAGAAGGCAGCTTTTACATTCCTAATCCTCACTCCTTTCTCCTGTTGTGCTACTTTTAAGACTAGAGATCACTGAGTAATGCTGTTTTTACAAGGTTTCTACTTTCCTAAGTCCTTCTGTAGAAGGCATTAATTAAAGTGTGTTATGGGCTCACGTAACAACCCCTTTCATTTTTGTTCAAGTGTGTTTGTTCCTTGAAGAGTGACTTAAGTGGTGGTTGTTTTTTTACGTAGGGATATCCACTGTTAAAAACAAAAATCCATCCATGACATATGTGAATTTTGAGGGCTGTTGTTTTTGGGTTAAAGGTAAAGGTACCCCTGCCCGTACGGGCCAGTCATGTCCGACTCTAGGGTTGTGCGCCCATCTCACTTAAGAGGCCGGGGGCCAGCGCTGTCCGGAGACACTTCTGGGTCACGTGGCCAGCATGACAAAGCTGCTCTGGCAGGCCAGCACCAGCGCAGCACATGGAACGCCGTTTACCTTCCCGCTAGAAAGCGGTCCCTATTTATCTACTTGCACTTAGGGGTGCTTTCGAACTGCTAGGTGGGCAGGAGCTGGGACCGAAAGACGGGAGCTCACCCCGCTGCGGGGATTCGAACCGCCGACCATGCGATCGGCAAGCCCTAGGCACTGAGGTTTTACCCACAGCGCCACCCATGTCCCTTTGGGTTACCCTATCTCAAAAATGCCAGACTAGGGATGAAAAGTGTGTAGGTGTGAGCAATAAATAAAATACAGTGGTAATCCGGAATCCGTTCCGGAAATGTGTTTGACTACCAAAACGTTCAGAAACCAAAGCACGGCTTCTGATTGGCTGCAGGAAGCTCCTGCAGCCAATCGGAAGCCATGGAAGCCCCATTGGACGTTCAGATTCGAAAGAACTGCAACACTCGTTTCCGGGTTTGCGGCATTCGGGAGCCAAAACATCTGAGTACCAAAGCATTCAGGATCCAAGGTAAAATACTTACATGGCAGAAATGCCTGAAAAAGTTATTAAAGTCTCCTCCGCTTAGCAAATGGGACCACTGAGAAGAAATGTAAAATCATGGAATATAATAGTGATGGAGAGCCTCTGGCCCCTGGGCCTGATTATGTTCACCATGCCTCTTCATTTGACCCCTGGCATGGGGTTAAATACGTGCAGGACAGGTAAACTGGTGGGGCCAACCTGAAATGGAATAAATGGGAACACACTACATGCATTCTGGATTCTTCCCTTAAAGCCACTGGAACAATTTGGTGCTTTTTGAATTTGACTCTGGTTTATTTCTTTGTTTGCCCTGGCAGCAGAAAATGGCACCAAATTTAAAAACACTGACTCACAGCTGGAAAGGGAGACCAGGAGTACGCTCTAAGTGCCCTCTGGAACCTTCTTTTACAGCCTGACTTGAATTCAGAGTGAGAAGAGGGTGGCACCCAGGGAAGCTTCAGTAGCCCCTTCTTTCGCATGAAGTTTAGGTTCAATCCCTGCCATCTCCACTTAAAAAAGGATCAGGTAGCAGGTGGTGTTAAAGACTTACGTCTGAGATGATGGAGATCTGCAGCTAGTTAGCCAGAGCAGGTGTTAACGGACTAGATGGGCACATGGTTTTACTTGGCCTAAGAAGTCTCCCTTGTGATTTACTTTATGGTGCTGTTGTAAGAATTACTTAGGGCAGAACTAGGCTCTCTTTTGCTCTTTGATGTTCCCTGCCCCCGTGAATGTCAGCCAGCTAAGAAAACTCAAAGCATTGTACGATTAGAGAGCACCTTTTTGTTATTAGACATTACTGAGTAGAAAGAAGAAATACGAGGGTAGCTGCATTCAGTGGCAGTCACACTACTGTAACATCTACCCAACTCAGAAATAATGCACGTGAAATCCTTTAAGCGTCTAGGACCTATTACTGTTTAGGTTAAATAATTACTACTCATAAGAAACACTAATTGTTAAGGCTCCCACTGGTAGACTTCCACTAGGGCAGTGAGACTTTACCCATCTCTTCTCCCCTCCCGCTGCACTCTCCATAGCAGGTCGTAGGGGGATGATGATGATAATAATAATAATAATTAATAATTTATTATTATACCTCGCCCATCTGGCTGGGCTTCCCCAGCCACTCTGGGCGGCTTCCAACAAAATATCAAAATACCGTAATACATCAAACATTAAAAGCTTCCCTAAACAGGGCTGCCTTCGGATGTCTTCTAAAAGTCTGGTAGTTGTTGTTCTCTTTGACATCTGGTGGGAGGGCGTTCCACAGGGCGGGTGCCACTACCGAGAAGGCCCTCGGCCTGGTTCCCTGATCGTTTTGACTGGCAAGCTGAAATGTTCGTACCAACAGAATGATTTCAATAGTACTATATTGAACTCCTTCCTATAAAATTATATTGTATTCATTATTATACTAATAAAAATAAAATAAATAAATGAACACAGTAAATTATTATTAGTAATAATAATAGCTTTTCCAACTACATGGGGATGTTTTTGAGATAATGCAACTAACCCTGGATTTTAGGTCCATTGTACGCGCCCTGTCTTAATATTTTCTTGGTACTTCCAGATGTGTTGGAAGCCAGATCTGAATTATTATGGTAGTTGCTCTGTAAACAGAATCATGGGTGGTAGTTTTAAAATACAATTTTGACCATAAGCTTCTGGGGGAACATGCAGCCTAAATGTATGCATGCTTATCCACCGCAAATCCCGCTGTGTGTTCATTTCCAAATAAATGTGTTTAGGATTGCAGCCTTAGTTTAACATTTTGCCTTATTTCCCTCCTGCCTCCAAGAGCATTTGCATTTCTAAACTGTATTAAATATACATGGAAACCAGAAAAGGACTTTGCAGTTATCCCCAGTCAGCAATATCTTTATGTTAAACAGATCCCATAGATTTTCCTAGATTTATTTTGTGTACTTCATTGTAGTTGGGGAAAGAACTTGCAAAATAACGCAGACAAATATGCAGAACAATTATAGCGTCAGCCGTAAATAAGTCAAGTTTGGTAAGAACTTAGCTTGGAAGTGACTCAGACTTTGTGAACATTTATGCCTGCTGCTGCATTAATGAAGTCTTATGTGAACTGGACAGTGGCTTGCAGAAGGTACACACTGTGGACTTCATTTCTGTGATTGGTGGAGCGAGGTGAAGGATTAAAAAAAGGGTGGATTTCATGTGATTTAAACATAGCATAGCAGTGGGCCCAGACATTCCTGAAGCTCATGTCTGCAACCTAGCATGTGCAGGTCTAAATATCTGAGCTGACAATTTCAGAACTATTTGACTTTAAACTTTGGTAGAAACATTTAAACCAGTAAATTCTAAAAAAAGAAAAGAAAAAGTAGATTTATAGCCTATTTTCCTCTCCACTGCAAAGGAAGAGACAGCAGTATAATAATGTTACGTATTTTTTTGTTTATTTAAAAATGTATTAAATCCCTTTTCAACCAAAAAGGCAACCAAAGGGGGAAAAACATAATCCAGAAACAATTTAACACTAAAGATCCACTAGATAAGGAGGTATTTTATCAACCTTATACATGTTGACAGTTTTTCTCGGGGCAAGAATTGTCCCATGTACTTAGCAAGCATGCTTCAGATGGCAGTAGCATGTAGAGCAGGATTCATCAGAAGATCTTCATTGGCTAATTATACAGATATACATCACCTATTGACTAATTAATCCAAACAGCTAGGAGATTGCTAGAATCTCAGTTAGAGATGAGGTGCTGAGGATAAGAAGTTTTTCAATACTCAGCTTACTGTGTACTCTCCAGTCACACAGTAAAGTATAAACCAAGATTTTCCATGTTCATTGCTTCCCCATCTTATTGAGTGGTAGGACCATGTTACCACCATCTGGTAAATGTTGCATATGAATCGCCTTAGTACTTTCCACAAAATAAAATTGGCTCTAAAATTAGCTTTATTTTCCTTCCTGTATATGTTCCTGAGTCCTTACTTCCCCCCAAAAGAGTCTTCATAGCAGATGGAAAGTTACTTTGGTACATTTTTTCTCCTTTCATCAAGTTGGTTAATAATGTTCAGTTTCATAATGTGCAATGCATGCCAAGGCCATCAGATGAAATATTTAGAGAGAGAGAGAGAGAATGGACTGAAGAAATATAAGTGCTTTTGCAGAAGATGTGAAAAATAGAAGTCCATATATCATATCCAGGGGTACGTACCCTTTCTCCTACAACAGCTTCATTGTACACGGTCCTGTAAACTGATGAGCTTTTATTTAACAGACCAAATGAAGTTACCTTACTTATTACAAACAATGTAGAGTTCTCAAGTTGTTGTGTTTTTAAATAAAATTTATTTATAAGCAAGTCACTTTTATCTGTTTCCCAAACCATGGAAAAACTAGCAGGCATACAACATGTTAACCACATAGCAGTGCCACTCACTGTTTACCATCCATGCTTTCAAGTGTAGTGTCTTCTCTGCCTTCCTAGCTATTCTGCGGGTTGTGACCAAGTAGTGTTTAAAAACAGCACCACACCTCTTTGGAGAAGCTTCATGTATAACATGTTACACAACAGAAAGAAAGTCAATTACCATGTTGTCAAAAATGATGAGTAGAGCTCCCCTTCCCTTGGAAAAGTAGGTACAGTCTTAAGAATTTGCCTGTGGCCTTGCAGGGAACAGTTCTGTAAAACAAGGCGCCTAACTACCTTTTGATGCTGTGTGAAAATTGCTTCTCCTTCTATAAACAGTAGGTCCTCCCATCCTCCCTGTTTCTTTCCATGCACACAAAATTCTTAAGTTCCTTAGCCTTCTTAACTGAGTCAAGGTCATATTGGATTGCAGACTGAAATACCAGCATGCTTTGTGTTGTGCTGTGAATTGGGGAAATATCTACAGAACTCTTTATCAGCCTGTGTCTCCTAGATAGGAGATTTGCACAATGACCTGAGCAAAGCAAAGCAAAGGCAATCAGCGATTTCTTACAGCGCCTGCATGCCCACACTGATATTCAGAAAGAGGCACTGTGTAAAATCAAATAGTGTGTATGTGTGTTGAATTGTAGTGGGCAATAATGTTCCTGTTTTTCAGAGGGGAATTTCTCACCTAATATATTTATATTCTTAATAAAGCACATCTCTGTACTTTATTTAAAAAACTACTTTGTGACCCTGTAGTAAATAAATCCCATGCATGGTTGTGTAATTTTAGTGGTGGGTGGGAAGGGACCTATAGATCTTTAAAGTGAATTTTGGGTTATTTCCCCCTTAATTTCATTGCAAGGGTAGCTAGCCTGCATAATACATCTAGCCTCCTAGAAGTCTTTTTGTAGCTCCCAAAGGTACCCCCCTTTTGTCAGGAGGGGCAGGTTTATTTTATTTATTGTAATGGTCAGTCCAGTCTTCCCTCTGTAATTAATAGTTAATCTGCGTTTTTGGGGGCAGAGGAACCCTCTTGAAAATTTCAGCTGTCCACTTCCTAATGGAGAGCATTACCACAGCGCTTGGGAACCTTTGGTGATGTCTGCTGGAGAGATCTCACTCTCCATTGCTCTCTGCTTTAGTCACTAGGTGGCACTGGTTACTGCTGGCACCACAAGCTTCAGCTGTTTATGATATGACCTCAAGATCATTCTGAAGAGCAGCTGAGGCGACCACGTGCGACAACAGCTGCCACTTGCAACAATAATTGATGATAACAGAGGAGGAGGAGGAGGAGGGAGCTATGGCGAGTGGAGAGGTTTCAGTCTCTCCTCCCAGACTGGTGGAATGATAGGGATGTGAATTCCCCCCTCCCCTGCCCATCAGAGGCACGCAGTGTGCTCTGTGTGTGAATGAGAGATTGTGTGTTGTGTTCCCGTGTAGGTGTCCATGTGCGGATTGGTGTGTACTGCATATGATGTGGTGAGTGCACACATGTGTGTGCTTACATGAATGCATGCACGCTGCACAGCCTTTGGAGGGTTGGCTAACCTTGAATGTAGTTCCTGGACTGAAAAAGGCTTAGCCACTCCTGCTTTGTGCGCCTAGGGGATGCGTTGTATTGGAGAAAGCTGCTCTGTTTTCCAATAAAGCCTTGTTCGCAGCCTGCCACAGTTGTACTTCATATCCTCCCTTAAGAGAGAACTGAAACAATTCCAAATATAAATTTGACTAACAGTCCAAACTCAAATTTTGAAACTTTGCATTTCATGAATACATGATTTGTAAAAGTAAATGTTTAAGTGGTAATAATCCTCTTGAAAATTGATGCTAGGATCCAAGGATGCTATTACTTCATTGTCTTAATTGAAAAGGCTAAACACTGTTGGAAATATATCATGTCCTCTGCTTGAGGGATGTGAGAACATAAGAAGGGTTATACTGGATTAGACCAGAGATCCTTCCAGCTGGTCACTTTCTTTCGAACAGGAACAGCCCCTGGGAAATCACAAGGAGTGCGTGAAAACAATAGCTGTCTTCCATTATTTATCCACATTGGACTATTTTATGGAGTTGTCTGAAACTATAAGAGAAGTGTTCTAATCTGTGTGAAAATGAACTATCCTTTGAGACAGAACTATAATCATACAGTTAAGGATGGTGGGGATTCTTAGCATGTAAATGTCGTCTTCTTGTTCCACAACTGACCAGATTTTTGCAGAGAGCGTGCTCCACCTCTGGTGGTGGAATAAAGAACTGTGCAATGTACAGTTTCCAGACTATGCTCTGGTTTCCTAATGAGCCACTCAGTCTACTTAACAGTGAGAGTCTTCCTCACTAATAATCTGATCCATCCCTGCATCTGCAAGAGTTATTCCGTCTGGCTTTTGTGTGCTTTATTGCCTTGCAGTTTTCAGTATATTAATGGCAAAAGTTATACCTACTCTCGGGAATAGTTTATGGAAAGTCGACAATTACCAAGACACCAAGAGATCACAATGATGTGTGTGGTATAAATGTTTGGAATAGGGCAATAAACACAGCTGTGCCTCAGAAAGCTCCCTCCGTAGGTTGAACGCTGCTAAAAGAGCATATATGTGTCTCCTTATTTGTACGTGGCAAGGAATTGTGTTGCATTTAATGCTCTCATTTCAATATACTGTGTTAAATGTAGGACACCCTAAAGGTCATAGAACTGCAGGCTCTGTGTTGCGTCAGTGTCTTGGGCCTCATTTTTCAGTAGGAGGAGGATGACATTACGGGATTACGGGGGGGGGGGGGGGACAGCAGACACAGAAAGGGAAAGTTCTTTCTTCAAAAAGGTATTTTGCAATCTGTCTCCTCACTCCAGTCCTTATTGTGAGGCCTTTATCCCTTTATGTTTATAGTGAAAGATAAATGGAACTAGTGGATCCTGCTGCAAAATGTGGGAGCGTGAGGGAAGGTTCATTCAGGCAAAGGGAGTCTTGGAAAGGCAGAAGGAGTGTTTCACATATTACAGGTTCTGCCCTGTTTTGGCGTCTGCCTATTGAAATCATTTGAGGTTCTTAGTAGTCCAGAAGCCTTTGGTACCTGTTGGGTTATAACAACAAGGAGGATGGCAAGGTGTGCTTTTGCCACTGGGCCAAGAAGAAACCACTATAAATCTGCTGTTTTTAACTAAGTGGTTTACAAATATATATATATAATAAAACATTTTATTATATATAAAAACAGGTATTTTAAAATATTCAAAAAATGATAATTAACAGTATCTAAAAAGAAATAAAACACATGTTTAACTTCATGTCTGGGTTTTGTTGTTGTTTAGTCATTTAGTCGTGTCCGACTCTTTGTGACCCCATGGACTAGAGCACGCCAGGCACTCTTCCACTGCCTCCCGCAGTTTGGTCAAACTCATGCTGGTAGCTTCGAGAACACTATCCAACCATCTCGTCCTCTGTCGTCCCCTTCTCCTTGTGCCCTCCATCTTTCCCAACATCAGGGTCTTTTCCAGGGAGTCTTCTCTTCTCATGAGGTGGCAAAAGTATTGGAGCCTCAGCTTCACGATCTGTCCTTCCAGTGAGCACTCAGGGCTGATTTCCTCAAGAATGGATAGGTTTGATCTTCTTGCAGTCCATGGGACTCTCAAGAGTCTCCTCCAGCACCATAATTCAAAAGCATCAATTCTTCTGCGATCAGCCTTCTTTATGGTCCAGCTTTCACTTCCATACATCACTACTGGGAAAACCATAGCTTTTACTATACGGACCTTTGTTGGCAAGGTGATGTCTCTACTTTTTAAGATGCTGTCTAGGTTTGTCATTGCTTTTCTCCCAAGGAGCAGGCCTCTTTTAATTTTGTGACTGCTCTCACCATCTGCAATGATCATTGAGCCCAAGAAAGTAAAATCTCTCACTGCCTCCATTTCTTCCCCTTCTATTTGCCAGGAGGTGATGGGCCCAGTGGCCATGGTCTTCGTTTTTTTTTTATGTTGAGCTTCAGACCATATTTTGCGCTCTCCTCTTTCACCCTCAATAAAAGGTTCTTTAAATCCTCCTCACTTTCTGCCATCAAGGTTGTGTCATCTGCATATCTGAGGTTGTTGATATTTCTTCCGGCAATCTTAATTCCAGCTTGGGATTCACCTTTCGCATGATGAATTCTGCATATAAGTTAAATAAGCAGGGAGACAATATACAGCCTTGTCGTACTCCTTTACCAATTTTGAACCAATCAGTTGTTCCATATCCAGTTCTAACTGTAGCTTCTTGTCTCACATAGAGATTTCCGGTAGGCTGGCCTAAATAAAAATATTTCAAGCAGTTGCCAGAAAGAAAACAGCTTGGTGTTAATAGGCAGGGAGCTCCAAAAATGTAGGTGCTGCCACACTAAAGGATCAGTTTCCTGCAAGCGCAGAGCAAGTATTAAATGGTGCCTGTTGATGGGGCATATCTCTAGGGTTTCAGATGGGAGACATGGGAACCATGGTGGCAGTCATAGTCCCACCATAGCAATGCGTGTATAGACAAACAGTTTCAAGGTTGCTAAGGAACAATAGTCATGTCTATATATAGTGACCCAGAGAACTTTTTTTTGGTCAAACCTTTTATTATTTTTTATGCTGGCTTTTTATGCCTTGTAACTAACTGATGGCTGCTGTTTTATAGATGATGTTACATTTACAGTCGTACCTTGGAGGTCAAATGGAACCCGTTCCAGAAGTCCGTTTGACTTCCAAAACGTTCAAAACCCAAATTGCGGCTTCTGATTGGCTGCAGGAAGCTTCTACAGCCAATCGGAAGCTGCGGAGACATACGGCTTCCAAAAGAACATTCAAAAACAGTCACTTCCGGATTTTGATTGTTCGGGAGTCAAAATGTCCGAGATCCAGGTGCTTGGGATCCAAGGTACGACTGTATATTGTTTTTTGTGTTTATTTTGCAAGCTGTCTTGTGCGGACTTTGTACTAAAATGGCAGGACGTAAATATTCAAAGCAAAGAATAAATGAAATGAAATAGCTATACAGAAATAAGTACTGATCTAAAATTGTGTTAGGGCTAGACTCATTAATTCGGAAACCAAGATGGAACTCTGGGGAACCCATTAGTCTTATTTCCAGGAACCGCCTTGCTGTTTTGCTTGGCTTTTATCAGTCTTCTCCAACCTAGTGCCTTCCATATGTTTTGGATGACAATGTCCATCATTTAATGGTTCTGTGCATTATATGTATCTTGGGGTATAGAATATATTCAAGTTCCCTTTGATATTTGGCGATATTTGGTTAAGAGCTCAGCTCTTGTGTGTACAAGAGAAGCCAAAGTCAAAAGCGGATCCTGGCTCATGCTGCTTAATGACATATCCCTGGCATACGTCACATTATTTAGTCCAGAATACCATTCAAGAAAGTTGGGTCGGAATGTAAACTTTATATAACCACCAGTTTTGCATAACACTTCAAATTGTTTGTCTTGTTCATAGGCCTTTTAAAAGAATTTTTCCTCTGAGATTGCTGACCTGAACAGGGCAGTTATGACATACATGGTCTTTTTATTATATCATAATTGCCTCTCCCAGATTGAGCATTGCTGGAAATTTCATTGAAAGGGAACAATGTCCATGCCAAAACAAAAATCCAAGTAAATGTCAGCTAAAAACATATGCCAAGCCCTATATTTTTAATAGGAAGCATAGGAGGCACATATTTGGTTATAGTCAAACACACGTCACAGCTATTTCTACAAGAACTGCAGGCACAAAGATATAAGTTGGAATGATTTTATTATTTCATGTGGGTTGAGCAGGGATGAGGAGTTACTATGTGACTACTTTTTGCTTCCTATTAAACATGCCTTAACTTTTGCTTTTACACATATTCCCAAAATGGGGTAAAAAGAGATGGGTGTTTGGTGAAAGAAGGAAGGCTTACCTGTTTCCAAGGCAACCAGTCCATTGCTTCCTTATCCAATCGCACATTGACTAATTGAATCAGAATGTGGTTGGGACATTCCTTCCTTCCCACCTTCAATGTAAGGACTGTAGGTAGCAGAGTTTGCCCTCTGTGATTCTGTCACAGATCCAGATCACAGCACTGTAGCATTTCATGTTCATCACATGATCTGTGATTGGTTGGGATCGTATCACGAAGAAGCCCTTTTATAATCCATACATTCATACAGGGACACCCAAAGAACAGCAGGTGGGGAAAGCATGGCTTGAAACAGGAACAACAGGTGTGTTTCCCATTCACTAGTTTCTCATTGCAGTTTTGCAGAAAAAGAACCCAACTTCACAAAAGTTTGGTGTAGCACAAATTTTATTTACTGGACCTTCAAGGAAACTGATACCATGGTGCTAAAACTGTAATCTGTTCTCTCCGAGTGTGGGGCAAATCCTGGTGCCTGTCCGGGTCTGAGCAGCAGGGATACAAGCACATACAACTTTTAATCCAAACTTTTCTTCCAAAATACCAACCCAGTGTATTTGGAAAGACTCAGTAACCTTTAAGTGTGTATTATTGACCCATTTTTGTTGGGCTAGTTGCTTTAATGGGGAATTATAGGCGAGTTTTAATTTTGTTGTTTCATTAAAAGCACCTTAAAGAAAACCTTTGGGGGAGTGGCTGGCAGTTAAAGACTGTGATTTGTTTCCAACAAAATCATCACATTAGCGCAAGGACTTAAGCATGTGCAATGGGATTTCCTCTCTCTTCAGAACAGATGATGGGGCAAGTAGAAGTGGATGCAACTATCTCATTTTCAGTCTACATGAAATGTACTGAATAAACCTAAAATACTCACTTGTAAGATCCACTCATTCAAGTGGGAATTCCTTCCAGACAGGAAGCAGCTGCATTCAGAAGTAATGTTTATGATCTTCCATGGTTTGAAGGATCAAGAAGGAGCACTGTTTTTGCTGTGTGCTTCCTCTCATACTCCCCTTTTCTTCCATTCGTACATCCTCATTTGATCAGACCTTTTTTACACTTGCATTCACACAGACTATAGCTTGAGTGAATCCTCCAAACAAGGATTGCAAACCAAGATAAAACTGTATGCAGTGGGGTTTTCTCCCAGGTAAGTGTGCAGAGAATTCCAGCCATATGCACGCAGCTTTATATGATGGAGCAAACATTTGAGTATACTATAAAAATACACCTGTATTTAAAATCTATAAATTTTAACACCCAAGGCTGAATTCTTGTACTTAGGCTGCTAAAAATCCCATGGAAATCATGTCTACAGCTGCAGTTCTGTACATAAATTCTTTGGGCGTGTTGCATTAAATTCAGAATAAACATGCATAGGATTGCACTATAAATTGTAGGTCAGTGGTGAATATTGATGCCGTTTGCACTTGCAGGGCTGGCATAATGTAATGTTTTGTGATTTAATGTGTGGATGTAGCAGTTGTATGGAACATTCCATGATAAATGCTTATTTGCAGGAGCAACAATTTCTTTTATGTGTTCCCCAACCCCACATTAAAGCTAAATCCTGCTGCAGTAATCATCATCTATTTGTAATAGACCTTGCTAATCAGTCTTGCTCAGTCTGTAGAGTTGCTTATCCTTTTAGATAAATCCGTATTATTAGCCCACAGTGGTCAGTTTTGATCATTTATTTGGCTTATTTATTATATGTATCTGTTATGGTAAAACAGCAATAGCCCAGCCTGTAAAAGAAAAATGGCTAACTACTTCAGCACAGTCCAGACAGACTGTAGCACAAACCATTATAACAGTTATTTCAGATTTCAAAGATTTCTTGGCAAGAATGGCCCTATCAATAGGCAGTACAGTGGTGCCCCGCAAGACGGAAAACCCGCTAGACGAAAGGGTTTTCCGTTTTGGAGGCGCTTCACAAAACAAATTTCCCTATGGGCTTGCTTCGCAAGACGAAAAAGTCTTGCGAGTTCCTTCGTTTTTTCCCCTTTCCCCCCCTTTTCCTAAGCTGCTAAGCCGCTTATCAGCTGATCCGCTGATAAGCCGCTTAACAGCTGATCGCTAAAAGCCGCTAAACTGCTAATAGCGCTAATCCGCTAAGCTGTCAATGGGCTTGCTTCGCAAGACGAAAAAACCGCTATACGAAGAACCTCACGGAACGAATTAATTTCGTCTTGCGAGGCACCACTGTATGTGTTTTGGGGAATCATGAGAGGAATGCAAATTGATTTATATAATTTTATTATCTTTGCATTTTGCTGCCAGGGAAATGGGATGTGCTTGGGATTTCCCCCCATAGGTTCTAAAGTAAATTGGCTGCCCTTGGGTACTCTGACTTAAGGTGTGATGGGAGTCCATTTACTGCCCCACCTCAGACAGCAAAACATCTTGAGTAATCTCTGTCCTCCAGTCTGTATCTGTCTCTAAGTGTTTTCAAGACTAAACTTGCTCAATCAGGTGCTTGACCTTGTGTTAGATCTGCAGACATTTATCTTGTTCCCTGACACTCATGCAGAAAGCCATTAGTTTAGATCAAGGGTCACCAACCCAGCAGCCTTTATCGGTATCCCCAATAGGGACTCTGGACTCTGAGCTGTCATTTTTTTGAAAAGACTCTTCCATTATAGGGGGAAAGCGTTTTTAGCCCTCTTAGTTATGAAATAAAATGGGCAGCTAACCTTCCAAACAGTTTCTGTTAAATGAGCTAGCCTGGCTACAACATTCACACACCAATTCCTGCCTTCTTAAGTTCCCCTTATGGTGCCACCTGATGCAGGCCATGCCACCTGTTTGCACGGCAGGGCCAGCCCTGGCATCCAACCTTCTGGCAGGGAACTTTTGGTGAGGAGTTATTTTGCTAGATAATCAGCACAGGCGGTGTACTCGGCTATAGAATGTCACCTTAATATTTATTTATTTTACTTTCCATTGCATAATGGCTTTGCTTTCGCCATGATGCTTTTGCTGCAACACTGTTTAAAAGCATTAGGGACTGAAATGGATATTCCTTTTTGTTTAATGTCTGAGGAGGGGCCATAATAGCATCTCCCCTTTCTCCCCAAAGGATTAAAGATACTGGCATCTTCACTGTTTGCCCCTGCACTGACATGGAAACTGCTTCCTTGTGGTGTCATACCATAAGCCAACTGTTGGGTGGCAAAGACCAACATTACTGGACCTGTCCATCTGGTCGCTTCATTCACGCACATTGTCAGTGACCTGATTGCACCATAGGACAGCAGTTCCCAGCTTGGTTTTCATCATTCAAGGCATTTCTGTGAAGATTCCAGGCCCACTGCACAGACTCATTGACAGTACCCCCTTCCCAATCAATGTTGTGGAATTATCGCCATTCCCCCTCCCTCCCTCCCTCCCTCCCTGGATTTACCTCCCATGTTTTTATTTTTTTCATGGCTGTGCTGCCTCTATTTTTGTTGTTTGTATGTATGTTATAGGGACGTGGGTGGCGCTGTGGGTTAAACAACAGAGCCTAGGACTTGCTGATCGAATCCCTGCAACGGGGTGAGCTCCCGTTTTTCGGTCCCTGCTCCTGCCAACCTAGCAGTTCGAAAGCACGTCACAGTGCAAGTAGATAAATAGGTACCGCTCCGGCGGGAAGGTAAACGGTGTTTCCGTGCGCTGCTCTAGTTCACCAGAAGCGGCTTAGTCATGCTGGCCACATGACCAAGAAGCTGTACGCTGGCTCCTTCGGCCAATAAAGCGAGATGAGCGCCGCAACCCCAGAGTCGGTCACGACTGGACCTAATGATCAGGGGTCCTTTTACCTTTTATGTATGTTATATACATTGCTCTTTCTATTCTGTAATGTAATAACGGGCTGTTTCCATCTTGGAAAGGCAACTTATGAGTGCTCTGAATACATAAACCCCTGGTGGATGCGGACCAGCAGGGCCATTTCCATTCCTTTCACCATACCTGCCAGTCATATAAAGCTTGGGCTTCAAAGCATAAGCTGGCTGTGACCTTCCATAAACCGTGTTTATGGAAGACAATCGTACTCAGCTAAGAGTGATCGCCAAAGAAGAAGCAGCCCTCTGTGAACACTGATGGCACAGTTTCTTCTTCTGAGCAGTCTTATCAGCCCCAACTGTGCAGAGAAAGCTCTTTCATCACACTCTTTAGCAATATTTCTCTCATTTTAAACACTGACCTGTTTAAAAAAATATCAGTTTGATAAATAATAAATAATTTAATGAAATAAGGCATTTCAGTATAAAACAATTTTGTAAGTTTTTATATATCATTACAATTTATTTGCCAATGTTCCTATCTACAGATACTGGTTATTTTAACAATCCTGGAGAGGGGTTATTTAGAATTTCAGTGATTTTCATTAAGCCACATTTTATATTTAGTATGTCTGGTTAGTATTAATGATCTGTTAGGGAGAAATGCTTGATGGCTAAGTTCTGAAGATGGCAACTGGTGTTAAAAATAGGAAACTGCATTTTAATGAGCTTTATTTAACCAGTTGTAGTTTCTGAAGCTAATCTTTTACTTTTTTTCTCATTTGCTAAAGGTTCGACATCGATGGTGTGAGCTAGTTATCAAACATAAATACACAGCAGGGTATGTTGATGTTGAGAAATTCCTCAAGGAAGACCAGGTCAGTACTATTTATTAACATTTGCATTTAGCCAGAGTATCATAGGTATGTGAGTGTTGGTATCTTGAATTAGATAGATGAAACTGCTTATTTTATGAACAAATTTCCTTGATGCATTTTTGTACAAGAATACATTTTTGACTGAAGAACTTCAACATAAAATTTGGAGGCAAGGAGATTTCAAAGGGTAGCTGCATTTCAGTTCTGCATTTTGTTTCGTGGTGTGAAATGTAGTTCACATTAAAAATGTGAGGCAAACTGATTTCTCCCCCACTGCTCATTGGAAATTATCCTTAAATGGTCCCACCAATAAATCCTATTGTATTTGTCATAACTTGTGTGGACCACATCAACAGCCTTCTGACAGCAGCATTGCTACTGAATGGGGGAAGGGGTGAGGCAGCAAGGACTGGGTTAAAAACGCTACTAGAGACCCTGAGGCAAATATCTGGCTGGTTACTTAAACTCTGCACCCCTTAGCCTAACCCTTGGCCACTTGCAATTCTCCTCTGTTCCCGTTTTTTTCAGTTTTTCTTCTCTTCTGCTCCTCTCATCTTTATTATATTGCTGTGGACCAGTTTGGGCTAACTTTCTTCCTCGTTCTTTAAGCTGTTTTGCCTGCCCCATTCCTTCTTTCAGACTTCAGCAGTGGCCAGCCAAAGGTACTTAGGATTAGATGAGTTCGGCCCCTAACATCAGAGCAGCTCAGTTCAATAGGAGTTGGATATTGCTGGGCCCCTGAACACTGCAGAATCCACTAGCTTGTAACAATATCTTGCCCTGAGACCATGGGATAAAGTATCATCCAAGTTATTTTAGTTGCTTGGTTTGTTCCCCTGCCTGCATGTCTGGACCTTAAATAAGGAACTTTACAACTTTTTAGCATAGATTAATTATATTAAAACTGTGTTTCAGATTTTTTTAAAGATGCAGTATTTATGCCAATTGGAAAAATAGTATCTCAAGTAAGCATAGTGTCATTATGATTTTGAAAAGTGTAGCAAGTACTTCCATGAAAGGTGGGTGGGAATGCATTGTGCTTTTCATAGAAGTAGCCTCCGCAATTTTCCAGATCTCCCGCTTCAGAACACATATATTTGTGTGCTGTTTGGGGAGTAGAATTCCTGACACCAAAGCTGCAGATAACTGTTGGTCCTTTCTTTCAATCATCTCCAAGAACTTGTGCAATCTATGGAATGATAATGCATGAAACTGAAGTCTTGTGTGTTTTCCAGTATTGAAAGGGGACTTGGTTGTTTTAGAAGTCTGCAGAAAATGCAAATGCAACCATTAACATTTAGAGTAACAGAACCAGCAGTGTTTACTAAATTTGAATGTTTGAGTTATGGCTCATGGAATAGTCAATCAGAATGAGAACTGTGTCAGTTTTACTTTCCAATTTGGCAGTAAGTGGAATCTTACCACAGAAGTAACTTGCCAACAGAAGGGCTTTTTCCCCAACCGGAACTCACCAGAACTCAGTTCCGGCACCTCTCAGGTGGGCGCTATTTCCATTCTAAGAGAACAAAGGAGGTGTTCATGGTGAGTTCCGGCACCTCTTTCTCTAGAAAAACAGCACTGACCACCACTGTTTCCTCTAGATGTTAAATGCATACTAGTCAGTATTTGTAACAGAGATGTCCCAAAAAGTTGTTCTATTGCAGTTTGCAGAGTAACTGTTAACTATTGTACTACTTATCAAACCTTTATTAGGCATTATGCGAATAAAACCATAAAAGAGAAAATAACATATAAAGGCCTTGAAATATATATAAAAGGGCAGCAGTTGGCTACATACATATATATATATATACATATAGAGTCAATGGTTTTCTTTGTTAACCTGCTCCTTGGAGGACTGCTACCAAAAACTCGGCTACCCCCGCCGTTACCCTTTGGTCAACGTCGGATAGGTAGAGTCCCACACATTCACCTTGCTGGGGTTCCAGACCACCCGAGAGAGGGGACAGCACGCGTTGACGGAGCGTACTGTACAATGGGCAATGAAAGAGAATATGCTCTACAGTGTCCGGGACATTCATAGAACATCTGCAGAATCTCTTGTTTCTAGGAATATTTTGATATCTTCCCCTGACAAATGCTGAGGGAAAAACATTCAAACGGGCCAGCATAAAAGCCCTACGTTGGGCTGGGATTATTAATTTAGTGACGTAATTGGCTCTGCTATCTAAGATGTTTAAATCATAGAATATGGGGGAGCAAATTTTGTTTACAGCTGCCATAATATTTTGTCTCTCGACATCCTTTAGTCTAGTTAGGATATTATGGAAAATGTATTGCTCATTAGAATTGTACAGGGGCTCCAGCTCGATGCCTAAAGATTCAATCTTTTTTTCGAGGTGCTGATACCATCTTGATTTATAGGAGTCATTGAGCAAATCGGCGAGCAGACTTGATGGAGGGCAGCGAAAATGGCAGCGTAACCAGTACTTTATTGAGGTGGACCATGCCCAATATTCCATTGTGTGTATGCCTATTTCTGCACACATTGTTTCATATTTGATCATAGCTGGGAGTCCAAGAATACGTCTCAGAAAGCTGGAGTGAATCTTTTTTAAATCACTGTTATATGCTTGGACCCATAGCGGGATTCCATAGAGTATCTGGGATTGCACTTTTGTTTGGAATATCTGATTGGCCGCAGGAATAAATTGATTACCTTTCTGATAGTAAAAACGGGCAACTGCTGATGAGGTGCACTTTGCCTGTTTTATGGCGTTTGTGCGATGGGTTGCCCACCCTAAATTGCTCTGGAATAAGATTCCCAGATACCTATAGATTTTCACTTGTTGGATTACTTGCCCTCTTATTTTCCATTTCTCTAATTTCCAACCATTCGAGAAGACCAAAATTTTTGTCTTCTCATAATTTATAGAGAGTTTGTTGCATTCGCAGTAAAGGATCAGTGAAGATATAAGACGTTTCAGACCCAAGCTCGTTAATGATAGTAGGACAGCATCGTCTGCGTATAATAAGAGAGGGACTGGTTTCTGATTAAGTTTAGGGGCATGTGATTCTATTTTTTGAAGGTAATCTGGCAAGTCTGATAGAAATAAATTAAATAGAAAGGGGGCAAGGATACACCCTTGTTTTAACCCTTTCGAGTTAGGGATGTCTGATGAAAGGTGACCTTTGGTGTTAAGTTTGACTTGGCAGGTATTGGAAGAGTGTAGATTTTGCATTAGAATCAATAGGCGCTGATCAATTTTTAATTCTGCGAGTTTCCTCCACAACTTTGGGCGGTCAATTGAGTCGAATGCACCACGAAAATCTACAAAAGCAGCATATATCTTAGATTGCCTTTGGAATCTGTATTTTTCAACCAAGTGCATAAGTACAAGACAGTGGTCTAGTGTAGAGCAACCTTTGGAGAAACCTATTTGTTCTTTCCCTGGTAAATTTAGATTTTTCATCCAGGTAAGGAGTTTAGATAAGAGGTGCTTGGCGTAGATTTTCCCTATCACTGATAATAGGCTTATCGGTCTATAATTCCTTGGTTCTTTTGGGTCGCCATTTTTAAAGATTGGAATAATTATTGATCTTAACCATATCTCAGGTATGATCCCATATTTATCTATGAGAGTAAACAGTTGAGCTAAGGGTTCTGCCCACCAATCTATATAGGTCTTAAATAGTTCTATTGGTAGACCGTCTGGCCCAGGAGATTTCCCCGATTTGAAATTTTTAACTATCTCTCTAATTTCCTCTTCCTCTACCCTTGGCCACTCCTGGAGTTTATTAATTTTATTTTTAGTGGTTTCATTTCCTTTAAGTTCACTGTGTAGATTGTTAAATACAGATGTAAAGTATTGGGACCATTTGGATTCTTCAATTGGTGGTAGAGTTAGTTGATTTTCGGCTTTCAATCCTCCGTACACTAAGTTCCAGAACGCTTTGTTGTTTTTACTCTGAATTGAGTCGAATAATTGTAGCCATTTTTGGGTTGCGTATTTCTGTTTCTTTTCGGCCAGAATGTAATGATATTTTCTTTTTTCATCAAGATAAGAGGGCTCTAGGTTAACTATTGTACTGAAACTAGTGTCATAGTAAGAACACAAGAATCACCTTGTTAGGTCAAACCAGAAGGTCATCTAAGACAACGGTGGCTAGCTAGGTGCCCCTGGGAAGCAATATTTTAGGAAATCATGAAGCTAGTCCCCCACTCTGGATTGTTCCTAGCATACTGTTTGATACATGGAGGTTCCACTCATTGAGTTAGAGCTATGAACTATTAATTTGTCTCATACTGGCTTCATCACTGCAGGGGTAGATGGATGGACTTGCAGCTGTTGGACTCCAACCCCCATCAGCCAATACTAATATGATAAGTGGTTAGGGATGGTGGTTGCTGGAGTCCAGCTACAATGGGAGGACCACAGATTCCCCTCCACTAATGACTAGTATCATAGACTGTGGTGAAACTTGACTACAGCTTGTGGTTTGTGTAGGACAGGCAAATCATGAGCCTAGGTTTGTATGTAACACTAAGCCAAGCCATAGTTTAGCTCCAGCAGCAGCAGGACCAGAGGAAGAGTGCTGTACATATGCTCATTTTCACTAAGACAATTTGGATTAGTGTTACATGTGAACTGGGACACTGCATGATTTTGAATTCTAATACTTTTCTATTTCTCCCCTTATACTTTTACCATGTCCATGATTTTATACAGTGCTTCCTTGGCATCCAACTATAAGCAAAGCGTAAAAAACGCCTGTGGTTTTTCAAAAGATAGAAGTGCCTATATAACCATCTATTGCAACTCCAGGATCTTATTTTTGAAGTGGTTCAAACCAGTTTAGATCCCATCCAAATGCATATGGAGATAGGGTTTTTATCAAGTTTCCATGCCCATTCTGTTGCCTGATCACTCAATTTGGATATATATATAATATTTATTAAAGTTTTAAAGGTTACAGAAAGAAAAAAGAGAAAACAACAAACCTTCCCATAACTTATCTTTCATTTGCTTGTTTCATTGACCTCCTCACACCTCCCTTTTTTGTATTCTAGTTCAGTTAGCTATTTCAGCAAATCCTTTCCATCTTTCCCAATTTTTGTCCTATAATTTATCTTAAACTAATGTAACTTTACTTTCCCTCCTTTCACCGATTAACAATCTATTTTTCTTAATCCTTTATAACATTTCTGCTAAAACCACATAATTTCATTCCAACATCCTTCTAACATTCCTTAATTTTACAATGTTTCTGTAAGTAAACTTTAAATTTCTTCCAATCTTATTCCACCGACTCTTCTCCCTGGTCTCGGATTCTGCCAGTCATTTCCGCCAGTTCCATGTAGTCCATCACCTTCATCTGCCATTCTTCCCTGGTGGGTAGATCTTGTGTCTACTCAATTTGGATATATGCTGTTGCAACTGCTCACAGTTTGAGGATTTGCCATCATAAATGATCTAGAATCACATGCTAATTTGACTTTCCATTAATCTCTTTTCAGATCATTTTTTAAAGTTAAATTGCACTGATTCTAGTAACAGCTGCTTCAGAAATCCAACTGCTTATACCTCTTCATTGCAAAAATTGCTTATTTTTACCCTCTGTTTTCTGTCTTTTAACTAGATTCTGGCGCAAAGCCAGTGACTGAAACTAATAAAGTTGTTGAAGTTTTGAAAAAATGACATAACATATTCATATGTATTAAATTCACAACTGCATGAGGAAAAGTTAAATTTTAGTTAACAATATGGCTACCCAAGTTTTGCAAAACCTCTTAGCTATATGCCTCCCACTTCTAGAACCAACTCTGCAAGTTCTAGAACATGGAAAAAAAATACTGTATCCATAATAAATTGCTTGCTTGCTTGCTGCTGCAATCAACCAGATTATTTTTACAATTCCCCATGGTTGCAGCAGGCACAATCTTGTATTTTCAGGATAGTACAGAATTACTGGATGCAAAAAGGTTCTGTAAAAATATTTCAGTAGAAGACTCAGTTTTATTCCAGTGAAGCTCACTTGGCTATAAAGATTTTTACTTTTCAACCTCAACTACAAAGAATTGTTATAAAAATATTATATAGAATATTAATAATATTCTGAGTAGACCAATTGACATTACTGGGCATGGCTAACATAGAACTATTAATTACAGTGGATCTACTTTGAGTAGACCATAGTAGGAAACAACTTCGTGGGTTTCCAGTTGTGTTATGCTTTTTAAAAAGTCTTACAAAGAACCCTGAAAGTTTTTAGGAAGGAAAACTTGTGCATGTTAAAATTGTAAGTTTGGTACAGCTGCTGTTATCTTGAAAAGCACCACACTGGAACTGATTATATTATAGGATTATTGTTTTCTTCCTCTTTCAGGCAATGGGTGTCTACCTATATGGAGAGTTAATGGTGAATGAGGATGCAAAACAACAAGAAATTGCACGTAAAAGTTTTGCCACAACCCGTGACCAAATGGATGCGTCCTCTGCTAAAGTAGTGGCAGAGATGTTGTTTTGATGAGGTGGTTTTTCTTTCCCAGATAGTTCATTTCTCAGGGGAAGAAAATAGTTTACGAATGAGTAAGTTTATTTATCAAAACCTAAAATCTCTTAAAATCCTCAAAGTAAAGAAAGCTATCCAGAGAGGGAGCTGTGTTAAAAAGTAGGATAATAGGGTAAAATCATAAAAGATGGGCAAGAATGTTTCAATGTAAGTTTTTGACAGCAACTTTCTCCATAGTATCTGTATTTCTATGAGCAAGCAAATATTTTGAAATCTGGACTCTGGCTAAGATTGTAATAGTGTATCATATACAAACTGGGTTCAAAACGTAGAACTCTTGAGGCTGAAAAGAATCCGCACATTTTTTACATATGTTTGGAGCATGAGAATGGCAAGTGTTATAGCTTACATTCTTGCATAGTTGCTGCTATCTTTGATGGGAGCTTCCCAGGAAATAAAAATTACCTATGCTCCTAAATACATGTAATATTTGGATATATCTGTGGTAGAAATAGGTAACTTTTTATTGCATTTAATTAATTGGTTTAACATGAACTATAACCTTTTTAATGGCTCATTTGAGGAGGGATTGCCAAGGGAAAATAACAACTTTATACCAAGTTGAACATCATTTTGCTGGCCAGTTTTTACAGCACCAGGTGAGGGTTGGCCATTTCTTATATATGGCTTTTGAAGCAGCCTGAACCCATTTATAAATCATTGGCGTTCCCTCAGTTTTTATGTGATCAGCATCTTGTGTAATGCTAAACAGAACTGGTCTTAGCCATGCTATGGTGGGCATTTTGATAGCCTGTGATGCGGTTGGGCAAACAGCCTTTAACGTTTAATCAATGCATTAAACAGCAACTATTTTAATACTGTTGTAAGTGGATAATTTACTCTGAAATATTTCCCCTTTTCTATTTGGTTTATGTTATACAGAATAATTAAAGTTTAGGAGAAGGCTCCTTTCCTGGCTTGTATTCCTAGGTTTTCATTTAATGAGGTTAACAATTTAAAAGACACAAATAATTTGGATTATTCACATAACTTTTAAACAAAGTAGTATTAAAAGACCAGCCAGTAACAAAATTGTTCCACTAGAAATGAATGCTTAGGAAAGGATGCACCAGGATATAAAAAGTGTTGTGTTTGTGTATTTTTATTTTTTGTAGAAAGGGCTGCTCTGGTTATGAAGCTGAGTATGGAAAATCTTGTTCTTCTTATGTGGGGGGGCAAAGATATACCAAATAAACTGGTGGGCTTTGCTTGCAAACATATTATTCAAGCTTGGCTTCTGGTTAATGTAGACTATAAGGAAGTAGGTGAGGGACGCGGGTGGCGCTGTGGGTAAAAGCCTCAGCGCCTAGGGCTTGCCGATCAAAAGGTCAGCGGTTCGAATCCCCGCGGCGGGGTGCGCTCCCGTTGCTCGGTCCCAGCGCCTAGCAGTTCGAAAGCACCCCCAGGTGCAAGTAGATAAATAGGGACCGCTTTCTAGCGGGAAGGTAAACGGCGTTTCCGTGAGCAGCTCTGGCTCGCCAGAGCAGCAATGTCACGCTGGCCACGTGACCCGGAAGTGTCTTCGGACAGCGCTGGCCCCTGGCCTCTTGAGTGAGATGGGCGCACAACCCCAGAGTCTGGCAAGACTGGCCTGTACGGGCAGGGGTACCTTTACCTTTATAAGGAAGTAGCAAAATGTGATTTAGTGATTTGATAACATGTTCAGTTTCACCTTAATTTATTTTAGAACAGTCAGAAATTCAAATTTAAAATGGGTTATTCTTCTGCTGTGTGAGCAATTCATTCAATCCACCACCCTATTTTTTTTAATTAAAAAAATAACAATTTATATTAAGAACACTTAACTCTGTTGGCAATAGAATACTCTTCATACTGTTTTATGAACTTTTTTATGCTGTTTTATAGAGCTGATAAGTATGATTTGTTTTGAGTAGCCAAACTGGTGAGCCAACGAATATTCTAGCATGTAAACGAAATGAGTGAAAAGGTTAGCTTTTTCAAGTTATCTTGATGGAAAAGAGAAAAGCCACCCACATTTCCTTCGTTTTGGTTGTTTGGGTTCCTGGCATGCTGATTTGTGACTTAAGATTAAAATCACATTGCCAGGGATTACCACATAACCATGACATTGGCATCTGTAACTGCATGTAGGTATGGCAATCCATACTGTTGGAACCCCTGAATCTACTTCTCCTAAAAATGTACAGACAAGTCACTGAAGGACTTCAGCTGCTATTGTAACTATGTTCAGATGAAGACCTCTCTAGCGAGGTGCAGAGCTTAGCTGATTGGTGAACAGTGACTGATTTCCTCTTTGTTCACAGTGGCTAAGTTCTGCACCTGAAGAGAAGGTGAGATGGAAAACTCTCTTAAAATGTTGACTGCTGCTGTAATAGTATTATAGCACATGTTTGCCTGGAATCTAGGTTGCAGATTGTAACAGGCGAAGAAGCCGTGGGAAAGATGCAAACCCTGTACCCTCCTGCCAAGAATGCAAAGAATCCACGTGAGAAATCACCCTTGCTTGGCTACAGTATAGAAGTAATCAATAACTGTGGAAGAGCCTAATGCTAAAAAATATTGTATTTTATAAAAGAATGTGCCGTTCTTAAAGCAGCCCCGATGGTTGCAAAGTCCAGTGTGTATATTGTTGATATTAAATGGCTGTTTCTTATTGGAACTGTCCCCTTGCAGCAGATACTGTTCCTGCCTGTCGATGGACCCGTCCTCCGGTGCCTACTGAGCTGATATCAGTTCTGATTTTATATACTGGCTCAGTTCAGCAGGAACAGGAGTCGAGCCCTAAAGCAAAAAAGATTCTTTTCTAAATGCACAGACGTCTATGAAAACCTAACTCTTACTTCATGTCTGAAACCAAAGATAGAACAGACCAGTACTTTGATGTGGATCACAAACAAATCCTTACATGGACTACATGCCAGGCTCTTGCAAAAGGAGCTAGTAGCTTTGCCAGTGGGTGGGTGAGGTATGTGTAGGCTGTGTCAAGTTAGGATTACTCCTTCAATGAGGAAGCATCCTGGGTACTTCATTCTGGCATTCAACCTACTAGTTGCTATTTTCTGAACAGAGGAAGAATGTTTTGCTGTTGCTCTTCTTTCCAATTAATATATATTTTCAAGGAAGCTGTGCTGGTGGTCACAGAATAATACTGTGGTGTGACTTTTTACACTATGCTGTGGAATACTGGACCTGATGTCTTCTCAAGTTACAGTCAGCTTTATGACAGAGCATGTGACATTCACATGAATATCAAGTTCCAGTTTCCACTCCACTACATCTGTTGCGATTCCCTCCCACTTCATGCATACAAGGAAAATGAGATTGAGAGAGATGCCCCCTTTCAAGAAGGATAGTAAAGAAAAGCCATCCCCTACATTACTGAACTTTTTTACAAGCATTCCTTCACTGTGACAGAGTAATAAGTTTTACCACTGTTTCCCTTGCAGGAAAGATCAGAGACTTTTAATGTATCTTCTAGCAAAGGCTGGTGGTACTAAGATTTCATTGACCTTGGACATCAAAGGAACAATTTATGCGACTGGTAAAACAATCAGCTGACAAACATTTTACCCCATACTTTTCTTTGCCAGAGGGTAATGGCAATGAAGCAGGAAAAAACTCCAACATCCCCTCACTTTTGTAAGTGTCTGTGGCGCCAGCTTATTATCTGCCAGAAGACACTTTACTGTAATAGTTATCATGAGGTATTATGCAAACCAGGCCAGAAAATCACCGGAGAGAGATTTATTTAAATAGGTATTTTGTACTACTTTTGCATTTAGCAAACTGATAATTAAAATCTGCTGCAAAATTTAAAGTCGGTTTGGAGCAAACAAGTAATTACTAATCTAAATTGTTAATATTGAGATTGTGGACATTTTTATCATGTTTAGCACAGCTACAGGGAAAAATAACTAGATGCAAAATGGACTCTTGAGGGATGTTTAATCTGAAGAAAACTGAAGTGACAAAGATGTCTGTCTTTCTCAAGGTCTTTTTTATGGGTAACTTATTGCCACAATATTGTGAGCACACCATTAAAACTCTTAACCATGAAATATAATAGTGACAAGCTGGTCACATCACTTTGCTATGAATGAAGCTAATCATGTTACTTATTAATCACAGTAGTTGTGGAAGTCCTGTCTTGTAAAATAATGGCAATAAGCTTTATAAATAAACAATTTTGTAAATCATGCATGTGCCAAAGTTGTATTTTCTCCTTTGTATTTCGTCTCAAAATTATCAGTTGGTTTACTGATGACTACAAAAAGAGAAGGAGAGAATAATAAACCTTTATGAATGCACAAAACCAGAAACTCTGTTCCTGCTTACCTTCCTTAGGGCCATTCACCAAGTGCCCATACACACACAAGAGAGCTTCTCTGTCTGTGGCATCCAACTCAAAAGAGTTCAGTTCCCAAACTCTAATTAGCTGAAATATGCTCCGACAGCAGTCCTGGATTCAGTCTTCCAAATTCAGGAGAAATCTGGAGTTTGCATGGCACCATACTGAGTTACTGCAGTCACAGTTAATGTAGACCTTTTGATGTATTCAAGAAAGGATCCGCTGCATTCATGAAGCAAGTTATGCTCTATTTCACAGGGGTTTTTTGCAGAAAATAACAAAGAGAAAGCAAGTAATTCTTTTGTTGTTCAATTGTGAAAGATGCAAAAGCTGAGTAAGGCGACTCAAATGTATTTGCCACTGTACATGAAGGAGCTGTTGCCTTTTTATCTGTCCTTGTGATTTTATTTTGAATTGTTAAATGTCAACATATAAATTATATTGCCAAGCATCTCTCTCAGCACAGCCTGTTAACCTAGTGAAAAAGCATTGCCTTAAGTGCAGCACCATTGTTGTCATCCTCTATGGATGTTCATGTTTAGCTTGTTTCACTGTCAAACCAGGCATGGTGTTGCCCAAGGGTTACAGTTCCTACATTGAGTTAATAATTCCCCCTGGATTACATAGATATGCCAATTTCCATTTGTTAAATAAAATAAAACTTTTTCTCCCCAAATATCATACCCTCTCTGGTGGGCAAGAACACATTGTGCTGGCTATTATTTTGACATAATAGATTACGCTATACTGTTGTTAACTATATCCGGATTTGCCAAATTGGGTGGATCAGTAGTCTAATTCAGTATAAGGCAACTTCTTTGTCTCTCTGGGTTAGAGCAGCACCCTTTGCACCTTCTTTACCATGTAAAACTCTGGATCATGGTAGTGTAGAAAAGGCAATACATCAGACATTGAGGAAGAATTCTTATATAATTGCTTAAGGCAATACAATTCATCTAATAAACTGAACTCTACAAGAGCATATGCTACAATCTTTACTTTTTAAAGGGCCACACAAGATACTGCTGTGACAAGCCGACACAAGTTAATTTTGTGGTGTTTTCGCAAATTAAGAGTTGGTTCTATGACATGTTGAAATTGAGTAAACCAATCCAAAAGTTATGCCAAAATAACACAGATAGAATTGGTAAGTAGGGCTGGGCGATATCTGGTTTTCAATTCCATGATATATCAGCAGCTAAACATTTTGAAACTGTTCTCATGATATGCTCTACAAACCAGTGTTGGACAATGTATGAACACATCACCCAACCCTACTGGTAAGGTCTTTAGAGACTGTTGATGCAGTAAATTAGGAATCCTAGGCTGTTTCTTCATGCACTTGTTTCTTTTCTAACAAAAATGCATTGAAGAGTTGAACAAGACATAGCTTAAAAAAGAATCTTAAGATTTCTACCACAGATTGGAATAATTCAACTTCATGTTAAGGCTACCAAAACCTAAATAAAAAAGCCCATAAAGAATTACGGTGATGTACCTATTTCCTTCTTCAGAACCTGGAGGCTTGCTTGAAGAAAACTGTGCAGAGGACTTTCATTTAGCTAATGGATGTGTAGTTTCCAAGAAGACAAATTGAGAGCAGAAATAGATGCAAGCTCTGCAAAACCATCAGGAAAAAAGAAGCAAGCATGCGGTCTTCAAACATAGAACTATTTGCCTGACCTAGTGCATGAAGGAGTTGTGACATAATTTACAATTAAAATTTACAAGAAACATGGAAAGTGGAGTGGTGTCAAAATAGGAATTATTTAGGAATCCACAACACTATCCAGGGAATTACTGTAATAACTTTTCTTTTATCCCACGCTGTAACAGAGGAGCTTAATTGGCTAATAAAGAGAACTACTATGATTAAACCAAAACAAGCAAAAAGCAAATTTAAAATAAACAGGAGAAAAACCAAATTCTTAGCAGCAATGAATTCGTGAAATTGTTTTCTTTTTCCTCTCTTACTATTATTTAAGCAAAGCAATTGCTTGGTAGGGACTATAGTACTAAAGCTTTGCTGCTGTCAGCTGAAAGTAGCCTGGGGTGTTTTGAGTTGCTTTGAGGGAGGGAGGCACAGCTTCAGCCTGAGTTAGCTGTATGATGTTGGGCATTAAAAGGCCCCAGTCAGTTTTGAGTACACTTAAGCCCTTCAGAAAGCAGCTCTAGAGGTTTTAACGCCTTTAAAAGAGTCAGACAGATGGCTGAAGGAAGATAGCCAGAATAAGCAAGGGAAACTCCTTTTTGGCATTTGCTCTCATATGGACCACCCTAATGCAAATTCCTGGAATCAAAGCTAAGGTAGCATTTGAAATTGCAACCATGAACACGTCTTTTTAAAAGTTCAGGCAAGCATTTGAAATAAAAAACACATCAGTTTTCAGGCATTAGGCTGCTTGGTAGGTGGACTTAAACAGACCCACATGTTGATGTTACTGAGAATTATGAGCACTTGAAGCACCTGCCAAAATGCTGTTTTTCTAACCTTGGTGAAGACTGCAATGCACAGACTGCAAAGCATCCAGTAGTTAGTCTAGGAGCTCCACAGGTGTAGAGCAGTAGGAATAGTACATTCTCTAAATAAAGGGAGGAAAGCAATACTGCCCTGCCTCTAAATTAATATATGTATTGAAATACAAGTTTTGTAGAAGATCATATTAGACTATGCAAAGTATAATGAATAAATACGCTTCTATAAAAGTTTATAATTTGTATGCATGAGTGGGAGGAGCACATGCTAATTAGAGAGCACAGGGAGAGAACTCCCCATCTTTCATCCAGCACGATTTATACATTGTTGGAAAGCTCCCTCCTCTCGCTGCCTCAACTAGGTAGAACAACTTCAGTCCTGTGATCCGAGTTGAACCCATTAAATTCCATCCCAATACACTGAGCTGCGCACTGAACCCACTAATTTGTAATGCAGAGCTTTCCAAATTTTTCGTGTTGGTGAGACACTTTTTAGACATGTATCATTTTGCAAAACAGTGATTTTGCATAATTTCATGAAATGGTAATTCACTTTTACTAGCAAACTGGAGGTGAAACTAACCCCTTTCTAGCCCAGTGGGGAGCGTTCACGCGACATGCCTGCACACTGCAGCTGATGCACTAATGTGTCACGACACACAGTTTGGAAAGCTCTGTTGTACTGGCTAGTTGGCATATGGTGATGTCTGCCGACAAAATACCCAACATCTGAAATAGCCACCTCATCGTTGGAATGGTGAAGGAAGTACTCCCTTTTCTAGATGTTTTATTGCAATATATTCCATATTTTAAGAAGTATGTATGTGTAAGAGTTTTATTATCCACACTTTGGGACAAGTCTTGAATGGAAAGCTTGCCAAGTGAACTCAGAAATGAGTAAACATCTAAGTGCGTACTTTCTGGGAAGTATGTCCTTTCTGTAAATAAAAAATGTGAAGGATTTCCAGACCAATCTACGATTTCTTCCCACTAAAGACTCTTAAGCTGCAAACTTGGGAACATTATGACTTGGTGCTTCTAAATATGCGAATTGACTGGTAGGGTGTAAAGAGGCTTGTTGTGAAGGAAAAATCAAACAAAATTCATTTCTAAGCTGCACAAGTATTTTCTTGGCATTGCTCAAAGGAGGCCTGTGGTTTAGAAAGGTCTGTGGTGCACATTGCCATAGTACACTTGCTGACTAATGCTCTTTTAACAAAATATAGATCTGCTTCCTTGGGGGGGGGGGATCAGAAGAAATATAAGAAGATGATTGGTCACTAATCTGACACAGGGATTTACTTCAAAAGGAATCATTAACAATCGCTGGTGATAGGGCTTATATTTTACAAAGCAGCATCTCAGAAACAAGCAGTTGTGTAGCTCCCAGAGTATGGAAAGACACCATTAATCACGTAGCTTTTCTCACAAGTTCTCTCACAACGAAAAGACAGAAAAAGATTGATCCAATCCATGCTCAAATATCACTTCAAATTTACTGGTATTCAGCTACATAAGGAAAACCCTCCAGTACAATTACATTTTGTTTTCAGCCTTATGACTTTTGAGACAAAGTTAAATAGAAGAAGGTCCTTTTAGGATGCCACCATATTAAATCAGAGAGTGACCTGAGAAAGGTCAGATATAATACTGCTCACAACTTCTATATCAACATTTTTATCTTTAGCATTCAACTGTACATACACATAGACACAAAACACTTTCATCTTTAAGGAAGCAAAAAGACCAAATACCTTCTCTCCATCCTCCATCTGGCTGTTCTGATTAGTTAGACTATTGGGCCAAGCTGAGTATCACAAAGAAAACTAAAATCCACATTTTAGTTTTAGGAGGAGATCATTCACCAGCTTTACAGTCCTTTGATATTTCATTCCAAGTTGGCCAACTCTATTTGCAAGACGAGTTAAAAGACCAGTAACTTCTGAAATTTCACTGTCTGCAATTACAAACTGAAAAGGGAGAAAAAACAACAGAATTGAGAAAGTAGAAATGCTAGTATTTAGTAGAAAATTACACTGTAGAAGACAAAGAAAAAACAACCAGGGAAACCATTCCAATCTACAGCACGAAGAGAAAAAGCTCTTTGGGTTTTACAGCAGAACAGAACAGTCTTCAAGCCGCACACAGACAGGCAGCAAAGTGACTAGGGAAGTCATCCCCAGTGCTTCTCTAACTTCCACACATAACTTGGGAGAAAAGCACATTGTAGCATTGCAGGCACCATCACCTTGCTACCTTCAGCAGCACATGGGTCTGAACTGACAGGGATAATAATCCCCATCTCTTTTCCACCCTGCACCCCATCTCAGAAAAAAACCCTTTGGGGCCTTGCAAGAAGGCAGACAGCAAAGCAACTTTCTACCCCTCTAAAAATAAAGTGATATTGGTGACCTAACTCTTTTCTCGGTTCTGCATTCAAACCAGAAATGAGTTCCTCTTCACAGAGGGGGTTCCACAATGCAGTTCGCAACACATATTTAAAAATATTTTTAGGAGCGCTCAAATTTTCTGTGAGCTGGCCAGAGTGGCTGGGGAAAATAATCATCATCACCATCAAACCAGAATTCTCCCCACCATAACCTTAATCCAGGTGTAGGAAAACGGTATATACCACCTTTTGGGTTGCTCCACCATGTGACACAGAGGCTGTGATAAGTGCACACACAACTTAGGCACAAGCAGGGGCTTCCTTGTTCACAATCGACATTCTGCAGAATTTTTATTTGTTCACACTGGTAGGTATCTTGCTATCAGTAAAAAAATGAAGAGAAATACTTACATGGGTAATAAATTCTTCGGCTATTGTGTATCCAGTAGGAGTAAACAGCAGAAAGCTGATAATCAGGTGTGTAACTACCAGGTTGCTACTTGATTTGTTTTGTTTTGTTCCGCTGCTAACTGCAGTCTGCAGATCTGTGACAGAAATAGTTGGCGTTCTGAACAGGGCAGTCAGATGTTCACATACAGATCTTGCTTCCGCCTGTTGAGAAGCATTGCAAGGAATAAAAGTTTGCAAAGTGAAAGATAAACATTTGTTTTCTTGAGATTTGCAGAAAAGCACATAACTGATTCCTGAGCCAGTGACGGAGGGTCACAGAGGGAGAGATTCTGCATCGCTTACTTTCTGGACCACAAAGAGCAGAATGAAGATTTCAAAAGAACTAGAAACTCCCCGCTTTTAGTAGTCTTGAAATACTAAGCACCGAGGACCATGACATAGGGTTTGACCTCTCTCTTTTTTTGGTAAAAGGAAATGGTGAAAGTCACAAAGTGGAATGAAGTTAGGATGTTCTATTGTGGGGAAAAGAACAGAAGGCTCTTTGAGAGCTTATGACAATACAGCAGCTACAAATCAATTAATCCCCTTGCAATCTGACCTCGTCTGATAAAAAAAATCTGATATGAATCCAGGGGGGTTGGTTTCCTCCTAGTATTGTTTAAAATACATCCCCCCCCCACCTTCCCCTCTTGGAGCAGCCAGAACAAACAGCTTCTGGAGCCAAAACAGAGGCAGGATTTGAGAGTCTGTGCATTAAAGGAAATTATTGGCTAGATCCTAAGAAGTATTACCTAAAAATATTTTTTACATAAAAGGCACGGCAGGAAATGGAAAATATCTCCTTCCTGGCAACCCTAAACACACTAGTTTTAAGCAATTTATTTCCGTATTGTGTCTTTCCCCCTCTGTTAACATTTATAAATATGCTTCCTGATTTAAAAATGTCTATGTCATTGGCCCAACGAATGCGGCAGGCTGCATTCTGGACCTTGATTTCTTAACTGGACAGGAAGAGGGCAATCTGAAAGTGGAGGATATTGACATTGCCCCTTGTCATGATCAGATTTAGGCTTTCAGCACCTTCTCCCCTCTGCAGTGGTGGGGGACCTATCAGGATGGGCCGCCATCATAGGCTAATGGGTCCAATGGGTTTCCAGACAGCTATAGGGGATTTTCTGGCTGATATGACTGATGCTTCTGTCAAAGCCCTGGCTGGGACATCCAAATAGCCCAAGCCATTGACATGATCACCCCTGAGCGTCTTTCTCCCACTTCATGGAACCCATTTAGCCTCCTGGTATACCCCAGAGAGCTTAGGATGAGGAAACAAGTTGGGAGACAGTTTGAACACAAGTGGAGAAAAACTCTGGTCGAATGAAATTGAACGCTGGTGAGGACTAGTGGCAGGGAAGGTAACAAAGTAGGCTGGGCCAGATTAATGCCTCCTTGCAATATGGGGTGGTCCCTGCCAGTTGGAGGCAGTGCTAAAACCACTCCTCCAGAATCCCTGCCTGCTCTCAGAAAATCTACAGATCTATTTCCATTCTGTAATTATACATAAATTGATTTCAGCATTAATGTAACTTCTGGTGCCCCCACAACATGTATATAATGACTGCAGTTTCACTCTTTTTATTTTGCCTACTCAGGGGTTAAAATTCTCCTCTCTGTGGAAACTGCTGCAAAACCACATGCTTAAAGAGTTTTTTTTTTTCTTCCCCCCGCTTAATTTCAGTTTTGCAACTGAAGAAAAAGGGGTGTGGGAGGAGAGAGTATTTACTGGAAAGGGTCACGTTAGGGCATGAGCGGTTAAAGAAATTAAAAGGTGTAAACAGAACTAACCCCTGGCAGCATTTTAATGAAAGAAGACTCCGTAAGTAAAGGAAGTGACAATTAAAATTTCCAGAGGTTACTATTATTTTGTGGTGCCCATAATGAAGGTGCCAGGCTCACCTCTGTAGTGCAATTTTGCATCAAGAGAAGACTGCATTCTCGTGTCACTGCATTTTTTACTACTACTGTCACTACCATTAGAAGCAGAACTATTCCCTGAACTTCAGGGAGGCCATTAATGTACAGAAAACTTATTGTGTACACTCTTGTTTGTGCAAAACACAAGAGGCACGTAGAGGAATTAATAAGCACACATACTAACATGGAACTTATAACTGCTATCACTTAGCAGGTCACCTGAGTCACAGCTGCTGCAGCCCCTGGTTCTGTCCCTCTTTGCCTTTGGGCAGTGAGCACACAGTGCACAGTCAGGCAACAGACTGCCCAGTTGCCAGAATTCAAAGGAATGCCATGGGATAAAGTTGATGGGAACATCCATAATGGACTAATGCGAAGAGTGTACATTACCCTAGAACAATGCCAGCTGTTGGGAAGGGGAAGAAATAGCCCAGCAAAATTGTGTTTCATTTATTTTTAACTTAAATTATTTTAGTGAGCTTTCTGAATAAAAAGTCAGGATAGAAATCAACTAATTGGCTAACTGAATAATAGCTCCCATGTCTTTATATGAAAAGGGTACTTGGCGGTAATTCAGGATGCCCGCAGCTCCTTTGTCACAAGATCACTATGATTTCTAAAGGTATATTAGACAGGAAAGGTTAACCTAATGTCACTGCTATTGGTGATAATGGAAGAACTGTCTCGTTACCACCACACAAAGTTTTTAACGTGATCATACTGTGAGACCGCCAAGAGCTATACAATTTTACTAGTGAATGATTCAAGAGTGACAACTGGCAGTGTAGAAAGCTAGCTGAATAGAGATTATTACATTATAAATGCTAAATGGACAGCTAGCATTTTATTCACCTGCCCTACTAGTAGTCTAATCCTCAGAGCTGCTGTTATTTTCCACTACTGATACAGCTGAGTTGCTGTGGCCAGCAAGAGACTTAATAGAAAGTCTTGTGACTGGAAATTTTAATGAATGGAAGATCCCTAGAAAGAATCTCTAAGCCTTTAACCAGGAACAGGGGACATCTGGGCCACGGGCCAAATTAGGCCTGCTAGGGGTCCTAATTTGGCCCAAAAGGCCATTTTCTCCAAGGCAGGGCTGCCTGATGTCATATGAAATCAGGTATAGGGCAGGCAAAGCCATGACTGCAAATGCACTCCCAATTATTCCTTGGCCAAACTGCGTTCCATCAAGTGCCTTTTAAATTTCCTGCCAGAGGCAAGGCCCACTTTCCAAGCTCCTGAATGGAGCCAATCCCTGCAGAAAGTGGAGTTTGCGATCAGGACTGAATTTCAATTACAGCCTTTACAGCCTTGGCTTAAATAACAACTGTGGCAAAATATTTCTTCTACACCACAATGCCTCACATTTCAGACATATGGCCGATTACTGAATTCTCACGCGCATAGATAGAACTACCCACCATTGTTTGAATTCTCCGCCAATTCTCTTCACCTGGATAATAGTAAAATGCCAAAAGCCAAAACAAAGCATCTGAGGATTCCACTTGTGACAACAACTGCTCTGCTGCGATATCAGCCCATTCTCCAAAATGAACAAACAAAAACCAGTTCTCAAAGAGGTCTCCACAATATCTGGAATAGCACAAAATGTATTTCAGTTTTTCCATTAATTATAATTTTAAATTTCATCATAGATTCCCAAGAGGTGCTCATTTGGAACCTGTGCAGTCTTATCTGCACATGAGGCAAGGCAATCCATGGTAGTACAATAATAATATTTCACAGGAAAAGTAATTCCTTCAGCAGAGAGGTTAATTTCCAATATGCACTTAAATAATAAAAAGATAGCTCACAAATATTTTAGACATTTTTCTTAAAACTGCACTTTGAAAACTGTCTTCTGCCTTGAACAACTTTTACATGCAAATGAAACACAAACCTTTGTTTCTCATTTCTGTTACGAGATTACAGTGGTACCTCTGGTTACGAACTTAATTCTTGAGGTCCGTTCTTAACCTGAAACCGTTCTTAACCTGAGGTACGACTTTAGCTAATGGGGCCTCCCGCTGCCAGTGCATCACCGGCGCACGATTTCTGTTCTCATCCTGGGGCAAAGTTCTTAACCTGAGGTACTACTTCCGGGTTAGTGGAGTCTGTAACCTGAAGTGTTTGTAACCCGAGGTACCACTGTATAGTGTTTGAGGAGCTGGCCGTAGTTATTTATTTATTCGTATTTTATTTTAAATATTTTAGGCCACTTTTCAGATCAACTATCCATCCAAAGCAAAGCAAAAGATAAAACCTAACATAACACAACAACTCTTGACATAAAAAATATAGACAACATAACTGTGCAAGGGCCATAGCTCAGCGGTGGACCATGTGCTACGCATATAGAAAGTCCCAAATTCAATTCCCGGAATTTCAGGTTAGACTGGAAGTGGCTCCCTCCTGATACCCTGGAACTCCACTGCTGGTCAGCAGATATGATACTGGCGGAGGTACACTGTTCATAGAGTTGGGGTATTTCTGGACCTGTTGCTGCTTATAAGGGACGCGGGTGGCGCTGTGGGTAAAACCTCAGCGCCTAGGACTTGCCGATCGCATGGTCGACGGTTCAAATCCCCGCGGCGGGGTGCGCTCCCGTCGTTCGGTCCCAATGCCTGCCAACCTAGCAGTTTGAAAGCACCTCCGGGTGCAAGTAGATAAATAGGGCCCGCTTACCAGCGGGAAGGTAAACGGCGTTCCGTGTGCTGCGCTGGCTCTCCAGATGCAGCTTGTCACGCTGGCCACGTGACCCGGAAGTGTCTGCGGACAGCGCTGGCTCCCGGCCTATAGAGTGAGATGAGCGCACAACCCTAGAGTCTGGCAAGACTGGCCCGTACGGGTAGGGGTACCTTTACCTTTACCTGCTGCTTATATGTACAGTACAGACAACAGTAGCCAGAAATGCTTTTTACCAACTCTGGTTCACAAACGCCACCATTTCCTAGAGAAGGCTGACTTGACCATGGTAGTTTGTGTCCAAATCACTTCCAGTTATGCTAGTTTAGTTTCACTAACTTTCACTTTGTATCTAGACTCAATTCAAGGTGTTAGCTTTTATCTTTAAGACTCTAAATTTAATTTGCTTCCTATTTTAAAGCAAACTTGCCCAATTTCCACTTTCTGAAATATGCAAACCGAAATACTGCTTAAAAGCAATGCAGTTCCCCAACCAAATAAGAGTATATAAAAATACACATATTAGGTGAAAGTATACATGATAGTGAATATATTAGTGAAAACAACATACAGAAATGCAGTATTGTAGGGGAATTTGCTTGGAGGGGGAAAGTGTTTTAAGAGATTTGCACACTAAAAGACTGACAAAATTTCATGAGGACATCTTTAACCCCTACAAACCAGAAATCAATACAAAAATGCAGCAAACTGAGAACTGGAAAAATGCGCAATTGAAAAAGTGTCACTGGGAACAGCATATCTCAGGAATCATTTCCTTCCAATATGATCCTGGTCAAGGATTTTGCTCACCTTCTGAGCCCAATCTTGCTGTCGTTACACTCAAGAAAATCTGGCTTGCAGCAATGAGAGATTATGTTGCAAACCTCCCATTGCTGCTTTGGCTAAACTCGTTTTGGCCTCACCAGCTATCCAAAAGATTAGCCACCAGGGAATGCAGTTCTTAGGCTGAAAAGGGTTCCCCACTCATGGTTCCAGGCAAACAGACAGCTCCACCTGCTGTCTTTTTGAGCACAGAAGATGCTACCCCACTGAACTAAATGGGAAGCCCTTGTAGACAAGAGTGCTCTAAGACAGCAATCTATGAATGGACTGGGCTACTAATGTCTTCCCATTTGTTTAATTTCAAGCTTGCCTTGTTGTTGTTGTTTTTTAAACCAATCCAGTAATAAATCAAAACTAAAGGGAATGAAATTTAAACCATCAAGCTATCCCAAGCCAATGGCATTCCCAAAATAAAAGGAAAAGGAAAAAAGCCAAAAAAGAAACCATTGCTACTGTTGCTTACCCAGTGCACTTTGCTTCTACTGTTGCTTTGAGCATTTCTGCAATGTGGGTCAAGTGTTGATGCAAACCAGTAGCTGGCAAGTCTAAAAGATAAATATTAATAGGAGCCATTTGAAGTGAAAACCAAAATATGCACTATGTTGTATTAGAGAAAATTCTTAAGAAACTAGAGGATTTGTAATACAGTACATCAATCTCAAAAATAAACACAGCTGGTAACATGGAAAGTACTTCATAGCTGATCTTACCTGAGGGATGTTTAAGGAAAGCCATCACAAGTGAATGAGGATTATTAGGAAAGTAGGCCTTCAGTGGAAACTTAAGCTAAAACAAAGTCAATACAAGTATCACTTATGGACTAGTTCTTAAAACTTGCCCCATCAGAAAATATGCAAATACAACACAAAACATGCTATTCATATTGAAGGAAAGGAACCCTACAGATTGCATTCTTACAATGCCACAAACCTCACGACTTTGCTCCAAGTCCTCCTAGCCAACTTTTAAAAAATCCTTTCCATGTCAACATAGAACTGTGAGTTGTAAGGGGTGATCTAGAGGGAAAAAACCATGATCCCAAGCTGAGAGTTGTATTTGATCCAGGGGTCATTATTTGTTTTGCAATCAGTAACCCAAAAGCAAACCTTCCCTGGTTTGTCTTGGTTTCCTTCCCAGAGTGAGCTGGGAGGAATGGAAAGAAATGCACAGTAAACTATGGTTTATGGCTAACCAAGATGTGTGAATGCAGCACACATGTAGATAGTTTAGCTTTGTAGCATTTTTTGTGAGAGTGACTTTTTCTGTAATATTACTATCTGAACTTCCTGAACATATCTGTCCACAACAATTGCATATGTTTACAAGACTAACATGTGGTACCCACAAGGCTGAGTGAACAAAACAACATTTTCTTTCCAGCAGAAGTTGTCCATATATTTTATATCCATATTCACACAGATTTAGAGAAATTCTGACTTTTGCAGTCATCCTCTACATTAAAGATTTGTACAGTTAAAGAGCTGCAAGCACTCCTGCCTGCATACCAAACCAACACCCAAGTATTTCTCTTCTCTAATAAAGAGTGAAAATGAAATCTCATGCAAACAACATATAGAAGATCTAGTTAATGTTTTAAAAAGAGCTCAACAACAAAGCACACAAACAACCTCTACAGCATAGTTGGCTCCTAGCTATTTGAAGGGTGTGTGGGATCTTGGATTACGTTCTCCACTCAGTCGCCCCCGCCACCCTGAGGCTGCAAAATGTGCTGCTGCCATAGAAATAAAGCTGCATAAAATTAATGGGAGTGGCATCTGTACATATTAACTGAGACAGCTGCAATTTCAACTCTAATTTATACCTTTTGAAACTAAAAGAGAGATTTAATCACAATGCTAATTAGTCAATTACTGTACTGGTTCCAGTAAGACACATCTTTTCACTAACTAACAGTTCCCCCAATAAAATTTAAAAGTCACAATGAAGTATTTGGTTCTCTGAAAAGTTTTATGGGAGTAAAACCTGAAAAGATTATGTGGCCCCAAACTAAAGCATCAGACTACCAAGCATGGATACTTTGGTTGCCTAAAGGAAAATGAAGTAATCCCAATGGTACTACAGGTACAAAACTATAGGGAAGAATCAGACGTTACATGAGGGTGTTAAGAAGTAGGGTCAAGTTGTTACAGTTTTTCTAGGTGTAAATCTAGAAAAAATATTTACTCATTAATATTTGTTGAGAGAGAGTGTGTTTGTGAGAAAACAGAGATCATTAACTAGTAGACATTCCTATGAGGCGGAAAGGCACTATAGATTCATGATGTAGTACAGTAATAAAAAGCATAGTTTTGTCAAATGGACAGTTTATTATAACTTGTACAAGTATATAATCTACAATTGTGAACTAATGCTGTGAAAATAATTTGTGGATTAAGCCTCCTGCCCCTAAAAAACCCTCTAACACTTGATTCCATTTAAGACACCTCAGATTTATCTTGGCGTTCATTTACTACAGCAGCAAGGCATTATTTTGCTCATTGTATTCTTTTAGCACTTTGCAACCTAAAATTGTTCTTTTTATACTACATTTTGAAGCATCTCATTTAAAAAATAATAATGAAAAATGGAATTCAACTAACCTGCTTATTATTCTTGTGGTATGCTTGAACAAAGCACTGTGTAAATACCTGCATTACGGTCATTACTTCTGGTGCTCCATCAGTTTCCAGCAGTGCATTCCTGAGCAGCAAAAAGTTTAAGTATGACAGGTCAGATTATGAGTGTGCCAATCATGCAACCATTAATTGAGAGAAGGTAAAAACAAATGAGAGCATTCTTCCCATGCCTTGGGCTGTGATCTTAAACCTATCTAGCTATTATGCAACCTGGGAAATAAAAACACTAACTTCACTTTGCTTCTTCTTCTTCTTTTTAAAATGAACATACAAATACCATTCTGCAATATAATTGCTGTTATTACAAATCCAATGTCAAGCTACAATTGTTTTACCTTGTTTTGGCAACTGCAAACCCTCCAGCTACAACTGTAAACACAGTATCTAGTTGCTCAGTTTCTTACATATTAAATCTCATACTAGAGTTTGCTCTGGAAGCAGGGACATGAAAGGAAGAAATGGCACAGCTATTGTTTGGTGGCATCAAACCTCTGAGCTCATCCCCTGGCTCTGGATAAACATGTTTCCATCCTCCCTAATCCTCATTCTCCCAACTCTTCAGCATATCTGTTTTTGCTGCCATATTAATAGTGTTGAATCACAATAGGCATTTTGTATGTGGATTATGATTTCTTTGTGTGCACTAGGACATTTCTGGTCTAATTCCCCCATCTTGATTTGTAAGTGGTTCATTCTTTTCAAGTTTACCTGGAGAAAGCTTGGGCAACCTACCAGCATTCATCATAAGCTTTGAAAGAACTCATCTGATGTCTCTGCTACCTCTCCTCACCTGGTCTCCAAAGGTGAGAGCTCTCCCTTAGTGTTTCCAGTCTGCAGTGCCTGTATGCTCAGTGTCTACCGCCAAGGAGAACTCTGGACACTGGTTTTGCTTTTAAAAATCTTCCTTCTAAGGAATTAGGAATTTCCCCAAATTCCTATCAACAATGGAGGTTCTGAGCATCTCATAAGTTCTAACTGCAGATAAAAACAACAGGAACTTAGGACAAGCTCTCCTGCTGCCAGTCTTTGCTGCTACAGGTTTCCTTCCCCATCCTACAGCTTAGTATGTCCAGAAAGTAGGGAGAGGAGAAGAATGGGCAGCAGAAAACTCTAGAACTGATGGAGGGTTACACCACAAGCAAATCCAAAACAGGGAGGGGAAAATGATCTGATTTCTGAATTGTTGAGTGCGGGAAGATTTCACTTTTAGCACGTCCATATTTAGCAAGGGATTTGCTCCCAAAGCTCTCTCTCAAGTTCAGAACTCAAAGACAGTCTAATTATTGATTTGATATCCCTTGAAACTATCTGAAATGAAAATAATTGTAAAAGAAAACCACTTCCCTCAAGATCATTCAAATTTCTTTTCCTGAATATTCCTTGACACTTTTGAATTCTACAACTTATTTAGTTTTCATGGGTAGATAAATTTCAAAAACCAGTATCTTTGTGGCATGTAGTGGAATCAAACAATTAAACAAAAATGGATTCCCTTATACTTGGACATGTGTGGGGTGGGGGCTGCTATGATAAAATGTGTATGTAAGTACCTCAAGCACAGGCTGGTTTTTCAACTATCAGTTATACAACATCTTGCATTTAATTCTTTGCCTTGAATAGCCAGCAGTGAAACTAAGCTGCATATGTTGTTCTGTGGATCAGTTTCTTGATATTAAGAAATTCTTCATAATTTTGTGAATGCTATCACAAGATGCACCGTATTTAAAATATGGGAACGCTGGGACATTCTAATGCAGTTCTATATTGTTTACTGATTTGGGATGGATAGGCAAAATCCTTCCACATAAATTGTATGTAAACTTACTTGAAAATTTCGTCTATAGTTCTGAAGACAGCCGGATGACATGCAGCTTGGTCCTGTTGCAAATAACAAAAGAACAAGTAAGATAGTTTAGACAAAGCTTGTATCATAAACTCAACACAAAGCAACAAGACAAACAACAGCTGGTCACCAAAGCATGTAACTTTGGTTCTTGATAGATTGGAGCTGCTAGTCTGAAACAATAGTAGGGCACCAGGGTGGAGAAGGCTATCTTAGTCCAGTAACTTAAATGTGCTTCTTCTCTCCCATGATGCAGTGACTTCAGGGGAATGACTGAGACTAACAGTGACGTTAAGCAAGTGAGGATGGTTTGTTATAATAAAAATGACCAGAAATCTGCTCTGGAAGGCTAAAGCAAATTGGAAAGGGGCTTAGTAAGAGTATTAACTGACCTAAGCTGATCATGGCCATACATTTCCATAGGTCTATTCCAAGCAATGTGGCCCCATACTTGTGGGTGAGTGTTATCAAACCTTTAACAGGTATAAAAGTTTCCCCAAAGTACCATTTGTTTTCCCAGGGTTCATTTTTCATATCCATTATAGATTTGAATGTCTATTTCTAAGGTCTATGTAACCAAATTCACAGGAGGCAGGTAAATATCTGAAATGATGCTGTCATGAGGCTTGTTTTGGGTGTTTAACAATATGATTTAGTAAAAGTCCTGTATCAATTTGGTCATTAGCTAAAGGCTGTTTCATTTGAGATTTATCAGTGACTGTCAGAGGTTATTTTTAACTTTTACTATTACTCTCAAAGTTAAAAATTAATGAATATCAGCATTCAAAAGATACTAATATTTAAAATACACAAATTCACCCTATTGATGCAAAGTCCACTTTCTTATACTTATTTTTTTCATTTCTTTTTAAAGAAAATCAGCCACAGGATAAAAAGATGGGTTAGTGGCTTTTCAGACAGTTTTTATGACTTGCTGCCCCAACTTGGAGCACTGAGCAAAAAGAAATTGTTCCATTCAACTTTCATGCTGGGAAAGCTTCACTCCAAGTGCTCAAAGCAAATATTCATGTAGCCAAGCCAGCTACACAGGGGAAAATATTTTGAGGAAGTATAGATCTCACAAAGCAAAAAGGCGGAAATGAGAAGAGAACCGTTAGTCTAAACATCTTCTCATTTTTCCTCACATGTCACTATCATATTGAAAAGATTACATGTCACCTCATTTTCATGTTGTACTCCAGTGTTTTGCCATATAGTTGCATTTAAGTTATCATATTAACTGTATGCCACCTAGTGTTCATGACTATTCACAGCTGGCTTTATCACATATTTCTAAAAAAATTAAATAAATAAAAATTACAGATCATTGAAGAACTGTCATTTCCAAATTCCTTTTGAAAGTGAATTGGGTGATAGATGTTAAAATGACAAAATGTAGGCAGGAGGTGTAGTGCCTTTCTTGCACACAGTAACTGCTACTAGACTACTCAGTTTCACATATTTGTACAATTTGGAGGCTGGTAGTTTTCATATTATTAAGGTTAACACAACTATCTTTTTTAACCATTCCATAGAATCTTATTTACTAGACAGCCTTTAACACTTCCTTAACTTTAGCAATGGTCCTGCATTTTTACTTTTCTTTGCCAAGAGGAGTAGCGCGAGCGCACACACACACACACATTTAAACACAGTAAGGAAAAAGTTGATCCATAACAAAATGTTACACTGTAGAGTGCTGCCATTCAGGATTCTAGCCACTCCCCCCCCCCCCCAATAGTCAATTATCATTGTACTGAGCATCCTCAGTACTTGTGGAATAGTTTTGTGGTTTCCCCCCGTGGGTTCCCCCCGCTAAAGATTTTTTGCACTTTTTCAACTCTTGTGGCTCCCCCAAGCCTACAGATAGCTCCTTTGTGTGGCTGGATGGGCCACATATGGATCAGCACTCGGAGAACTGAGATTGGTAATAAAAGTGTACAGGTGGGGCCCTGCAGTGAAATGTTGCACTGTGGGTTGCTTCTGTTCAGGATCCTGACCATTCCATTCATACATCCCCTATCCCATTTTCCCTTTCTCCTTCACAAGTATGTTTCATGGCCAATGAGCACAGTTCTGACACGAAACCTTCTTACACATGGGTGGTTAGTTTGACTATGCAAGTGCCAAAGTGAACTATGTAAGTTCAAATTCCTTTTCAGCTGTGAAGTTCTCAAACTAATCTACCTCATAAAGCTGCTGTGAAGCTAAAACAGGCTTTGCTGGACACAAACAACTTAATAAGTAAGCTTGATCATGGCCATACGTAATTTTAGTTTGCAGAGTCTGCAATATCAAATGCATTTTGGAACCAGTCAAGAATTCTTTGTAAGATTAACTAATAGCTTGGTTTAGCTAGCAATAAATTGATGTCACATGGACTTGCACTGCAGTATCACCTGCATTGATTTTTGGTATTCTACAACTTTCTGTTGAAGTTAAGCTTAGCTGACGTTTAGTCTCAAACACTGATTGTGTTCTATTTGAAATGTTACAGCGAATGTTTACATGCTCAAAGGGTTCTTAATAGAAGACAGAACATCTCTTAAGCAATACACAGTGTTAGTGGAATCTAAATAAAAAGCTGTCAACTGAAAGAATCTGACAAAATCTGCACAAAGTGAAATGTGACTTTATTTAAACTAGCCTAAGAGCATCAGAAACTGGCAGGTGCTTTTCCTTGTCGGTGCCCCTAGCTCTATGTGAACTCCATCTTTTTACATAGGTAAAAGGGCAGCCAGGAAAGGGCAGAAAATAAAGCCTTGTGCTACACCAGGTTGTAGTGCATATTTAGCCAGTGAGCTATAAAGGCTTTTGTTCTCCTCTTCCCTAGTACCCAATGTGAAGGCACACTCATACTGCTGTCAGCTCAACTCTGCACCAAACACTGAGGTCACAGGAAAGGAGAAGGACCAAGTGCTCCTCTTACGGATGGTGGCACCTGCTTCAGAACTCAGAGGCAGAGAGATGTCTTCCCACATCTTTCAGTCCTGTAACGAAGCCACCACTGTCGCAGCAGCCGCCACCAACTTAGTTTGATGCAGACAGGATACGGGACAAGTGTGTTTACCAGTTTCTATTTAACAATAGTAGCAGCTTCAACTAAAGATTCCAAGATGAGAGACCAGGGAGAGATCCCTACCCCGAACTGGTTACTTTACATTAACTTTTGTTGAAATAGCTGCTACCATCAGAAAGCCGGGACATTTTGTCCACTTCTCTAGCAACACAACAAAACAGCAAAAATCTCATATTTGTCAACTCCCAAAATCCACAAGATTGGCCATTTGTGAATGTTGTTTTCCTCACAGTTGTGGAGCAATAAATTATCTTGGGGGCAGATGAACACCTTGGGATCAGTTTCAGATCTCTTGACACAAAAGAGGCAAAGATTTCAAGACTGAAAAACAAAATCACATCAAATTGAAAGCTGGGAACAGACTGTGTTCCAAAAGCAGTTGCTTAGCTGAAATTAACTGGTGGATTGAGCTAAAAGTCCATCCCAGCAGATATATACCCATCTGTGGGCCACGGTCTCCAGTTTCTCATGCCATTATGCAAACAATTTTCATGCTGTTGCAAGTTGCACAAGCATCGCCTGCTGGTGTTTCTGAACAGAGTTGGCCACAGAAGACCAGTGAGTCCAGCAGAATGCTTTTGCATTCATGAGAAAATCACTTTGGTGATACCTGTGGCTGGGCATCAGTGCAAAAAGACTGCAACATTCGTACAACTCATTTCTGACAATACCTGTAACTGTTTCCCTTCCCCATGCAGTTCACACAAGATATTTGCCTGATTATTTTGGTATGTTTTATGCACACACCTTTAACCATCTGGAAAAAGAACTAGTGTTACCGACTCCTGAAAAGCAAAACAGTATTTATAGAGGACATTTCACTATGTGCAACCTGTATAACACTTATCTTTTGTTTTTATACTTCCTAGTAACTATAGAATTTCCATTACCAATTTCATTTTTTCCCAAGGGATGGAAACACAAGTAACAGCACACCACATAAACTAGAAGTTACTAGACCATCACACCTTAATTACATTTGGAGCCCTAATATAACAGTGTTGAGTATCATATTTCTTCCATAATAAAGCACAGCAGTCTTCCACTACCAAGACTAAACTTTAAAAGTTGCTGCTCTGTATACTGCTCAATGTTGTATTCTACAAGATGCGGATATATAACATTGTCCTACCTCATTCAGGCAAAGCCCTATTAAAGATACATTCATGGTTGCATTAGAAATATTATCAATTACTGTCCTGGTTGCTTATTTCTTTAAAATAATTGTAACTTAAAATAACAGTCTTATCTCTGGGATTATTTATTTGGTTCTTAAAGGACTATGGTTCTCTGAATATCCAATGGCAAGCCAAAATTATGCCTATAGACTGGAACTGTTCAGACTTCCTTTTCACTTGAAGCAGTTTCATGGCAGGCTTATAATGTGAAACCAAGGACAAAAGCACTTGGAATTGCAAAAATCTCTTGCCTGATTATGAAACTGAAGTAGTTCTTCCTGCTAGATGGGTGGGAAGGTAACCTGGAGGGGAGGCATATAACTGTTGAGAAACAAAAAGAATCCTTGCTTCCAAACCGCTCTCTCTTCCTACCCATCTTTAACTGGCTGCTCTGGATGATTGGGGCCCATCCCTCAGCACCAAACAACCCTAATTACAGCCCAATTAGAGGCTTTTTTTGACATATGCATTCACAATCAGTTTTAGCCAACAATAATATTGTGTTGTTAAAATGTATAACAGGAAGTCAACTCATCAATAGGACTCCATGAACTGAAAACAGTTTAGCCCTGAAAATCTTTCAATAAAAACAATTTTAAAATTCTTATTAATAATACTGCACTCTCAGATTAAAACCTTAAAGCCATGGATCATTATGCTATTTACTCTTCTACTTATTTCTAGGACTATATGGCCAGGTTGGCACATAACACTAAACTATGGTTTATGTAAATCAAGGTTTAGAAACTACAACCAAAGTATGGTTTATGAGTGTGGTTTATTCACAGTCAAACCATGAAGCCGCATTCAGATGAACAAATAAACCATGACTTAGTATTGCATATGCACAAAGCCTACAAGTACCACTTGGACTGCTTGCTCCTGAATATACTTATATTGTGTACAGTGGTGCCTCGCAAGACGAAATTAATTCATGCCGCAAGTTTTTTCGTCTTGCGAGTTTTTCGTCTTGCGAAGCACGGTTTCCCATAGGAATGCATTGAAAATCAATCAATGCGTTCCTATGGAAACCGCCTTCAGACCAGGTCCAGGGACAGTCTGTCCCCCGACCTCTTCTGAAGGCTGGGGGGGGGGGACAAGGGCTTTTCTTCCCACCCCCAGCATTTTAAAATCGCCCCGGGACAGCGGACTTCTCCGCTGTCCCGGGGCGATTTTAAAGCCCCCGGGAAGGCAGGCAGGGGGGAGCAAAGACTTTCGCCCCCCGCCAGCCTTCAGAAGAGGTCCTGGACCTCTTCTGAAGGCCGGCGGGGGGGGGAGTCTTTGCTCCCCCCTGCCTGCCTTCAAAAGCCGTCTGGGATAGCAGGAAGCGCTTCCCTGCTATCCCGGACCGCTTTTAAAATGCTGGCGGTGGGGAGCAAAGCCTTTCGGCCCCCGCCGGCCTTCCTGGACCTCTTCTGAAGGCCGGAGGGGGGGGGAAAGGCTTTGCTCCCCACCGCCAGCATTTAAAAGAGGTCTTGCGAGGCATTCGTCTTGCGGGGCACCACTGTATTTTAGAAATATTTAAAGGACCTTTGGTACAACGGGAGCAGCAAAATCTTAATAGTTTTCTAACGCCAGTACATCCCACTTACCAATAAGGAAGATTTTATCAGGCATGCCATCTCTTCCAGTGAACTTGGCTGAGTTGAGATTAGAATTTCAAGATTCTGCAGCACTGCTTTCTCCAGACCAGGCAGATGGCGAAGCCACAACTGCAGCACAGCAGATTCAGGCAAGAAAATCTTTTTTCTGTATTGGAAAAATAAATAAAATGTTCATCTCAGCCTACTATGAAACACATGTCTTGTGACTGGCAATGCCCACCTCAGTAGCCATGCTGTGCCATAACAACGTAACAACCCTGCTACATCAGCCAAGGCCATATCTGGTCCAGCATTCTGGCTACAGTGGCTTACCAGGAAACCCACAAACAGGACATGAGGGAAATAAAGCCATTGTTCATGCCCCCCCAAAATTGTAATAGTGGTGGCCAAAAACAGTCTCAAATTTCCAAATGGGCCCAGGAGGTTGGGAACCCCTGCTCTAAGTTTCCAGTGTCTGGTGGTGAATGAGATTTTCTCCTCCTCCATTTTAATCTTAGAGTCCACATTCCTGGCCACAAAACTGCCCTCCTTCCTTTAAAAAGAACATAAAATCATATGCAAGTCCAGAATTTCCTTTTTCATTGCTCTTTCATAATTGTTTCCAGTTGCTGTGCTAACTGAAGCAAGCTGGAATTAGAATAATTACAGAACAGTAAGAATAATAATTAGCAACCTTTTCTTCATTTTATGAACAATTTCCAACTTACTGTGAGCACACTATGCCCATGACCAGAAACATTGTTCTGTTCTAATGATGGGTGCTAATGTGAACTTTTTCTATGATTTATTTCTGTAGATCATGGCATTACTGAAGTTGGCATAATTTAATATAAAAACATACCCCTGAATTTTAAACTATTTTAACCCTTGTACTGGTCCATATCTTAAATATGACCCGGAAGGCATGAGTAAATATTCCGATCTCTGAATACCTAAAATAAAGATCAGCACATGAATCCCGTGTTACCAGCAAAGTTTAACTATCACCTCTTATAGGAAAAAATGGAGTTTTGCGCAGAAAATGGAACCTTCTGTGAAAAATAAAACCCCCCTTTTCACTCTACACTCTCAAGGACCAGCCTCACACTTAACTGGATCATGGACCATGAAAGGGAAGAGAGCGACACTGTAGGCTTGTACATATAGTACATTGACGGGGAGAACGTAACTGTCAGGGGTTCAGGAGCAGAGGCACAGGGGAAAGAGGAAGCGGAGAGCGAAGGGGAACAATCCGAGGGCAGCGTAGGTGAGGATGACAGTGGGGCAAGAGATTCCATGAGTCTGTCCAGTGATTCGGAAGATTCCCAGAAGGGGGCACCGATAGCCAGAGCAAGGGGGTTCCCGGGAGGGAGGCACCAGAAGCAAGGAACCAGCGGTGACTCCCAAAGCAGCAGCTGGAGATCGGGACCAGGTTCCCTACCAGAGTGTAGCGGGGGGGAAGAGTCCCAGGTGTCAGGACCGGTTTCCACTCCAGGGGAAAGAGAAGATGAGTCAGGGCTGACCACGCCCCTGTCGCTGAGTGAGGGAATAGAGGGGAAGTCAGATCCAGTTAGCCCCCCCGAAGGAGGAAGCAGTGAAAGGAGCAGTGTAACGGTCAGGAGGTTACCGGCTGGGTGCGCGCGCCAAGTTCAAATGCACAGGCGCGCGGGACAGCCGGGAGCGCAGACTGGGAGCCAGGTCCTAAAGCACGCCGGAGGCAGGGGGAAGAATCCGGGGACTCGTCAGCATCAGCATCAGAAGAGTCCAGAAAGGGCAACACCCCAGCGGGCAGAAGGACCCAGAGGAGAAAGGAGCAAAGGAGGAGGTGGAGCAAGGCTAGGGTCTTGAACTGGTGTCTGGGGGGAGGAGATTCAGACGGAGCTTCAGCGGTCTAGGGTTGAGACATAGAGCTGCGCGCCGCGGCTTTGGAATCGAAACTGAACCTTAATAAAGACTTTTGTATATAACGAGAACTGGCGTTGGTCCTCTGTGAGCTGGGACCTTGGGCAGCTCTGACAGTAACTCTCAAACAAAACCATTGATTTAGGTTCTGCTTACTTCAGGACAGGTATACCCCTTCTCCACCCTTTCTCACATCACTTTATTGTGAGTACTGTGGCAAACAATCACTCTCCAGGCTTTTGGAGTTAGAACATGTTTTTACTCTCAAGATGAAGGTGGTATGCTGCCCACTTATATTGTAACTTTGCTGTCTAAAAGCAGCAGCCATATTGTTACTCTTATTCCAAGTAATAATCCAATCTTTATGTATTCCTCAGATGTGTGAACTTTTTGTGGGCACAAGGATAGGGAACATAGTCATAGTGGACACACATTTAATCTAACAGTTTAGGTTCTTAAATCTCTTGAGAGTGTGTGTAGGAATACATATGGGTTCTGCTGTACACCTTGTAACATTGCTTAGTTAAACTTGGATGTAATTAGGGTGGGAAATTAGGGTGTGATGGCTTGTTACTATTCATTATATTATCTCTAGTTATAAGATCTCACCTTTAAGTTATTTCAGACAGGACTCCCACCTTCAGTGCACATTGAAGGTGCCTGCTTTTCTTATTCCTTTAATCTCTGCTGACACCATTTAATTCTATATATTACCTTCTTTACCAATTATCACACAGTACCTAAGTTTAAGCTAAGGAACTAATAGATCAGGAGAGTTAAATTTAAAAGTTAAATATGATTTATTAATATTTGTAATAGCAGATAATAGGATTATTAGCATGCTGCATGATAAATGATACTTTGGTTGCTATCTCCCTTGCATTAGTTCTCTTCCGTATTCTAAACCAATAGCCAGTTGCCCTTATCTGTGAACAGGTAACAATCTGACTTTCACACTTCCAGGAAATGTTGCTGCTGTTTCCCACTACCTGCAGAACTTCTCAGTTTCAGATTGATTTCAGCCCATGGTCCCATACAGAAGGTTGTGATATATTCTATGTTGGCTTCATCATGAAGTTGTTTAAATTATTCAAACATTACATAGATATAGACTGCAGTTTGAGGGGTACATCCAGTTTTGATAGAACATACTTCTCTTGTGTGGTGTACTGCTTGCCTCTCTCATTGTGCCCTTTGGTGCATAAAATGCCAAGAGGCATACATTCTTCCCAAAACAAAGCAACACGTCTTATTGTTTGGGGTGTGGTCTGGCCCCTAATGCCATCATTAATGCATACACTGCTGTTTTGATAGATGTATGTTGAATCAGGCCTTCCTTGTGGCAGGGCAGGTACTCCTAATAAAGTGAGCTTGCCTTTCCCTGTGGATCAGCCAAACCCCCAAATAAATGTGATGCTATGTGACAAAATAGAGTATCTTTAAAACTTACTATGAAGTAGTCGACTTTTTTTTTTAATCATTTGGCTTGATCACTACACAAAATCATAACTTTGGTTGGCCACAATGACAATATAGAGCCTGAGCCCCAAAATGCAAAACAACTCCTTTGTACTCAGTGTTGCCTGCTCTATCAGATCTTTCATTTCGTAGAAGGCAAGCCACCCACCATTTCACAGAAGGAAACTTCTCTCTCTGCCAGCCAACACACCGCCCCTCCCAATGAAACAGCTTTCTTCCTCTTGCTGTTCACGTCTAGTTGGACGCTACCCACAGAGAACTGTTCTCTTTTCCAAGTGTGCTGACCAGTTAGAACCGTGGTGGTCTTAAACAGAAAGCTTGGACAGAATGCAGGAAGAATGAAATGAAACTTTATACTTTGTAATCTGGTGCTGAAGGGATTAGAGCGTCTGGCAGGTGCCCTGGTAGGTCTCTGTGGGTGCACCCAGGAGCCACATTCAGCTGTCAGAATCCCAGACTTAAGAGTGCTTCTGTATCATCAGCATCAAAAATATAAAACCCACTGGTGCAAAAGGCAGCCCAGCAATGAAAACATTAGTCAGGAACCAGAAGACTCTCCTTTCCTTTCAAGAGGCCCGTGCAGAGCTTGTCTGAAGCCTGAACAGGAATCTTGTTAGAATACAAGTTAAAAACTCAAACAAAAAAGCAGCCAGTCCCTGGTGGGGGCGCCCAGACAGCTTAGCCCTCCAAGGCCTGGGGCAAGTGTACCTGGCTGCCCACCACCACCACAGGCCTGCCTTTCAGGACATTCTGAGGACAAAGGAGAAGATGCTGTAAGAAAGAGAGAAACGGATCTCCCTTCAAGTAAAAGTGTGGACGGAAGCATGAAATGCAACAGGAGCACATAGGGTGTGATTAACTACCCCCCTTTGCTTAATAACAGAAATTGTCAATTAGAAGAAAATGTATGAGTTTTCAAAGAAGCTAAGTAATAATTCAGGATCTCTTAGAAAAAAATGTGCTAATAAATAATTTCCCTGGGGGTTTTTGGCGAGGAGAAACCATTCACTATGTTCTTTCTTGTGAGTGGACTTGCATATTTTTATATGCCAGAGACTCCTGTATTTCCTTGCCTGAACAATAAAAAATGCATTCACCTGTCCTAATCACCTCAGTTGATAGCTGGGTGGCAGCAGGTGGAACAAATTCAAAGACTCACCTGAATCGTCACTGCAAAAAGTCACTGCAGGGTAGAATTAAGTAATGTGATCACTAAGAGATGCAATCCAGAAGGAGAACATGCTCTTCCTGATCCATAAAATGCAATTCATGAGCAGAAATAAATTTGTTCACCTGTATCAACCATATAAGGGATGCGGGTGGCACTGTGGGTTAAACCACAGAGCCTAGGACTTGCTGATCAGAAGGTCGGCGGTTCAAATCCCCGCGACAGAGTGAGCTCCCATTGCCCAGTCCCTGCTCCTGCCAACCTAGCAGTTCGAAAGCACGTCAAAGTGCAAGTAGATAAAAAGGTACCGCTCCTGCGAGAAGGTAAACGGTGTTTCTGTGTGCTGCTCTGGTTCGCCAGAAGCGGCTTAGTCATGCTGGCCACATGACCCGGAAGCTGTACACCGGCTCCCTTGGTCAATAAAGCGAGATGAGCGCCGCAACCCCAGAGTCGGTCACGACTGGACCTAATGATCAGGGGTCCCTTTACCTTTACCTATCAACCATACAGGAGACACAAAAGCCTGTCAAAGAGGGTAAGATCAAACAGCAGCCAGACAATCTGTGAGCTCATGTGCACTCCTATATGGAAGCATGCATATTAGCTACATAGAGGTGCTATGGAATGAATATATGCTGTTCCAATACGGTAGATATCAGAAGAATCAAACATGAAATTTCAACAGATGGTTAAACCATAATTTCAATGAAAGGGGAACTCGGGTGTTTTCTAAGCTACTTACTGTAACACAGCCTTATTCACCGCTTCTAAAAATTCAGCATGGAGGACCTCTTGTGATCCATCTTCATGATAGCTAAGAAGTGCTTCCAGCAGTGGCATTATATCAGGCAAAGTAATAAGAGGTATACAGAGAAGGGATATGGATTTTACCCGTGAAGACATACTGGAGAAACAAAATAAGGTTTCTTTTGTAGGATGAAACGGTTATATTTTTACTTTTCTAAAATATTAAACACAGAGAACTAGAACAAATACCTACTTGTAGCTAAAAGGAAGACATTTTTATCCTAAGGACTAGCAAAATAAATAAATAAAATAAAAATAAAAATAAAAATAAATATTTATTTGAAATGCAGCTACATTCACAACACATTACATACCTCAACTACATTCATATGTTCAGGCAGGGTACACGCTTGCTCTGACAACAATAAATACTTGGACTTGTATAGAACAATGCTCAAGAGAACACCAGAGACATATTACCCATGACAGAGCTTTCAGCAGATTCACAGTGAAATCCTAACTCAACAGAAATTTTGCTATTGACTGACATCAGGTGTGCAGCTGAAAGAAACATGAACTTTCTCTGGCTCTTTTCCATGATTCTGTGATTTGTGCACAATGCAATCTAATTTCCATGGTTTCCAAGTGGACAGACAAAAACTGTAAAATCAAGTCTCCAAGCAATAGGAGTATGGTTTCAGTAATGGAGATTACTGGAGAAATGCCCTGCATTATTGGAGTAGTAAAATCTACATTTAAAGAAAACAAAGCTCATTCAAATCTGCAAGCGTATATACAAGATGAGCTGCTGCATGACTTAGCTGCAGTGGGGAGCAGTAAAGTGATATACCTGGAGCAGAACATTGGTTGCATGGCTATGGCTTGATATAGAAACAGATAACATTGTTTGAGCTGTGAGGCATGTGAAATAAAATATGCAAAGACAACCGGTCTGCCACTGCCACTTGAGGCAGAGCTGGTATTGGTTGTGTGAAGTGCTTTCCATCAACTGCCGAACTATGACCCTATCTGAGATAATCTGGTTGCAGTGATCTATCTATGCTGTGGTAACCTCAACATTAGATTACTGCAATGTGCTTTACCTTGGGTTGCCTTTGTAGACAGTTCAGTAACTAAATACTGCAGAATGTGGTCCCCCAATTGCTCACAGGCTCAAGGGAAGATTATCATGAAACACTGATTGGGGTGAGTTGCAGTTGAATCAAGTAAAATACTGCAGGATGATGCAATATTCAATTAGCTAGTACATATGTCTGTGATTTTAGCTGGGAGAAAGGCACCGTTGCAGTGCAGGTTGAGGATTCACTGTGAGCTGTTTTGCTAAGTAATATACTTACTAGAAAAATAATGTTTAAGAACAGTTTGAAATAGACATATTTAATGTTTTTTTTCAGTATAAGTGCTTTTCCACAAAAGAAGCAGAACATTCATTCTAGTCATCTATATACTAAAATCACAGAAAGATAATACTAACCTTTGTTGTCTGTTAACTCCATTAAACTCATTTCTGCTGAGTTCTGTCACTAATGATAAGACCACCTGTTTAATAAAGTCAATCACATGTTACAAAGAAAGACATATTTCAGTGAAGGTTGCATCAGTAGTATTTTCTCATAGTATTATGATGTGGCAAGATTTGGTATTCTATCAATTGGAGTGTTATTAATGAAAAATTAATAAAAAATATTTACAAAAAAGTAGTATTTTCTCATTGTTATGATTTGCACCTCCAAGTGAATTAATAATCTCTGTAACACCGGTCTTGAAAGACCTACATTGGCTCCCAGTATGTTTCCGAGCACAATTCAAAGTGTTGGTGCTGACCTTTAAAGCCCTAAACGGCCTCGGTCCAGTATACCTGAAGGAGCGTCTCCACCCCCATCATTCTGCCCGGACGCTGAGGTCCAGCGCCGAGGGCCTTCTGGCAGTTCCCTCATTGCGAGAAGCAAAGCTACAGGGAACCAGGCAGAGGGCCTTCTCGGTAGTGGCGCCCACCCTGTGGAACGCCCTTCCAGCAGATGTCAAAGCAATAAACAACTACCTGACATTCAGAAGACATCTTAAGGCAGCCCTGTTCAGGGAAGTTTTTAACGTGTGATTTTATTGTATTTTTGGTTTTTATGGAAGCCGCCCAGAGTGGCTGGGCCCAGCCAGATGGGCGGGGTATAAATAATAAATTATTATTATTATTATTATTATTATTATTATTATTATTATTATTATTATTATTATTATTATTATTTTGTGACCTATGGTCTTGACCATAATTCAAGAACTGAAAAGAAACCATGGGTATTTATTTTTTATTTTAAAAACTTATACAGTGGTACCTTGGGTTAAGTACTTAATTTGTTCCGGAGGTCCGTTCTTAACCTGAAACTGTTCTTAACCTGAAGCACCACTTTAGCTAATGGGGCCTCCTGCTGCTGCCGCGCCACCGGAGCATGATTTCTGTCCTCATCCTGAAGCAAAGTTCTTAACCCGAGGTACTATTTCTGGGTTAGCGGAGTCTGTAACCTGAAGCGTATGTAACCTGAGGTACTACTATATCACACCTAACTCTCTTCAAAGAGACTGAAGGTGTCCCTCTAGGCAAGTTGTCCCTCTAGGCAGGGGAGGCTGGAGGAGTGCTAAGTACTTTCCCCCTTCTCACTCTCCTTGTACTCTTTGCAAGGTGAGGGAATGGTTATCAGACATCCTTGACAAATAAACTCTAGCTAAGAAGTTGTTAAGTGGCTGACTTTCTCTTAATCTTGTGTGATTTCTTATATGTTCCTCCATCTCTCAAGCTTCTATGGTAACATAATGTGTCAATTGGCTTAGAGAATGGCTCTGAACTAACACACTGAATTTACGAAGGCATTTTGCATGCTTCTGAAGCACTCCATGAAGGCAAAGATGAAAAGGGGCACTTGCCAACAGTTGCCATGGCAAGCACGGTATAAGCACATTTGTAGGCTCCTGATACAATCAACCATGCTTGTAGCTCAAGGTTAAATGTACTAAGTACTCACATTTTCAATTAATTTAGAATAGTAATCTGCAGACGTGAACCCAAGAGTTGAAATAAAGTTGTTGATATCAGTGTCATGATTTCTCAGCCCAGAAAATGAGAGCAAGTGGCACAATGAACCCTAGAGGAAAAGTCAACAGGAGAGAGAAATATCTGATTAAAAACTAAGCAACTTCCGTTATTGTCATAGGGTTAGCAGTAAACCAAATGCATCGATTACAGGCTTTATGTAACTTGAATTCAATTCAATATCTGTACCTTCAACACTAAGTTATGGAACCTACAGAAGAGGCAATGAATCTGAAGCATTTTATCTCAAATAGGGAGGATTTCTATTAAAAAGAAGAATAATTAAAAGAAACAAATGGAAATTAGCAAGTGTCAAATCTTTTCATGAATCTTGGGAATGTATATAAATTTACGTAACGAATGCTCAGATAAAATATTTATCACACATTTGAAAGGGCACAAATATGCCAACATGATTTAAATGGCAGAATCAAATGGGCTATAAGAAACACAAAGACTGAAGGGCAGTGTATGGGGAAATTATGGTATGCTAATACTATCTCTGTGGGCTGCTATTCCAGCCCCACTGAGGAGATTTTCCTGCTGTCCTATAGTCACAGCTTTCCCCTTCTAGGGACATAGTAAAGTTCTACACACTTATCATTTGCACAGCATTACTGTGTGACATAACTCTGAGATGCATCATCCTATGGATATGTGTAGACTATGAAGAGCCTTAAAGGTTGTGGGGAAAGGCTTTCCCTGATAGGACTTGAACAGCCACAGACTTATGAATGATGTGTGCTGTACATCCCCTCTGGAATCTGCATCTGATAGGCCCAAACTGAGAGAGTTTGAGAACTCCTCTTAGGGACTCAGACCTCTTGTCTCTTGTGTTGTGATTTAAATAGAAGTGCTCTGGCAACCCTTTACAAGGTTCCCTCTTCCCTGCGAAGTTAGATCTTTTGTTTCTTCAAAATTACAAGATCCTAGAATAGTTTGTGATCCTGCACAGGCTTCTTTACAGTGACTTTTTACAGGCCACACCAGAAACATCCATGTCTGCATGTGTTCTTCAAGCCCAGTGTCTCCCACAATTCTGTATTAAGTAGATCAAGGCTGTGGCATATTGCACATTCTAGATCTGACTCCATAACTAGTATAGTAATATGAACCCAGGATTATCCATGTATAAATTATTTTTAATTGTGTGTGTGTGTGTATTTGAAGTGAATTGCTCAATGAGTCATATATATTTTAAACACATGCAGTTTTGTTACACAGTGTGATAAAATGGAATACATAACAATATATAGGAAAAGAAATATAGCTTCCAAAAAGTAGAACCCCAAAGCCTTTCTTTCTTTCTTTTTTACTGTTCCAGAGCACAAGTTGAGCAGACAAAATAAATACTTTCATAGATCTACTGTAAAAAAAGAAAGGACACAAAGTATTTGTTCTACCAACAGTTCGCAGAAAGAAAACTGTTATACTGCCATCTAGTGGCTTAAATGTTAAAACAGGAAATCGTGCTTTGGATTTAAAGCAAAACTGATCATTATAGTGGCCAAACTTCAAACATAAAAACAAACACAAACCAATATATTTTTATGATTTGTCCTAATTTCAGTCATTAGTCTTCTATAATTGCTTTGAAGGTGCAGATCAGCTCTAATTTTTAAAAAAAGTTAGCATTTTCTAGCCCAATTCAAGCCTGCACAAATTGTTATTCTGCCACTACGTAGAATGCTGAGTACCATACTAATTCCAATGGCTTGGTCTAACCGCTAGCCATCAAAAGGTCATTAATCAGGACCCTCCTGTCCACCATCAAACCCAATGAGAACTCAATTTCTATCTAGACCTTCACTTATTGGTAGAACACATGCTTTGTCCAGAAAACGTCGCATGTTCAATTCCTGACATCTCCTGACAGGGCTGGGAAACATTCCTTTCTGAAATCCTAGAATTCTTATTGCTGATCAGTGTACATAATACTGAGCTAAACAGAGCAACGAGTCAGTAAAAGGCAGCTTCCTCCTAATTTTGTATAAGCAAAGAATAGGCTCACAACAATGCTATGGATAACATGAAACCTTTCTCTTCCCTCACATTTTCTGGTTGTTTCTAAGTGCTTTGGAAATCAAAGGCAGATAAATAAAATCTTTCACTTCCTTTTCATTTATTATGCACGTGTTCCAGCTTGTCAATACAGTCATACCTTGGTTCTCGAACAGAATGTGTTCCAGGAGTCCATTCCACTTCCGGAACTGTTCAAAAATCAAGACGTGGCTTCCGATTGGCTACAGGAATGTCCTGCAGCCAATTGGAAGCCGCAGAAGCCACACTGGATGTTCGGCTTATGAAAATCATTCGAAAACCGGAACACTCGCTTCCAGTTTTCGATTGTTCAGGAGCCGAAACGTACAAGTTCCAAGGCATTTGGCAACCAAGGCATGACTGTATCCTTCTTAAATTGTGGTGCCCAGAATAACACAGTACTCCAGGTGTGTTCTGACCAAGGCAGAATAGAGAGCAACTTGATCAGGACACTATACTTCTGTTGATGCAGCCTAAAATAGTATTAGCTTTTTTTGCTGCTGTATCACACTGCTGACTTATGGTAAGCTGTAGTCTACTAAGACCCCTATATCTTTTTCGAATTACAGATAGGTAGCCGTGTTGGTCTGCCATAGTCAAAACAAAATAAAAAAATTCTTTCCAGAGCACCTTAAAGACCAACTAAGTTAGTTCTTGGTATGAGCTTTCGTGTGTATCTGAAGAAGTGTGCATGCAAACGAAAGCTCATACCAAGAACTAACTTAGTTGGTCTTTAAGGTGCTACTGGAAGGAATTTTTTTTATCTTTTTCGAATGTACTACTGGAATACAAAGTGTCCCCCGTCTTATATTTGTATACCTGGTTCTTCCTGCCCAAGTCTAGAAGCTTACATTTGTCCCTATCGAAATTCCTTTTGCTAGTTTTGGCCCATTCTCCAATCTGTTAAGGTCATATTGAATCCCAATTTCTGTCTTCAAGAAGCATTGGCTACTCCCAGTTTGGTGTCATCTGCAAATTTGACGAGCAATACTTTCATCCAAGTCATTTCTAAAGATTTTAAACAACAATGGATTCAGGACAGAACCCTACGGCACCCCACTTGTCACTTTTTTTCCAGGATGATGAAGAACTATTAATTCGTACTTTTGGAGTTCAGTCAGTCAACCAGATACAAATCCACCTAACAGTTAGCTTGTCAATAACCCTATTAATTCACTAGTTTAATTCACATTTACTTTCACCAATTTCCTTAAAAAGCAAGATTAAAGCATGCATTTCTGAGGTCTTTAAGACACTAAAATCTACCAGTTCTTAACTTTCTTCTTAAAATGTTTAGAGCCTCTTAAATTTACTGCTGTGTTGTTTCTGCCTCTTTTCCTTTAAAATCCTGCTTACATGATTCTGTGTCCCCCATGCCACTTAAATGAAATTAGTAACAATAAAACACTAGTATTTGGAAAAATCCATTTCACTACAAAACAAACAGAAACCTAGAGAATTATAGTGGTTCAAGTAACTGAGAAGGATGCCTGCTCACTTGCAGACTGTCTCAACACCCTCTGTTTATATAGCCTATTCCATGAGCAGGATGCTGACATAATACAGCTTACTGATTTTCCACACTCTGATCCAATCATAACAAAGTCTGCAGATCCTAATTTTGCTTACAAGACCTCTTGCATGCTTATTCATTAGTCCATTGGGGGAGGGAATGTAAAATCAGTTTTCTACTAACCAAAATACATTAAATAATACAATAAGTTTCAGAATACAGCTTGCACTACACAATTATATTTCTGCTAATATTTATTAAGGTCCTAACAATAAACTTAACAAGAATTTATTATCAGCATGTATGCTGATACAACCAGAACATTAGATGTTGTTTCCTGACATACAAAAAAATGAATCAAAGAGGGAAATACAAATATTATCCATTTGAAAACCTTGAACAAATTAGGGTTTGAAAGTGCATAATTACAAATGCTGAACTCTTGGATTTTACCCTCTACTGCCTTGCAGGGTATCGTTGGGAGAAGAAAAGGCTAAGGAATAAACCCTACACAAATCTGGAGTGGAGTCCCTAATATGACTGGATGGTGCATTGTACGCCTCTTTCTGGCAACTCCTGCAGCCAAGCTGGTGCCAAATGTATTGCTCTGCTTTCGTTTGGACCACATCAGTGAGGTCAAGATGGGGGTTTGGTGTCTGCACAGCCCAAGACCTCTATACACTTCCATCAGTTCCAACCAGTATGGACAATGGCAAAGGTTGTAGAATGACAAAAGTTGTATTCTAACAACATCAAGTTTCTCATCCATGATGTTCGCAATGAGAAACTAAGAAGGAAAATTCTTTGTCAGAGGAAGACCATCTATGTATCCAACTCAAAGTCTACAAGTCACATGAACTAACCTAACAAGTTAAATATCTTTTTGAGAGAGGGATTCCATACACACACACACACACACACACACACACCAATCCAAGGATCATCTAGTCCAACCCCCTGTAATGCAGGAATCACAGCTAAATAATCCTTGACAGAGGGTCATCCAACTTCTCTTTAAAAACCTCAAATGAAGGAAATATAGTCTCCAAATCAAGGGAAGCTATAGTACCACTCTATTTTGCCTTGGTCAGACAACATCTAAAATACTGTGTCCAGTTCTGGGCACCACAAATTAATTTAATAATAATAATAATAATAATAATAATAATAATAATAATAATAATAATAATTCATTTGCAACCCACCCATCTGGCTGAGTTGCCCAAGCCACTCTGGACGGCTTCCAAGACATAAAAATATAATAAAACATTAAACATTAATAGAAACAATCTGATCCAATATAAAAGACACAGTAACTTTAAACAATTTATATCAAACAAAGCAACATTCAACAATCCATCAGACTCTAATAGTAAACAGTAAAATTAAAATCAGCAAATAATAATAATTAAACAGTTCAACCACAATAAAAATAACAGCAAATCACAAAGCATAAAATACCACAAAACATACAAAACCTTGTAAAAGGATTAAATTGAGAAACAAAGATGCACAACTTATAAAACTATTTTTTAAAAAATATCCCTGAATTCTTCTCCTGCCAGCTGCTGCTGCTACTGTTCTCAAAGTCACAGTCTGGGAAAGGCCAGGTGGGGCAAGGCAGGTGGAAACACCATTGCCTGATGAGGAACAGAAAGTCTCTTCCCCCCCCACAGTTCTTCCTCTGGAGCAGCTGTCTTATAAAGGCTTCCAGGGTTGGAGGGTGCGGCAAGACAGGTGGAAAGGCAGTTTGCCTGATGATGAACACAAAATCTCTTCACCCTAAAGTTACAAGAAATGAGATTCCAGCTAACCATCAGGAAGAACTTTCTGATAGTAAGAGCTGTTCGACAGTGGAATGGATTTCCTCAAGAGACTGTGGACTCTCCTTCCTTGAAGGTTTTTAAGATGACCCTTGGGGTTCCCTTCCCACACTACAATTCTATGAAGGAGAGTCCGTCCCCTTTTGAAGTTGTCCGTTCCACTGTCAAACAGTTCTTACTATCTGAAGGTTCTTCCCAATGTTTAACTCGATTTTTTTTCCAGCAATCAGGCATCATATTTGGCGCAAGAGTTAACACATTCATTTGAGGGGTGGGGAAAAATTAATGGTAGTATGTTTACTTCAAAGAGAGCCATCCCCCACCCCGGAGCATGCTCTGTATAATTACAACTGACAAAAACAAGGAGGACAAAGAAAGTGGAGGGAAGCAACCTATCAGAAAAACTGGCATAAGCAAAAAAAAAGTACTAAGAGGCCTGTGCAATGCTGTTTACTTCAGAACTGTTACCATCAGTGATGCAGAGGGAAAGACCGGCAAATATCTGCATGCTGTGACCACCCACATTTATGGGAAGCACTATGATTAAAGTGAGTTCTGTGTTCCTATATCTGCCAGCACAGTCTGCTCCATGCTGTAATTATTATATCTGCAGTCATCTTTTAATTACTTTCACATGTTGTAGCATGTATCCTTACACTAACTTGAAAAGCAATGAACATTCCTGCTTTTAAGTACGTGAACAATTATACAATATATGCTGGATATTATTCTTTGTCTAAAAAGAAACAAAAATCATTTTGACCAACAATTACTGTATACTGTAACATTATGAAAAAAGCAGTATTTATAAAGTACCTAAAGTTTTCTAGGCACTGTAAAGCGTAACAAACAAAATGCTCTTTGCCTGAAAGCTTACAGCCTAATATGGATGATACAAAAGGAAAAAGACATGGGAAAGAAACAAGACAATTCAGGCACTGTTTCTTATAAATGTACATAAATGTTTAATGCCTAGGCAGAATGACTACTAAGGAAGACTTAGAAAGAAAGGCAGCTAATGGTAGCTGGCCCCAGATGGGAAGGAGCTGATACAAGTGGGATGTGCTGTCTAACCTCTTCCTCTGCAACAGCTAACTGTAATGGCTGCTAATGCAGTGTTTCCCAACCGGTGTTCCGCGGCACACTAGTGTGCCGCCGGACGTTGTCTGGTGTGCCGCGAGATGTTGCCTGGAGGGAGGCGGGCGAGTCGGGCGGCGAGAGGCGGGGCGGCGGCGGCGAGGAGAGGCCGCGCCTCCTGCTGCTGCCTGGCGCTCCTCCTCGCAGCCGGCAGCGCTGCCTGGGCGCCTCTGCGCAACTCTGCCTCGCTGGGTTTGGTCTCCCAGCAGAGACGGGTCACACGCGCCCCTCCCTCCCTCCCTCAGCCTGCGCGGAGGGAGAGCCAGAGAGAGGCATCGCTCCTGCGCGGCGGGAGAGGGAACAGCCGGAGGGCTCCCCCAAACGAACGCATGGGACCGGAGGGGAAATCCTCTCCGAGGAGGATTGAGCGCAGCCGAGAGAAGCCTTTCGAGGAGCTGCCATGTCCCCTGGAAACCCCCGTCCCAGCTCTGCCTGCCTGCCTGCCGTGGGACTCGTATCACCCTTTAAAGGGCGCGGGAAACTAGAAATGTGGGGACTTGGGGTTTTCCTCAGGCTGAATTCCGAGCCTTTTCACAATCTGGTGGCGGGAGAGAGGGGAATCAGCTGCGAGGGAGGAAATAAAAGGAGCTGCTCGCCTTTCCTATGGCCAGGCTACACAGCTGCTGTTTGCAGCCCAGTCTGAACGCCGCCTCGCCAACCCCGTCGATAGTTTCTTAGGCACCTCCCTCCCTCCAAACCTGCTTCGCCCTGGGACGTGCCTATAACTATAACTCGTGGTTCTGATGTCCCAACGCTCCCACGGGGCACATTTCATTCAGGCGGAGGAGGGGGTCGTTGGCTAACGGCCAACAGGCAGAAAGGACTGTCCAACAATGCGATTATCCACACACACGCATCTGATCCATGGATTAACATCAAAATCCTTGCATTAAAGCTCACTCCTAAGGAACCAGTGGGTCATTAGGCTTTCAGATGCACTTTGAACAAAGAGATGTTCAAAGGGAAAGCTGCTTTTAATAACGCTGCTTTTGCAGGTACTATTGGTCTGGGTCTCATCCAGCATCTTTTCAGTACACCCAGTTAGGATTCAGCAGTCCAGTTGTACACTCTTGGGTATTCAGCATTAGCTTAAGGCGTGCAATAATCACATGCCCACTTTTGCAGCATCTTCATAGCATCCCAAGTCACTCTTGGAATGCTCTCTTTATCATACCCTCCAAGTGTTTACTTGTGTAACACACCCTACCATATCTTGCAGAGAAGCACTTCAGAGAGGGCCAAATTGTCATCATTAGACCAGTGTTTCCCAACCGGTGTTCCGCGGCACACTAGCGCGGGGCTCTCGCCGTCTGCCTGCCTGGCTGCCTGCGTGGCGCTGATGTCACGGGGCTGTAACGTGCCCCACATAGGCACACGCAGGGCGGCGAGCGAGCTCCCTCCCACATCCCATCGCCGCTCGCTTCAGCCGGCCTACTGGGCTGTCGCAGGCGGAAGGCCTGCGCATGCGCGAGGTTTTCGCGCCTTCGGGATTCCCTTCACGCCTTCCTCCTCCCGGGTCCTTGAGAGCGCGGGAAGCGGCAGCGCGAGACCGGCGTTGAGCCTGGTAGGTATTGCGCTTGCCAAGGCAGTCATTTGGGAAATGAAAACTTGCAAAGCAAGCAACCAGTTCAAATCTGAAGTACGTGTATGCTTAATATCCTGTATCTGAAACCTGTTCTGCCCCCTCCCCCACACTTGGTGCCATTTTCATCTACACATGCAGCAGAGTAAGTTGACCCAGAATAGTACCAATTCAGATGGCAGATGGGAGAATGACAATGCTGAATGCTTTACCATGTAGAACAGTCCCTGCAAATAAAAACCTAGCATATTTGGAAGAGGGATGCTAGCCTAACCATTACCTTCTATGCTGTTACTATTTTTTTTTTTTTTTACATAAGTAAAAAGTGACCTTTCCCCATCTGGCATGGTGGTGTGCCTCAAGATTTTTTTCATGAAACAAGTGTGCCTTTGCCCAAAAAAGGTTGGGAAACACTGTGCTAATGAATGACAATGAACACTACCAAAGAATTTGCTTTAATGCTTGCATGAATAAGCTACAGTGCAATCCTTCTTTGAGTACTCAGAAATAAGTCAAATTGCGTCAAATAAGATCTACAAAGTGCAAGCCTTTAAATGTTCCTGGTATTTTAAAAACAACTTGCAAACACTGCTAAAGAGAAATATATAAACCCTTTAAATATATACATACATGCCACTACAAGAAAAAAAGTATAAGCAGTGGAATTAACATATATGTGGAGATAAACAAAAAGAACAAAACCCATGTCTTGCTTCACAGTTCATCACACAAGATGGGTTAAGGTACGTGGGGGCAGTACCCAATACAGCTTAAAATGAAAGCGAGTTGCCACTTGGGTCCTCCTGGGCAATAACATCCTCTCATACCCAGTGACAAAAGATCTATACTACAGGTGAAACTCGAAAAATTAGAATATTGTGGAAAAGTTCATTTATTTCAGTAATTCAACTTTAAAGGTGAAACTAATATATGAGATAGACTCATGACATGCAAAGCGAGATATGTCAAGCCTTTATTTGTTATAATTTTGATGATCATGGCGTACAGCTGGTGAAAACCCCAAATTAACAATCTCAGAAAATTAGAATATTAAATGAAATCAGCAAAACAAGGATTGCAAATAGAGCAATATTGGACCTCTGAGAAGTAGAAGCATGCATATGTACTCAGTGCTTGGTTCGGGCCCCTTTTGCATCAATTACTGCCTCAATGCGGAGTGGCATGGATGCTATCAGCCTGTGGCACTGCTGAGGTGTTATGGAAGACCAGGATGCTTCAATAGCAGCCTTCAGCTCTTTTGGATTGCTCGGTCTCATGTCTCTCATCTTTCTCTATGGGGTTCAGGTCAGGTGAGTTTGCTGGCCAATCAAGCACAGTAATCTCATGGGCACCGAACCAGGTTTTGGTACTTTTGGCAGTGTGGGCAGGTGCCAAAGTCCTGCTGGAAAATGAAGTCAGCATCCCCATAAAGCCTGTCTACAGAAGGAAGCATGAAGTGCTCCAAAATCTCCTGGTAGACGGCTGCGTTGACCCTGGATTTAATGAAGCACAGTGGACCAACACTAGCTGATGACATGGCTCCCCAAATCAAAACAGACTGTGGAAACTTCACGCTGGACTTCAAGCATCTGGCATTGTGTGCCTCCTCATTCTTCCTCCAGACTCTGGGTCCTTGGTTTCCAGATGAGATGCAAAAGCTGCTCTCATCAGAAAAGAGATTTGGGTGCTTTGCATGTCATGAGTCTATCTCATATATTAGTTTCACCTTTAGAGTTGAATTACTGAAATAAACTTTCCTACTATATTCTAATTGAGTTTCACCTGTATGTCCTCTTCCTGGCCTCCACTTAGCGGAAATTATTATTTTCTTGTTTTTCTATAACTCTTTCTTGGCTGAGTCCTGGTACACCAGTTCCATGCCTTGCAGCAGTTCAAAAGCACGTCAAAGTGCAAGTAGATAAATAGGTACCGCTCCGGCAAGAAGGTAAACGGCATTTCCGTGCGCTGCTCTGGTTCGCCAGAAGCGGCTTAGTCATGCTAGCTACATGACCCGGAAGCTGTATGCCGGCTCCCTCAGCCAATAAAACGAGATGAGCGCAGCAACCCCAGAGTTGGTCACGGCTGGACCTAATGGTCAGGGGTCCCTTTAGCTTTACTTAAAGAGCTGAAGAAAGAGCTAGAACAGCTTGGTTCCAAATTAGCTTTCCCAAAGGTTGCAAGATATGAAAAGCAAGGTGGAACAAGGATTACAGAACAGAGCTGGATCCTTGTTCTTTCACTCCACAATATTTGATATCCAATTACTTCAGCTAAGTAATTTAGACCCACAAGCTAATAAGATAGCTCTTGTGGTTTGTCCACATTATGATAAAATATGGCAATAGCATTTATGAGATACTCAGTTATCTTAACTTTTGAACTTCTGCAAGAGCGCAATACATCTTAGATATGTGGAAGTTTTATTTTTAAAAAACTAAAGCAGAGACGTATTCTTACTTTTAATAGTAGCATGTTGCTTGATAGCAATCCCAGATTTATTTTTAGTGGATAAACAGTAGCAAGAGTTTTCAGTAACCTCATTAGAAGCCTTTGGCGATTAAAGGAAACCTACAGGTGAACAGTACATCAACTATCCAAGCAGCTCAGACTAGATTAGATCAGCATATTAGTTCTAATCTCACTGGCTGGGATGAAGATGGAAAAGTAGACAACTAAGAACTGGGAGTGTTGCTTCAAAATTAAGGCTCTGGGGCCCATAAGCCTATTTTCCCAACTGTTGCAAGTGATCCATTAAAGCCCCAAGAACAGGGCTGGCCAACATAGCACCCTCCAGATGCTTTTATTATTATTTATTAAATTTCTATACCTTCCTTCATCTCAGGATCACGGGGCAGTTTTCAATATAAGAACACATAAGAATACATACCATAGTAGCAAACAATAACCCTCTCACAAACACATAGTTTAAGAAGGTCACAGATTGTTCAATTGAAATTACCATCAGCCTCAGATGGGAGTTGTAGTCCATCAGCATCTGACAAACACCATGCTGGCTGCCCTTGCTCTAAAAGAACAATTTCGGGCTTCTTTTTCAGCATTGCCCAAAGAGGAACAAGACAGTATGGTGAATATGTTATCAGTTCTACAAGGTAAGTTTTTTGACCAGTTGCCCTGCCAATCACACTAAACCTTGTTGTTCAGGTGGTGCAGTTATCTAAACTTCCAAATGTCCATGATCTTTGCCACTGCAGAAAATTACAAACACAAGGATTTCAAAATATGAATAATTAGGAGGTAGCCCTTAATTAACATAAATTTGTGAGTTCTATAAGCTCAGGAACAGAAAAACTGGTGGGCCTATCAATAACTGGAACCTTTTGAACTTAGATGCCAAGCCTCATCCTATAAAGTGAAGTGCTAGTCCTGCTAACTCCAGAAATGTCAAATAATGCTAGGGAAACAAACAGGCTCAAGTGATGAACAATTTAAAAATAGGGCTGTGATCTATATTATACCCTACTCTCCCATAAACAAGATTGGAAGGGCATAGGAATGAGGAATGTTGACACGCCACACACATTAGAAGTAATCTTCCTTGCTGTCCTGAAGCCCCTAAACCAGTGAGGGGTTTTTATACACTTTAACACACCTACTGCATCCTCTCCATGGAATGAGGCATACGTTGCATATTTATCTGAAATTACGCATTCTATCCACTTTGGCATAACACAGATGACAACTCTTGCTACTATTAACATAGCAGGAGTTCCTAATTTCAGACGGAGTTGTTTGTTCTTCCAAGTCACTTCACTCTGATACATCCAACTCTAGACCTAGTCACTTGTTCATGCTGCTTTATCAATAACAAAGAGAGAATGCCATTAAAACAGCTGTTAGGTCAAGGGGTGGGGCAGAGAACAACAGCAACAAATCATTGGAGACCATCACTAAAATAGTCTATGCCTAACTGGCAGTAGCTGTCTACTTTAGGAATAACAACCTGTTACAATATAATAAAGTACGTTTAGGCTACAATCCTACACATATTTTACTAGCTATTGGCATGGTACACACAAAAGGCAAAGCCACTGAAAGACATTGGCAGCAATGCAGAAGGTAAGTGCACTTTAGTCTCCGATGGGAACAGAACTGGAGAGGACAGTTAAGTGCTTAAATTCCATTTATTTTATTTGGGTTGAATATGCTTAATGTTCTATGTGTGGTGCTCAGCCCGTGAGACTGCCATTTGCAAGGTAATATAATAACATCATCTGACCATAATGTGTACTGTCAAAAAAGAAAAAAACCCTACATATGTTCACTGGAGCAAATTATTCATTAAGGTTTTTTTGATTACCAAATAATTTAGTACTATGGCTATTATGAATCATCACCACAAAGCAGCATGCTAAATGCATATTACTAAACAAGCTGAACTATTAGCTCATTTATCTGAAAGGCTTCCTCATGAAAAGGGAAACTGTGGTTACAGAAATTAAAAATATTTCTTTTGAAACCTGGGTTTGATTAAGAGCAGAGGTGAGGGACCTATGGCCTACCAGGGGTTGCTTGACTCCATCTCCCATCAGTTCTAGCCTGCATGGCCAATGGTCAGTGAAGATCTCAGGTTCCTCATCTCCAGTATAAAGTATATAACACAAAGAGAAAATAGCAAAACAAACCCTAAGGCTATTCTAGGTCATTGCTGCCTGCTACAAGAGAAACTGAGGAGAAAATAGATTAATGTGGATTACAGTTAGAGCAGAATGAACCTTTTTTATCTGAAATATTGATTTAAGAATTAAGTGTCTATTCCTGGAGTTTAGGTTTTTGTTTTTTTAAAAAAAATACTTCAGCTCTCTGGACAACAGCCTATGCACAACCATAGAAAACACACACTGCAACACTCCAAAACTTTCATGCAAGGTAGACCAGATGCTGATTAAAACAGAAAGTCTATTCATTAAAAGAGTGGTTTCAATAGGTCATGGCTGATTTCATGGCTTAGCTATCTGAGGAATACATCTTTCTTCACTACATCTGGTTAATACATGAATAAAAAATCAGGATAGATCCTTCAAGAACACTAAAAAATTTCATTTTGACATCATGCAGCACACCTTCCAAATACTCTTATCTTCAAGACAAAATGAAATGCTAAATCCATAAGGATTTTGTAAATTAATTAATAACACTTTAAAGAAGTGCAAGTAGACCTCCATTTGAGCAATGGGAATATGGCACTCCTCTCCCTCACTGCAACCCTCTTCACCCCATTAAATTCCACTTGAAGTGACCCTCTGGAACAGCATGAGATGGCATGTGCAGGCTGCAGTGAGAAGGAATTAAGAGGTTCTTCTTATTCATACCTGTTACCATTTATCAAATATCAGAAAAAATTGTCATGGCAAAGATGCCAGAAGCTAGATCACGGCAAAGATGCCAGGGCAGAATTAATTGGATTGCATAATGCAACACAAAGCTTAGAACTGCAATTCATCATCATCATGGAACGCATATAGGCAACCAGAAAGAGGTGCAAATACCATTCCATTTCCTTCCTATGCAGTATTCTGGAAGGAGATAGAAGAGACAAGCACCCTTATATATCACCCAGGCCTAATAGACAACAGATGTTAGGCTATCCCTGTCCAGATAGGCGTGCAACTAGGCCACCAGCCAAATCAAGGCCACCTGAGCCTCAAGCGGCAGCAGCAGATCCAGAAATACCCGCTGCTTCTGAGGGAGTGTAACACCATCAAGAGCAGGCAACCTCTCATCCATTCAGTCTAGGAAACAAACCACTAACAGTGCATCTGTCATATCTGGATTGAGCTTCAGTTTGTTTTTCATTAAATATTTTTAGGCGCCAGGCAAAAATATTCCCTCTTCAAACAGGCCTTTGGCTAATTAATATTCTACAGCCTTTTAAATGTGTCTGTGGGAAGCAGAGTTATTGTTTTGCTGCTTTGCTGTACTTATTTACTTGTTTTTATCCTGTATTTTATTCTGTGAACTGCCCTTAGATCTTATTGTCTAATAAATAAACAAATAACTGATCCCAGCACCTTGTCCATATCCTTGAAACTTACTAACTGAAACTCATTCAACATAGCAGGACTAGACAGTGCTCTGGACACCTTTCAAGATTCATCTGCTGTAACAGAGTCGAGATCCCAGTGGATACAAACGATTTGATCCTTAAAATGCTTTGCAAACAAGTCACAGCAAGCTACCATCAGTTCTGTAAAGACTCCCAAATGCCTGATGCTGAAGTAACCGTCAGATTATAAACTGCATTATTAAGATCTCAAACGGCATTACTATTAAAACTGTACAAATGTAGAAACAGCTACCCTGTGAAAATATAAAGTCCATACTTACTTTACAAATAAAACTTATCAAATTGTTCAGTTGTGTGTAACCCAGAAAAATAGTAAACATTTCTCACACTGAAGCAATTCTGCCTTTCACACTCCCATTATCACTGAAATTTTAATGACGTAATGCATAGATACACATGCAAGTATTATTTTGTGACACTGTTAAGAAGCAAACAGTTCTCCAAAATTATTAAACTGAGACAGTATTTCAGAAGGATTTTATATGTGACTGAAGAGAAATATTGTTATTGTGCCACTCACGTTTTCACAATATATTCCTGGAAAAAAGGAGTCTGTTCCATGAAAATATAATTATGAATCATGCAGCTCAACCTCTGCATAAAACAGGCTGAAACTGGAACAATGCATGAGTTTAAGTATTTTTCTAGGTAAAGGAGTAAATACGCAATATGAGTATTTTTTAAAAAAACCATAAAGGCCTACATTGAAGACTTCAAGCAATTGTGGATTCATTTAACTAAGAGTGAACTAAAAAATTTTTAAGCTGCACACAAATATTTTCTTTCACTGTCTTTGAATAAAACTTGGATACAATTAGTTTCTCCCAAGACTAGAAAGATTAAACAAAAACAATAGAGCAAAATTATAGAGCATATATAAATTGTTTTCAAAACAAACAAAGGCATTCCTCCAGATTACATTATTTTTCCCTAATTGAAAGTTTGCTTTTATAGTTCTCTCTTGCTTACTGATTTGTAGACTTTGGTCTTCACTTGAAGTTGCCAGTTTAAGCTCCACTGTATTAAGAGCTATTAAAATTACTTAAACACCACATCTTTCTTAACATTCAAAAGGAGAGACAGCACAGACTGTATTTTAATTAAAGTAGAACATATTTCAACACAATGTGAATGTAGGATGTCTCTAGAGTGGTTTCTAAAAATGACATACTGTCTCTGTGCTGTAGATGCTGCACCTTTAAATAATCAAGTTAATTTAAAGCAGTCAGGGAGAGGATTCATTTGCTTACTTGTATCCAGCTGTTGGCCTTCAATTCCACAGGGTTCTGTGGTTCACCACTGTACAGACAACATAAGCACCACATTAGAATCTTCTGGCATTCGTCTGCAGATAGCAACCAAATAAGAATATTTTTTAAAAATCAAAGCAGAGCAAGAGCAATCTTTTGTTCATGTTAATAAACAAAAAATCCCAAGGTCTAAAGCCAGTCTTTATCCTTATATATATTTTTTAATTTTTTATTTCAAAGTAATTCCATTAATCCCATATAATAATGGTTTAAACAATGTAGGAACCTGTTAATATTGTTTTCAACAATGCTTTTCAATGACATACTGGAAGGGAAAGGGGCAGAATTCCTAATATATTGAGGACCTCCATGCTAACAGCAGTCCCTGAACTATGGGGGAATGATTAACTCATCATATAAACGGTCCAGCATAATGTTTTTTATTACAAGCTATATCAAGTCAGACCAAGCTGGCTTTCTGCCATGTAGATAACTATACTCCAGCCAGACAGCTTCTAAATGCAAAACATCTTAGTAGGGCTACTAAAAGACAACTTTCAATCTCGGCTCTTGGTGCCTATAAGGACTACAGCAGGTTATAATGGGCCTTCTTAGAAAAAAAGTTAGAAAAAAATGAATATGGGATAGATATTTATTAAAATTATTGCTCAGTTTCACCAAGCCTTCACAGCCGTAATTAGGATGAATGCATTTAACAGGGGGAAATAATTTTAATGAGGGAACAAAACCAGAGGGCCCACTATTTCCATTGCTCTTTGCAATTTCTAAAGAGCCACTAGCTAATGTGCTGCATAGTAAAGGATGTTAAAATTAATGAAATTATTCAAGTCATTAGATTGTACAATGATGAAACAATAGTCTTGCTACTATCACCTACAACTAACGTATGGTCAGAGCCAGCAAATTTATAGCCAATTTGCAGATCAATTATCTAAAATCAGAAGTACTCTGGGCATAAACCTATCCATTCAGTAAAACATTAAGATGCTTCTGGGACTGTCAGTACACACAAATCTATGAAGTAACTTAGACCAAGTTCTCAGGTATTTATATGCTATCTAAGGAAGCTTAATTAAGGGTGAGTGATGAAGAAAGTTAAATGGGACCTAAAGCACAGGAGGTGGGGTAGATTATGGCTGCACCACATTATGGCAGTAAATACAACAGTTCTGCCCAAAATCATTTTATTGCTTTAAAACTAGTTCACAGGTGGTACCTGTTATCTTATATTAGGTTTATCTCATGTTAGCAGCTCCAACAGATGTAACTGGTGGAGAGGGAAAGGGTTCATAATTTCATATCTGGTGGTCTTGTGTAGTTGTCATAGTGTTTGGGGGGAAATGTTTATGCTGTAATGTATGCGGTAACAAGATAGTGACATGATGGATCCCCAAACTAGCTTTACTATCTTTAATGGTGCTTTCAAAGAGTTATTCTTGAAAACATGTATCATATTTATTCCTGCATATTTAGTAACAGCTGAACAACAAAATCCTCTGGTCTAGGGTTTCCTAAACTTGGGTCTTCAGCTGGTTTTGGACTACAAATCCCATCATCTTTGAACACTGGTCCTGCTAGCTAGGGATGATGGGAGTTGTAGTGCAAAAACAGCTGGAGACCTAAGTTTGGGAAATCCTGCTCTAGACAATTTTCAACAGATCCTTGGTATCAAAAGTTGCGATAAATGACCCTTTTAGAGAACATGAGAATAGTCTTTTGCATTTGCTAGTTCACATTAAACCACAGTCTATTTTAACTATGGTTCAGTAAGAGATGCAAACCAGGCCAGCATAAAGATAGCTTCATGTGTTCCAGAAAATACAACTCAAGTCTCGGTGGTTTCAATAGCAGTTAAGACACTGTAACTGCAAGTGGATAGGAGGACAATAAGATCTTTAAAAAAAATATTTTATCACTTAAGGTATTATTATTTTAGTGCAGGGACGGAGAACCTGTGGCCCTCCAGGTGTTGTTCGATAACTACACTCATCATCCCTGACCACTGCCAATACCAGCTGGGGCTGATGGGAGTTAGAGTCCAATAGTCAATATTCCAATAACTAACAAAATAAAAAAACAAATATTTTTATTTCACAAAGCTGATTTCAAAAACTCACCATAGCCAATGACAAAGGGGTTCCAACAAAGTCTTCCCAATAATTGACCAATTAGTGGAAACTCTTGGATTGCACTAGTACAGTTCTGAAATTAAAGAGAATAGGAAAATAAAAATAGTGCGTGTCAAAATGTTTTGGGGGCCCAAAATAAGAGGGGTTTGGAGAAAGTATCTGTAGAGCAGAGCCTCTTCAAAGACAAAGCTTGTATTCCATCATTGTTGAGCTCACCCTAAGAACTTTGCAGATGCTTCCACAAAGATGGCACTTTTTAAGATTGCACTGACCATAATGGAGAAACTTTGCGGGACACAAATGCAAATTCAAAATAGGTTAAGCTCCCACCATACACTCGGGGGGGGGGGATGGAGAGCATGTGGACAATGTGCCCCTCCCCTGTCCTGCATAGAAACTGCTGGCCAAACACTACTCACTTCAGTATTCTTTCTTGCAGGATGCTGTTAAAAACATGTGAGACAGTAACGAGAAGAGTGATGGAGATTCAGTGGCCTTCCAGATATGAAGTCCACCTACCAGCAGCCCCAACTAACATGGTCAATGGTCAGATTACGCAAGCTGTAGTCCAGCAACATCTGAAGGGCCACAGAATCCCTATCGCTGTTTTAGGACATGAAAACATCATACAACAAGGTTAAAAGCATGAAATCCACATGTAACGTGATATAATCACATGTTCATGACACTCAAACATAATCTGTAGTTGACCAAGAGTACCCTCTGGGTGTATCAACATACAACATAGTCCATCAGCTTCCTGCAATAAAGCTTCCTGTATGCCTGAAAGTGCAAGAAGACATTGAAGGCTGCAATACATGGCTGGAGAGTTGCACCTGGCCTGCCTGAGGACAAAAAGAGGTGGGTTTGGCGGCTTCCTTTCCAAAACTGGCAATAATTCCTCATCATAGATCAAACTTCTTTCATAAATATTGCAAGACCTTTCTATTTAGCCCACTTTCTGTGTGTGGCTAGGATGATGCTTATAAAGCGTGCGGTTTTAATAGTTGTTACATGAAGAAAAAGAAATTAAAAATTAACACATGGTTTTGATATATTGCTATTTTCCCTAGCTTTCAAGATGGGATGGATTAAGTCAAATAAATAAAAATAACAAATTATTCAAAATGTCATGCCTCTTACATCATACTATGGATTATACGAAGGATTGAGTAGAAACTACAGTACAAAGAAGTCATGAAGTTTCTGTTACTGTTTGCTATATTCTACATGACATCATACTTAAGTCAGTTATAACCTGAAATTTAACAGACACTAAAGCTACAAAACCTAAACAACGTTTAACCAAATGGAAAGCAGCTTTGCTATAAAAGTAATGCATGGTGTAGTTTATAAACATTCTTACGCAATCAGTCCATTTTTTCCATTTTTGTAGTTTTACTGTCTAATAAACAGAGGCTTTTAAAATGGTACTAACCTAAGATAATATATAAGTAGCAGAAAAGAAAATTGTCACAAGCTGCTGCAATAAATGTTTCAGATTCATCCCATAACTGGAGCTAGGCTTGAGCAAGATTTTGAAGAAAGGTAGAATATAAATTCAACAAACAAATAAATGAATATTGGGCAAATACGTAAGATGAATCCGTGGCCAAATTCCACAAGACATTCATTAAAATTAGGCATTTCAGGGGGTGGGAATCATTTTCACAAACACATAATGTAATTCATCACTCGTCTATAGCTTATTTTTCTATAGTCCATCAGATATTTGACAATTATTATCTATAAACATTTTTCTCATCTTTTATACTAGTAATGTAGGCTAAATGCTGTAGCAGTAACATACTTTTTCATGCATACAGATATAGCAAAATGCCCCAATGACTAATAAATTGTTTTCTAAAAAAATGGTAAGGAATTCCAGGGCAATACTAATTTTGCACAGGCGCAACTAGAAGTAAGAAATATTTGCTTGTGATCCAACGATGGTGGCCTGAAATTTCTTTGAATGCCACATCAGTAGGGTTACTGTGTCAGCAGACTCCTTAAGATTTAAGAGATAAGTTATAGTATTGCATGTTAAGAGTCTTTAAATAATCCAATTTATGACCTGAAAACCAGAATCAGATACTTGTTTATTTTAAAGTATTTTTAAAAAGGTTACTGTGTTGAGTAGGAAATCTCATGTGAGAACATAACCAATCAAAAAGAAAAAGCTCCTTTCACAATAAATCAGGAACACAGGAAACACATTCCTGTTTGCATTACCTGTGGCTGCTTCACCAATTTGCTTCTGTGATCCAGCAATACATTAGGTCAATGCTACAAGGCTCTCTGCTACTGTTAGCTTTCTGTCTTGTCAAAATGAGGGGTGCAGAACGTTTCTGTAACAGTCTTCAAAACAGTTCATTCTTCCAGTTAATTCACTCACCATATGTTTCAAAGCTCCATAAATCTGTAGTAGAAATTCCTGTAATTCAGGCAAGTGAAGGCAGACATCTTGCTGAGATTCTGAAGTGCTTGTCTGACCCCATTCAATAGTCTTGTGCAGCCAAAACTCGAAGCCGAATTTATTGACTCTAGTATCTTTGGCCATCGCCTCACCTTGATAGTTAAAAAGATGTATGAGAAAGCTCTTCTGTGATAAAAAAAAAAACAGTAACACTTTGCTAACATTTAACACATGGTGAGATACATGATTAAAAATGTTTGCAGTTTGCATGATGCGTGTGAATCTATTGGCTCCTAAAATGGAACATTTCTACATTTCTGTGTAGAAGTAGAAGAATAATCATTACAATATATTGAAAAAAACTGTTATGTTCCTGCATTTTTACTATTTTCTAATCAATACTTTGCTAAACCAGCAGTGAAACAGCATTCTGGTATGAATAGTTAAGGAAACAGACACATACACACACACAGAGGCATGTACAAACTGTAACCTTTGGGAAACAAATGCACAGTCCAAATTCTACTTTTTAAACTTAAGACACCCTTGGGCTGCAATACTTCACCCAGAAACCACATGTTTGGAACAAGAGCAATACTGCTAATTCCCAGAATTCACAAATCAGAAGTCTTTTAAAATATCATAAATCACAACTTTCCATGTAAGATACATATTTGAATGTTCTATGACCACATCAGAATTCAACCACAAATTAATGTTTCACATGAAGAGAAGGCAGGTTATCCTTTTTCTTATTTCCTAGAAATTGCAATAACCTATTCAAAGTGCTGATTTTGACCTATAAATCACAACACCTCAAGGACCGCTTCTTTCCATATAAACCTACCCGGACCCTGAGATCATCTTCAGAGTGAGGCCCTTCTTCGTCTACCTCCTCCTCAAGAGGCCCGGAGGGTGGTAATATGAGAACAGGCCTTCTCTGCTGTGGCTCCCCTTCTGTGGAATGCTCTTCCCAGAGAAGTTCGCCTGGCACCTTCATTATACACCTTTAGGTGCCAGGCAAAAAAGTTCCTTTTTAACCAGGCCTTTGGTTGATTTGATTGACATCCTATTCCCTTTTAAAATGTGGGTTTTTGGGGGGAGCAGGGTGTTATTGGGTTGTTTTTATTTTGATTATGTATTTTGTGGTTTTATATTTTGATTTTATTCTGTGAACCACCCTGAGACCTCCAGGTATAAGATGGTATATAAACTCAATAAATTAATTAATAATAATAAATTCACTTTCCATGCCCCCTTAGGGCAGATTTATTTGTTTATATGATGGTGATGTGAGACATGGGCATAGTCAGGATTTTTGTTGTGGGGCAGGACTTTGTATGGGGGGGGCAAGGACTTTGTGGGAGGGGCAGAACTGACGTGATTGGTGAGTTAATTAAGTATTTCTATTGTTTTACTTGATCTGGGGGGGGGGGTCAGCTGCCCCTCTTGGCTACACCCATGATGTGAGGAACCCACAACAAGTTGCCATTCGGTTCATGACAGCCAAGTTTCTCCAACACGTAAGATCAAGATCACAGCTAACGCTAAGCCCAAAAAGCTTCTAAGATGTGAGCCAGAAAGTGACAAAGATTGTTCATGCCATTGGAACTAAAATCTGTATTGCAGAAAAACCACAAAAAACTATGCCACATGGTGGAAATTTATTGTATTTACCAAGGATACAGGGCCGACGAATACTCTGCCAGTTGTATAAGGTGTAGTAGTACAGTAGTCTACACCCGTTAAGGTGTAGACTACTGTATTACTACTACTGCCACTACTAGCTAGGGCATGTATACAAATCAAGGTATGACTCAAGACAAATTAATGTAGTACGTATGTGTGGCAAAGAAAAGGAGCTTGGAGTTGCATTTTAAGTAGCAAGATGGAAAAATCTGAAAAGTAAATTAAATGAGAAACCTGAGAGCCAGTTGCCTGAGAGCTCCTAGCTCTTTTAAAAAAAGTAAACAGGGCCCTCCAATTCACATTGGGGCCATCATACTTGGGGCTCGTGGGTCTTTTAAAATCTATTCACCCTTGCAGATACCCATCCACTCATGTGCCATTTGCTTTTTTATAGAAAACTTATGGATAAAATGATTTTCCCTAACTAAGAAACTAGGAGCTTAAGGGGCATGATGAGATTTACACTGGGGAAAAGTTTAACAAAGCCCTCCCTAACATCCCTAACATCCCAATCTCAGAGGTGAATTGGAGGTGCCTAACTAAAGATACAGGAGATCTGATCACAGTTCTCAAGCACTGCTTAGACCAGGGGTCAGCAAGGCTTACCAGGCATGGGCCGGATCACTCCCGCAGACATCCTCCATGGGGCGGACTGGAGCAGCACGATGCCAAAAATCACATCTGCGCATGTCCACAGCACCGGAAATCACTTCTGTGCATGCCCAGATGCCAAAAATCGCACCTGTGCAGAAGCAATTTTTTGTGTCTGGGCATGCGCAGAAGTGATTTCCAGAGCCGCGGAAGAGTCCCCACGCCTTGCTGATTTAGTGCAGCACACAGCTCGGTTCGGGGGCGGCTCATGGGCCAGTTAAGCGACACTCATGGTTGCCAACCTCTGGCTTAGAAGAAGCAGTGACTGAAGAGCATGCTATGGGGCAAACCAATACTTCTTTACAGATTACTGCTGCTGTTACCTGGGTGTCATAACCCAGGTGCGGACAACACTACCTCCCTAGATTCCTACCTGCTCAACCCTCATTTTGGATATTTGTTAACATTATTACAAAAGGTGCAATAAGCCCCCAATGCTGTCTCATCCAAGGGGAAATTAAACCCTGTAGCTCTACTCCTCATCTTCTTGCCACTCAGGGAAGTGGGGTGCATAAACTTTATGCTCTCTAGCTTTGGCTATTAGTGGTAGGGACAAGATCAAAGGGACATGAGAACTAGGGCAGGGCTCCACATCCTATGAGGAGAATCCCCCTCCATATACCCTTTAGTCACCACAGGTTATCTTTTTGTGTGAGGTTAAACTTTGATACGTGGAGACTCAGGCAGAAGTTGAACAAATAAGAAAGATTTATTACAAATACAACAAGACACTAAACACTGTCTTTCTTTCTAAGCTCAGAGACTCAGAGTGGATGTTACACACAGCTCAGAACCAACTCTCCAGCTCGCTCTCGCTCTCACTCTCTATCTCTTCTCCTCAAACTATCTCCCTATCTGAACACTCTCTTAGAAACAGAAAAAGTGCTGTTTCCACCCCCCTCTGGCTAGCTGTCTTTATAGTCAATCAGAGAGAGGCTCCAGAACCCTGCTGGAGTTTCTAAGTACCACACCACCAGATTCTGGTCTAGCTCAGCTGTCTGTCACATTGTACCAGTTTCACTAGGTGGGAGGCATGATTTGTAGACAGCCCTGGTGAATCAACAGAAGGGAATATTTATATTCAGAAATTTGTTGCTGCCAGAAAAAGAAATAGAAAACAACACCTTACTTAGCAACCTATATGTAGTTGCCAATCTTGATGTTGGCTGAGGTTTTTTTAGAGGTAGAGAAACAACAATAACAGAAAACAGTATTTTTCCATACACTTTTATGAATTTGGATACTACTCAAAGTGGGGAAAGCAACAATTCAACTTGGTGGCTAGTGTTCAAACAATGTCTGCATTATATATATCAAAGGAAGTATACACAAAGGCCACGTTGTTTTCATTGCAATTACTATTAAAGTTTTTTATGGATCTGGATTAAGTAAAACTATAGTTCCTATTCTTTATTAGTCAATTATTGGAGAAGAAAAGATAATGAGCATTCAGTTGCTGAAGGGCCATTGCAGCAGTGAAGAACAAAAAGCATACTTATTTATCCTATAAAACATGGTGCTTTGAGCGATGGAGGCTGCAGGTGGCAATTGGTGCGATGAAGGGTGGTGGCATAAGAGAAGCACCTCTTTTTCTAGAAAAACAGCCCTGATTCTATGATTCCTTGCAAAGAACAAAATGCACCATGCATAATATCAATCAGAAGCATCAATCAGAAGCACAACTAGTGCACAGGTGTAATATGTAGACCATAAACTCTTCACAAGTAAAACCATCCTTTAGATGTGGCTCAAGTAGTTCCTCTAACTGAAGTGAATTAGTTAAGACTAGACCTTCAAATTCTTACCTTCTTAATGCAACAAAATTTTAGAGATTTAACACCGTGTTCTATAAAATGTATAACCAATGGTGCATGAAGCCTCTGGGTCCTAATACAACTTTTGTGTTTTCCTATCCTGAGCTTAATCTTTCTTGTAGTCAGGGAAACAATCGTATGCACATTGAAAAAGGAAGGTCAGGTGGCTGGCTCTATGGACTTAATGAGGATAAAGAATGGATATCTGTTATTTTATAATTCAAAGATATAATCTTCCAAGGAGTTATGCCGCACTTCTTGCCATTATGGCTATTACACTCTATTAAGATATATGTGAATGGAATATTGATTATTGCTGTCACTGAGAGTCTTTACAGAATACATGGAAATTCTATGAATCTATGGAATAGAGCAAGAAACTTGATTAACACTGTAAAGTGAGGTGTACAATGGAATTATTTAGGTACTTTAATAGCATATAATTTTACACGAGTTCACAGAAACAACTAATAACCACTGAGTCCTACAATTTTACATTAGCAAATATATACATTTATAAATTGAGATAAGATTAGATGGTTTTTTTAAACAGATGATTGCAAATTCTTGCTATCTGGGTATAATTACTTTTGATCTTAACACAAGCAAGGGTGATAGTGGGATATAATTTGGTGAGCAGAAGATAGCTTTTAGTTTAACAATTCGAAAAAAAAATGGCTGATTTGGTTTTTCATTACACATATTTTCCCCAAAAGAATGTGTGTGTTTTTGGATAATCTGAACTCAGCATAAAGGATGCTGAAAAAAGCCAAGGCCACTGAAGAAGGCTAATAAGCCCAAACACAGTTGGCTTTTCAATTATCCGGAAAATCTGAATGAATAACATTAAGAACATCTTACGCTAGCATTTCAGCCATATAAAGAGGATGTTGATGCTTTATATAAAAAGCAACACTATAGTGAAAATCGGTTGAGCATTATGACCTCCATGTTTTAGTAAACATATTCTCCAAATGTGATCTTTTACCTGTCTCTCAACAGTCTCAGTAATCTGCAACTGGTCCAGGGAAATATGTTAATTAGCCATTAGAGATTTGCATTGTTTAGCTCTGCTACTAATTTGCAGCTGCTCCACTAGGCATTTTTAAGGAGTCTGTCATTTGACACTGTCAGTTTTATGCACCTGAACTTTAGGGCTGGGAATCCAAACTTTGGTATTCAGATAAGCACCACAGAGGATGCACAGTAATGTTCTCAAAAATGTATTTTCTATTACCTCAGAGAGCTTAAACCATCCATCAACTGTAAAAACTTTTCCTTTATATATTCTCAACAAGGGAGCTGTCAGATACCCTCCTTTGCTACAGGTCAAATCTAAAAAAATTAACATGTTAAAAATTAACAGGGGATAGTAGTGAACTGAGTTTTACTCTGAGAAGGCCCACTGAAATTAATATGACTAAGTTGGGTGAATCAATTTCAATATGTCTACTCTGAGTAAACTTAGTTGAATGCCACTCATTGTCTTTTTCATAAAGGCGGCGTGTGTGTGTGCTTTAGGGAGGGAAAGACAGAGCATTTGTATCACTGCACATGGTGCTTTACAAAGTTATTTACCACAGGAATTCTCATGCTAAGTGCTCCACTTGAATTTGCTATGTGCTGAGGTTTAAGGCAACTTAAACAGATATCCAAACAGTAAATTATATTTACTATCAATACCAGTTCTGTTAGCACCAGAGAGTCTAAGGTCTTGCAATGATAAATTAAAAAAACAAAAAGCAAGAGACCCAAGGGAACTATGACTTACTTTTGAAAATAAGGCCATATTCACAAACAGCTTCTGGATAGTTGGCAAAAAGAGACTTAAAATGCACTTTACTGTATATGACATCTTAGTAGTAAATGAACATGGAAACCAATGAGGAAATCCCTTTTTCCATTTCTTCATTATAACTTTCTAATATGCCTATATACTTCCCAAGAGGCCAAGAAAAGCAATGATTTCACTCATTCCATGTATACCTCTCAAAGAAGTCTGCCACTTCCCTAGAGGGAAGAAAAGAATTTCTGCATTACCAAAACTAAGTGAAATCAAGGAAGGAACTCAACACTATGCCTACAGGCTGTTTAAGCAGCACACTGCTTAAAACAAACTCCACTCAACCTTGATGGCACTCAAATGAAAGAGACCATCTGAACTACAAAGTCTTTAAATTCTTTAAAGACTAGTTTAAAGACTAGTTTCAGAAATCCCAACACTTAAGGTGTCCCGTCCCCCCAATTTTCAGAGAGTCAGTATTCTAATTTAGTCTGGCAGACTACACATTACATGCAAGCTTGTGTGAAAGAAAACTGTATTTTGATTAAACAAAAAAGTTTTGCAAGTGATTTTGAACAGAGAAACAGTTGGGGAAACAGCACCATTTCCCCACTCCAAATCCACAACCCTAAGCTGATTTCCCATTCAACTCTTTTAAAAAATAGGTCCATTGAGTGAATTCTGGCAAAAAACCAATTGAGAAGGGTGATTGGGAACAGGGAATGGGAAGTAGTTTTCTGCCTCCTCTTGAAACTATGAAAAAACAAAACATCACAACTGGAAGAAAGCAGGGAGGGAGAGGGAAGGAGAGAGGGAGAGGGATGAAGATTGATCTTTGCTTAATCATTTCTACAAGATTAAAAATAGCAAAATCCCTTTAATAACTTAAGAGTGATAAAATATTCCAGAACAGTATCCATGTTATTTGCAGAGCACAAATCAAAAGACAGGAGATCCCATTTGTGTGTATAATAATAATAATTATTATAATAGTTAATATATTATTATTTTCACCCCACCCAACAGAATATTAAAATACAGTAGTCTGTTAAACATTAAAAGCTTCCCTAAACAGGGCTGCCTTCAGATGTCTTCTAAAAGTCTGGTAGTTTTTTCTCTTTGACATTTGGTGGGAGGGCATTCCACAGGGCGGGTGCCACTACCGAGAAAGCCCTCTGCCTGGTTCTCTGTAACTTGGCCTCTCGCAGCGAGGTAACCACAAGAAGGCCCTCGGCACTGGGCAGAACTATGGGGGTGGAGACGCTCCTTCAGGTATGCTGGACCAAGGCCGTTTAGGGCTTTAAAGGTCAGCACCAACACTCTGAATTGTGCTCGGAAACGTACTGGGAGCCAATGTAGGTCTTTCAAGACCGGTGTTATGTGGTCTCGGCGGCCGCTCCCAGTCACCAGTCCAGCTGCCGCATTCTAGATTAGTTGTAGTTTCCGGGTCACCTTCAAAGGTAGCACCACATAGAGCATATTGCAGTAGTCCAAGTGAGAGATAACTAGACCATGCACCCCTCTTGTGAGAAAGTCTGCGAGCAGATAGGGTCCCAGCCTGCATACCAGATGGAGCTGGTAAACAGCTGCCCTGGACACGGATTTGACCTGTGCCTCCATGGACAGCTGTGAGTTCAAAATGACTCCCAGGCTGCGCACCTGGTCCTTCAGGGGCACAGTTACCCCATTCAGGACCAGGGAGTCCTCCACACCTGCCCACCTCCTGTCCCCCAAAACAGTACTTCTGTCTTGTCATGATTCAACCTCAATCTGTATTGAGTCCACTCCTGTACTGTTAAATGCATATGGGGCCTAAGTCATACCTTTTGCTTATGGAGCTTGGGAGCCGAGATGGCAAGCACGGAATCCCACTTCTCCTGTATTCAGTAAACATGTTTTGAAGGTGCAAACAGAGCTAGAATAGTTCTCTTGAAAAGGCCTTTTCAGTCTTCCAAACGAAAGCAAGACTGTGAAGACTGACTTGATGTACCACACTGATGCTGAGCATGAAAACAATAGAATCCTGCTTGTGCTGCCTCAGCAGCAGCTGAAAAAGGCACCATAGGATCAGGTTGCCTGACACATTAGACCTTAACCGAGTTTGTTAGCATATATTATAGATGGGAAAGGTCACGTAACCTATGCCACTGACAATGAAATACTATTCCCTCTGGTTTATTTTCAGTTACAATTAAGTTCCTCCAATTAATGCCTACACTACTGCAAGGGTAAACTCCTCCCCCCCCCATATTAACTGTGACCGTTGAGTCTGTCTTCCTATTACATTTCATGCTGCTACAAAATTACCACTGACTGAGGAGTTCTAGACAATTATAATTCTCCTCCAGTTACTCCAGCTGCTTTCGGGGAGAGAACAAAATAAAGCCTTGCTCCTGCCTCAGAACCACCCAGTCAAGTGCTTGTTGTTCTATACTTTTAGGAAGTGGGGAACCCTGTGGAGTTTAGGCATGGGGTATTTGTTACATCCTTCAGAGGCTGTAAGCAGCATTTCTAACATGGAACGGATTAACTTTATTCCATCAAGTAAGCTATCTGGATTAGTGTCTGAATTGTAACATTATAGTCAGTAACTTTTGTCAAGTTTTAAAGGCAGTTCCCTACAGTACACCCAAAAGCTACAATCATGGGTTGCATAGGATACAGAGACTATCTGTAACCTCATATATTATGAAAGCCTTGAGTCAGTAAGAGAGAGGATCCAGAGGAGCACACTAAATTAAATCAGCAAATGAAGCTTTTCAAACTTTACAGAAAAGAGTCCACAAAGTAAGCATCTTCAGAGTGACAGTAGTAAGAAAAAAATAATCCTCAAAATTAAAAGCAAAGGAAACCATTCCTTTGATGGGGTCTACTTTATAATATTCTAGCTTATTTTAAAGCACTTTATGATGCATAGAAAAGAACATAAAATCAAAACTATATATTAACATGTAGACTGAACTTCCTTTAATACCAAGAACATGAATCAGCTTCATGTGTTTTTGTACATTAAAAAATGTGAATAAAGAATCTGAAAAGCAGTGAAAATGGGAAAGCCAAATTTTCGAAGGTTGCAACACATGCATCTCTAGTCTACAACACAAGAAATGCATTTGAGACAAAATAAAGTAAAACAAAATAGTAAAACAAAAAAATCGTTTATTATAAATATACTGATTTAATTAAAATGCAAATTTTATCGAATAATAAATGTTAAGTTGTTAATAGTAGTGAAGTCCACTGAAATTTATAGATGGAAAGTACTATGTAACTGAATGAAAAAAGTGCCAAGAATGAAGTACAACATTTGAAGTCTTCCCTCTCAGTGCAGGAGCTATACTAGGATCAAAGGCAACTGACGCCTCTAGGTATCTGCCAAGATCAATGCTGCCAAAACCTAACACTAAGCAACTAAATACTATGTAAAGTCTACATTGTAGTGTCTGAAAATAGCCAGAAAATAAAAAGCGTTCAAGCCAGAAGTGCTAATATAGATAACTATGCACCTGCAAGACAGTGTTCCTCCTTTGAGTACAGGAACAACCCAAAATAAAAAAGGTGTTAGTATATATTGCTGGGAACTCCTTAAAAGAAGGGTCCAAGGTCCCCCTGGATGTACACGTTTCCTCAATCCAATGGCATTTACACATAGCACCTTCAATATTTGTTTGAAGTCATTAAATAGCTGCCCACGGAAGAACTGAGTCTAAGAAATAGCAGCCTACTAAAGTCTATATGTGAATATATAGCCAGTCAGGGAACTGAAGCAAGATGTACTCTCTGCCAAATACCTGCATGATCATACAACTTTTGTTTCGTCTTTACTGGTGGATCCTGACCTTAGAGTTATGATTAACCAGTCATTGCACCTCGGCCTTTGAGTAAGACCTAGACAAGTAATTTTATGTTTTCCACACTCAGAGAGTCCCTGCCACATACAAAATATGAACACTGGATATATCTGCCATACCAATCTTGCTGTCAGCAAGAAAGCTGCATTCTAGATCTCTTTTTGAAAGGGTCGGGAGCTCTTAAGAATAAAACTCAATGCACCTGGTTGGCAGCTGTGAGAACAAGATGCTGGACTAGGTGGACCACTGGCCTGATTCAACAGGCACTTGTACAGATAGTACAAGTATTCCACGCTCCTATACTGCAGCGTTTCAATTCTTAATGCCTTTTTGTAATCCTGTGGCACACTGTGGGGAAATGGTCGGTCTCTGAGCCATTTCTACTGCTACATTTGGTCTCCCTTTAGGGAGCACAGTCTCACTCCTAAAACAATTACTATCTCTTTGGATGTTTTCTCCTTTTAGAGTTAAGCCAAAGGCTTTATTTGCAAATGCACCTGCTACTGGGCACACAGGAACAAGGCTGGTGCACTGTCAAGTCCAATAGGACAGACTGCACATAGAATCAAAGACTTGTGGAGTTGGAGGGGATCACAACCCCCTACAATGCAGGAATCTCAGCTAAAGAATCCCTCATAGATGGCCATCCAACTTTTGTTTAAAAAACTCCAATGAAGAAGTGTTCACCACCTTCTGAGGCTGCTAACTTTTGTGTTCCTGGCTTGCTTATTTGAGTGCCATGAGTTTCGCAGGCAGTTCCAGCAGTAAAGACAGTGGTCTTATTTCTCATCCTTTTACCACCTTAGTTATCTCTTCTGAGGGATGCCTGAGGGCATTAACCTTTGGGGGCATATGCACCAACCCATAATGAGCTCACTCAACATATTAGGTCAAAACTCAACCAGATGCAGTGTAGTGTTAACATTTGTGTGTTTTCAATTTGATGTAGATTGTGTACAGATGGATGGTATTAGGCAGCTAGTGAACTATTATATTAACAACAACATTTATTTGCTGGCCTTTCCTATTTCCAGACCATGCCCATTGTCAGCTGCCAGAAATTCTCTTTCTCTCCCATCAATGGATCCTCCCCCCTTTCTTATTCAACAGTTACTGCAGTTTTACACTTGGGGATTGTATTTCTGAGCCTCAGCAGGCAAGCTCAGCACCTATTTATTTTGGATTGTGGCCATATCCTTTGTGGCATGGGAATATAAGCAAAATCTAGAGCAATGAAAAGCTGGTGATCATCAGCCTATTAAGTTGGTGACCTGTCTCTATTATTTTGTTGCAACTAGTTCTGCCATGTTCTTGTGGATCTGCACATGCTAAAATCTGGACAAAGCACCCAGGTTGAAGCCATAACCTCTCCTTTGGCAGTGTTGCACAATTTGGACTAGTGCCTATGGCAGGTTCCTGGCATCTGTATAATCTGGTGTGAGATGTTAGAGAAAATGGAATGGTAGGGTGGGGAGCACATTGCCTCAAAGGAGTGGAGAAAAGCAAACAGGCCATTGCACTTCTTCATAAATATTTGTGGCAATGGGATGATTCAGCATTTGGACAGTTCTCAAAAGCTTCCTGATCTCTATTGGCCAGGCAATGTTCACCCCTCAAACATGGACAATGACATTTGGCTGAAGGATATTCATTCACACTTCCCCAATGCATCAGTGCAGCTGCACTGGTGAAACGGCGTTCAATTGTTTGGCAGTGGAGTTAGACTAAAAGAGCTGTCTTCCTCCTGTAGCACTTGAGTGACATTTTATGCCATTCCACTTGTCCCGGGTTCCCCGACTATAGGCTGAGGTTCTTCTGTCAAACAGGCAGGCTCTCAACACCATGTGTGCTCCTGTCCTTAGGCAACCAAATTCATTGACGCTGTAGCTAACAAAATATTAGGCCGTTTTAAACCCAGTATTGTTTTCTTTGCCCTCACTTCAGTAGGATTCCTGCTAGGGCTGGGGGATATCTGGTTTTCAACATCTTGATATATCACCAGCTAAACACTGCAAGATACTGACATATCACAATGTCTAAAATAAGGATGGAGCTATATAGAGGCATTGGCTGGCTTTACCGTTTTTCCCTGCATGACAAACACACACACCATGATTCATGATATATTTCCAGGTCAAAAATTATGAAACCAATATGAACTTCAAACAAGTTTAGGTCATTATACTGATATAGCACCCATCCCTAATTCCTGCTGAAGGCAAATTTTTGTTTTAAAGAAATAAGATGTATCTACACACCTACTCCAGACTAAGTACTTTCCAGCCAAATGTTTCAAATCTCCTTAATTTCAGTTGGAAGCAGCAAGACAAACTTAACTCTCCTCACTAACATCAGTTGCACTTACATGAAAATATTCTTTAAAATAATGATTTAAGACCTGATAATTACAAAATGAATTAAGCATGTCAGTAAAACTATTTCTACAGTTACAATAATTTTCCTAAATAAATTCTCTAAAAACTCCATGGAGAGAATTAAGAATTATGAGATAAAAGACCATTTAAAGACGATTTAATTAATTCAGGATAAAACTATAACTAAACCATTTATACAGTGTACATCAAATCTACATTTCAAAAGTATATTTTCTGTGCAGAAAAATAATGAAGGAAAATAATGGATAATAGAGAAACAATTTTGTCTAAAATAATCTCCTTTATGAAAAAGTGGCTTAAGGACTACAATGTTTAGGTTTTTTAAAAAATAAAATAAAATAAATGCCAGTCCACAAGAGGGCAAAAACTGCAGTATTTATTTAGCAAATCTGTTTCCATCCAAAAGATGGCAGTGGCAGATCAATCATCAGCCTGTACTGTATATTGCCAACAAAATTGGTGTGGGGGGAGAGAAAAATTTAAGAAACCCCTTCACAAAGTATGTTACTGTTGCTGACAAGATAACTTCTCAAACTTCTCCTAAATAATTGCTGTACTATGGAAGGGATCACTGTCACCAGCAGAACATTTGAAAATACTAAAACCCCAAAACACTGCAAAAGATCAAAATGGGGAAGAATAATGACCGCACAATTCAGGGAACAATTCTATCATTCTTTAATCATAAAAATAAAGAAATGGAGTTTCTGCTTTCTGAAAACTAATCTTTAGCTAAAACAAAAATAATAGACTGAATTAAACCATTAAGGTTACCTCTGCTGAAGCGATTCTTGACATCAACTTAAATCTGTGAATCAAAATCACCAAACGCGCTCATTTTGTTTATTGAGGCATCTTACTTTGCACCTGTAGATCAGCAAAATATACCAAAAGTTATACATTACAAATAAAAATAGTCTTCAAAATTAAAGAAATTGTTGATATATCTAGTCTTTTTGCTTCCTTTGCAGGCCGATCCACAGAAGTTTCACTTACTAAATAACTGTGTCAGGTTGTTATTAAAAGTACAAGAGCAGTCCCGTCCCCCACAACCACTGCTCAAAAGGCTGACAACACACCCACATCCACCTGTTTGCAAACGAGATAAATGTAAAGTGCTGCACTTGGGATGCTGTTTATTAACTTACAGCATTCATTACATTTTACAATATTTCAGCTCGCCTTTCCTATGTCATATTAATTTTGCAGGGCATTCCCCTCGCGCCCCTAACAACCAGCCTCAAACAGGAGCCTTGTTAGCAAAGGCTAAAACTGGTAACAGTGTGGCAAGGAAAGCTATCTTTGTTACCTACCCCCCCAAAAAACCTTCCCCCATTGTGCTCAGTTCTGATTCTGAACCTGAATGTGTTATATAGCAGGCAGAGGGGAGCTTTTTAGTGTGGGAACCAGCACCCTTTCTCCTCCTGAAACCTCACCATATAGTGCATGGAGATAAGTTCTTTAACTTTGCAGCATGAATTCCCCCAGCCTTTTCCCCAGCACCAAGGTACAATGAACTTTTTAGGGGCTCAAGTAATTCCCTCACATCCCCATTTTCTCTCAACATTTGACTTTTAAAGCCACTGAGCATGATGTGCCAGTCCATTTTCAGTGGCTGTTTTTCTGTTAATTTATTAACTTACTACTTTCCAACATACCTGGGGACTCCCAAGTATGCACGTACCTCCTCTTAACTGTGGGTGGCCTTGTTGCCCTGCCCAACTGACAGGCGCCAGATAAACAGAATCAGCTTTAGGTGGAATGATGCTCATGCTGACTATATGTTGATGTGTGCTATCATTCACCATTTTAAACAGTTCCAAGACCAGTGGGACAGATGTCTGCAAGAGGACAGATGTGCACAGACTGCAAAGAATGTAAGCTCATTGGAGAGCAGGAAATGAGTATGACACACACTACTTTGCCTTGAAGCAACACCACCACCAAGCTCTTAAAGAGCCAGTATTTAAGTATATACTGTACAGTATATGAAAACATTTCATGACAATCTAGTCATGAAATTCCCTCTTCTACACACCTAACAAGGGTAAGGAAAAGGTAAAGGGACCCCTGACCATTAGGTCCAGTCGTGGCTGACTCTGGGGTTGCGGCGCTCATCTCGCTTTATTGGCCGAGGGAGCCGGCATGCAGCTTCCGGGTCATGTGGCCAGCATGACTAAGCCGCTTCTGTCAAATCAGAGCAGTGCATGGAAATGCCGTTTACCTTCCCGCTGGAGTGGTACCTATTTATCTACTTGCACTTTGACGTGCTTTCGAACTGCTAGGTTGGCAGGAGCAGGGACCAAGCAACAGGAGCTCACCCCGTTGCAGGGATTCAAACCGCCAACCTTCTGAATGGCAAGTCCTAGGCACTGTGGTTTAACCCACAGCGCCATCCGTGTCCCTCCTAACAAGGGTACAGGAGTCCTAAGTCTGACTGGGCCTATAGCAGTCTTGTATGTATATATTAGCCTAGTACAGGGGTAGGCAACCTAAGGCCTGGGGGCTGGATCCGACCCAATTGCCTTCTCAATCCAGCCCATGGACAGTCCGGGAATCAGTGTGTTTTTACATGAGTAGAATGTGTCCTTTTATTTAAAATGCAGCTCTGGGTTGTTTGTGGGGGCTGCCTTGTGTTTTTACGAGTAGGAGGCGTGCTTTTATTTAAAATGGATCTCTGGGTTATTTGTGGGGGATAGGAATTCGTTCATTTCCCCCCACAAAATATAGTCCGGCCCACCACATGGTCTGAGGGATGGTAGACAGGCCCACGGCTGAAAAAGATTGCTGACCCCTGACCTAGTAGCAAGAGACAATCAATAATTCCATGCAAGCAAGTGAGCAGGCTGGCAGAGGAAGGATGGATACACAACCAGTAGATAATCTGCCAGAGGGAAGACTGCTCCCCTACACTGTGCAGAGAAATGCAGGTTACTGCAGGAAGAACAGTGCACTCCATACTGTTGGCTGAGGACACCCCAGGGTGAAATCCTCTTGAATCAGTACTCTACCTTCTGTCTACCTGGCAAGCTACCGAGGCAGCAATGGAAAGCAGCAGCAGCAGAGCTGGGGATCACCATTTACATTTCCCCACAATGCCTCCAAGCATTGAATAAAATACGGGGTGGGGGGGAGCTAAGCCCTACCCTGCACAACTGATCACATGACACAGCCCACACACATACACCATTTGCATGGCAATGGCCATTAACTTTGGGGGCCACGGCCACCCCTCAAGTACCGTATTTTTCGCTCTATAAGATGCACCAGACCACAAGACGCACCTAGTTTTTGAAGGAGGAAAACAAGAAAAAAAATATTCTGAATCTCAGAAGCCAGAACAGCAAGAGAGATCACTGCACACTGAAAGCAGCAATCCCTCTTGCTGTTCTGGCTTCTGGGATAGCTGCGCACCCTGCATTCGCTCCATAAGACGCACACACATTTCCCCTTGCTTTTTAGGAGGGAAAAAGTGAGTCTTATAGAGCAAAAAAATACAGTATCTTATTTTGGCCCCTATGTCACTGCGGGAAATAAAAATGGTGACGGATTCTTCCTTGGGAGACTTTTATGCAGAAGCTGGGTGGCCGTCTCTCATGTATGAACTAATTTGAGATTCTGGCATTGCAGAGGGTTGGACTAGATGAGCTTTGGGGATCCCGTTCCAACTGATTCTATGACCAGATCGAGCCATCCACTATCCAATGCTGCTCAGTGTACCAGACCAGATTTATTTTATTTACCAAGTGTGTGTGTGGGGGGGTGTTTTTTTTGGGGGGGGGGGAGTAAAGTCGGCATCTCTATTGGGCCTCGCCAACTGCAGGCCGTGGCCCGGGCCGCTTAATCTCTGCCAGCAGCCGAATAAGCCTCTTTCTCTCTTTTTTTTTTTTTCCTTTTTGGGCAGGCTAGCCGCTTATGCTCGGTTACCTTCAAAGCTCGCCCATATGTAGCTGCAGCCACATTAACCCCACACCCGCTTTCCTCCCTCAGGGGCTATTAACGTGGCTACTCGGGAGTAAGCCCCAGCGGCCGCCATGGGACTTTGCCGGCTCCGGGCAAGGCGGGGGGTTCCCTTCGCCTTCCTCCGGGGCCGCCAGAGCCGCCGCCTGAGGGAGGCGACCGAGGAAGAGGCGGCGCGCGTTTCTCCTGAGGAGAAAAGCGCGGGAACTTGGGCCGGCAGGGCCGCTGACGAGGCCAAGGAGGGCGCCTGGCCCAGAGGAGCCGTTAGCGGGGCAGCCTTGTGAGGGGGGGGGCCGTTGGCTTCTTCCCGCGCGCGCAGCCCCGCTTTTATCCCGTCCCCCCCCCTCACAAAAAAAGAGGGTCCTTCCACGCCAGCCCTTTTACACGCGAGTAAACACGCCCAGGTTCAGGCCCGCTCTCTGTTCGGACGTATATTTGGCGCTCGGGCTCGGGGCCTTTTTCACTCGCTCTTGCTCGGTTCAGCGAGACTCACCGCAGCCGCCGCTGCTGCTGCTGCCTCCGCGCGCAGCAGTTCAAAGCTCCGGCGGGGCGGCCTCTTCGCAAAGGAGCTTCGGGAGGGAACCAGCGAGTGGCAGCCGCGGCGGCCAATGAAGGCTCAGCCGGGTGTGTGTTTTTTTTGCAGTTGTTCTCCCCCCGCCCAGGCCTGCAGCATCCAATCCTTAAACACCGAAGGCGGGATTTCTCCGCCGCGGCCTTTAACCCTTCATAGCCCGCGAGCCGGGCAGAAAACAGAGGCTACGGGGCTTGCGCAGATGAGAAGGAGAATCTCCAGGTTGAGTGGCAGTCAGTGTGTCACTGAATGTGAGCTGCGGGGAAGTGAGAAGCGAGGGGAGCGGATACAGCAGGCGAAGACGGTTCCTCACGTCTTGTTTGAAGACTCTCGGAAGTGTTGGGTCTTCCTTGGGAACAGGATGCTGAACTTTAGGCTGGTTCAAAAGGGCGAGGATAATCAGCAGTGACACTTCCCTCCTTCTTTGACCCTTCTTTCCCCCTCCCCCCATGCATTCTGGGATAATAATAATAATAATAATAATAATAATAATAATAATAATATATTATTTATACCCCGCCCATCTGGCTGGGTTTCCCCGGCCACTCTGGGCGGCTTCCAACAAAACACAAAAATACAATAACCTATTAAACATTAAAAGCTTCCCTAAACAGGGCTCCCATCAGATGTCTTCTAAAAGTCTGGTAGTTGTTTTTCTCTTTGACATCTGGTGGGAGGGCGTTCCACAGGGCGGGTGCCACTACCGAGAAGGCCCTCTGCCTGGTTCCCTCTACCTGTAATAATCATTTTATTAACATATCTACATTCAGCCGGAATGGTTAGAATGTCTGGAGAGATTTCAAATCCTCACGAGCATGAAGCTCTCTGGGAATTGGGGTGGGGTGTCAATTTAGTTCACATTTGAAGCCAAATCAGTTTTTCCAAAACCATAGGACACGGGTGTCAAACACAAGGCCCGCGGGCCGAATCCGGCCCGCCAGACCTCGTCATGTGGCCCGTGTAGCCGCTGCCGGCCGCCAGCCTTCACCTTTTATTCTCGCCTTTTTTTTTTTGACAAAAGAAAGCCGGCTCTTCAGCGCATGCGCGGCAGCCTACAAGCCAGAGAACATCTGCCCTCTAGCGGTGCCGGCTGTTCTACACAGGAAACCTCCACTTTACATGCATTCAAGAAACCTCCACTTGTTTTTATATTGAGCGCATGCCATCCTGTGATGTGACAGATCCAACGGCTGCCTGAACCCTTCTCTCCTGTACTGTAAGTACATATGATGAATGTGGGGGGGGAGGGGGGTCTGCTTATAGTCCTACAGATACAACATAGTCCTACAGATACAACCGGCCCTTTGAGGGTGACCAAACTGCTGATGCGGCCCCCGATGAATTTGAGTTTGACACCCCTGCCATAGGAGAACCGAAACTTAAGCCATCCTTCAGAATTCACTTCTCCAAATTTTACAGTACAGTTTTCCAGCCAAGTAATAGTTACAAAAATGCATATATTGGAGTAAAGTGTGCACATAGTCTTGAAAATAAGATACAAACATGCATGCCATTACATGGAATTGCTCTGTTAAAATATGTAGATTAGGCAAGGTTGCATACAAACATGTATCTTAGGAGAAATTTACAGTTAACTGCTGGTAAGTTTGCAAGAGGGTTTTGTAATAAAAAATGCAAACTGATGTGGAGAACAGAACTTAAGATGCAAAAAATGAGAAACTGAGAGAACCTGAAATCGACAGATTCTATTATCCCTGCTTTGGGCTAATTATTCACTTTCCGCCTGACCTACCTCACAGGGTTGTGGAGATGATAAAAGAGGAAGCAGAGATCATATATATATCACTCTGAGCTCCAGCTGGAACTGCTGTTGTCAATTCTTCCACCCCGTTCACATAGCACCCCCACACACTCCTCATTCTTTACCTTCTGAGGTCCATCAGCCTGATCCTTAATGAGTTTTTTCCCACTGGTGAGTAGTTTTAGGACTCACTCTGATATCTCAGACAACTAATAAAGCTAACATCCAAAAACAAAATGTGTAACTGGTTGTGTTGTTTTGGAATAATTTTGTAAAATTCTGTGTCAAGTAGATTTGATTGCTTTTTAGACAGTGCATCACAACTTTGGACAAATATAAAATTATATTTATATTGTTAATTGACAAAATTTGGAAGTAATGTATCCTAAACAATGGCAAGCTTGATCAGTGTTTGGGAGGGATAGGGCCCAGATTAATTCTGGTTTGTGCTGCTGACTACATTTTCCTGCGGAGAGTAGCTGGATTTGTTCTTCTTGTCACACTTGGTCCTTAATTACCTAAAGGATGCTGCTGAGCCAATGTACTAGGTGCTGATTCCGCTAGCTGCTGTTTGCAGAAACTCAGGAATACGGGCTCCTTGCAGCACGGAGGCTCTCTGCCAACTTCAAAGGGCTACCCTTCTCCAAACAGTTTGGGAGGCCCATAAAGAAATACTGAAGTGTTCCCAGGGTTCCATCTTTTAATAAGAGATGCACACGGACTATAGAAATTCAGAGGTTATGAACTCCAGCAAAACACGCTAGCCAATTTGTACTGACTGAAATTAAATGAATTGGAACTGGCAGCTTTCCTGACATGTCCCTTTTACAATTAAGGTATGCATTTGTTTCAACACACACTTGTTCAAAGAGGCAAAGCCTTCCATCAGAGTCAGATGGAGTTCAGGACATGCCTCCTCTCACAAGAAATATATACCATCTTACATGGCAGAGCTTTCTGGTGAATTAGCATGCATAAGTAACTTCACGAATGTTTTTCCACAAAAAGACTCTGTGATTAATACTGGATTGCTATACAAAGCCTGCTTGTTTTGTGAGGCTACTTCCTAATACATTTGTGTTTAAAAGTCAATATTGAAAAGCTGCATCTAACGGTAAACATTCTCATATAAACCAGGGTCCTTTCGTATACTCTGGTATTATTGCAGCCTTGTATAAGTACAAAGTAGGGGACGTGGGTGGCGCTGTGGGTTAACCCACAGCGCCTAGGACTTGCCGATCAGAAGGTCGGCGGTTCGAATCCCCGCGACGGGGTGAGCTCCCGTTGCTCGGTCCCTGCTCCTGCCAACCTAGCAGTTCTAAAGCACGTCAAAGTGCAAGTAGATAAATAGGTACCACTCCGGCGGGAAGGTAAACGGCGTTTCCATGCACTGCTCCGGTTCGCCAGAAGCGGCTTAGTCATGCTGGCCACATGACCCGGAAAGCTGTATGTTGGCTCCCTCAGCCAATAAAGCGAGATGAGCGCTGCAACCCCAGAGTCGGCCACGACTGGACCTAATGGTCAGGAGTCCCTTTACCTTTACCTATAAGTACAAAGTAAGCATAATAGGGTGGGGGCAAGTTGATGCTGCAAGTTCCTGGGGGCCTTTTGGCGCAGGTACGGGGTACCTGGGACCCTCCAGTTGGGACTCCAACTTCCATCAACCCAGCGTGGCCTATAATCAGAGATCATGGAAATTATAATCCACAGGTTGCCCATCCCTGGTTTTGAGGCTGTGATGAACTTAACCTCTCCTCTGTGTTTCTGGGATGTATGGGGCAAACAGCCACTGCATAGCTGGAAGCTTTTACCACTGCTTTTACCACAGCAGCCGTTAGCTAAACAAAAATGGCAAGGAAATAAAAAAAAGTGCGAAGATGAATCCCAAAGGTCTCCCTCCCTAAGCAAATTCTGGAACACCAGGTGCAACATCCTGCATTTTAGGAGATTTTAAAAACATTTCCAAATGAAAAGTATGTATGCAAAAGAGAGAGAGAGAGGCCTACCTGATATTTATCTTGGATTCTGTACTATAAAAACTTGCCAGTAGCAAATTCCAAACACCAAAACCACAGTTTCTTATACGCTCTCATGTGGTCCCCATCTCTCTCTCACACACACACGTACGCTATGGAAAAACATTCAAAAAGCCAGCATCAACATTATAAAAAGAACCCCCAAAGCAGATTAGCACCTCCCTTATAGGTACGAACACTAGGCTCTTATTCCTCCCATCCATTTATTTATAGCCAAGTGGCCCAGCCTCAAATGGCCTTCAGAGCTGTACCCCTGCCTGGCACTAGTTTCAAACCTTTAATGGTTAGGGATGGTTTACAGTGCATTGACTCTGAATAAGGCCTCCCTTCTGTTTTAAAGATGTTGAATCAGTAAGTTGCTGTGTTTTATTGCAGCAATGAGTTGCAAATGTCCAGGTTGCGCTGAACTTTCATCAAGGGACAGAGTATTCTGGGCACAAAAGGTGGCAGTTGGGGGAGTATGCCACTGGGGGTGCCTTTATTTTTCGGAGGGGTTCAAGCACATACTGTACTGAAAAGGTAAGTTTGCATGGCTAAAGTAGATCATTCAACAAATCCACGTTGAACAACAACAACAATGGACTTTTTGCATGTAGGAAACTGATGGGGAAAATGCACTGAAAAGTGTGGGCTGAGTTTTTGGTTAAAGGAGGGGGGACTTTTTGGCAGAATAATTGTGAGCGGTGATACAAGAATAAAGAATAATTTAGTACAGTGGTACCTCGGGTTAAGAACTTAATTCGTTCCGGAGGTCCGTTCTTAACCTGAAACTTTTCTTAACCTGAAGCACCACTTTAGCACCGCTGCATGATTTCTGTTCTCATCCTGAAGTAAGTTTTTAACCCGAGGTACTATTTCTGGGAGAGCTTAAGATGAAGAATGAAATCAAAGAAGCATCCAAACAAAAAAAAAAATGTTGTAAGAATGTGTGACTACAACCACTCTCACACAAACTGGCTATTCTATATGTGTTCCAGTCATGTCAGAGAGATAACACTTATTGATACCCTAAATGACTGCAACCTCACAAAAACATTAAATTACTTGATCAACAAATCACTGAGCTGAATGCTCAGGCATGAGGCTTGCAACGTGATCTTAGGCCAGTAACTACCACATATCCTAACTCTCAAGAAGGTGTCGTGATAGTGAAATGGATCAATGATACCTATGCTGCCTTGAAATTCTTGGAAGGGTGGACTTATAAAATGTAATGAATAAATGTGGAAGCAAAATGTGCCCCGTCAGTTGCTCTAACATCCTTTGCCAACCTGGCACCCTCCAGATGTTTTTGGACTACAATCCTGATCATCACAGCCATGCTGACTCAGTCAGAAAAGGTAACTTATTGGTGTTATGGAGGCTAGGAGACCATAGCTTGTTAGGTGAATGGGCTGTGAATAGTCCAGGCTGATGAGATCAGTGAGAACTAATGACAGAATATATTTTCCTGATAGCTGAACATCTGACATTGGAGTTTGAAAAAGTGGAACCCTGCAGGTACTGGGAGGGAACAGATAAATAGTTTAGAGCCAGTTTTGGGAGCGTGATTTGGGGGAGAGAGCTGTGAGTTGGCTGAAGGTCCTGTCTCTAGGAATCTGATGCAAGACTGATGGATAGATCACCTGCTATAGGAGCATCTAATTGTTTCCATTATGCAATGCTTATAAAATGAAACAGATCTTGCAGAGGCACCCTAAGACTCCATTGCCCTCTCACCCAAAAAAAAAAATTGAGCTCTGTAGTGCTGTTATTGGACTTATTGTTCAGGAAATCAGCGGGTACTTAATGATAGGTTCATAAAGAAATGCAAATCAGGCAACAGTTTGATAAGCTGCCATATGAAGATTATGCAAAGAGGATTACCATTTACACATCACCAAAAAAAAAGAAGAAAAAAAAGAGGGCAAATATTTGCAAATGCTATTTTAGGAATAATTAATATAAATGGAAGTGCAATACATTTCATTGTATTGGGGAAGACCTGTGTGCCTACTCTGTTGGCTATCCGGATGGCAACCTCTGGTGGGCTCTTTCTTTTGGTTTTCTCTTTGAAGTGGACTTGGACCAGACAGCTCTTCAAACAGAAGATTCCTTCAAACACAGGTCAGTCGTCTGACAGCTCATCAAACAGATCAGAAGGGTGTGTGGCCACACTACACTGAAATACCCCTTAAAGCTAAGGAACAATAGATGCCTGGAACCATGTGAGGGAAGACAGGGTATATCTATTTTAAATACAATACAAGGTCAGTCAGTAGTGCAAAAGGCTCGTAATCTTAGGGCTGCAGGTTTGAGCCCCAGGTTGGGCAAGAGTCCTGAATTGCAGGGGGTTGAAATAGATGACCTTTGGGTTTCCTCCCAGCTCTTTGAAATAAATAAATACTGATGTACTGAAACTACTCTGCTGTTTTGCTAAACGGCTGGTTGGTTGTGGTGGAAGAGAATTGTTAATTTAGCACAAATCTCAGTGATACTTCTTGTAGTCTCAGTTCGGCAATGAAATGTTGAAAAACAGTTAACAGTTCCCAAGGAGCCATAACTGATGAACGTGTAAATCCTTCGTACTTCATGGACCGCTGAATCAATGGACTGTAACGGTTACTGTGGAGCGTTGCCGCCTGTTAATGAATATCCGTGGAAGATAGCTTAATGGCGAGTTGCACATATAAAACCTCTTTGGATCGCTGCTTAGAAAGCTTGGTTTTTCCAAAGTGGCCGCAGCGTGAAAGTAGGGACATTTGCCCTAGGTAAGGCGTCATCTCCCTGAAATATGCATGGCCGGTCAAGTGTGATGGTGGCACATATATATTACAGGTTTTTCTATATCGCATCTTAGGCTAACCTCTCAAGGAGTTTTCCACAAAGTTGTAAAGCCACCATAAACCAGGAAAACAGCAATGAAGAATAAAAGCAATTGCCAACATGCAATGGAGGATGCTACCACCATTGGGCAGAGTCAGGCTGTGAACTGTGGCATGCTGTCACAATCAAACTCAGAGGAAACCAATGTGGTGACATCCTCAACTGTCATCCCTGTCCCTTGGCTACGCTAACAGGGGCTGGTGGGAGTTGGTGCCCAACATGTGAAGGCTACTGCATTGGCTATTCCAATCTAGGCTTACCTTTTACACGATAAAATGGTACCTCTGGACAGTTAAGTCCAGTCAAAGGCAACTATGGGGTTGTAGTGCTCATATCGCTTTCGGGCCAAGAGATCCGGTGTTTCGCCACAGACAGCCTTCAGGGTCATGTGGCCAGCCTGACTAAAGTGCTTCTGACGCAATGGAACACCGTGACAGAAACCAGAGCGCACGGAAATGCTGTTTACCTTCCTGCCGCAGTGGTACCTATTTATCCACTTGTACTGGTGTGCTTTTGAACTGCTAGGTTGGCAGGAACTGGGACAGAGCAATAGGAGCTTCTGTTTTGATCCTGGAATGCCACTATTTCCCCCACCAACACCGAGCTCAGGGAGGACAATGAGCTGGCGCTTGCCCCGGGTGTCAGTGGCGGTTGCCACGAAGGAGCATCCCATTGCCTCTCCATGGCCGCTGCTGCCGGCCTCCTCCCTTGGGCAGTTTGTAGTGGTTGCTGGAGAGCAGGCGAGGAGGAAAAGAGGCTGCACCCTGAGGTCCAGCTCTGTGAGGTGCGCCAGCTCAGAGGAGCAGGCAGAGGACAAGGCCGCTCTGGGCAGGAAGAAAGGAGTCTTAATTTTTTTAAAAAAATTGTGCTTTGTGCATCCAACCCCATCGTTCTGCCCAGATATTGAGGTCCAGTGCTGAGGGCCTTCTCATGGTTCCCTCGCTGCAAGAAGCCAAGTTACAGGAACCAGGCAGGGCCTTCTCGGTAGCGGCACCCGCCCTGTGGAACGCCCTCCCACCAGATGTCAAAGAGAAAAACCACTACCAGACTTTTAGAAGACATCTGAAGGCAGCCCTGTTTAGGGAAGCTTTTAATGTTTAATAGACTATTGTATTTTAATATTCTGTTGCAAGCCGCCCAGAGTGGCTGGGGAAACCCAGCCAGAGGGGCGGGGTAAAAACAATAAAATAATAATAATAATAATAATAATAATAATAATAATAATTAATAATAATAATAATATCTAATCATGCCCCTTTCTAAAATTTAATTATTGGCGTGTGTTTTTCTTTTTGTAAATCTACCGAAGAATAAAATAAAATAAAATGGGGGGTTGAGAGGGATCCACTGCAGGAGGAAGCGAGAAATGTCCCTTTATTCATCTGAGGAATATTGGAGGGTGTGCAGGAAAGGGATATTGGCTTTATGCCCTGCTTCTGTTATTTCCACCCTGGCTGGACACTGTTGGAAGCAGGAGACTGGGGGGGAAATCAGGGATGGGGAACCTCTGATTCTCCACAGGCTATTGGACTTCAACTCCAGCCAGCATGTCCAATGATCCCATGATGGCTGAGAGATGTAGGCCAGCAACCTCCTAGGTACCCCATCCCGAGACTAGATGCATCTTTGTTCTAAGGCAGTAGGATTCGTGTTTCCCTCCCTAACCCCCTTGACATGTCTGATATGCAGAGAACAGCAAAAGCACACCAGAATAGGCAAGAGGAAGAAGCATGGATCATTAACAGCCCCTTCTTCTCCTGTTATTGTGTCATTTTGCTGCATAGCTGGAGATTTTGCCTGACTTTTACCAGGCTCAACAATATCCCCCTTGAAGCTTTCAGGTTTCAGTAACTGAGAGCACACACGACTTCCCCAGAGCTTTTATTAGCTAAAATCAACTTTGTAAAGTTAGAACAGGAAAGTATTTTTAAGCCATTTATGCCACATTTCCTGGCAAGCATCCTGTTCCACTAATGGGGTCCACTGCGACGGCAACAAATAGAGCAAGAATTTATTCTGTGAGTTACGGGGCCTAGGAATTGTTCTCATTATTTGTGCTGGTCATTAAAAGCAATTAAAGTTTGGCATGCATGTGATTGTTCGGATATAACCAGCCTCTGTTTCAGATTCTCCTTGGAGGTGTAACTTACCTGAACTGCTAAAAAGGGAACACCTGTTTATACATCAATCCACCGCCGTTTCTCAATGAGCAGCATTCCTGGGGCTGCTATATGCATTATGCCAAAAAAATTAGCCACATGTTTACTTTAGCCCTGAACAAATATTTCTAGTCTCTGACGAAAATTTGATTAAATTCTTTAGCTAAAGTTAATTAGACTGTAAGTAAGAAAATATGTTCATAATAAACATAGGTAGGCCATAATAAATAAAACCATGGGGTTTGTTCCCTCTAGTCACAAAGTTATGTTCAACATAAAATGGGATAGTAAATACTCTAAGCGGAAGGAACTGTCTCCAAATTAATCTTTCCCCCAGTCTGATGATACCAGAAGGAATTATTTCAGCCATAATTGTTACTAGAATGGCCAGTGTGGCATTTTCAGCTAATCAGGCCTGGTAATTTTATTTTCCATTGCATCAGCCTCATTATGAACTACTGTAGTTTATGCTCCAGGCTTTCAAGCTATGGATTGCTTGCTTACATCTATTTAGTTTCCTAGTATTTCTTAGGGGTCTTTCAAGGCAACTCCAAGGAACAGAATGGCTTGTTCATGAAACAAATTCCTTGCATTAGATTTGTCTGGTGTTTAACGCATGGAAAAAAATCCTCTGTTAATATCAGTTTTTTAAAACAATTAACCATGGGGTTTGTTCCCCCTAATCACCACTAGAGGCAGTCTTCACAAAGAGTATTACTGGTCTATTTGTTCCTTAAATACTCAGGGCACAGGGTTACATTTTGGCCACATGTTTCACTCTTACACTCACAGAGGAATATATATATATACAGGACGTAGGTGTGTATCATTAGGAGAGAAGCTGCATTGTATGCAAAAGGTCCCAGTTTCAATCCAAAGCATCTCCAGGCGAGTTTGGAAGCATTCCTTGTCTGAAATGCTGCCGAAGAAGAAGAAGAGGAAGAGTTTGGAATTGATATCCCGCTTTATCACTACCCAAAGGAGTCTCAAAGGGGCTAACATTCTCCTTTCCCTTCCTCCCCCACAACAAACACTCTGTGAGGTGAGTGAGTCTGAGAGACTTCAAAGAAGTGTGTCTGGCCCAAGGTCACCCAGCAGCGGCATGTGGAGGAGCAGGGAATCAAACCCGGTTCACCAGATTACGAGTCCACCGCTCTGAACCACTACACCACACTGGCTCTCTCATACCACACTGGCTGCAGAGCCACTGGTAGTCAGTGTGGCCAATAACGAGCTGGATGGCCCAATGGTTGGAGACAGCACCCTGTAGACAGATATTCATCTGGGATTTACTTACATAACTGGCCGATTCGTAGGCCCAGGTCACCAACTTACCCAACAGGTGCAACAAGCACTCTGCTTTGTATTGATTACCTGCATGAAAGCCATTTCAGCTTCTGAGTGAATTCCAGGCATGTACAGGTATATATATTTTTCTGACCATGATGCCTATGTCATAGGTAACATATGAGATATAGTTAACAAGTTTCTCACTAGTCTGTTTTACCCTAGGTAAAGGTAAAGGGACCCCTGACCATTAGGCCCAGTCGTGACCGACTCTGGGGTTGCAGCGCTCATCTCGCTTTATTGGCCGAGGGAGCCGGCATACAGCAGCTGGGTCATGTGGCCAGCATGTCTAAGCCACTTCTGGCGAACCAGAGCAGCACACAGAAACGCCGTTTACCTTCTTGCCGTTTACCTTCCTGCCTATTTACCTTCCTGCCTATTTATCTACTTGCACTTTGAAGTGCTTTCGTACTGCTAGGTTGGCAGGAGCTGGGACCGAGCAACGGGAGCTCACCCCATCACAGGGATTCGAACCGCTGACCTTCTGATCGGCAAGCCCTAGGCTCAGTGGTTTAGACCACAGTGCCACCCGTGTCTCTTGTTTTACCCTAGTTGCCTCCAAAGGCATTATATACAGATAACTCACAACTTACGCTTATTTAACTTGTGCTTATTCAGATTTACGCACTTGGCAAAAATGTTTAATAAATTTTAAAAGGGGCAGAAAGGGGGCAAGAAGTTGGGGGTGGGGGAGAAATACTTTGGCAATCACACCAGCCATTAAACTCAAAGTGTTTTAACAATACATGATTTTGGCTTTTGGCGCTATCCCAGCCGAAGTTGAGAGTCATCTGTACTAAGGACTGTAATCAGTGACTGTCTTTATTCCTTTAGTCATATTGCTGTACTGTGTGTCCGTTTTGGTCGCCTGCATTTTTTAAACATTACTTCAAAATAAAATTCTACGTGCACACAAAAATGGGACATGTCTGTGAGAGAATATTTTAACACAACATCCTTGTGACGAATGGCCTAAGGATAAAATGCTTCCCTCCAAAAAAACCCAATTTCCCTGTCAAATGGCCTAGTTTTTTACCCATTATGTCGTGAGCCACCTGTCATGTTTCAAGCATTCTTCATGCATACAGGCCAGAATCACCCCTTATGGTTCAGTCTACGGGGAACAGTGGTAGCATCAGAAGAAAATAAATGGGGAGGAGATGCAGAAGGGGTAACATATGTTTCTAGGTAGGTGAGCTGTGTCCCACATTAAGGCTTTTGAAAGAAAAATGATAATATACGTCAGTGGCAGGGGTTCTGCAATAGGGTAGCCAAATGGGAACGCAAACGTTTTGTTTGGGGTGTGTGTGTGTGTGTGTGTGTTTGCCCTCTGCTCCCCCGTAGTGGCATCCATAGCAAGGAATAGATCAGGTCTCTCTTCGAAGCTCTCATATTTTATTTCCATCATTTTGGGTAGTTTAAAGGTGTCAATGCTCCTCCCCTGTTTGGTATATTGATTACATACCACATGACTGCAGCTGCAAAATGTCTGCTCACGTGACCATGCCAGATTAACAAAAAAGAGCTCTGCTAGATTCAGACCAGACGCCCATCTGGTTCAGAATCCAGCCAGATTGGAGGATCCAACAGGCCCATCAACTCCCTGCCCTGATTTCACAGGGAATGCAAATAATAATAATGCAGTTATACCCTATGAAAATTGGCCTTCTGCTGACCATCATGAATGAATATAGAATCATAGAGTTGAAAAGGACCCTGATGATCCTCTAGTCCAGGGATGGCCAACTCCCAAGAGACTGTGATCTACTCACAGAGTTAAAAACTGGCATTGATCTACCCCCTTTTGGGGGGTTCAGGTCAAGATTGTGAGCTTTTTTAGGGGGGAGGAAAGTCCTGTTTTCTGGGGGTTCGGGTCAAAGTTTTAAAGCTTTTTTAAGGAAGGAGGAAAGCCCTGTTTTTTTTGGGGGGGGGGTGCAGGGCTGAAATATTGAGCTTTTTTAAGGGGACTCAAAGTTCTTAAGTTGTTGAGCTTCTTTGGGGGGAGCCGGTGATCTACCAGTGATCTACCACAGGCGTCCAGTGATCTACTGGTAGATCACGATCTACCTGTTGGATGTGCCCCCTGCAATGAAGAAATAGGCAGCTGTCCCATACAGTGGTACCTTGGGTTACATACGCTTCAGGTTACATACGCTTCAGGTTACAGACTCCGCTAACCCAGAAATAGTACCTCGGGTTAAGAACTTTGCTTCAGGATGAGAACAGAAATTGCGCGGCGGTGGTGGGAGGCCCCATTAGCTAAAGTGGTGCTTCAGGTTAAGAACAGTTTCAGGTTAAGAACGGACCTCCGGAACGAATTAAGTACGTAACCAGAGGTACCATTGTACAGGGATTGAGCCTGCAACCTTGGCATTATCAGCGCCACACTCTTGTCAGCACCATGCTCTAACCAACTGAGTTTGCTCCTCCCAGTAAATTTTAGATACCCCTTTAACACAGCCTCTCAGATTTCTTAGGTTGCACCCTGTTTGCTGCCCCAGCAGAGCTTAATCCATAGTCCTGTTGCATGCCGGCCACCTGGAGGAAAGCCTCTGAAGATCATCTTAACAAATGGGCAGATCCATGAAGATGACTTGGTGGATCTAGACACAGGGTAAAAACCACTATAAATAAGTCAGAAATTAAATCAACACAAGAAAAGAAAAAGTCTATGTAAAAATCCATATAAACTCTTTTGCTCTCTGGCGCCATCTGGTGTTGGATGTTTATAATGCACTCAAATCGTATTGTGACGAATGTACAGTAGTTGAGTCTGACTGTCCTTCAGAAACCTAGAGACCAGGCCTAAATTTGTACTATAAGTTTTCATGGGCAAATGCCCACTTTGCCAAATGCAAGATAAAATGGAGTGTCTTATGAAAATTTATGCTGCAATACATATAATTTCTTAGCCTTGAAGATGCAACAATGCTATTGTTTTGGCTGCAACGTGTTTTATGCTCTGGATCTGGTGCCAGAGAATCCAATCATGCAAGATAAGGTTATAAATGTCTGCTACCCATGATGGTTATGAAAGTCCTATCGGCCTCATGTCCTGTTTCCGGGCTTTCCTTTCCCCCTTTTTTTTACAGTACTGTGGTGCCTCAGGTTAAGTACTTAATTCGCTCCGAAGATCCGTACTTAACCTGAAACTGTTCTTGAGCTGAAGCACCACTTTAGCTAATGGGGCCTCCTGCTGCTGCCGCGCCGCCAGAGCACGATTTCTGTTCTCATCCTGAAGCAAAGTTCTTAACCTGAAGCACTATTTCTGGGTTAGCGGAGTCTGTAACCTGAAGCATATGTAACCCGAGGTACCACTGTACTACAATTTATTAATTTTTATATTTACATTTTATTTTGACAAAGTAATAATCATAAATAAATAAGAATAAATATGTGCACTTGTCAGGGAACTGCCATCAGAGCCAGGAGTGGAGGGAAGGCTCTCCAGCGATGCCGGAGAAGGGCCCAGCAGGGAGAGAGGGAACTCATTCACTGAGGGAAGGAAATCAGCGTGACACCAGGAAGAAAGGGGAGCAGGGGAGGGCTTCGGAGAGATGTCTCCAGGACTCTTCCACAGAAACTAGTGGGGAGAGCACAGGTCCTCCGCTGGCCACACCAACCCTGCGCAGAAGACTTCCGCGCAGGGAGGCTAGGCGGAGACTTGGCGTCAAAGAACTTTTATGCTGGAAGAAGTTCAGGAAACGCCCACTGACGGATTCTGCCAGTGACTGACACAGCCGCGTAGTAAGGGCTGTGCAGCCAGGGAAAGGTTTAACCAGGCAACTTTGCCAAGAGTAGAGGCAACTTACGCACGAGCAACCCCAATTCCCATTACAGCACTCCACCCCCAAGACCATTCCATTGTAACCATCCAACCTCCCAAAATTTCAACACCTCTTGCGATGGTTTGACCCCTTTCCATTTTAAAAGTACAAATTCTACAAACACCTTCCATATCTCCTCAAAACAATTTCTCCTGCATATTCCCCTTCTTACCTTAATGGCACATGTTAATTTATCATTAGTAGCTATATCCCACACCTCTTTGTACCATTCTTCCATTTTATACTCTGCTTGCCCCTTCCACTTCTTAGGTTTAATAATTTGTGCAGCTGTCAATAAATTTGTGAACGAGTCCATAATAGCCTGCAAACCTTCCACCCCATTATAAATTGATAATAATGCTGCCTCTGGACTCTTGGTCAGCTTTAACCCAGTGATTTCTGTTATCTCCTTGAACATCCTATGCCCAAAGAATTGTACATATTTACACTTCCACCACATGTGAACATAATTCCCTGTTTCCTGGCATCCCTTCTGGGCTTTGAGAGCCAGGCTGGTGTAGTGGTTAAGAGCGGTGGACTCGTAATCTGGTGAACCGGGTTCGCATCTCCGTTCCTCCACCTGCAGCTTCTGGGTGACCTTGGGCCAGTCACACTTCTCTGAAGTCTCTCAGCCTCACTCACCTCACAGAGTGTTTGTTGTGGGGGAGGAAGGGAAAGGAGATTGTTAGCTGCTTTGAGACTTCTTAGGGTAGTGATAAAGCGGGATATCAAATCCAAACTCCTCTTCTTCTTCCATAGGAATCTGGTGGACCATTGTGAGAACAGGACGTTGGGCAAGAGAAACCTTTGGTCTGATGCAGTAGGCCTCCTCTTTTATGTTCTTTTTGCCATTTCTGGTGAGTAGAGCAGTCTCAGTCCACCAGAGACAAAGTTTTGGGTGTGCACTTGGGGAACCTACTTTAATACTGAGAGTTAGTGTGGTGTAGTGGTTAGAGAGATGACCCAACACATGACAGACCAGGTTTCAAATTCCCACTCAGCCATGAAGCTTACTGGGTGACCAGGTTGTTGTGAGGATAAAATAAGTGTGGGGTGGAGAATTAGGTACACCACCATGAGTTCGTTGGTGGAATATAAATGAATGAATGAAAAGCATTTTAACCTAACAATTTGCATAATCTAAAAAGGTTGTGTATAACATTGTTTCTGCTGCATTGCCTGACTCAAATTAAACGATACGGCTCTCCGTGTTTTAAATAAACATTCCACAAACAACTAAATACGTAACCAATAAGTTATAATATTTTTTATTCATGTTAGAATTTCTATCAGTGTTTGAACATTAAAGTTTAGAGAGTTTGTACAAATTTTCACTCATGATTTAAAATTGAGAACCATGCTAGATCGCAAAATGGCAACTAAAACAGTTCAGAATGACATGAATATCCACACTCTCTTTTAACACTGTTAACATTTTCATTGTTTGCAAATGGGACTTGTAATTAAAAATGTGCATTGTATTTATGTCTCAGTAATGTTCCAAAACATAATGGTATCATCATTACATATAAACTCTTTAAAAATATAATTCTGTCAAAAGAATTGAGGGCTACTATATACACTACAAAAATAAATTTTCATATAAATAAATTATATGGCATACTTTTATCTTTGTAACTGAAACACAACCCATTTCTGCTCAAAACAAAGCAGGCAATGAGACCCAGTCTGAATATTTTTTTCCTTTTAACTCCTCACTCTAAAAAGCTACAAAATGAGTCCTTAATGTAAATGTTATATACTCTCTTCCTATTTAACATTAGTAAGCATTCTATACAAATAAAGATTCCATTAAAAAGTAGAAACATAGCTGTAATAGTGTTTCCAATAGAAATAAAATCCCTGCATTGTGTTTGTTATAAACTGGCATGACAAATACTGTAAGAAAACATTCTTATGATACAAAAATATAAATATCAACAAAAATTAAAGTTTTTTTAATTAAAAAACAAAACAAAAAACAGAACAGCCAGCCACTGAGATCTCTTTTTGCCAATGTGACAAGAAGACAGATGGTCTATACTATGCACCAAGGAGCAGGCACCCCACAAAAAAGAGGGGGGGGGAGAATCTCACACACACACACACACACACACACACACACACACACACAAGCTAAGGTGAAGGGGCTATTGAACATCAAAGCCTTTTCCACTTTCTGCTTCTCTTCCTGTTTCAATAATAATAATAATCATGGGGCTAGAGTGCAGAGTGAGTGGCCCCAAAGAATAATCCGTGGGGCACCATCGTGACCTCTGCCGCTGCAACTCTTGGCAGTGAAAGGTAGCTTGCAATTCATAGCGTCCTGTTCTGTTGCAGAGCTTTTGTCCTTGTTTTATTGTCTGACATCGTGACACTTCTAGGGCCCAATTGGGCCCTTTTTGCCACAAGCGTTTTTCACGTTGGACAGGAAGCTGGAGCTGTAGACTGAGCTTTGGCAGCTTATGTACCACTGAAACAATGCGGTGCCTTCTGGCTCAAGTCTCTCTTTCCACCACTGGTCCTTCCAGTTCCAGCATGATCAAAACAGGGCCGTGCCTCTCCCAGGGTTAATAACTTGGAGGTATTAAGAGACCAATTCAACTACTTCCTGAATGGAAGCCGCCTTTTATTTACCGGAAGTTTTCTGAAACTACGGGGACATACGGCACTATGGCAACTATATTAGTTGTACTAGGTTCAGAATGTAGCAAGAACTGTCTCTTAAAAAATCATATCTATGCAATTAGCACACGCCCAAGGCTTTCAGCAGCATCTAGCTTCAAGCAACACTTTATTATGCGTTCTTGTCGTATGATTCACTGGGGATGAAAACCTTCATCGCCGCTGAGAGACACAATTCTAACGATAGTACATATGAGCAAAGAGGTATAGGCAGATTAGGTAGTTTCCCTAAAATCAAATTTGCTCCAACAGGAACTAGAACCCACAAATGCTAATCCCAGTCTGTCCACACTTCTCCTTTATCTCTGCTCTTTGATGAATGTCAGTAGCAGCTGTTAAGCTCTTAGAATATTTTCATTAGTTTTCTTTTTACCAAGTTAGGTGCAATTCTACATGTGGCTACATACACACCCAGAGTAGACCATTGAAATCAATGAACTCCATCAGTCAAGACTAACTTGATTTCAGCTTGAATACCACTCATGGAAGTCCCACTAATTTCACTGGAACCTACTCACAAGTATACATGTGCAAGATTGGAGCCTTAGCCACCGTGGGTTGTTTTTCAAGGTCAAGGAACAGTAAGCACACACTTCTGAGAAAATCTCTTGCACACGACCCGTTGGATTAGCACAGCACAAGAACCATATACTTAAATACGAAAGAAGAATTTCAGGGGGCACGTGATGGAAATTCCCGCTAGTCGGTGCTCCATAAAGTAACTACAGTATACAACTACACACACACACACACACACACCACAAAGCCCCCCCCCCCACAGCTACACTTATCAAGGTTAAACACACTGCTCTTCATTTCTGCTCGTTTTTTAAAAAAAGGAAAAAAAAAAGAAAAAGAAAAATTATCACGCATAGCGTGTTTGAAAGTTAACAGAAACATATCACTACCACAGGGCTGTGATATGGAAATTTTTAAAATACTTTAACACACGCACACACATATGTACCTTTACAAAACAAACAAAAACAAACAAACCCTAATACATTAGCAATATTTGCATAGAATTATACATGTAAATTATACAATATTTTAAGCAGCAGCAAACATATGCTGAAATTTACGACTAGATTAAGCTTAGTTGTGGCAGAGATCAATGTACAAACAGAGCACAAACAAAACAGTCCCCACTCCGTTAAACAGGAGTCAAAATAACTCCAGATTATACTACTTTACACGGTTTCTCTTGTATATTACATATGTGTACATCTTTTAAATATTTATAGAAATATTTCACAAAATAATACAATAGGTTACAGTAATGGTGAACTGTTGCCCTGATGCAGCATTGTCCTTCTTCATAACTTCAGGCAGTTTCTCTTCAAGCAGTTCTGGAAAGAGGAGGTGCTTCCCCATCTTTGGCCTCTTCTTTGCTTCAGTTATTTCCCTGTACAAATAGAGACAAAAAAAAAGAGCCCCACTGTTCACCTAAAGTTCAGCAAAGATAAATAAATCACCTCAGCCCCAAGCCATCTGACAAGTTCTGCAATTAAAAGCCATGAGGCCTATGTTCTTTTCCCAGCCATGACAGTGACTTCCTGTGGCCAAATGGTTTAAACAGGTCCTTTTTTTTTAAGGGCCTTGTTAATTCTTAGTTTTTCCATTTCTGGATGTCTAGCTTGCCCAGGTTCACAATCACAACGGGCAGATGTGAGTCTCAGCTTTTGTCAAGTTAGCACCAGCATCTGAACTAAATGAACATCATTTCATATCTGGATTTTGAGTTTTCCTGAGTTCACTACCCTTAGAATCTTACAGAAGAAAGGACATCACAGGCAATTCAGTCTGTGTACTTATTCTAAGGCAGGTTACACTAAACTATGCATAGCCTAGCTTTTCATAGATGTCCCTAACAAAAGCAATAATAAAGGCAAAAGTAAAGTGTCTCAAGTTTAGTTTTTCCACCATTAAAATCTCTAATAGTGAAAACTTTTCTTCCATCTACTTTCCCGTTCTATATATATCTACTGCTTCTTTGTCCTTCCTAGGTTGTGTTTGCACATAAACATAAATGAGAAAGCATGGTCAGCTGAAAATGGAAGTGGAAACACAAAGTTTACTACCTTTCTGGGACTGTAGCACTTTAGGGGTTGGATAGCATGATTGACATTAAAGACTCCTTGTCTACTGAAAGCTACCACATTTGATGGAATATCTTAGAAGCCTTTTCCCCAATATTCTAGCTCTCCACAGACAAGGAATTTCCAGTAACCAAGAATTGTAATGGTAAAGGTAAAGGGACCCCTGACCATTAGGTCCAGTTGTGACAGACTCTGGGGTTGCGGTGTTCATCTCGCTTTACTGGCCGAGGAAGCCGGCATACAGCTTCCGGGTCATGTGGCCAGCATGACTAAGCCACTTCTGGTGAACCAGAGCAGCGCACGGAAACGCCGTTTACCTTCCCGCCAGAAGGTGTATCTTGCACTTTGATGTGCTTTTGAATGCTAGGTTGGCAGGAGCAGGGACCGAGCAACGGGAGCTCACCCCATCACGGGGATTCGAACCTCTGACCTTCTGATCGGCAAGTCCTAGGCTCTGTGATTTAACCCACAGCGCCCCCCGTGTCCCTTGACCAATAAGTGTACAACCATGCAATTCCTCATGCAACTGTATGGTATAACCCTAAAAATTATTGTGTGTCTGACAGCCTTCTGTTTTCTTATCCCCACACAACCTTCCACAACTGCACAATCATCTTCTCCACATGGAAAAGTTCTTCTGGGATTCTAGATCTTGCAGCTAGAAATGGCGGAGGCGGGAACCCTTACCTTAATCCGAGCTGCTGCCACGAGTTCTCTCTTCACATTCAACATCTTGCACTTCTATTACTTCTACTTTAGAGTTCCTCCTCTCACACCGGACATTGAAAGGCACATGAGGGTCCTCAAATTGTCCATGGTCGCTTTCGTGGTATCCCTCGTAGGATGGAAAGCCTCCTCCGCGAGTATTGTGGCCGTGCATTGGTGGGTGCACAGCGACAGTAACTGATGCTGAGGCAGTTACAGTAGTGATAGGCTGGCCGTACGCAGGCACCGACGTGCCCGTGGCAGTAAAGGCTGCGTTTCTGTTGTTCTGAGAACGAGCTCTCTGGCTAGAGCAGTCCCTGTTACTAGGGCAGGAGTGCCCATCAGTAGACGTTTCAAAAGCATCCCTGCGCGGCCGGTAAGGGGGTGGCCGGAGTCCTTCCCTTGGTTCTCTTTTGGGCTGCTTATTTTGATGCCAGGTTTGCTGGGATCCAGACTCTTGGTAAGCCTGTGATCTTGGGCTTGGCTGATAATACCTTGTATCCGGCTGAACCACCTGGGAAGGAAATGGGGCACGGAAATCTTTAATAAGGCTATGGCAACAAATGATGGTAGCTCCTCCACAACCTGAAAGAACATGGTGGGCTAAGCTGCTTGAAGGGGCAAAAGACTGATCCCCTGATTGGTTAAGCAAATTATGTGAATTCACAGAGTTGGCTAAAATGACAGCAGCCATTAGATCTCAGTCAAATCAAAAACTTCAGAAGGAAAGGAACTCTTTAGAAGAATATATGACAAAACATTGTTCCAAAACAAATTTATTGACATGCATGGACTAAGTTCGCAAAGGAACGAAAAAAATTATTGTAAGATTGTTCTGGGGGCCAAAGTAACTAATATATATTACACAATGACAAGTTCAAAATATATTAAAGGATGTGGTGTTGTGGTGGAGGGAAGTCACAAAATGAGATAGACACAGAATGGAAAATAGGAATTTTATCAATGCAATAATTTACACTGTATCTTCTGTATACCTTAGAGCACGTATTCCATGTTATAACAATTAAATGAAATAAAGATATTGTAGAGTTGGAAATAATAATAAAAAAGACTGGTGGTTTATGTGCCATTCTTTGCTCTGATAAGATTTGTTTTCTTTTTTTCAAGCCAACCTATTTTACATTATTAATTTCACCAAGGATACTTAGTGAGTGTGAGAGAACCTGCCAGATTACAAACTTGCTCTTCTGTCGAAAGAGGCAATATTACCAGAGCTGTATCAAACGCATTCCCATATCCCAAAAATCTGCAAATAGGGGGGAAATGTGATACAAAGAACTATGCCTACATTTCCTTTTTTAGTACTGAATTGGCACCAACACTTCCCATTCTTCCCTGAAATGCTTTTGAGGTTCACATCAAGTAGAGCCAAAAATTAAGGGACAATTTTCAGAAAGGCAGCGTTTATGTTCTCCTTGAAATCATGTGCCAAGATATGCAACAGTGTAGATAAACTTTAGTGTGAACAAGTTGCTGCGGCCATTTCCGTAACTGTGGCTACTGTAAAAAGGGCACCTTTGGTAATAGGAATGTTTGTGACTATCCCTGTGCAAGTGGTGATTCGCTTTTTAAATGTTCCTTAAGCATGCAACTCCAAAGAGAAACTGGGCACTGGTGTGTGTGTGTGTGTGCATGTAGGAAAATGAATCTTCCCTAAATTATAGTCATATGTTTGGGAGATCAGCCTGGATATCTTACTGTCACAGGCTTGAAGTTTCAGACCGGACTCTACCCTTAAGACATGCACCAATCTGAGAAATGTGGATCTACACCTATGTTGCAGAACCTATCAAACTAGTTAAGGAATGGAATGTTAGATTTATACATGAAAGCTGGAAAAGAGAAACAGAGATTTGGGTTACTTACAGTGGATCTGGCAAATACTGGATTTTCAGTTGCTTCAACAATTACTTGGCGGACCGGGGCACCAGATCTCTGAGTGGACTCATACTGATGGAGCTCCTCACTGATTCCAGATACCGTGGTCTGAGAACTGTACTCAGAATCGGAAGAATCTGACCCATTCTGTGCATGACCAGGTGGTATGGTGAACCTCACAACGCTTGGGGGAGGCTCAGAAGATGGCGTAGGTAACCTGCTCCTTCCATCGACTGGGGAAACCTAGGAATGACAGTTTAAAAACTCTTAGTGGTCTGTAGAAGCATCTGGAGAAAATAACTTTACTTTGGTGAAATAAGCTCGCATCACTTCGGAGATGAACTACAGTAAAACTGCTCCCATTTTTAAAATGTTTCTAATACCAAATCATGAACTAAATGTCTGCATTTAATACTTTTTATCAAACTGTGTCTTAAACTGATTTTTTATTCTAATATACATTACCAATCAATTTCCAAGTCTAGTACATAGCCTCTTAACTTTTAAAGCCCTAAATGGCCTGGGGCCAGAAGACCCTAAGACAGGGATGTCGAACCAGTAGATTGTGATCTATCGGTAGATCCCTGGGTGATCCTGGTAGATCGTGGGATCCTTATTGTGTACAAAAAGTTATGGGAGGAAAGCTAAAAAAACTCTGTGCAATCCTTCCCCCCCAAAGCTTAACAACTCTGGGAAATCCAACCACCCGACACACACTCCTCCCTCCCTCCAATGACAATGGGTAGATCACTGCCAGTTTTTTTATACTGGGAGTAGATCACAGTCTCTTGGGAGTTGGAAATTCCTGCCCTAAGGATTCCCTCCTTCCACACGTAACTATCAATGCACTATTCAGCATAGGAGACTTGCTCAGGGTCCCTCTGCCATCTGAGGTTTGGTGGATGGGCACACAAAATAGAGATTTTTAATTGTGCCATAGAAGGTAAAGGTAAAGGGACCCCTGACCCGTGACCGACTCTGGGGTTGCGGCGCTCATCTCGCTTTATTGGCGAGATTAACTTGTGTTAATTTAGCACAGAATTCATGACTCCACATGCATGATCCAAAACTGTCTGCCTCAGGGAGGCACGAGCCCAAAAGGGACTGTTTACACACACATAAAGGCCCAAGGGCGTTGCAAACTTTCATTGCAGTTGCTCACAAGGGAAGCGACAGCTTCAGCTTCTTGCAGGCCGCCCCTCCTCCCCGCCAGGAATTGGCCTGGGACAAATGACACACCACACACAATTTCTACTGAAGAGGTCTTCCAGGAGCCTTTTTCTCACTGGGAATCCTGTGCAGAGTGTAATTTCCCCCATTAGGATGCTGGAACTCAACCGGACACTCGGCTGGGGCCTGGAACCAAGAAAAGCCACCTCTACCTGCCTTTGCCTGAATGCATGATAAATAGTCATGGGGCCTTGTGACAGAGGAAGCAACGGGTGGTGGCAGAAAGAGCAGCTTACAGCTATGGTAAGGTTACCAGATTTTTTTCAATGAATCCGGGGACACTTTTCAACTTCAATAGATTTTGTATGGGGACTGATTTGTAAATCCGGGGACTGTCCCCGGGAAACGGGGATGTCTGGTAACCTTAATATGGGGCAAGCACGGGCTTGCTTGCAGCAGGCCCAAATCCTACTCATCAGCACTCTATTGGGGGTGATCAGCTTGAATGAATGGCAGTGTGGTATACTGGGAGACCAGGGTTCAAATTCCCCCCCCCCCCGCTATGAAGCTCACTGATTGACCTTGCCTAACCTACCTCACAGGGGTTTCTGTGAGGATCAGATATGGTGGGCACCTTGAGCTCCTTGGACAGTGCAAGGTGGGATGGAAATGTAATAAAGAATTAGACAAGACATTCCTAGCACTGGCACAAGGGTTTGCTTTCTGTTTTGGAATACTCCACACGCATGTGGGGCTCTCAGCCAAACCTGTACATTTTAAGCACTATTATACCACTTTTAGGGATGCGGGTGGTGCTGTGGGTTAAAGCACAGAGCCTAGGACTTGCTGATCAGAAGGTCGGCGGTTCGAATCCCTACGACGGGGTGAGCTCCTGTTGCATGGTCCCTGCTCCTGCCAACCTAGCAGTTCGAAAGCATGTCAAAGTGCAAGTAGATAAATAGGTACCGCTCCGGTGGGAAGGTAAACGGCGTTTCCGTGCGCTGCTCTGGTTCGCCGGAAGCGGCTTAGTCATGCTGGCCACATGACCCAGAAGCTGTACACCGGCTCCCTCAGCCAATAAAGTGAGATGAGCGCCGCAACCCCAGAGTCGTCCACGACTGGACCTAATGGTCAGGGGTCCTTTACTTATACCACTTTTAACAATTGTGGCTTCTTCCAAATAACCCTAGGAACCTTAAATGTTA